>NC_091282.1:203586484-204211900 GCF_032444005.1 Ranitomeya imitator
TCTAACTAGGGATTTGTACAGAGGCAGTATAATGCTCTCATCATGTGTATCCAGACCTCTTTTAATGCACCCCATGATCCTGTAAAATAACTTGTCCTTTTTTCAAAGAGTGCAGCCTGTTGAAAAATTTTTAAAAAATTTCCTATTAGTGTCTTTCCACCCGTCTCCAGCAAAATAGTGGAAAAACACTAGATAGGATAACCTAGAGGAGGGTTTTTGGGCCTTGCAGCGCCGTTTACGGCTGTCTGCAAGGTCTCCGTGTGAGCGCAGCTCGCCCTGTAGTCTGTGTGCAGCGACAGCCCGTTGTATTCAGCTCAGGGTTTGTCTCTGCCTCATACCGTTAAATAACTTTTCATTTTTTTCAACTAGTGCTGCCTGTTTAAAAATTATTTAAAAAATTCCTATTAGTGTCTTTCCACCCGTCTCCAGCTAAATAGTGGAAAAACACTAGATAGGATAACCTAGAGGAGGGTTTTTGGGCCTTGCAGCGCCGTTTACGGCTGTCTGCACGGTCTCTGTGTGAGCGCAGCTCGCCCTGTAGTCTGTGTGCAGCGACAGCCCGTTGTATTCAGCTCAGGGTTTGTCACTGCCTCATACCGTTAAATAACTTTTCCTTTTTTTTCAACTAGTGCAGCCTGTTGAAAATTTTGTAAACAATTTCCTATTAGTGTCTTTCCACCCGTCTCCAGCAAAATAGTGGAAAAACACTAGATAGGATAACCTAGAGGAGGGTTTTTGGGCCTTGCAGCGCCGTTTGCGGCTGTCTGCATGGTCTCCGTGTGAGTTAAACTCGCTCTGTAGCCCGATCTGCCCAAAAAAAAAAAAGTAAAGTTCACCAAACACCACTTAACACTTGTGTAGGCCACATTTTATCAATAATAAAGTCTAGTCCACACTTTACAACATTAGTGTTTCTTACACCTGTTAGGAGGAGCATTTCAGGAATAAGCACACTAAGGCCTTAGTACTTTTCTGCTTATCTTTATCTGTCAACCAAGATGAAGAGGGCAGGGAGTAAGGGTCGTGGGCGTGGGCGTGGAGCAGGGAGAGGAGCAGGGAGAGGACGTGGTGATTCTGTGCCTGCTGCGGGCACCGGTGACTCACCATCACCCAGTTTCAGCAGGGAACAGTCCTTCATGCGCAGCTTTGTCGGAGAGCGCCGTGCACCGCTGCTGCGTGAAGATCAAATTGAAGCCGTTGTCGGATGGATGGCAGCTAACGCATCGACTTCAATTAGTGCCACATCCTCTCAGGCACAGACCACTGGAGAGCAGCCATCTGTCTCTTCACCACTTGCCAAATTGGCCAGGCAGTCAGAGAGCCCAGGACAGGAGCCGTCTCTACTTCTGTTCTCTGAATCTCTTGGCTTGGAAACAGGGGGCCAGCCAAGCAGTATTGGAGAAATGGAAGAAGAGGCAGTGTGCAGTGATGCCCAACAGCTTTGTCTCTCTGACTCTGAAGAGGCGGGTGGGTCAGTGCCTGCGGTGACCACAGCGCAGTACGCATCTGATGATGAAACTCAGGTGCCGCTTTCTGGTGCGTACTGTGCTGCCGAGACTACCCAGGAGGAGCAGTTGTTGGCAGAGGGTAGTGGAGATGATGAGGTCCTTGACCCATCGTGGGGTGAGGAACAGGAAGGTGGTGGGAGCAGCTCAGAGGAAGAGATTCCCCTAACGGGCCAAAGAGGGAGAGGGAGGGGGAAGACTGCAGAGCCTGTAGCCTCCACTTTGGCACCAGTTAGGAGCCTGTCTCTTTCAAAAGCCAAAAAGGGCGCTCCCAAGACTTGCAGTGCCTGGTCCTTTTTTGACACAGTTGCAGATGACATTTGTTTTGTCAAATGCAAGCTGTGTCATCAGAAAGTAAAAAGAGGTAAAAGTGTCAGCAACCTCAATACCACAAATATGTGGAAACATGTGCGGACCAGGCACGCGGTGGAGTTCCAAAAGCACACTGAAGACCTAGGCCAACCAACAGCGGCAGCTACCACCTCTTCAGCTCGTGTTGCTTCTTCCTCCAGCTCACGCACAGCTGGTTCGGCTTCCTCCTTGGATCGCCATGGAAGAACCTCTGGCACTGTTGTCCAGAGACCTAGTGTAATTCCACCCACAGCACCATGTTCCCAGTCATCCTCACACTCCCAGCCTAGTCTACAGCCATCGGTAGTACAGGCATGGGAGAAAAGGCGGGCATTCTCGGCCAACCACCCCCGAGCACAGGCTCTGAATGCAGGCATTGCCAAACTTCTGTCCCTGGAAATGCTCTCATTCAGGCTGGTGGAGACTGACAGCTTCCGTGACTTGATGGCATTGGCAGTCCCACAGTACCAGGTGCCCAGCCGCTTTTACTTCAGCAGGCAAGCTGTCCCTGCCCTGCACAAGCATGTGGAGGGACAAATAAAACATGCGCTACTGAACGCCGTCAGTAGCAAGGTCCACCTCACCACCGATGCATGGACCAGTCAACATGGACAGGGGCGATACCTTTCCGTCACTGCCCATTGGATTAATGTTGTTGAGCCGGGTACAGACCGTGCGAGTGGCGCAGGACGTGTCCTGCCCACTCCAAGGATTGCAGGAATCCAGTCTGTACGCATTGACTCCTCCTCTTACACCAGTTCCTCAGACTCCTCGCTGCAGAATCCGTTACAGTCCACCTCCACATGGACCCGTGAACGTTTACCTGTTACGACTGACATGAGCACAGCCGTGGCCAAACGTCAGCAGGCCGTCTTGAAATTAGTTTCTTTGGGGAATCAAAGCCACACAGCGCAGGAGCTCTGGAATGCCCTAAAGCAGGAGAGCGATGTGTGGTTTGTGCCAGCAAATCTCCAGCCAGGCATGGTAGTGTGTGACAATGGCCGAAATCTGGTGGCAGCTTTAGGCCTTGGCAACCTCACTCACATCCCATGTCTGGCACATGTGCTCGATTTGGTTGTGCAGAGTTTTCTGAGGGACTATCCGGATCTTGATGCACTTCTGCACAAGGCCCGCCTAGAGTGTGCTCACTTGCGGCGTTCCAGCTTGGCAAGATCCCGCATTGCTGCTCTGCAGCGTCGGTTTCGCCTTCCTGGACATCGCATCATATGTGACCTACCTACCAGGTGGAATTCCACGTTACATATGTTGGAGCGGTTGTGTGAGCAGCAGCAAGCAGTAATGGAGTACCAGCTGCATCAGGCGCAAAAAAGTCGCAGTCAGCGCCGCTCAGACTTCACAACCACAGAGTGGGCCACTATGAAGGACGTCTGCCAGGTTTTGCGTCCTTTTGATTATTCCACGTGGATGGCAAGTGCAGATGATGCACTAGTCAGCATGACTGTCCCCCTTATCTGCTTGCTTCAAGAAACCCTGCAAGGGATAAGGGATGATGTGGAAGAGGTGGAGGATGAGGAATCACCTTTTCCATCAGGTTCTGGACAGTCAGCGCCACGTGGTTCCTCACAAAGGGGTCGGCAGGGGACCCTTTGTGAGGAGGATGAGGAGGAGTCAATGGACGAGGAAGAACTACGTCCAGAGGAGGGAGTTCCACCATTGTCCAGTGGTCAGTGTGTACAGCGAGGGTGGGGTGATGAAGAGCGGGCAGAGATCATGTCTCAAGCAGGGGACAGCGTTTCTGGGCCAGTTGGCAGTCTGCAGCACATGGTTGAGTTCATGTTGCAGTGCCTGAGAGACGACCGCCGCATCGAACACATTCTCAACGTGCCTGATTATTGGGTGTACGCCCTCCTCGATCCTCGCTACCGTGACAATGTCCAAAACCTCATCCCGGCGTTGACACGGGAGCGTAAAATGCGGGAGTACCACGACACACTGGTGAATTCCATCATCTTCTCCAGTCCAACTGAGAGGAGTGCTGCTAGTGCTTTACAAAGCAGCTCAGTGCGTCGAGGCAGTGGAGGAGGAGGCTCTGCACAAAGAGGGAGCAGAAGCAGTGCCTCTGCCCAAGGCAAGCCAAGTATGGCACAACTGTGGAAAACTTTTGTGTGCCCGCCCCAAATGTCTACACCATCACCGGCGGCTCCAGTCAGCAGGAGGCAACGGTTCCGTCAGATGGTGACAGACTACATGGCTTGCCCTCTTAGTGTACTCCCAGACGGCTCTTCCCCGTTCAAGTTTTGGGTCTCTAAGCTGGATACATGGCCAGAGCTAAGCCAGTATGCATTGGAGGTGCTGGCTTGCCCTGCGGCTAGTGTCTTATCGGAACGTGTCTTTAGTGCCGCAGGTGGTGTACTAACAGACCGTCGCATGCGACTATCCTCCGATAACGTTGACCGGCTTACTTTCCTGAAAATGAACCAGGCCTGGATCTCTCAGGAATTTGCCACTCCTCTGCCTGATTAAGTAATTGGGTGTCATCCAGGTCTCCTGATGTGTTCATCTTTCTACCACCTGAACTGCTATTCCTGGGCTCCAACACCGCCAGTTGCGGCTCAGAAGTGCAGGCTGCACAGTCTAAACATACGACCCAGTGTTATTGGGTTTCAGTAACGTCAGCTGATCCCCAGCTGTGTAGCCGGCAATGTGTCCTGCGACCGCCATGCTGGCACAACAACCTAAATGTAAGGGAACCTGTCCCCCCCCTCTCGGCGTTTGTTACTGAAAGAGCCATCTTGTGCAGCAGTAATGTTGCACAAGGAAAAGGTAGCTCTTTTATTTTAGCTCCTTGCACATGCAGAACTTAACACTTATAAAATGTGTTCACTGATACCGTTATACCGTCCCGGAGCTGGGACTTTGCTTCATAATGTGACGCAGCACAGCCGTCATTCCTACCCCCTTGGTGCCATGTGCTGCCTCCTCAGCGATGTTTTAAGCTGTCACGGAGCCTGCGCTGTTCTGTTATCCCTTGGCCATGGCCAGTTTGCGCTGCCTGTCTTCTGACATAATTTGGTGTCAGGATGGCTGCGCCTGTGCGCCCGCGCTGCCCGAGAACCCGCCTCGCAGTGTCTTCTGATTGAATCACACTGCGAGCCTGGGATCCATGGGCATGCGCAGTGCATATCTTCACCTCGGGCTCTCGCCCATCTCCCTCCGCCTTCTTTAGACTGTGCGTCGTCAGCTGATCCCTAATAGCATGCCACGGCCGTGACGCCGCACAGTCTGAAGAAGAGGGAAGGAGGGGAGTGAGAGTCGAGGATATGCACTGTGCATGTCCATGGATCCAAGGCCCGCAGTGGGATTACAATAGACGACACTGCGAGGTGAGATCTGGAGCAGCGTGGACGCACAGGCACTGACAGCCTGACACCAAATTATGTCAGAAGACAGGCAGCGCTAATTGGGCATGGCCAAGGGATAACAGAACAGCGGAGGCTCCGTGACAGCTTAAAACAATGCTGAGGAGGCAGCGCACGGCACCAAAGGGATAGGAATGACAGCTGTGCTGCGTCCCATTACGAAGGAAATTCCCACCTCCGGGACGGTTTTACGGTATAAGGAGACACATTTTTAGTGTTTACTTCTGTGTTTGCAAGGAGCATAATTAAAAGAGCAACCTTTTCCTTTTGCATCCTTAGTGCTGCACAAGATGGCTCTTTCAGCTACAAACGTCTTGGGGGTGGGGGGTTAAAGGTTTCCTTTCAACTTGCTCCAATCAGGCTTCGGCCTACACTCTGTTCCTCTGCTCCTCCTGCTGTCCTTGGGCTCTAACACCGCCAGTTGGTGCCTGGAAGTGCTGTCTGCACAGTCAACAGTCGCTCCTCTGTTATTGGGGTTCAGTAACGTCAGCTGATCCCCAGCTGTGTGTGCGGCAATACCTCCAATCTGCTCCTCCTGCTGTCCCTGGGCTCTAACACCACCAGTTGGTGCCTGGAAGTGCTGTCTGCACAGTCAACAGTCGCTCCTCTGTTATTGGGGTTCAGTAACGTCAGCTGATCCCCAGCTGTGTGTGCGGAAATACCTCCAATCTGCTCCTCCTGCTGTCCCTGGGCTCTAACACCGCCAGTTGGTGCCTGGAAGTGCTGTCTGCACAGTCAACAGTCGCTCCTCTGTTATTGGGGTTCAGTAACGTCAGCTGATCCCCAGCTGTGTGTGCGGCAATACCTCCAATCTACTCCTCCTGTTGTCCCTGGGCTCTAACACCGCCAGTTGGTGCCTGGAAGTGCTGTCTGCACAGTTAACAGTCACTCCTCTGTTATTGGGGTTCAGTAACGTCAGCTGATCCCCAGCTGTGTGTGCGGCAATACCTCCAATCTGCTCCTCCTGCTGTCCCTGGGCTCTAACACCGCCAGTTGGTGCCTGGAAGTGCTGTCTGCACAGTCAACAGTCGCTCCTCTGTTATTGGGGTTCAGTAACGTCAGCTGATCCCCAGCTGTGTATCCTGCAACGTGTCATGCGACCGCCACGCTGGCACAACTAAAATGTAAGGGGACCTGTCCCCCCCCCCCTAGGCGTTTGTTACTGAAAGAACCACCTTGTGCAGCACTAATACTGCACAAGGAAAAGGTCGCTCTTGAAATTATGCTCCTTGCAAACGCTGAACTACACACTCATGTAATGTGTCCCCTCACACCGTCCAACCGTCCCGGAGGTGGGACTTTCCTTTGTAATGTGATGCAGCACAGCCGTCATTGCTACCCCCTTGGCACCGTGCGCTGCCTCCTTAGCGTTGTTTGATTCCATCATGGACCCTGGGCTGTTATGTTATCCCTTGGCCATGCACAGTTTGCGCTGCCCGTCCTCTGACATTATTTGTTGTCATCCTGGCTGCGCCTGTGCGTCCACGCTGCCCGAAATCCCACCTCGCAGTGTCGTCTAATGTGATCCCACAGTGGGCCTGGTATCCATGGCCATGCACAGTGCATATACTAGCCTCTCACTCCCCTTCTTCACGCTTCTTCAGACTAGGCGGCGTCAGCTGATCCCTAATAGCATGCCACGGCCGTGACGCCGCACAGTCTGAAGAAGCAGGAAGGAGGTGAGTGAGAGGCGATGATATGCACTGCGCATGCGCATGGATCCCTGGCCCGCAGTGGGATTACATTAGATTACACTGCGAGGTTGGATCTCGGGCAGCTTGGACGCACAGGCACTGCCAGCCTGACACCTAAATGATGTCAGAAGACGGGCACCGCTAAATGTGCATGGCCAAGGGATAACATTACAGCACGGGCTCTGTGACAGAACCAAACAACGTTGAGGAGGTGGCGCACGGCACCAAGGGGGTTGCAATGACGGCTGTGCTGTGTCACATTACAAAGGAAAGTCCCACTTCCGGGACGGTTTGACGGTGTGAGGGGACACATTATATGAGTGTGTACTTCAGCGTTTGCAAGGAGCATAATTTTAAGAGCCACCATTTTCCATGTGCAGTATTACTGCTGTACAAGATGGCTCTTTCAGCAACAAATGCCTGGGGGGGGGGTTAAAGGTTCCCTACACTCTGCTCCTCTTTGATTCCCTGGGTTTCAACACTGTCAGTTGCCACCTGGAAGTGTTGTCTACACAGAAAAAACACTAGCTGATGTGTCAGTGGGGTTCAGCACCGCCAGCTGTTCCCCTGCTGTGTAGACGGCAACGTGTCCAGCACAAGCCACGCTGGCACAACAGAACAAAAGCTGCCACCAGTGCAGGCTTCGGCCTACACTCTGCTCCTCTCCTCCTCCTGCTGACCCTGGGCTCTAACACCGCCAGTTTTTGCCCGGAACTGCTAGCTGCACAGAGAAAAACACCAGCCAATGTGTTAGTGGGGTTCAGCACTGCCAGCTGTTCCCCTGCTGTGTAGCCGGCAACGTGACCTGCAAACGCCACGCAGGCACATGAACTGAAATTAAAGGGACCCTGCCACCCACCCCAAGGTGTTTCTATGTATAACAGCTACCTTGTACAGCAGTAATGCTGCATTTGTACAAGGTGGCTGACTTTTTCTCCTTGCCCACGTTGAATTAAACACGTACAAAATGTGTCTCATTACAGACCATTACAATGTCCCTGAGGTGTGACTTTCCTTTTTAATGACACGCAGCACCCCCCTTGGTAGCGCTGCCCGTCTTCTGACATCATTGGTTGGCTGCCTGTGCCTGTGCGTCCGCCCTGCCCGACACAACCCCCCTCGTTGTCTCGTATATTTTGGCTGCGAGGGTGTGATTGATGGGCATGTGCAGTGCATATGTTCGCCTGTCTTAACTCATCTCCTTCCGCCTTCTTCAGACTGTGCGGCCTCATGGCCGTGGTAGGCGATAAGGGATCAGCTGAGGCCGCCCAGTCTGAAGCAGGTGTAAGGACATGTGTGAGCGGCAAACATATTTACTGCACAAGGCCATGAATCCCAGCCACGTAGTGTGATTTTTTGAAAACACACTGCGGGTCTGGGATTCATGGCCATTGTTAACCGCACCGGCCAACATGAAATGAGGTGAGAAGACAGGCAGCGCTCACAGCGCATGGCCAAGGGATCACAATAGCGCAGTCTCCTGTACCGCAAATAACAGCGCTCAGGAATCTGCGCCCAGCACCTAGGTGTAAATTTTGACACCTGTTCTGCGTCTCCTTAAAAAGACAATAGTAAGTAATAGTAATAGTAATACTCTACTCCTTAAAAAGACAAGTCACGCCTCCACTACTGTTTGACAGTATAATGGGCTAAATAGTGTACGTGTTTTTTTCAGCGTGTGCAAGGAGCAAAATTAATAGAGCAACCTTTTACTTGTGCAGCATTAATGCTGCACAAGGTGTGGCTCTTGTACCTTGCAACACCTGAGGGGGGGTTAAAGGTTACCTTTGAAATTGGTTCAACTAGGCTTCGGCCTACACTCTGCTCCTCTCCTCCTCCTGCTGACCCTGGGCTCTAACACCGCTAGTTTTTGCCCAGAAGTGCTAGCTGCGCAGAGAAAAATACCAGCCAATGTGTTAGTTGGGTTCAGCACCGCCAGCTGTTCCTCTGCTGTGTAGGCGGCATCGTGTCCAGCACAAGCCACGCTGGCACAACAGACCAAAAGTTGCCAGCAGTGCAGGCTTCGGCCTACACTCTGCTCCTCTCCTCCTCCTGCTGCCCCTGGGCTCTAACACCGCCAGTTTTTGCCCGGACGTGCTAGCTGCACAGAGAAAAACACCAGTCAATGTGTCAGTGGGGTTCAGCACCGCCAGCTGTTCCCCTGCTGTGTAGCTGGCAACGTGTCCTGCAAACGCCATGCAGGCACCTGAACTGAAATTAAAGGGAACCCACCCCCACCCCCCCAGGTGTTTCTATGTATAACAGCCACCTTGTACAGCAGTACTGCTGCATTTGTACAAGGTGGCTGACTTTTTCTCCTTGCCCACGTTTAATTAAACACGTACTAAATGTGTCTCATTGAGACCATTCCACTGTCCCTGAGGTGTGACTTTCCTTTCTAATGATACGCAGCACCACCCTTGTTAGCGCTGCCCGTCTTTTGACATCATTGGTTAGCTGGCTGCGCCTGTGCGTCTGCCCTGCTCGAAACAACGCCCCTCGGTGTCTTATTTTTTTGGACAGAGAGGGTGTGATTGATGGGCATGTGCAGTGCATATGTTTGCCTGTTTTCACTCATCTCCTTCCGCCTTCTTCAGACTGGGTGGCCTCATGGCCGCGGCATGCGACAAGGGATCAGATGAGGCCGCCCAGTCTGAAGCAGGTGTAAGGACATGTGTGAGCGGCAAACATATTTACTGCACAAGGCCACGAATCCCAGCCACGCGGTGTGAATTTTTGAAAACACACTGTGGGTCTGGGATTCATGTCCATCGCTAACCGCAACGGCCGACATGAAATGAGGTCAGAAGACAGGCAGCGCTCACAGCGCATGGCCAAGGGATAACAAGAGCGCAGACTCCTGTACAGCAAATAACAACGCTCAGGAAGCTGCGCCCATGCACCAAGGTGTTATTTTGGACACCTGTGCTGCGTCTCCTTAAAAAGACAAGTCACGCCTACACTACTGTTTGACAGTATAATGGGCTAAATAGTGTACGCGTTTTATTCAGCGTGTGCAAGGAGCAAAATTAATAGAGCAACCTTTTACTTGTGCAGCATTAATGCTGCACAAGGTGTGGCTCTTGTACCTTGCAACACCTGAGGGGGGGTTAAAGGTTACCTTTGAAATTGGTTCAACTAGGCTTCGGCCTACACTCTGCTCCTCTCCTCCTCCTGCTGACCCTGGGCTCTAACACCGCTAGTTTTTGCCCGGAAGTGCTAGCTGCACAGAGAAAAACACCAGCCAATGTGTTAGTGGGGTTCAGCACCGCCAGCTGTTCCCCTGCTGTGTAGCCGGCATCGTGTCCAGCACAAGCCACGCTGGCACAACTGACCAAAAGCTGCCACCAGTGCAGGCTTCGGCCTACACTCTGCTCCTCTCCTCCTCCTGCTGACCCTGGGCTCTAACACCGCTAGTTTTTGCCCGGAAGTGCTAGCTGCACAGAGAAGAACACCAGCCAATGTGTTAGTGGGGTTCAGCACCGCCAGCTGTTCCCCTGCTGTGTAGCCAGCAACATGACCTGCAAACGCCACGCAGGCACATGAACTGAAATTGAAGGGAGCCTGCCCCCCACCCCCAGGTGTTTCTATGTATAACAGCCTCTTTGTACAGCAGTAATGCTGCATTTGTACAAGGTGGCTGACTTTTTTTCCTTGCCCACGTGGAACTCAACACGTACAAAATGTGTCTCATTGAGACCATTCCACTGTCCCTGAGGTGTGACTTTCCTTTCTAATGATACGCAGCACCCCCCTTGATAGCGCTTCCCGTCTTCTGACATCATTGGTTGGCTGGCTGCGCCTGTGCGTCCGCCCTGCCTGAAACAATGCTCCTTGTTGTCTTACTTATTTTGACTGTGAGGGTGTGATAGATGGGCACGAGCAGTGCATATCTTCGCCTGTCTTTACTCATCTCCTTCCGCCTTCTTCAGACTGTGCGGCCTCATGGCCGCGGCATGCGAGAAGGGATCAGCTGAGGCCGCCCAGTCTGATGCAGGTGTAAGGACATGAGTGACAGGCGAAAAAATTTACTGCGCAAGGTCACGAATCCCAGCCCCGTAGTGTGACTTAAAGAAAAGACACTGCGGGTCTGGGTTTCATGGCCATCGCTAACCGCACCGGCCAACATGAAATGAGGTGAGAAGACAGGCAGCGCTCACAGCGCATGGCCAAGGGATAACAAGAGCGCAGACTCCTGTACAGCAAATAACGACGCTCAGGAAGCTGCACCCATGCACCAAGGTGTTATTTTGGACACCTGTGCTGCGTCTCCTTAACCCCTTCAAGTCGTGGCCCTTTTTCATTTTTGCGTTTTCGTTTTTCACTTCCCTCCTTCCCTGAGCCATAACTTTTTTATTTTTCCGTCAATATGGCCATGTGAGGGCTTAATTTTTGCGGGACAAGTTGTACTTTTGAACGACACCATTGGTTTTACCATGTCTTTTACTAGAAAACGGGAAAAAAATTCCAAGTGCGGTGAAATTGCAAAAAAAGTTCAATCCCACACTGGTTTTTTGTTTGGCTTTTTTGCTAGGTTCACTAAATGCTAAAACTAACCAGCCATTATGATTCTCTAGGTCATTACGAGTTCATAGACACCAAACATGTCTAGTTTATTTTTTATCCAAGTGGTGAAAAAAAATTCCAAACTTTGCTTTAAAAAAAAAAAAAAAGTGCCATTTTCCGATACCCGAAGCGTCTCCATTTTTCGTGATCTGGGGTCGGATGAGGGCTTATTTTTTGCGTGCTGAGCTGATGTTTTTAATGATACTATTTTTGCGCAGATACGTTCTTTTGATCGCCCGTTATTGCATTTTAATGCAATGTCACGGCGACCAAAAAAACGTAATTCTGGCGTTTCTGATTTTTTTCTCGCTACACTGTTTAGCGATCAGGTTAATGCTTTTTTTTAATTGATAGATCGGGCGATTCTGAACGCGGCGATACCAAATATGTGTATGTTTGATTTTTTTTATTGTTTTATTTAGGATGGGGCGAAAGGGGGGTGATTTAAACTTTTATATTTTTTATATTTTTTTCATATTTTTAAAAACATTTTTTTTTTACTTGTGCCATGCTTCAATAGCCTCCATGGGAGGCTAGAAGCTGGCACCACTTGATTGGCTCAGCTACATAACAGCGATCATCAGATCGCTGCTATGTAGCTGAAATGCAGGTGTGCTGTGAGCGCCGACCACAGGGGGGCGCTCACAGCAGGCCTGCATCAGTAACCATAGAGGTCTCAAGGACCTCTATGGTTATCTTCCTGATGCACCGCCGACCCCCGATCATGTGACGGGGGTCGGCGATGACGTCATTTCCGGTCGCCCGGCCGGATGCGGTAGTTAAATGCCGCTGTCTGTGTTTGACAGCGGCATTTAACAGGTTAATAGCGGCCGGTGAATAGCGATTTCACCTGCCGCTATTGCGCGCACATGTCAGCTGTTCAAAACAGCTGACATGTCGCGACTTTGATGCAGGCTCACGGCCGGAGCCCACATCAAAGGGGGATTCACAGCATGCGCAGTACATGTACGGCGCATGTCGTGAAAGGGTTAAAAAGACAAGTCACGCCTCCACTACTGTTTGACAGTATAATGGGCTAAATAGTGTACGTGTTTTATTCAGCGTGTGCAAGGAGCAAAATTAATAGCGCAACCTTTTACTTGTGCAGCATTAATGCTGCACAAGGTGTGGCTCTTGTACCTTGCAACACCTGAGGGGGGGTTAAAGGTTACCTTTGAAATTGGTTCAACTAGGCTTCGGCCTACACTCTGCTCCTCTCCTCCTCCTGCTGACCCTGGGCTCTAACACCGCTAGTTTTTGCCCGGAAGTGCTAGCTGCACAGAGAAAAACACCAGCCAATGTGTTAGTGGGGTTCAGCACCGCCAGCTGTTCCCCTGCTGTGTAGCCGGCATCGTGTCCAGCATAAGCCACACTGGCACAACCGACCAAAAGCTGCCACCAGTGCAGGCTTCGGCCTACACTCTGCTCCTCTCCTCCTCCTGCTGCCCCTGGGCTCAAACACCGCTAGTTTTTGCCCGGAAGTGCTAGCTGCACAGACTAAAACACCAGCCAATATGTTAGTGGGGTTCAGCACCACCAGCTGTTCCCCTGCTGTGTAGCAGGCAACGTGACCTGCAAACGCCACGCAGGCACATGAACTGAAATTGAAGGAAGCCTGCCCCCCACCCCCAGGTGTTTCTATGTATAACAGCCACCTTGTACAGCAGTACTGCTGCATTTGTACAAGGTGGCTGACTTTTTCTACTTGCCCACGTGGAACTCAACACGTACAAAATGTGTCTCATTGAGACCATTCCACTGTCCCTGAAGTGTGACTTTCCTTTCTAATGATACGCAGCACCCCCTTGGTAGCGCTTACCGTCTTTTGACAGCATTGGTTAGCTGGCTGCGCCTGTGCGTCCGCCCTGCTCGAAACAACGCCCCTCGGTTTCTTATTTATTTTGACTGCGAGGGTATGATTGATGGGCATGAGCAGTGCATATCTTCGCCTGTCTTTACTCATCTCCTTCCGCCTTCTTCAGACTGTGCAGCCTCATGGCCGCGGCATGCGAGAAGGGATCAGAGGAGGCCGCCCAGTCTGAAGCAGGTGTACGGACGTGTGTGAGCGGCGAAAATATTTACTGCTCAAGGCCATGAATCCCAGCAGCGCAGTGTGACTTTATGAAAAGGCACTGTGGGTTTGGGATTTATGGCCATCGTTAACCGCACCGGCCAACATGAAATGAGGTCATAAGACGGGCAGCGCTAACAGGGCATTGCCAAGGGATAACACAAGAGCGCAGACTCCTGTACAGCAAATAACAACGCTCAGGAAGCTGCGCCAAGCACCAAGGTGTAATGTGGGACTCCTGTGCTGCGTCTCCTTAAAAAGAGAAGTCACGCCTCCACTACAGTTTGACTGTAGAATGGGCTAAATTGTGTACGTCTTTCATTCAGCAAGTGCAAGTAGACAAATTAATAGAGCAACCTTTGACTTGTGCAGCATTAATACTGCACAAGGTGTGTCTCTTGTACTTTGTAACACCTGAGGGGGGTTAAAGGTTTCCTTTGAAATTGGTTCAACTAGGCTTCGGCCTACACTCTGCTCCTCTCCTCCTCCTGCTGCCCCTGGGCTCTAACACCGCTAGTTTTTGCCCGGAAGTGCTAGCTGCACAGAGAAAAACACCCGCCATTGTGTCAGTGGGGTTCAGCAACGCCAGCTGTTCCCCCACTGTGTAGCCGGCAAAGTGTCCTGCAAACGCAACGCTCCAACACCGCTAGTTGGGGCTCTAGGAAGACAATCTTTAACAGGCAACGCATCCGGGTTCCAGCACCGCCAGCTGGTTCTCGGCAGTGTTTTTGTCACGGGTACTCCCTCGTGCCCAGCCTGGTTCCAGCACCGTCAGCTGTTTCCGGGTAGTGTCAAGCTCACTGAGACGCCTATGCTTGCCCCGTCGTGTTGTGGTCGGGTTAGCCAACTCCAGGGTGCCTCCAGTTTAGGAGCTTCCTATGTGGGCTGCATGAATTGGTAGTCAAGGCTGGTTCTGTAGTGCCAGTAGGCCAAGCTCCCCCTGTAGGACTGTTGGGGTTCGGTAACTGCAGGTGCCTCGCGGCCTAGCTGTTCTCTCCTCTCCTGTCGACCTTCGGGTCCACCACCTGGTTCCAGCACCGTTAGCTGGTTCCGGGCCGAGCCTTTGGCTTAGGTGCCTCCTCCTGGGTATCCGAGTTCCGCCAACGTCAGGCGGTCCTTGGTAGTGCTTTTAAGAGCGGGCACCTACAGCTTAGTAACCGGGTTCCAGCACCGTCAGCTGGTCCTCGGTGCCATTGGCTCTTGCACACTGGGGCAACGCATCCGGGTTCCAGCACCGCCAGCTGGTTCCCGGCAGTGTTTTTGTCACGGGTACTCCCTCGTGCCCAGCCTGGTTCCAGCACCGTCAGCTGTTTCCGGGTACTGTCAAACTCACTGAGACACCTATGCGTTGCCCCGTCGTGTTGCGGTCGAGTTAGCCAACTCCAGGGTGCCTCCAGTTTAGGAGCTTCCTATGTGGGCTGCATGAATTGGTAGTCAAGGCTGGTTCTGTAGTGCCAGTAGGCCAAGCTCCCCCTGTAGGACTGTTGGGGTTCGGTAACTGCAGGTGCCTCGCGGCCTAGCTGTTCTCTCCTCTCCTGTGGACCTTCGGGTCCACCACCTGGTTCCAGCACCGTCAGCTGGTTCCGGGCCGAGCCTTTGGCTTAGGTGCCTCCTCCTGGGTATCCGAGTTCCGCCAACGTCAGGCGGTCCTTGGTAGTGCTTTTAAGCGCGGGCACCTACAGCTTAGTAACCGGGTTCCAGCACCGTCAGCTGGTCCTCGGTCGTGCCATCGGCTCTTGCACACTGGGGCGACGCATCCGGGTTCCAGCACCGCCAGCTGGTTCTCGGCAGTGTTTTTGTCACGGGTACTCCCTCGTGCCCAGCCTGGTTCCAGCACCGTCAGCTGTTTCCGGGTAGTGTCAAGCTCACTGAGACGCCTATGCTTGCCCCGTCGTGTTGTGGTCGGGTTAGCCAACTCCAGGGTGCCTCCAGTTTAGGAGCTTCCTATGTGGGCTGCATGAATTGGTAGTCAAGGCTGGTTCTGTAGTGCCAGTAGGCCAAGCTCCCCCTGTAGGACTGTTGGGGTTCGGTAACTGCGGCTGCCTCGCGGCCTAGCTGTTCTCTCCTCTCCTGTGGACCTTCAGGTCCACCACCTGGTTCCAGCACCGTCAGCTGGTTCCGGGTCGAGCCTTTGGCTTAGGTGCCTCCTCCTGGGTATCCGAGTTCCGCCAACGTCAGGCGGTCCTTGGTAGTGCTTTTAAGCGCGGGCACCTACAGCTTAGTAACCGTGTTCCAGCACCGTCAGCTGGTCCTCGGTCGTGCCATTGGCTCTTGCACACTGGGGCAACGCATCCGGGTTCCAGCACCGCCAGCTGGTTCTCGGCAGTGTTTTTGTCATGGGTACTCCCTCGTGCCCAGCCTGGTTCCAGCACCGTCAGCTGTTTCCGGGTAGTGTCAAGCTCACTGAGACGCCTATGCTTGCCCCGTCGTGTTGTGGTCGGGTTAGCCAACTCCAGGGTGCCTCCAGTTTAGGAGCTTCCTATGTGGGCTGCATGAATTGGTAGTCAAGGCTGGTTCTGTAGTGCCAGTAGGCCAAGCTCCCCCTGTAGGACTGTTGGGGTTCGGTAACTGCGGCTGCCTCGCGGCCTAGCTGTTCTCTCCTCTCCTGTGGACCTTCGGGTCCACCACCTGGTTCCAGCACCGTCAGCTGGTTCTCGGCAGTGTCTTTTGCTCTTGTACCTTCTGCTCCCCATCCTGGTTCCAGTACCGTCAGCTGGTTCCGGGCAGAGCCTTTGGCTTAGGTGCCTCCTTCTGGGTATCCAAGTTCCACCAACGTCAGGTGGTCCTTGGTAGTGCTTTCAGGCACGGGTACCTCCTGCTTAGTAAACGGGTTCCAGTAACGTCAGCTGGTCCTCGGTAGTTCCATTGGCTCTTGGACCTTCGGCTACCCATCCGGGTTCCAGTACCGTCAGCTGGTTCTCGGCAGTGTCTTTTGCTCTTGTACCTTCTGCTCCCCATCCTGGTTCCAGTAACGTCAGCTGGTTCCGGGCAGAGCCTTTGGCTTAGGTGCCTCCTTCTGGGTATCCTAGTTCCGCCAACGTCAGGCGGTCCTTGGTAGTGCTTTTTAGCACGGGTACCTCCTGCTTAGTAACCGGGTTCCAGTAACGTCAGCTGGTCCTCGGTAGTTCCATAGGCTCTTGAACCTTCGGGTAGCCATCCGAGTTCCAGTTCCATCAGCTGGTTCTTGACATTTTCTCAGCCTTCTTGTACCTTCTGCTACATTTCCAAGTTGAAGACCCTAAAGTCGACGACCCGGAAGACCACCCCGATGACGACGACGACGGCGGAGACGACGACGGCGTAGACGACGACCCTGGAGACGACGACCCTGGAGACGACGACATGGAAGACCGAGAAGCAGAAGAACAAGAGGCTGCAGAACAAAGAGCAAAAGGACATTAAGCATAACACTTAATATCAGAGCAAAAGATATTATCTAAATTATATGCAGAAGAAGACTAAGCAGTGTATGGGGGTGAGTCCGTTCCTCCTCGTAGTGCCCCTGGATAAAGCCTGATGCTGCAGGCCAAACTGAACGCGGACAAATGTAACTGTTGTGACTGGCAGAACGGAAGGTGTAATCTTCAAACTTTTATAGATAACAACTACGGGAATGCCTGTCACAAATGAGAATATGATGAAGAAGTAGAATAGGAAGAATAATAATAGTTGAATAAAATGAATATGTAGAATAGGAAGAATAATAATAGTTGAATAAAATGAATATGAAGAATGTAATAAAAAAAAATAGGTAGAAGATGAAGAAGATGAATAAGGTGAAGAAGAAGTTGATGTCAAAGATGCTGATGATGATGATGAAGATGAAAGTGTGGGAAAAGTAAAAAAAAAAGAAGGGGAAGGGCGTGGAATAGTGAAACATCAATATCTGACAAAATAAAAAAAAAATATTCACATAGTCAATATCTTTGTCACTCCGAACGTCTTTAAAAAAAAAAAAAAAACATGCTATTCTATTTGATTGGGCTAAACCTCTATGACTTTAATGTCTCCGCCACCTCCCCAAATACATCCTGCATTATTCTTAGTTGTTTTCCTTCATGTAGAATGAACCTACAAGGAAAGAAAGGGTTTATTTTAATTCCGATATTTTGGTCCCATTGACTTGCATTGGGATCCGGTATCGATATCGGCGATATCCGATATTTTTTGAATATCGGCCGATCCAATCTGATACCGATACTTTCCGATATCGGAAGGTATCGCTCAACACTACTTACAAGCTGAACTCAAACTTCTGTAGGATTTAGATATCCCTTTATAGGTGGGTGAGACTGCAACGAAAATCAGGCACAATGTTACACACTCGGTTTTCTGTGGCACAAAGTGAGACAGATGCCACACACGCAGGACTGGCACTGAAGCACAAATGTCAATATTAATCTCCCACTATTTTTTTTTTTCAGGGAGAATTTAAAAACAAAAAAAACTAAAAAACAGACACTAGGCTTTCTGTGGCCCACAATTTGAGAGAGATGGCACACACGACTGGCACTGAAGCACAAATGCCAATATTAATCTCCCACTATTTTTTTTTTTCAGGGAGAATTTAAAAACCAAAATAAAAAAAAACAGACACTAGGCTTTCTGTGGCCCACAATTTGAGAGAGATGGCACACACGACTGGCACAGAAGCACAAATGCCAATATTAATCTCCCACTATTTATTTTTTTCAGGGAGAATTTAAACCCCCCCCCCAAAAAAAAACTGACACTAGGCTTTCTGTGGCCCACAATTTGAGAGAGATGGCACACATGACTGGCACTGAAGCACAAATGCCAATATTAATCTCCCACTATTTTTTTTTTCAAGGAGAATTTAAAAACCAAAATAAAAAAAAACAGACACTAGGCTTTCTGTGGCCCACAATTTGAGAGAGATGGCACACACGACTGGCACAGAAGCACAAATGCCAATATTAATCTCCCACTATTTATTTTTTTCAGGGAGAATTTAACCCCCCCCCAAAAAAAAAACTGACACTAGGCTTTCTGTGGCCCACAATTTGAGAGAGATGGCACACACGACAGGCACTCAAGCACAAATGCCAATATTAATCTCCCATTTTTTTTTTAAAGGGAGAATTAACCCCCCCCCAAAAAAAAAGAACAGTATTGCAGACACTAGGCTTTCTGTGGCCCACAATTTGAGAGAGATGCCACACACACAGGACTGTCACTCTAGCAAAAATGCCAATATTAATCTCCCATATTTTTTTTAAGGGAGAATTAAAAACAAAAAAAAAACAGTATTGCAGACACTAGGCTTTCTGTGGCCCACAATTTGAGAGAGATGCGACACACGCAGGACTGTCACTCGAGCAAAAATGCCAATATTAATCTCCCATATTTTTTTTTTTAAGGGAGAATTAAACCCCCCCCCAAAAAAAAAACAGTATTGCAGACAATAGGCTTTCTGTGGCCCACAATTTGAGAGAGATGCCACACACGCAGGACTGTCACTCAAGCACAAATGCCAATCTTAATCTCCCACTTTTTTTTGTTTCTGGGAGAATTGTCAAGAAATCAGGGCCAGTATTACACACTAGGCTTTCTGTGCCCCAAAATTGGAGAGAGATGGCACACACAGGACTGGCACTCTAGCAGAAATGCCAATCTTAATCTCCCACTACTTTATTTTGTTAGGGAGAATTGCCAAGAAATCAGGGCCAGTATTACACACTAGGTTTTCTGTGCCCCAAAATTGGAGAGAGATGGCACACACAGGACTGGCACTCTAGCAGAAATGCCAATCTTAATCTCCCACTACTTTTTTTTGTTAGGGATTATTGCCAAGAAATCAGGGCCAGTATTACACACTAGGCTTTCTGTGCCCCAAAATTGGAGAGAGATGGCACACACGACTGGCACTCAAGCACAAATGCCAAGATTAATCTCCCACTATTTATTTTTTTTCAGGCAGAATAAAAAAAAAAAAAAAACAGGGACTGTCCTACAATTACTATCTCCCTGCAGTAATCTCAGCAAGGTATGGCAGGCAGCAATAACAAGGAGTGGACTGCTGCACAAATTAAATCAAAAGTGTGGACAAACAAACAAGATAGCTGTGCAGAAAGGAAGGAACAACAGGATTTGTGCTTTGAAAAAAGCAGTTGGTTTGCACAGCGGCGTACACACAGCAATGCAGCTATCAGGGAGCCTTCTAGGGCAGCCCAATGAGCTACAGCGCTGAGGAAAAAAAATGTAGCTTCCACTGTCCCTGCAAACAAAAGGTGGTGTTGGACAGTGGAAATCGTTACAGCACAAGCGGTTTGGGGGTTAATGGACCCTGCCTAACGCTATCCCTGCTTCTGACGAAGCGGCAGCAACCTCTCCCTATGCTCAGATCAGCAGCAGTAACATGGCGGTCGGCGGGAACGCCCCTTTATAGCCCCTGTGACGCCGCAGACAGCAATCCAATCACTGCAATGCCCTTCTGTAAGATGGTGGAGACCAGGACCTATGTCATCACGCTGCCCACACTCTGCATCCTCCTTCATTGGCTGAGAAATGGCGCTTTTCGCGTCATTGAAACGCGACTTTGGCACGAAAGTCGCGTATCGCATGGCCGACCCCACACAGGGATCGGGTCGGGTTTCATGAAACCTGACTGTGCCAAAAGTCGGCGACTTTTGAAAATGAACGATCCGTTTCGCTCAACCCTAGTGGTAGCTATTGACCCATCAATTGCACAATAAATTAATAATTTAAAAAAATTTACATGGGTTCCCCTGTATTTTTGATAACCATCCAAGCAAAACTGACAGCTGCGGGCTGCAACCCTCAGCTGTCAGTATTAGCAAGGCTGGTTATAAAGAATATTGGGCTCCCCATGCTGTTTTTTTTAATCATTTAAAAATATTAAAAAACAGCTTGGGGTCCCCCCCATTTTTGACAACCGGCCAAGCTAAAGCTGACTGCTGGGGCTGGTATTCCAAGGCTGCTAAGGGGCCATGGATATTGTCCTCCCCTGCCTTAAAAATAGCAGCCCGTGGCCACCTCAGAAAAGGCACATACATTAAGTGTGCCAGTTCTGGCTCCTTTCCTGGCTCTTTCCACTTGCCCTGTGGCTGTGGCAAGTGGGGTTCATATTTGTGGGGTTAATGTCACCTTTGCATTGTCCGGTGACATCAAGCCCACAGCTTAGTAATGGAAAGACATCCATAAGATGCCTCTCCATTACTGATCCTATTATTATATTGTAAATAAACAGACAGCCAGGAAAAAGTCCTATAATTGAAAGAATGACACAGACTCATTTAATGAATCTAATTTAACACAGCCATGGTCTCTTATAAGAGAATTGAAATAGTAAACCACAATATTCCTTACCTGTCCACAAAGAAGATAATAATCCATTTGTCCCACAGCAGGTATAGCTCTTCTACAGCTTGATGGCAGGATGCATTGTTGCATGATGTGACTATGCAGCCTGCTATCCAGCAGATATACTGAGCAGCGTGTGCTACCTTTGCTCAGTATCTCACAGTGCACTCCTATGATCTGATTGAATTCACCGAAAGTGTGAGAGTTTTCACGCTTGCAGCACCATCAGAAAGGTCCTGGGAGTTCACAGCCAATGAATTCAGTTCAACTTTTCCAATTGCGCTCATGCTGATGTCAGTGAGTTGAACTGAGTTTATTGGCTGTGAACTCCCAGGACTTTTCTGGAACACCTGAAGGCTGTAGACTACACACCTTGGACACGTATTTTACTGTACTAGTAAATAAATAAAAAACTAAAAAAACGAAGTGGGGCCCTCTATAATTTTCATAAACAGGACTTTATGGGCAGCACGGTGGTGCAGTGGTTAGCACTGCAGCCTTGCAGCGCTGGGGTCCTGGGTTCTAATCCCACCCAGGACAACATCTGCAAAGAGTTTGTATGTTCTCTCCGTGTTTGCATGGGTTTCCTCCGGGCACTCCAGTTTCCTCCCACATTCCAAAGACATACTGATAGGGATTCTAGATTGTGAGCCCCATCGGGGACAGCGATGATAATGTGTGCAAAAACTGTAAAGCGCTGTGGAATATGTTAGCGCTATATAAAGATTATTATTATTTTGGCTCTGTGTTTATTTACAATATAACTATTAGGCTGTGTGCCCACGTTGCATTTTTTTGCATTTCTGCCATGTTTTTGGGCGCAGCGGAAATGCTAAAAAATGCTTTACAAAACTCTTAAAAAATGCCTTCCCATGCAATCCTATGGGATTCCGCAGTTGCTGTGCCCATGCAGCAGATTTTCCCGCTGCGGAATCGTATAGTGGTAAAATCCGCAGCATGTTCATTATTTCTCGTGGCAATTCTGCAGCCATAGAATTGTATTGAAACACTCACTTTACGCATGTGGTTATACAGGCTCTAGGTACAATATACCTGTAAAAAACAGAATTAAAATAAAAAATAGGGATATACTCACCTTCTGATGGCCCCAGAGTCCTCCCGCCTCTCAGCGGTGCACGCGGCGGCTTCCATTCCCAGGGATGTATTGCGTGAATCACCTGGGATGATGTCGCGGTCACGCAACTGTGGCAGCACAAAGGTCCTTTGCGCAAAGCATCCCTGGAAACGGAACGTACGGGGAGCGCCACTGCGGAGATCGGGGGCCGTCGAAAGGTGAGAATAACCATATTTTTTTATTATTTTTACTACAATCAACATTCTATCTTTTACTTTTGATGCTGCATATGCAGCTTCAATAGTAAAAAAGTTGGTCACATTTGTCAAGCGCCTGACAAGTCTGACCAACCTGTCAATCACTTTTCCAGGTGATGCTTCAACTCTCTTGAAAAACACAACCATAATGCAAGCTAAAAATGCTTGCAAAACGCTTGTGTTTTGTGGGAAAACGCATGCAAATTCTGCATGCGTTTTACCCACGGAGGGAGTTGTGGAAATGCTGTGGACATTTCTGCAGCATTTCTGCAACGTGGGCACATAGCCTCAGATTAATAATGGATATTCGTCTTATAGATGCGCCTTTTCTGGGGTGGCTGCGGGCTGCTATTTTTATGCTGGGGGGGGGCAATATCCATGGCCCCTTACCAGTCTTGGAATACCAGCCCCCAGCTGTCTGCTTTAGCTTGGCTGGTTGTCAAAAATTGGGGGAGACCACAGACTTCTTTTTAAATTATTTACTTAAATTAATAAAAAAATTGGGACCCGTTTATTATTGATAACTGGACTAACTGAAGCTGACAGCTGAGGAAACCTCCAATGCGGCTGAATTACAACAATTTTGCAAAGATGAATAGGCCAAAATTCCTCCAGAGCAATGTAAAAGACTCATTGTCAATTATTGCAAAAACTTGATTGCAGTTGTTGCTGTTAATGGTGGACCAACCAGTTAATAGATTTGGGGGCAATTACTTTTTCACACAGGGTCCTGTAGGTTTGGATTTCTTTTTCCCTTAATAATAAAGACCTGGATTTAAAAACTGCATATGGAGCTTACTTGTGTTCTCTTTGTCTAATATTTAATTTTTTTTTGTGATATGAAAAAGTTAAGTGTGACAAACATGCAAAAGAATAAAAAATCAGGAATGGAGCAAACACTGTTTCACACCACTGTACATGCAACCGTTTTTGAAGACAAAGATTGTTTGAAAACATACAAGGAATCTTAACCCCTTAGCGACCGCCGATACGCCTTTTAACGGCGGCCGCTAAGGGTACTTAAACCACAGCGCCGTTAATTAACGGCGCTGTGGAAAAAGTGAATAGCGCCCCCCTGAGGCCGATTTTCTCCGGGGTCTCGGCTGCCGGGAGTAGCCGAGACCCCAGAGAACATGATTCGGGGGGTTTTTAACCCACCCCGCATTTGCGATCGCCGGTAATTAACCGTTTACCGGCGATCGCAAAAAAAAAAAGCGATCTCTTTTTAATTTCTCTGTCCTCCGATGTGATCGCACATCGGAGGACAGAGAAAAGGGGTCCCAGGTGGCCCCTCAATACTCACCTAGCTCCCCCGATGCTCCTCGTGTCTCCCGGTGGGCGCCGCCATCTTTAAAATGGCGGGCGCATGCGCAGTGCGCCCGCCGGCCGGCACCGAGAGAATCTTTGGGGTCTCGGCTGCCGGGGGTAGCCGAGACCCCAAAGAGCATGATCGGGGTCGGTTTTACCGACCCCTGTTTTGCGATCGCCGGTAATTAACTGTTTACCGGCGACCGCAAAAAAAAAAAAAAAAGTAAAGTGTAATTCTCTGTCCTCTGATGTGATCGCACATCAGAGGACAGAGAAATAGGGGGATTCGGGGACCCTAGCATACTCACCTAGGTCCCTGGATCCTCTTGCTGCTCCTCCTGGCCGCCGGCAGAAGAAAATGGCGGACGCATGCCCAGTGCGCCCGCCATCTGTCTCCATCTGCCGGCCGGCAGGAGAACAGCAGTTGGGGCTAAAATTAGGGTTAGGGGTAGGGTTAGGGTTAGGGTTAGGGTTAGGGGTAGGGTTAGGGGTAGGGTTAGGGTTAGGGGTAGGGTTAGGGGTAGGGTTAGGGTTAGGGGTAGGGTTAGGGTTAGGGGTAGGGTTAGGGGTTGGGGTAGGGTTAGGGTTAGGTTAGGGTTAGGGTTAGGGGTAGGGTGAGGGTTAGGGGTAGGGTTAGGGGTAGGGTTAGGGGTAGGGTTAGGTTAGGGGTAGGGTTAGGTTAGGGTAAGGGGTAGGGTTAGGGGTAGGGTTAGGGGTAGGGTTAGGGGTAGGGTTAGGTTAGGGGTAGGGGTAGGGTTAGGGGTAGGGTTAGGGCTAGGGTTAGGGCTAGGGTTAGGGCTAGGGTTGGGGCTAAATATAGGGTTTGGGTTGGGGCTAAATTTAGGGTTAGGGTTGGGGCTAAATTTAGGGTTAGGCTTCTTTCACACTTACGTCGGTACGGGGCCGTCGCAATGCGTCGGCCCGACATACCGACGCACGTTGTGAAAATTGTGCACAACGTGGGCAGCAGCTGTAGTTTTTCAACGCATCCGCTGTCCAATCTATGTCCTGGGGAGGAGGGGGCGGAGTTACGGCCACGCATGCGCGGTCAGAAATGGCGGATGCAACGTACAAAAAACGTTTCATTGAACTTTTTTTGTGCCGACGCTCCGCCAAAACACAACTGATCCAGTGCACGACGGACGCGACGTGTGGCCATCCGTCACGATCCGTCGGCAATACAAGTCTATGGGCAAAAAACGCATCCTGCGGGCACATTTGCAGGATCCGTTTCTTGTCCAAAACGACGGATTGTGACGGAATGCCAAACGACGCAAGTGTGAAAGTAGCCTTAAGGCTAGGGTTAGGGTTGGGGCTAAAGTTAGGGCTAGGGTTGGGGCTAAAGTTAGGGTTAGAGCTGGGATTAGGGTTAGGGTTTGGATTAGGGTTGGTATTAGGGTTAGGGTTGGGATTAGGGTTAGGTTTGGGATTAGGGTTAAGGTTAGGGTTGTGATTAGGGGTGTATTGGGATTAGGGTTAGGTTTGAGGTTAGGGTTGAGATTAGGATTAGGGGTGTGTTGGATTTAGGGTTTTGATTAGGGTTATGGTTAGGGTTGACATTAGGGTTGTTTTGGGGTAAGGGTTGTGATTATGGTTAGGGTTAGTGATTAGGATTATGGATCAGGTTGGGATTAGGGTTAGGGGTGTGTTGGGGTTAGGGTTGGAGCTAGAATTGGGGGGTTTCCACTGTTTAGGTACATCAGGGGGTCTCCAAACACGACAGCCAATTTTGCGCTCAAAAAGTCAAATGGTGCTCCCTCCCTTCTGAGCTCTGCCGTGCACCCAAACAGTGGGTTACCCCCACATATGGGGCATCAGCGTACTCGGGATAAATTGGACAACAACTTCTGGGGTCCAATTTCTCTTGTTACCCTTGTGAAAATAAAAACTTGGGGGCTACAATATCTTTTTTGTGAAAAAAAAAATATTTTTTATTTTCACGACTCTGCATTCTAAACTTCTGTGAAGCACTTGGGCATTCAAAGTTCTCACCACACATCTAGATAAGTTCCTTGGGGGGTCTAGTTTCCAAAATGGGGTCACTTGTGGGGGGTTACTACAGCTTAGGTATATCAGGGGCTCTGCAATCGCAACATAATGCCCACAGACCATTCTATCAAAGTCTGCATTCCAAAAAGGCGCTCCTTCCCTTCCAAGCTCTGCCGTGCGCCCAAACAGTGGTTTACCCCCACATATGGTGCATCAGCGTACTCGGGATAAATTGCACAACAACTATTGCAGTCCAATTTCTCCTGTTACCCTTGTGAAAATAAAAACTTGGGGGCTACAATATCTTTTTTGTGAAAAAAAAAATATTTTTTATTTTCACGACTCTGCATTCTAAACTTCTGTGAAGCACTTGGGCATTCAAAGTTCTCACCACACATCTAGATAAGTTCCTTGGGGGGTCTAGTTTCCCAAATGGGGTCACTTGTGTGGGGTTGCTATAGCTTAGGTATATCAGGGGCTCTGCAATCGCAACATAATGCCCACAGACCATTCTATCAAAGTCTGCATTCCAAAAAGGCGCTCCTTCCCTTCCAAGCTCTGCCGTGCGCCCAAACAGTGGTTTACCCCCACATATGGCGCATCAGCGTACTCGGGATAAATTGCACAACAACTATTGCAGTCCAATTTCTCCTGTTACCCTTGTGAAAATAAAAACTTGGGGGCTACAATATCTTTTTTGTGGAAAAAAAATATTTTTTATTTTCACGACTCTGCATTCTAAACTTCTGTGAAGCACTTGGGCATTCAAAGTTCTCACCACACATCTAGATAAGTTCCTTGGGGGGTCTAGTTTCCAAAATGGGGTCACTTGTGGAGGGTTTCTACTGGTTAGGTACATCAGGGGCTCTGCAAACACAACATAATACCCGCAGACCATTCTATCAAAGTCTGCATTCCAAAACGGCGCTCCTTCCTTCCGAGCTCTGCCGTGCGCCCAAACAGTGGTTTACCCCCACATATGGGGTACCAGCATACTCAGGACAAATTGGACAACAACTTTTGGGGTCCAATTTCTCTTGTTACCCTTGTGAAAATAAAAACTTGGGGGCTACAATATCTTTTTTGTGGAAAAAAATTTTTTTTTTATTTTCACGGCTCTGCATTATAAACTTCTGTGAAGCACTTGGGCATTCAAGGTTCTCACCACACATCTAGATAAGTTCCATGGGGTGTCTAGTTTCCAAAATGGGGTCACTTGTGGGGGATTTCTACTGTTTAGGCACATCAGGGGCTCTCCAAACGCGACATGGCGTCCGATCTCAATTCCAGCCAATTCTACATTGAAAAAGTAAAACGGCACTCCTTCTCTTCCAAGCTCTGCGGTGCGCCCTAACAGTGGTTTACCCCCACATCTTGGGTATCAGCGTACTCAGGAGAAATTGCACAACAACTTTTGTGGTCTAATTTCTCCTGTTACCCTTGTGAAAATAAAAATTTGTGGGCAAAAAGATCATTTTTGTAGAAAAAATGCGATTTTTTTTTTTCACGGCTCTACATTATAAACTTCTGTGAAGCACATGGGGGTTCAAAGTGCTCACCACACATCTAGATATGCTCCTTAAGGGGTCTAGTTTCCAAAATGGGGTCACTTGTGGGGAGTTTCCACTGTTTAGGCACATCAGAGGCTCTCCAAACACGACATGGCGTCCAATCTCAATTCCAGCCAATTCTACATTGAAAAAGTAAAACGGCCCTCCTTCACTTCCAAGCTCTGCAGTGCGCCCAAACAGTGGTTTACCCCCACATATTGGGTATCAGCGTACTCAGGAGAAATTGCACAACAACTTTTGTGGTCTAAATTCTCCTGTTACCCTTGTGAAAATAAGAATTTGTGGGTGAAAAGATCATTTTTGTGTAAACAAAAGCGATTTTTTATTTTCACGGCTCTACGTTATAAACTTCTGTGAAGCACTTGGGGGTTCAAAGTGCTGACCACACATCTAGATAAGTTCCTTAAGGGGTCTAGTTTCCAAAATGGTGTCACTTGTGGGGAGTTTCCACCGTTTAGGCACATCAGGGGCTCTCTAAACGTGACATGGCGTCCGATCTCAATTCCAGCCAATTCTGCATTGAAAAAGTCAAACGGCGCTCCTTCAATTCTAAGTTCTGCGGTGCGCCCAAAAAGTGGTTTACCCCCACATATGGGGTATTGGCGTATTCAGGAGAAATTGCGTAACAAAATTTATGGTTACATTTCTGTTTTTACACTTGTGAAAATAAAAAAAATGGTTCTGAATTAAGAGGTTTGCAAAAAAAAGTTAAATGTTCATTTTTTCCTTCCACATTGTTTCAGTTCCTGTGAAGCACGTAAAGGGTTAATAAACTTCTTGAATGTGGTTTTGAGAACCTTGAGGGGTGTAGTTTTTAGAATGGTGTCACACTTCATTATTTTCTATCATATAGACCCCTCAAAATGACTTCAAATGTGATGTGGTCCCTAAAAAAAAATGGTGTTGTAAAAATGAGAAATTGCTGGTCAACTTCTAACCCTTATAACTCCCTAACAAAAAAAAATTTTGTTTCCAAAATTGTGCTGATGTAAAGTAGACATGTGGGAAATGTTATTTATTAACTATTTTTTGTGACATATCTCTCTGATTTAAGGGCATAAAAATACAAAGTTTGAAAATTGCAAAATGTTAAAAATTTTCGCCATATTTCCGTTTTTTTCATAAATAATCGCAAGTAATATCGAAGAAATGTTACCACTAACATGAAGTACAATATGTCACGAAAAAACAATCTCAGAATCAGCGGGATCCGTTGAAGCGTTCCAGAGTTATAACCTCATAAAGTGACAGTGGTCAGAATTGCAAAAATTGGCCTGGTCATTAAGTACCAAATTGGCTCTGTCACTAAGGGGTTATATTGATGTAATTAAGCTTTCACTGTTTTCTTACTCGTTACCAGACGCACATTACAATGTACAGTATCTGAATACTAGCTACAAAAATAAAACAAATAGCATTTTAAATAGAAGTTAGCATTTTGGTTGTTCATTATTTTTAATGAATTATTCATCTAGCAATCATTAGAAATGAATGTGCATAGAGAAACTGATGTTTATATTAAAGAAAAGCAACAAGAATCTGCATAGTGCAGCTACTAAACTGTTAGCCAAAATTAACATCATAAAACAGAGAATTTTTCTGTTACTGTAAAGTAAAAGTTATATATTAGTTTTGCTGTAATAATTACTTTGAAACTGTGCTGAATGAGTACTGAGCAGAACAACAGAGCTATCAAATGTTCACTGCATCATTTATACGCTAGTCAAATAGTTTGTCCAGGACTAAATATTGATGACCTGCTATTAGTATAGCCCCAACAATTAGCCATTATACGGCCATCAGAAGTACACAGGATTTGGAGCCAGAACAGCACAGATCCATGCACTGTGCAGTTGCTGTTATTGCAACTCAGCATTAGTCAGTAGAATCAACGGTCCTATGCCATCTATATGGGCATGCAAGTCATAGGAAACTGAATAAAATACTTTGATATATGCAATCCAATATTTTATTGCAGAGAAATCAACATTTTTCTTAACCCCATCACGACATGCGCCATACATGTACTGTGGATGTCGTGTCCCTCCCTTTTGAACAGCTGACATGTGCCTGAAACAGCCGCGGGTGAAATCACAATCCACCAGTGGCCGGTGGTCAGCGCTCATAGCAAGTGAGCTTTTCTGCTACATACAGGCGATCATCGCCTGTGTTCAGCAGAGGCGAACGGACAACTGCAGCTTGTAGTCTCCCAATGAGACTATTGAAGCTTGCAAAAAGTAGAAAAAAAATGTTTTAAAAAATATTTAAAAAACAATATATACAATATAAAAACTTTTCTAAAAACTGCTACTTCAACCCTATCCAACCCCCACCCTCCTTATTCTCCCTTCTTTTGAGGTTCACTCTGTCCGTATCTACTCTCCCTCTAATCTCCAAATGGCTGTCATATACCGATCATCGGGCTCAGCCACTGCTGGCTTCTTCACTTTCTCTCTGCTGACATCCCCACCATCATAATGGGTGACTTTAATATCCCTACTGACACCCGCCAACCAGCAGCCTCCAAGCTCCTGGCCCTTACTTCATCCTTCACAGCCACCCACACAGACAGACATACGCTAGACCTCATCTTCACCCGCCTCTGTTCCTTATCTAATCTCACAACCTCTCCCTTCCCCTTCGTCTGACCACCATCTATTCACCTTCTCTTCCTTGTCCTCCTCACCTGCCCCCCATGTCCAGCCAGTACCACATCCTCGCAGAAACCTTGCACACCTAGACATTCACAGACTCTCAGACTCTCTTATGCCTTTGTCCTCCATATCTTCACTCCACGACACGGATAGCGCCACCACTTTCTGTAACTCCACCCTCACATCAGCCATAGACTCAGTTGCCCTTCTCATGCATGGCAAAGTGCAACAAATCAATAGGCAACAGGCAAACAAGAAATAGAGCTGATCGGCACTGAAGGGGTTACTTGTGAGACAGCACAGCTGCGGGGGGAGAAGTCCCAGTGGTAGGCTAGACGGGTTTCAGCTTATACTGAAGGTGGGGAGGTGCTTGCTCAAACTGAATTGTTTATACTGCGAAGCAAAGAGATAAAGAAAGCAGCACTCACCCAGATTCTTCAGATGCAAAAAACTCCTTTAATAGGCATGGCACACAGTTCCAAACTTGGTGTACAACAGGCTACGGCATGAGAGGAGGGCGGTGCGGGAGGGTGCAGTGACGAGACAGACGACGGCCGTTTCGCGCAAAAGCGCTTCTACGGGTCCATGTGAGTTGTGCTGGTGATGTCAGTTCCTTTTGTAGGAGTGGACTTCACCCAAGTGTTACATATAAGCATAATTAATTAAAACATACTGCATTAAAAACAACAACATCACTTGTTCTTCTATCACATTAATTCAACACGGATTAGATAAAAACTGCCATGTCTAATTTATCATTTAGACCCCAAGGACCTTGTGCATTCGTTTTCAGAATCCATCTGGCTTCGCACTGCAATAACAACTTATTATGGTTACCACCCTGCTGGGGAGTTTTAACTGTCTCTAAGCCAGCGTAACTAAGAGAACACGGGTTACCACCGTGTACATCTTGTATATGTTTGACTAGGCGTACTCGCCCCTTCCCCGTCAAAATGGAATTGTAGTGCTCACGAAACCTCACCATTAGGGGTCTAATAGTTTTACCAATGTAAAAACGATTACATGGACAGTAAATCACATAGACTAAATATTTGCTCTTACAAGTAACAAAGTCTCTTACAGTGTGCCAAAGAGTACCCACTTTAAGCGGATTATCCGTTTTATGTAAGTGGCACATACTACAATTACCGCACTTGAAATTACCTTGCGGCAAAGAATTCTTGATCCAATCATTATTAACAGCGGCGAGACGATTTTTTATTACTAAATCTCCTATGTTGACAGGGCGTCTATAGGCAAAACGCGGGCTAAAAGTAGTTAAACTACGGAAATCAGAATCATTAGTTAGCACATGCCAATTTTTTCGTACGGCCGCGTGAATCTCATTGTCAAGCGTACTATGTTTAAATACAAACGAAAAAATACCGCTATTATTACCATTAGCTGGCCTGCTTTGCTTCTTTTTATTCTTACCCCTTTTCAGAAGGTCCATTTGGGATAGACTCGCCGCTCGTAATTCTGCCTGCTGTAATATGTGGCTAGGGTACCCCCTGTTTTTAAAACGTAATTTCAAATCCTGTATTTGATTTTGGTAACTTTCCTCGCAGTTATTGATTTTCCTCAACCTTACCATCTGACTATATGGGATGCTATTCTTCGTATGATCAGGATGGGCACTATGATAATGCAAGACATTATTGGTTGCGGTTGTTTTCCTATGGACACTCGTTTTTAATGCCCCCTCCCTGATCTCTATTTTTACATCAAGAAAGTCCAACTCATTATTTCCGAAAACTGACGTAAATTTCATATTTTCATTATTATTTTCGTTCAGAAACACCACAAAATCATTAAAAGTCTGTTCTCCTCCATCCCACACAATAAAGACATCATCAGCAAAACGCAGATATAATCGTATATGTTTCAAATAGGGGTTTAGGGGCCCGGTGACGTGTTTCTCCTCGAACGCTGCTAAAAACAGGTTTGCGAAAACGCACGCCACCGGGGTACCCATCGCGGTACCAACCCTTTGGCTGTACCACTTGTCCATGAACTTAAAGGTGTTATTGGATAAAACAAAATCCAACCCCTCCAAAATGAAAGATACAAAGTCTTGATCTTTTTCTGTGTTCGCCAAAATCCGCTGAATTGCTTCCAACCCCTTTTGCTGCGGGATTCTGGTATATAAGTTGACGATGTCAATTGAAGCTAAGGAGAAAGTAGGTTGCCAGATAAAGTCATTGAGGGCCAACAAAAAATCCCCTGAATCTTTAACAAAAGATGGTACGTTTAAAAGTAGGGGTTTTAATAGCCAGTCCAAGAATTGAGAAAGTGGTTCTGTCACAGAGTTTTTTCCCGAAACGATGGGGCGTCCCGGAGGTCTCTCCGCGTTTTTGTGCACTTTCGGGATGCTATACCAATTTGGATATTGCGGGAATTCTGGTATTAATTTTTCCGCTCGTTTTTGTGTTATCGTCCCTTTTTCCACATACTTCCGTAGAAGAGTCCTCAATTTAGCCTTGATGCCATTTGTGGGGTTTTTATCCAGGATTGAATAAGTGTTAGTATCATTTAACTGGGATAGCGCCTCTTCTATGTAATACGATTTATCTAAAATTACTATATTGCCGCCTTTGTCGGCTTTTCTAACGATGACGTCATCCCATTTTTGTATTTCCCCTAACGCTCTCTTCTCCTGCACTGATAGATTTTTTGGCGGTTGTCTATATAAAATTGCTTCTATGTCTTTGATGACTAAATCTTGGAAGAGATCTATGTTATTACCAGGAGAAATTGGGGGCATCCAGCTAGACTGAACCCCTCCCACGAATGGATCCACAGGAGCGGCGTCACCATGCACCCGCCATTCCTCAGATACTTCCTCAAGATTATCACTCAAACCAGCCAATAAAGTAGTCATTTCTATGTCCCTTTGATCTATGTTAGGGTACGCCATAAAACCCAGAGGTCCCACTGTGGCCGGTGTATCAATAGGCAACCCTGGCATAACAACCTCATCAACAAAACTCCAACAAGCATCCAGGGTTGCAGAGCGGCGTTGGAAAAAAACACGCCTGCCAGACATCTTCACCGCTTTTAAACAAGCTACACTTGCCTTCAAACTAGCCCTCACTTCTGCTAAACAGACCTATTTCACTAACCTTGTATCTTCACTCTCCTACAACCCAAAACAACTGTTCAGCACATTTAACTCTCTCCTCCACCCCCCACTGCCACCTCCAACTCCTCTCATCTCTTCTGAGGACTTTGCCACCTACTTCAAAAACAAGATCGACCAAACAAGGCAAACCTTTACTATTCCACCACCCCAAACACTCCATATACCAGACCTCTGCCCTTCCCCAATAACTTCCCTCTCCAACATCACTGAAGGAGAACTGTTGTGAATTCTGTGGCAGAGCTCCCTTCTGTGGTCACAAGTGGTACTTCTGCTGATTCTCTCTGTGAGCTTCCGTTGGTGGAGGGAAGTGGTACTGCGGCTTCTGAGTTTCCTCCCTCAGGTGATGTGGTGAGGTCGTTAGGTGCTGCTCTACTTAACTCCACCTAGTGCTTTGATCCTGGCTTCCTGTCAATGTTCCAGTATTGGACTTGTTTTCCTCCTGGATCGTTCCTGTGGCCTGCTGCTCTGCATAGCTAAGTTTTCCTTTGCTATTTTGTTTGTTTTTTTTCTGTCCAGTTTATCTATTTGTTTGCTGGAAGCTCTGGGACGCAGAGGGTGTACCTCCGTGCCGTTAGTTCAGTACGGAGGGTCTTTTTGCCCCCTTTGCGTGGTTTTTAGGGTTTTGTGTTGACCGCAAAGTTACCTTTCCTATCCTCGCTTTGTTCAGAAAGTCGGGCCTCACTTTGCTAAATCTATTTCATCTCTACGTTTGTCTTTTCATCTTAACTCACAGTCATTATATGTGGGGGGCTGCCTTTTCCTTTGGGGTATTTCTCTGAGGCAAGGTAGGCTTATTTTCTATCTTCAGGCTAGCTAGTTTCTCAGGCTGTGCCGAGTTGCATAGGGAGCGTTATGCGCAATCCACGGCTGCCTTTAGTGTTTGTTGGAGAGGATTAGGGATTGCGGTCAACAGAGTTCCCACGTCTCAGAGCTCGTTCTATGTTTTTGGGTTATTGTCAGATCACTGTATGTGCTCTGACCTCTATGTCAACTGTGGTACTGTTGTGAATTCTGTGGCTGAGTTCACTTCTGTGGTCACAAGTCGTATTGCAGTCTCTGGGCTTCCTCCCTCAGGTGTTTTGGTGAGCTCGTTGGCTGCCTTGCTATTTAGCTCCACCTGAGTCTGTCTTCCTTGCTCCTTGTCAATGTTCCAGTGTTGGATCTGAGCTACTGCATCTTTCCTTGGGCCTGCTGCTCTGCTAGATAAGTGCTTCTAGTTTGTTTTCTGTTTTTTCTGTCCAGCTTGCTATTAACTTTTGCTGGAAGCTCTGAGAAGCAAAGGGGTGCACCGCCGTGCTGTTAGTTCGGCACGGTGGGTCTTTTTGCCCCTTTGCGTGGTTTTCGTTTTAGGGTTTTTTGTAGACTGCATAGTTCTCTTTGCTATCCTCGCTCTGTCTAGAATATCGGGCCTCACTTTGCTGAATCTATTTCATTCCTACGTTTGTCTTTTCATCTTGCTAACAGTCATTATATGTGGGGGGCTGCCTATTCCTTTGGGGTATTTCTCTGAGGTAAGTCAGGCTTGTATTTCTATCTTCAGGCTAGTCAGCTCCTCAGGCAGTGCCGAGTTGCATAGGTAGTGATAGGCGCAATCCACTGCTGCTTATAGTTGTGTGAGGATAGATCAGGTACTGCAGTCTACAGAGATTCCACGTCTCAGAGCTCGTCCTATTGTTTTTGGTTATTGCCAGATCTCTGTATGTGCGCTGATTACTGCACGCTGTGTTGCCTGATTGCCGGCCATAACAGTACAAGGAGCCACACCAATGATTCCCAATAGAGGGAAAAAAGAAATCCTGACATCATTTTTTTTTCTTAGCTCTGTCTTCAGTCTTTTTTTTCCCCTAGACATTAGAGTGCTTCAGGACACAGCTGTGGACATGGATATTCAGGCTCTGTGCTCCTCAATGGATAATCTCGTTGTAAATGTACAAAAGATTCAAGATACTATTGATCAGAAATCGATGCTAGAACCAAGAATTCCGATTCCTGATTTGTTTTTTGGTGACAGAACTAAGTTCCTGAGCTTCAGAAATAATTGTAAGCTATTTTTGGCCTTGAAACCTCATTCTTCTGGTAATCCTATTCAACAGGTTTTGATTATTATTTCTTTTTTGCGCGGCGACCCACAGGACTGGGCGTTTTCTCTTGCACCAGGAGAATCTGCATTGAGTAATGTTGATGCATTTTTCCAGGCGCTGGGATTGCTTTACGATGAGCCTAATTCAGTGGATCAGGCTGAGAAAAATCTGCTGGCTTTATGCCAGGGTCAGGATGATGTAGAAGTATATTGTCAGAAATTTAGGAAGTGGTCAGTACTCACTCTGTGGAATGAATCTGCACTAGCGGCTTTGTTCAGAAAGGGTCTCTCTGAAGCTCTTAAGGATGTAATGGTGGGATTTCCTATGCCTGCTGGTTTGAATGAGTCTATGTCCTTGGCCATTCAGATCGGTCGTCGCTTGCGCGAGCGTAAATCTGTGCACCATCTGGCGGTATTGTCTGAGAGTAAACCTGAGCCTATGCAGTGCGACAGGACTATGACTAAAGTAGAACGGCAAGAACACAGACGTCTGAACAGACTGTGTTTCTATTGTGGTGATTCTACTCATGCTATTTCTAATTGTCCTAAACGCACTAGGCGGTTCGATAGCTCTGCCGTTATTGGTACTGTACAGTCCAAATTCCTTTTGTCCATTACCTTAATGTGCTCTTTGCCATCGTATTCTGTCATGGCGTTTGTGGATTCAGGCGCTGCCCTGAATCTGATGGATTTGGATTATGCTAAACGTTGTGGATTTTTCTTGGAGCCTTTGCGGTGTCCTATTCCGTTGAGAGGAATTGATGCTACACCTTTGGCCAAGAATAAGCCTCAGTACTGGGCCCAGCTGACCATGTGCATGGCTCCTGCACATCAGGAAGTTATTCGCTTTCTGGTACTGCATAATTTGCATGATGTGGTCGTGTTGGGGTTGCCATGGCTACAAACCCATAATCCAGTATTGGATTGGAACTCTATGTCGGTAACCAGCTGGGGTTGTCAGGGAGTACATGGTGATGTTCCATTTTTGTCTATTTCGTCATCCATTCCTTCTGACATCCCAGAGTTCTTGTCGGACTTTCAGGATGTATTTGAAGAGTCCAAGTCTGATGCCCTACCTCCGCATAGGAATTGTGATTGTGCTATCGATTTGATTCCTGGTAGTAAATTCCCTAAGGGTCGTTTATTTAATTTGTCCGTACCTGAACACACCGCTATGCGCAGTTATGTGAAGGAGTCCCTGGAGAAGGGACATATTCGCCCATCGTCGTCACCATTGGGAGCAGGGTTCTTTTTTGTAGCCAAGAAGGATGGTTCGCTAAGACCGTGTATTGATTACCGCCTTCTTAATAAGATCACTGTTAAGTTTCAGTATCCCTTGCCATTGATTTCTGACTTGTTTGCTCGGATTAAGGGGGCTAGTTGGTTTACTAAGATTGATCTTCGTGGTGCGTATAATCTGGTGAGAATCAGGCAGGGAGATGAATGGAAAACGGCATTTAATACGCCCGAGGGTCATTTTGAGTATCTGGTGATGCCGTTCGGACTTGCCAATGCTCCATCTGTTTTTCAGTCTTTTATGCATGACATTTTCCGTGAGTATCTGGATAAATTCTTGATTGTTTACTTGGATGACATTTTGATCTTCTCAGATGATTGGGAGTCTCATGTGAAGCAAGTCAGAATGGTTTTCCAGGTACTGCGTGCTAATTCCTTGTTCGTGAAGGGATCAAAGTGTCTCTTCGGTGTGCAGAAAGTTTCATTTTTGGGGTTCATCTTTTCCCCTTCTACTATCGAGATGGATCCGGTTAAGGTTCAGGCCATCCAGGATTGGACTCAGCCGACATCTCTAAAAAGTCTGCAGAAATTCCTGGGCTTTGCTAATTTTTATCGTCGCTTCATCTGTAATTTTTCTAGCATTGCCAGACCATTGACCGATTTGACCAAGAAGGGTGCTGATTTGGTTAATTGGTCTTCTGCTGCCGTGGAAGCTTTTCAGGAGTTGAAGCGTCGTTTTTGCTGTGCCCCTGTGTTGTGTCAACCTGATGTTTCTCTTCCGTTCCAGGTCGAGGTTGATGCTTCTGAGATTGGTGCAGGGGCGGTTTTGTCACAGAGAGGTTCTGGTTGCTCAGTGTTCAAACCATGTGCTTTCTTTTCCAGGAAATTTTCTGCTGCTGAGCGTAATTATGATGTGGGCAACCGAGAGTTGCTGGCCATGAAGTGGGCATTCGAGGAGTGGCGTCATTGGCTTGAGGGTGCTAAGCATCGCGTGGTGGTATTGACTGATCATAAGAACCTTACTTATCTTGAGTCTGCCAAGCGCTTGAATCCTAGACAGGCCCGTTGGTCGTTATTTTTTGCTCGTTTTGATTTTGTGATTTCATACCTTCCGGGCTCTAAAAATGTGAAGGCGGATGCTCTGTCTAGGAGTTTTGTGCCCGACTCTCCGGGGTTATCTGAGCCGGCGAGTATCCTCAAGGAAGGAGTCATTGTGTCTGCCATCTCCCCTGATTTGCGGAGAGTGTTGCAGAAATTTCAGGCTAATAAACCTGATCGTTGTCCGGCCGAGAAACTGTTCGTCCCTGATAGGTGGACTAGTAAAGTTCTCTCTGAACTTCATTGTTCGGTGCTGGCCGGTCATCCAGGAATCTTTGGTACCAGGGAGTTGGTTGCTAGATCCTTCTGGTGGCCATCTCTGTCACGGGATGTGCGTGCTTTTGTGCAGTCCTGTGGAATTTGTGCTAGGGCTAAGCCCTGCTGTTCACGTGCCAGTGGGTTGCTTTTGCCCTTGCCGGTCCCGAAGAGGCCTTGGACACATATTTCGATGGATTTCATTTCTGACCTTCCCGTTTCTCAAAAAATGTCGGTCATTTGGGTGGTCTGTGATCGCTTTTCTAAAATGGTCCATCTGGTGCCCTTGGTTAAATTGCCTTCCTCCTCTGATTTGGTGCCTTTGTTCTTCCAGCATGTGGTTCGTTTACATGGCATTCCTGAGAATATTGTTTCTGACAGAGGTTCCCAGTTTGTCTCGAGGTTCTGGCGAGCCTTTTGTGGTAGGATGGGCATTGACCTATCTTTCTCCTCGGCCTTCCATCCTCAGACTAATGGCCAGACCGAACGAACCAATCAGACCTTGGAAACATATCTGAGATGTTTTGTTTCCGCTGACCAGGATGATTGGGTGTCATTTTTGCCGTTGGCTGAGTTCGCCCTTAATAATCGGGCCAGCTCGGCTTCCTTGGTCTCTCCATTTTTCTGCAATTCTGGGTTCCATCCTCGTTTCTCTTCAGGACAGGTTGAGTCTTCGGACTGTCCTGGTGTGGATTCTGTGGTGGACAGGTTGCAGCAGATCTGGACTCAGGTAGTGGACAATTTGACCTTGTCCCAGGAGAAGGCTCAGCTTTTCGCTAATCGCAGACGCCGTGTGGGACCCCGACTTCGTGTTGGGGATCTGGTTTGGTTATCTTCTCGTCATATTCCTATGAAGGTTTCCTCTCCTAAATTTAAACCTCGTTTTATTGGTCCGTATAGGATTTCTGAGATTCTCAATCCGGTGTCTTTTCGTCTGACCCTCCCAGACTCCTTTTCCATACATAATGTATTCCATAGGTCGTTGTTGAGGAGATACGTGGCACCTATGGTTCCATCTGTGGAGCCTCCTGCCCCTGTTTTGGTGGAGGGGGAATTGGAGTATATTGTGGAGAAGATTTTGGATTCTCGTGTCTCTAGACGGAAACTCCAGTATCTGGTCAAATGGAAGGGTTATGCTCAGGAAGATAATTCCTGGGTTTTTGCCTCTGATGTCCATGCCCCAGATCTTGTTCGTGCCTTTCATGTGGCTCATCCTGGTCGGCCTGGGGGTTCTGGTGAGGGTTCGGTGACCCCTCCTCAAGGGGGGGGTACTGTTGTGAATTCTGTGGCTGAGTTCACTTCTGTGGTCACAAGTGGTATTGCAGTCTCTGGGCTTCCTCCCTCAGGTGTTTTGGTGAGCTCGTTGGCTGCCTTGCTATTTAGCTCCACCTGAGTCTGTCTTCCTTGCTCCTTGTCAATGTTCCAGTGTTGGATCTGAGCTACTGCATCTTTCCTTGGGCCTGCTGCTCTGCTAGATAAGTGCTTCTAGTTTGTTTTCTGTTTTTTCTGTCCAGCTTGCTATTAACTTTTGCTGGAAGCTCTGAGAAGCAAAGGGGTGCACCGCCGTGCTGTTAGTTCGGCACGGTGGGTCTTTTTGCCCCTTTGCGTGGTTTTCGTTTTAGGGTTTTTTGTAGACTGCATAGTTCTCTTTGCTATCCTCGCTCTGTCTAGAATATCGGGCCTCACTTTGCTGAATCTATTTCATTCCTACGTTTGTCTTTTCATCTTGCTAACAGTCATTATATGTGGGGGGCTGCCTATTCCTTTGGGGTATTTCTCTGAGGTAAGTCAGGCTTGTATTTCTATCTTCAGGCTAGTCAGCTCCTCAGGCAGTGCCGAGTTGCATAGGTAGTGATAGGCGCAATCCACTGCTGCTTATAGTTGTGTGAGGATAGATCAGGTACTGCAGTCTACAGAGATTCCACGTCTCAGAGCTCGTCCTATTGTTTTTGGTTATTGCCAGATCTCTGTATGTGCGCTGATTACTGCACGCTGTGTTGCCTGATTGCCGGCCATAACAGGTACTGAATTGCCTAATCATAACAGTACAGGAAGCCAAAAGTACTAATGATTCTCAATAGAGGGAAAAAAGAAGTTCTGAGACCATTTTTTTTTCTCTGCAATGGGTTTTGCCTTTTTTTTTCCCCTAGACATTTGGGTGGTTCAGGACACAGGTGTAGCAATGGACATTAGAAGTCTGTCTTCATGTGTGGATCAGCTCTCGGCAAGAGTACAAAAGATTCAAGACACTATTGATCAGAAATCTATGTTAGAACCAAGAATTCCTATTCCTGATTTGTTTTTTGGAGATAGAACTAAGTTTCTGAGTTTCAAAAATAATTGTAAACTATTTCTGGCCTTGAAACCTCGCTCCTCTGGTGATCCAGTTCAACAGGTTTTGATCATTATTTCTTTTTTGCGTGGCGACCTTCAGGACTGGGCATTTTCTCTTGCGCCAGGAGATCCTGCATTAAGTAATATCGATGCGTTTTTCCTGGCGCTCGGATTGCTGTACGATGAACCTAATTCAGTGGATCAGGCAGAAAAAAATTTGCTGGCTCTTTGTCAGGGTCAGGATGAGATAGAGTTATATTGTCAGAAATTTAGAAAGTGGTCCGTGCTCACTCTATGGAATGAATCTGCGCTGGCAACTATGTTCAGAAAGGGTCTCTCTGAAGCCCTTAAGGATGTCATGGTGGGATTTCCTATGCCTGCTGGTTTGAATGAGTCTATGTCTTTGGCCATTCAGATTGGTCGACGCTTGCGTGAGCGTAAATCTGTGCACCATTTGGCGGTATTACCTGAGCTTAAACCTGAGCCTATGCAGTGCGATAGGACTTTGACCAGAGTTGAACGGCAAGAACACAGACATCTGAATGGGCTGTGTTTCTCTTGTGGTGATTCCACTCATGCTATCTCTGATTGTCCTAAGTGCACTAAGCGGTTCGCTAGGTCTGCCACCATTGGTATGGTACAGTCAAAATTTCTTCTGTCCGTTACCTTGATCTGCTCTTTGTCATCGTATTCTGTCATGGCATTTGTGGATTCAGGCGCTGCCCTGAATTTGATGGACTTGGAGTATGCTAAGCGCTGTGGGTTTTTCTTGGAGCCCTTGCAGTGTCCTATTCCATTGAGAGGAATTGATGCTACGCCTTTGGCCAAGAATAAGCCTCAGTACTGGACCCAGCTGACCATGTGCATGGCTCCTGCACATCAGGAGGTTATTCGCTTTCTGGTGTTGCATAATCTGCATGATGTGGTCGTGTTGGGGTTGCCATGGCTACAAGTCCATAATCCAGTATTAGATAAAAAATCCATGTCGGTGTCCAGCTGGGGTTGTCAGGGGGTACATGGTGATGTTCCATTTCTGTCAATTTCGTCATCCACCCCTTCTGAGGTTCCAGAGTTCTTGTCTGATTACCGGGATGTATTTGATGAGCCCAAGTCCGATGCCCTACCTCCGCATAGGGATTGTGATTGTGCTATCAATTTGATTCCTGGTAGTAAGTTCCCAAAAGGCCGATTATTTAATTTATCTGTGCCTGAGCACGCCGCTATGCGCAGTTATGTGAAGGAGTCCCTGGAGAAGGGGCATATTCGCCCGTCATCGTCGCCATTAGGAGCAGGGTTCTTTTTTGTAGCCAAGAAGGATGGTTCGCTGAGACCTTGTATAGATTACCGCCTTCTTAATAAGATCACGGTTAAATTTCAGTACCCCTTGCCGTTGTTATCTGATTTGTTTGCTCGGATTAAGGGGGCTAGTTGGTTCACCAAGATAGATCTTCGTGGTGCGTATAATCTTGTGCGAATTAAGCGAGGCGATGAATGGAAAACTGCATTTAATACGCCCGAGGGTCATTTTGAGTATCTTGTAATGCCATTCGGACTTGCCAATGCTCCATCAGTGTTTCAGTCCTTTATGCATGACATCTTCCGAGAGTACCTGGATAAATTCCTGATTGTGTACTTGGATGACATTTTGATCTTCTCGGATGATTGGGAGTCTCATGTGAAGCAGGTCAGAACGGTTTTTCAGGTCCTGCGTGCTAATTCTTTGTTTGTGAAGGGATCAAAGTGTCTCTTTGGTGTGCAGAAGGTTTCATTTTTGGGGTTCATCTTTTCCCCATCTACTATCGAGATGGATCCTGTTAAGGTCCAAGCCATCCATGATTGGACTCAGCCGACATCTCTGAAAAGTCTGCAAAAGTTCCTGGGCTTTGCTAATTTTTATCGTCGCTTCATCTGCAATTTTTCTAGTATTGCTAAACCATTGACCGATTTGACCAAGAAGGGTGCTGATGTGGTCAATTGGTCTTCTGCTGCTGTGGAAGCTTTTCAAGAGTTGAAGCGTCGTTTTTCTTCTGCCCCTGTGTTGTGTCAACCAGATGTTTCGCTTCCGTTCCAGGTCGAGGTTGATGCTTCTGAGATTGGAGCAGGGGCTGTTTTGTCGCAGAGAGGTTCTGATTGCTCAGTGATGAAACCGTGCGCCTTCTTTTCCAGGAAGTTTTTGCCTGCTGAGCGAAATTATGATGTGGGCAACCGAGAGTTGCTGGCCATGAAGTGGGCATTCGAGGAGTGGCGTCATTGGCTTGAAGGAGCTAAGCATCGCGTGGTGGTATTGACTGATCATAAGAACTTGACTTATCTCGAGTCTGCCAAGCGGTTGAATCCTAGACAGGCTCGTTGGTCGCTGTTTTTTGCCCGTTTTGACTTTGTGATTTCGTACCTTCCGGGCTCTAAAAATGTGAAGGCGGATGCTCTGTCTGAGCCGGCGGGTATCCTCAAGGAAGGAGTAATTGTGTCTGCCATCTCCCCTGATTTGCGGCGAGTGCTGCAAAAATTTCAGGCTAATAAACCTGATCGTTGTCCAGCGGAGAAACTGTTTGTCCCTGATAGGTGGACGAATAAAGTTATCTCTGAGGTTCATTGTTCGGTCTTGGCTGGTCATCCTGGAATCTTTGGTACCAGAGAGTTAGTGGCTAGATCCTTTTGGTGGCCATCTCTGTCACGGGATGTGCGTACTTTTGTGCAGTCCTGTGGGATTTGTGCTCGGGCTAAGCCCTGCTGTTCTCGTGCCAGTGGGTTGCTTTTGCCCTTGCCAGTCCCGAAGAGGCCTTGGACACATATCTCTATGGATTTTATTTCAGATCTCCCCGTCTCTCAAAAGATGTCAGTCATTTGGGTGGTCTGTGATCGCTTCTCTAAGATGGTCCATTTGGTACCCTTGTCTAAATTGCCTTCCTCCTCTGATTTGGTGCCATTGTTCTTCCAGCATGTGGTTCGTTTACATGGCATTCCAAAGAATATCGTTTCTGACAGAGGTTCCCAGTTTGTTTCGAGGTTTTGGCGAGCTTTTTGTGGTAGGATGGGCATTGACTTGTCTTTTTCCTCGGCTTTCCATCCTCAGACTAATGGCCAGACCGAACGAACCAATCAGACCTTGGAAACATATCTGAGATGTTTTGTTTCTGCTGATCAGGATGACTGGGTGTCCTTTTTGCCTTTGGCTGAGTTCGCCCTTAATAATCGGGCCAGCTCGGCTACCTTGGTTTCGCCATTTTTCTGCAACTCTGGGTTCCATCCTCGTTTCTCGTCAGGACAGGTTGAGTCTTCGGACTGTCCTGGTGTGGATACTGTGGTGGACAGGTTGCAGCAGATTTGGACTCATGTAGTGGACAATTTGACCTTGTCCCAGGAGAAGGCTCAACGTTTTGCTAATCGCAGACGCTGTGTGGGTCCCCGACTTCGTGTTGGGGATCTGGTTTGGTTATCTTCTCGTCATATTCCTATGAAGGTTTCCTCTCCTAAGTTTAAACCTCGTTTCATTGGTCCGTATAGGATTTCTGAGGTTCTTAATCCTGTGTCTTTTCGTCTGACCCTTCCAGATTCTTTTTCCATACATAACGTATTCCATAGGTCATTGTTGCGGATATACGTGGCACCTATGGTTCCATCTGTTGACCCTCCTGCCCCGGTTTTGGTGGAAGGGGAGTTGGAGTATATTGTGGAGAAGATTTTGGATTCTCGTGTTTCTAGACGGAAACTCCAGTATCTAGTTAAGTGGAAGGGTTATGCTCAGGAAGATAATTCCTGGGTCTTTGCCTCTGATGTCCATGCTCCCGATCTTGTTCGTGCCTTTCATGTGGCTCATCCTGGTCAGCCTGGGGGCTCTGGTGAGGGTTCGGTGACCCCTCCTCAAGGGGGGGTACTGTTGTGAATTCTGTGAGCTTCCGTTGGTGGAGGGAAGTGGTACTGCGGCTTCTGAGTTTCCTCCCTCAGGTGATGTGGTGAGGTCGTTAGGTGCTGCTCTACTTAACTCCACCTAGTGCTTTGATCCTGGCTTCCTGTCAATGTTCCAGTATTGGACTTGTTTTCCTCCTGGATCGTTCCTGTGGCCTGCTGCTCTGCATAGCTAAGTTTTCCTTTGCTATTTTTTTTTTTTTTTCTGTCCAGCTTATCTATTTGTTTGCTGGAAGCTCTGGGACGCAGAGGGTGTACCTCCGTGCCGTTAGTTCGGTACGGAGGGTCTTTTTGCCCCCTTTGCGTGGTTTTTAGGGTTTTGTGTTGACCGCAAAGTTACCTTTCCTATCCTCGCTCTGTTCAGAAAGTCGGGCCTCACTTTGCTAAATCTATTTCATCTCTACGTTTGTCTTTTCATCTTAACTCACAGTCATTATATGTGGGGGGCTGCCTTTTCCTTTGGGGTATTTCTCTGAGGCAAGGTAGGCTTATTTTCTATCTTCAGGCTAGCTAGTTTCTCAGGCTGTGCCGAGTTGCATAGGGAGCGTTAGGCGCAATCCACGGCTGCCTTTAGTGTTTGTTGGAGAGGATTAGGGATTGCGGTCAACAGAGTTCCCACGTCTCAGAGCTCGTTCTATGTTTTTGGGTTATTGTCAGATCACTGTATGTGCTCTGACCTCTATGTCCACTGTGGTACTGAATTGCCTAATCATAACAGAGAACTTACTCACCTCCTTTCCAAATCACACCTCACCACCTGTGCACTTGACCCCATCCCTTCCCACCTGCTCTCCAACCTCACTAACACGCTCATTTCAGCCCTAACCCATCTCTTCAACCTATCGCTATCTTCTGGTACTTTCCCCTCTGCCTTCAAACATGCCACCATCACACCCATCCTCAAAAAAGCTAACCTTGACCCAACTACTATGCCCAGCTATCGTCCCATATCACTGCTCCCGTTTGCTTCCAAACTCCTTGAGCAGCATGACCATGGTCAACTTTCCTCCCACCTCTCATCTAACTCTCTCCTTGACAACCTCCAATCTGGCTTCCGCCCCCACCACTCCACCAAAACTGCTATGACCAAAATTACTAATGACTTACTCACAGCCAAAGCTAACAGACAGTTCTCCATCCTCCTCCTTCTCGACCTGTCCTCTGCTTTCGACACAGTCGACCACTGCCTACTGCTACAGATTCTTTCTTCCCTCAGCATCAAAGGCCTTGCCTTGTCCTGGATTGCCTCATACCTTTCCGACCGCACATTTAGCGTTTCCCACTCCCACACTACCTCCTCACCCCATCCCTCTCTGTAGGAGTCCCTCAAGGCTCTGTCCTAGGGCCTCTACTTTTTCCATCTATACCCTTGGCCTAGGACAACTCATAAAGTCCCATGGCTTCCAGTACCACCTATATGCGGACGACACTCAGATCTACCTCTCTGGCTCAGATGTCGCCTCTCTTCTGTCCAGAATCCCAGAGTGTCTGTTAGACATATCCTCCTTCTTCAACTCTCGCTTCCTAAAACTCAATGTAGACAAAACCGAGCTCATCATCACCCCTACCTGATCTATCTATTATGGTAAATGGCTTCCCACTCTCTCTCGCACCTGAAATCCGCTGCTTCGGGGTAACTCTCGATTCTGCCCTGTCCTTCAAACAGCACGTCCAAACTCTTGCCACCTCCTGTCACCTCCAACTCAAAAATATTGCCAGAATCTGTCCCTTCCTCAGCCCACAATCTACTAAAACTCTTGTACATGCCCTCATCATCTCCCGCCTCGATTACTGCAACACCCTCCTCTGTGGCCTCCCTGTTATCTCCCTTGCACCACTCCAGTCTGTCCTCAACTCTGTTTCTCGGCTAATCCACCTCTCTCCTCGCTACTCCCCTGCTTCACCCCTCTGCAAATCCCTCCACTGGCTCCCAATTCCCCAACGAATCCAGTTCAAACTACTAACACTGATCTACAAAGCCATCCACACCCTGTCCCCTCCCTATATCTCTGAACTAATCTCCCACTATCTTCCCTCACGTGATCTCCGATCCTCCCAAGACCTCCTACTCTCCTCCACACTTATTAGCTCCTGACACATCCGCCTCCAAGATTTCTCCCAAATATCCCCCATCCTCTGGAATTCCACGCCTCAACACGTCCGATTATCCACCACCCTCGGATCCTTCAGACGGAACCTGAAAACCCATCTCATCAGGAAAGCCTACAGCCTGCAATAACTACTCTTCCCCCTCACCAACCACCCAAGCTGCCGCCTCACCAACCACCCGAGCTGCCGCCACGTCACCAACCACCCGAGCTGCCGCCACATTACCAACCACCCGAGCTGCTGCCTCACCAACCACCCGAGCTGCAGCACACCGACCTCCTGTCTCTTCCCCATTATCCCAAAGAATGTAAGCCCGCAAGAACAGGATCCTCTCCCATCTGTACCAGTCTGTCACTGTAAATTTGTTTTACTATTTACTATTACTTATTTACTATTAACAATATCTATAACCCTGTATGTAACCCCTTTTCACATGTACAGCATCATGGAATTAATGGTGCTATATAAATAAATAATAATAATAAAATAAAAGTTTATATCACCCCCCATTCGTCCCATTGAAAATAAAACAATTAAAAAAAAATTATATATATATATATATATACAGTGGGGCAAAAAAGTATTTAGTCAGTCAGCAATAGTGCAAGTTCCACCACTTAAAAAGATGAGAGGCGTCTGTAATTTACATCATAGGTAGACCTCAACTATGGGAGACAAACTGAGAAAAAAAAAATCCAGAAAATCACATTGTCTGTTTTTTTAACATTTTATTTGCATATTATGATGGAAAATAAGTATTTGGTCAGAAACAAAATTTCATCTCAATACTTTGTAATATATCCTTTGTTGGCAATGACAGAGGTCAAACGTTTTCTGTAAGTCTCCACAAGATTGCCACACACTGTTGTTGGTATGTTGGCCCATTCCTCCATGCAGATCTCCTCTAGAGCAGTGATGTTTTTGGCTTTTCGCTTGGCAACACGGACTTTCAACTCCCTCCAAAGGTTTTCTATAGGGTTGAGATCTGGAGACTGGCTAGGCCACTCCAGGACCTTGAAATGCTTCTTACGAAGCCACTCCTTCGTTGCCCTGGCGGTGTGCTTTGGATCATTGTCATGTTGAAAGACCCAGCCACGTTTCATCTTCAATGCCCTTGCTGATGGAAGGAGGTTTGCACTCAAAATCTCACGATACATGGCCCCATTCATTCTTTCATGTACCCGGATCAGTCGTCCTGGCCACTTTGCAGAGAAACAGCCCCAAAGCATGATGTTTCCACCACCATGCTTTACAGTAGGTATGGTGTATGATGGATGCAACTCAGTATTCTTTTTCCTCCAAACACGACAAGTTGTGTTTCTACCAAACAGTTCCAGTTTGGTTTCATCAGACCGTAGGACATTCTCCCAAAACTCCTCTGGATCATCCAAATGCTCTCTAGCAAGCTTCAGACGGGCCCGGACATGTACTGGCTTAAGCAGTGGGACACGTCTGGCACTGCAGGATCTGAGTCCATGGTGGCGTAGTGTGTTACTTATGGTAGGCCTTGTTACATTGGTCCCAGCTCTCTGCAGTTCAATCACTAGGTCCCCCCGCGTGGTTCTGGGATTTTTGCTCACCGTTCTTGTGATCATTCTGACCCCACGGGGTGGGATTTTGCGTGGAGCCCCAGATCGAGGGAGATTATCAGTGGTCTTGTATGTCTTCCATTTTCTAATTATTGCTCCCACTGTTGATTTCTTCACTCCAAGCTGGTTGGCTATTGCAGATTCAGTCTTCCCAGCCTGGTGCAGGGCTACAATTTTGTTTCTGGTGTCCTTTGACAGCTCTTTGGTCTTCACCATAGTGGAGTTTGGAGTCAGACTGTTTAAGGGTGTGCACAGGTGTCTTTTTATACTGATAACAAGTTTAAACAGGTGCCATTACTACAGGTAATGAGTGGAGGAAAGAGGAGACTCTTAAAGAAGAAGTTACAGGTCTGTGAGAGCCAGAAATGTTGATTGTTTGTTTCTGACCAAATACTTATTTTACACCATAATATGCAAATAAAACATTAAAAAAACAGACAATGTGATTTTCTGGATTTTTTTTTCTCAGTTTGTCTCCCATAGTTGAGGTCTACCTATGATGTAAATTACAGACGCCTCTCATCTTTTTAAGTGGTGGAACTTGCACTATTGCTGACTGACTAAATACTTTTTTGCCCCACTGTATATATATATATATATATATATATATATATACACATATTTGGTATGCCCCGTTCAGAATCGTCTGATTGATCAAGCTATATAATTAATCCAATCGATAAACGGCGTAGCGAAAAACTGCAAAATTACTTTCTCTTTGGTCGCCGCAACACTGCATTAAAATGCAATAATGGGGATCAAAGGATCGTATCCACAACAAAATAGTATAATTAAAAACATCAGCTCGGTACGCAAAAAATTAGCCCTCACCCAAGATCACGAAAAAAGGAGACTTTTTTTTTATCAAGCTTTGGATTTTTTTTTCACCATTTACATGTTTGGTGTCTACAAAATTGTAATGACCTGGAGAATCATAATGGCAGGTCAGTTTTAGCGTGGCCGCGACCAATCACAAGCCGCTACGTCTTTGAAAGTCATTACCGCGCTCATTTTTAAAAATGAGCGCGTTAATAGCTTGCGGTGACGTCGCGGCTTGTGATTGGTCGCGTGGCCGCGACCAATCACAAGCCGCTACGTCTTTGAAAGCCATTAACGCGCTCATTTTTAAAAATGAGCGCGTTAATAGCGTGCGGTGACGTCGCGGCTTGTGATTGGTCGCGTGGCGGTCATATGGGCGGCCCGCGACCAATCAGAAGCCGGGACGTGATTCTCAGGTCCTAAAAGCGCTGATTTTGAACAACGAAGCCTGCCGGTTACCCGCGCTGAGTCCAGGGGCCGCCGGAGAGGTAAATATATCAATATTTTTTATTTTAATTCTTTATTTTACACATCTCTATGTATCCGATACCGATACCCGATACCACAAAAGTATCGGATCTCGGTATCGGAATTCCGATACCGCAAGTATCGGCCGTTACCCGATACTTGCGGTATCGGAATGCTCAACACTACTCCTTAGAGGAATTACAAAACATAGACCCACCACATAACCCTCTCTTGGTTGGAATATGACCAGATGAGATCTTTCAGAAACTTATGGAAGAGGGAAGGACGGCACTCTCTACCAGTCACACTGACTCCCATTAAAGTGTTGTTTCTTAGAGAATCGCCTCCGACCCATTTGATCTCTCTCATGTACAGTTTCCTAAACCAATCATCCTCCTCTATGGACCCTAACTTTATGCAAGCATGGGAAAACAAATTACACATTACCTTCTCAGAAGAAGAACAAAAAGCATATCTATTTACTAGTGTTGAGCATTCTGATACTGCAAATATTGGGTATCGGCCGATATTCGCAGTATCGGAGTTCCTATACTGAGTTCCGATACTTTTACAATATCGAATACTGGAATCGGAAGTTCCCATAATGCAATGAGCCTGTTTGATTTAATTCAGCCAATGAGGAATCCTAAGAAGTGTGGGCACCTCCTGTTATGCATGTTAGGCATGTAACTAATGGCATGGCTGTGATTGGCTACTGAAATGATGTCATGATGCACTATAAAAGCCGCCGCCATTTTGGGTTCACTCTGCTGTGAATTCAGTTAGGGACAGGACGCTGCTGTTCTGACTGAGGGACAGTTTGAGATAGCGATTTGCATCATTGTGCTTTACCCAGGCTACTTTAGCAACCACTGTGTGAGAAGCTTTTTTTTGCCTTGCAGTGCTGTTCACGGCTGTCTGCAAGGTCTCTGTGTGTGAGTGCAGCTCACGCTGTAGTCTGTTCTGCAGCGACATCTGGTTGTAGTCCGCTCAGCGTGCGTTACTGCCTCATACTGTTACATTGTCCTTTTTTGCATTAGTGCTGCTGCAAATTTTTCCTGATTTCTCCTATTGGTGTGTTTCCATCCGAATCCAGCTAGATTGCGTGCAAACACTATAAAGGAGTAGATAGAGGAGCCTTTCTGCAGCCTTTCAGGGCTTTTCACGGCTGTCTGCAAGGTCTCTGTGAGGGCAGTTCACGCTGTAGTCTGTTCTACAGCCACATCTGGTTGTTGTCCGCTCAGCGTGCGTAACTACCTCATACTGTTACATTGTCCTTTTTCACATTAGTGATGCTGCACATTTTTCCTGATTTCTCCTATTAGTGTGGTTCCATCTGTATCCAGCTAGATTGCGTGCAAACACTATAAAGAAGTAGATAGAGGAGCCTTTCTGCAGCCTTGTGCCCTGCAGCCCCAGCAAGATTATTATTAGCCTATTTTTTGAAGCCTCATCTATTGCATTGTAGGTTACCTTCCTGCATTGTAAAAGCTACAAAAAGTATGTGATAGTATCGTTTTTACATCTTCAGGCACATCCAGTGTCTTTTTGTAAAAAAAAAAAAAAAGTTAATAAAGTTCACCAAACACTCCACTTTACAGTTGTGTAGGCCACGTTAGCTCATATTAAAATCTAGTCCACACTTTATAAAATTAGTGTTTCTTATACCTGTTAGCAGCTGTTCAGGAATAAGCACATTAAGTTCTTAGTACTTTTCTGCCTATCTTTATCAGTCTACCAAAATGAAGAAGACAGGAGTAAGGCACGTGGTCGTGGGCGTGGAGCAGGGAGAGAACGTGGGGATTCTGTGCCTGCTGCGGGCACCAGTGACTCATCATCCCCCAGTTTCAGCAGGGAACAGTCCTTCATGCACAGCTTTGTAGGAGATCGCCTTACCCCGCTGCTGCAGGAGGAACAAATTGAAGCCGTTGTCGGATGGATGGCAGCTAACGCATCGACTTCATTAGTGCCACATCCTCTCAGGCACAGAGCACTGGAGAGCACCCATCTGTCTCTTCACCACCTACCAAATTGCCCAGGCAGTCAGAGGGCCCAGGACAGAAGCCATCTCTACTTCTGTTCTCTGAATCTGTTGGCTTGGAAAGAGGGGGCCAGCCAGGCAGCATTCAAGAAATTGAAGAAGAGGTAGTATGCAGTGATGCGCAACTGCTTTGTCTCTCTGAATCTGAAGAGGCGGGTGGGCCAGTGCCTACGGTCAGCACACCTCAGTATGATGATGAGACTCAGGTGCCACTTTCTGGTGCGCACTGTGCTGCCGAGACTACCCAGGAGAAGCAGTTGGTGGAAGAGGGTAGTGTAGATGATGAGGTCCTTGACCCATCATGGCGTGAGGTACAGGAAGGTAGTGGGAGCAGCTCTGAGGAAGAGATTCCCCGAATGTCCCAAAAAGGAGGGAGAGGGAGATGGCAGACTGGGTTGCCTGTAGCCTTCACTTCGGCACCCATTAGGAGCATGCCTCTTCCAAAACCCCAAACGGGCGCTCCCAAGACTTGCAGTGCCTGGTCCAGTTGCAGATGACATTTGCTTTGTCAAATCCAAGCTGTGTAATCAGAAAGTGAAAAGAGGGAAAAGTGTCAGCAACCTCAATACCACAAATATGTGGAAACATGTGCGGACCAAACACGTGGTGGAGTTACAAAGACACACTGAAGACCTAGGCCAACCTAAGGCGCCACCTACCACCTCTTCAGCTCATGTTGTTGCCTCTTCCTTCAGCTCACACACAGCTGGTTAGGCTTCTTCACAGGATCGCCATGGAAGATCCTCTGGTGCTGTTGGACAGAGACACAGTGTAATTCCACCCACAGCACCACGTTCCATGTCGTCCTCTCACTCCCAGGCCAGTCTACAGTCATCGGTAGCACAGGCATGGGATAAAAGGCGCCTATACTCGGCAAACCACTCCGAGCACAGGCTCTGAATGCTGGCATTGCAAAACTACTGTCCCTTGAAATGCTCTCATTCAGGCTGGTGGAGACTGACACCTTCTGTAACTTCATAGCATTGGCAGTCACACAATTGTTATGGACCTGGTGGTTAGGAGCACCCGAAAAGACCTGATGGTTAAACCGATACAGGACAAGCTCTGGGAAGTGGGAACTCTGCTGACCGCAATCCCTAATCCTATCACACACACTAGAAATAGCCGTGGAGTGTACCTGACATGGCCTAGACGCCTCGACACAGCCTAAGAACTAGCTAGCCCTAGAGATAGAAAATAAAGCCTACCTTGCCTCAGCGAAATTTCCCCAAAGGAAAAGGCAGCCCCCCACAAATATTAACTGTGAGTTAAGATGAAAGTCACAAACACAGAAATGAAACAGGTTTTAGCAAAGGGAGGCCAGACTAACTAAACAGACAGAGGATAGGAAAGGTATCTGTGCGGTCAGCACAAAAAACTACAAATGACCATGCAGAGTGTGCAAAAAGACCCCCGCACCGACTCACGGTGCGGAGGTGCCACTCTGCGTCCCAGAGCTTCCATCTAGCAAGCAAAATCATGGAAGCAAGCTGGACAAGAAAACTATGAACAGAAAATAACAATCGGGGACTTAGCTTCATGCAGGAAGAGACAGGTCACCAGAAAGATCCAAGAGCGAACTGAACCAGTACAGGAACATTGACAGCTGGCAAGGAGTAACGATCTGAGTGGAGTTAAATAGAGAAGCCAGCCTAAGAATAACCTAGGTCACCTGTGGAAGGAACCTCAGAACCAGCAACTCCACTCACAGCCACCAGAGGGAGTCCATGGACAGAACTCGCCAAAGTACCATTCATGACCACAGGAGGGAGTTCGATAACAGAATTCACAACACACAATACGATGTGCCCAGCAGCTTTGATTTCAGCAAGCAAGCCGTCCCTGCCATGCAAAAGCATGTGGAGGGAGACATTAAACATGCGCTACTAAACGCCGTCAGTAGCAAGGTCAACCTCACCACCGATGCGTGGACCAGTACCCATGGACAGGGACGATACCTTTCCCTCACTGCCCATTGGGTAAATGTTGTGGAGCCGGGTACAGATCTTGAGAGTGGCGCTGTACGTGTTCTGCCAACTCCAAGGATTGCAGTTTGTACACATTGACTCCTCCTCATACTCCAGTTCCTCTGAATCATTGCTTCAGGAGCCGTCACGGTCCACCTCCACATGGACCTGTGAATGCTTACCTGATCTGACCGATATGAGCACAGCCGTGGCCAAACGACAACAGGCCGTATTGAAATTAATTTCTTTGGGGAATCGAAGCCACACAGCGCTGGAGCTCTGGAATGCCATCAAGCAGGAGAGCGACGTGTGGTTTGTGCCAGCGAATCTCCAGCCAGGCATGCTAGTGTGCGACAATGGCTGAAATCTGGTGGCAGCTCTGGGCCTAGGCAACCTCGCTCACATCCCATGTCTGGCACAAGTGCTCAACTTGATTCTGCAGAGTTTTTGAGGGACTATCCGGATCTTGATGCACTGCTGCACAAGGTCCACCTAGAGTGCACTCACTTGTGGCGTTCCGGCATGGCAAGATTGCGCAAGGCAGCTCTGCAGTGCCGATTCCGCCTTCCGGAACATCGCATCATATGTGACCTACCCACCAGGTGGAATTCAACGTTACATAAGTTGGAGCGGTTGTGTGAGCAGCAGGCAGCAATAATGGAGCACCAGCTGCATCAGGCGCAAACAAGTCGCAGTGCGTGCCCTTCACACTTCACCACCACTGAGTGGGCCTCTATGAAGGACATCTGCCATGTTTTATGTGCCTTCAATGATTCCACGTGGATGGCGAGTGCAGATGAAGCACTAGTCAGCATGACTATCCCCTTTATCTGCCTGCTTGAAAAAACACTGCAAGCACTAAGGGAGGAGGTTGTGGAAGAGGTGGAGGATGAGGAGTCACAAATGCCATCTGCTTCTGGACAGTCTGCACAACGTGGGTCCTCACAAAGGCCTAGGCAAGGGACACTTTGTGAGGAGGATGAGGAGGAGTCAATGGAGGAGGAAGACATCTGTCCAGAGGAGGGAGTTACACAATGCTCTAGTAGTCAGTATGCAGAGCGAGGGTGGGGTGATGCAGAGCAGGCAGAGATTACGCCTCAAGCAGGGGACAGCGCTTCTTGGCCAGTTGGCAGTCTGCAGCACATGGTTGATTTCATGCTGCAGTGCCTGAGAAACGACCGCCGCATTGGCCACATTCTGAACACTGCTGATTATTGGGTGTACACTCTACTAGATCCTCGCTACCGGAACAATTTACAAAGCCTCATAACACCATAAAATGCGGGAGTACCAAGGCACACTGGTGCATTCCATCATGTTCTCCATTCTAACCGAGAGCAGTGCTGCTAGTGCTTTACAAAACAGCTCAGTGCGTCAAGGCAGTGGAGGAAGCTCTGCACAAAGAGGGTGCAGAAGCAGTGCCTCAGCACAAGGCAAGATCAGTATGGCCCAAATGTGGCAAAGTTTTGTGTCCCCGCCACAAATGTCTACACCATCACAGACGGCTCCAGTCAGCAGGAGTCAATGTTTCCATCAGATTTGACAGACTACATGTCTTGCCCTCTCAGTGATCTCCCACATGGCTCTTCCCCCTCAAGTTTTGAATCTCTAAGCTGGATACATGGCCAGAGCTTAGCCAGTATGCATTGGAGGTGCTGGCTTGCCCTGCTGCTAGTGTATTATTGGAACGCGTCTTTAGTGCCGCAGGTGGTGTATTAACAGATCGTCGCATGCGACTATCCTCCAATAACATTGACCGGCTTACTTTTCTAAAAATGGACAAGGCCTGGATCTCGCAGAATTTGCCAGTCCTCTTCCAGATTAAATAATTGGTTGGCAACAGTATCCAGGTCTCCTGTTGTGTTCATGTTCCTACCACCTGAACTGTAATCCCTGGGCTCCAACACTGCCAGTTGCTGCTCAGAAGTGCCAACTGCACAGTCAACACTTGCTGCCGTGTTATTGGGGTTGAGTAACATCAGCTGATCCCCTGCTGTGTATTCGGTAATTTCGCCTGCTCTGTCTACATTCACACTACTACAGATTTGAAACTTGCTCCAATTACACCTCTGCCTCCACTCTGTTTCTAGCATTGACCCTGGGCTCCAACACCGCCAGTTGCTGCTCAGAAGTGCCGTCTGCACAGTAAACCCTAGCTCCTGTGTTATTGGGGTTCAGTAACATCAGCTTATCCCCTGCTGTGTGTGCTGCAATTTCTCCTGTTCCCTCCACATTCACACTACTACAGATATTAAACTAACTCCAATTAGGCCTTTGCCTACACTCTGTTTCTCCTGTAGTCCCTGGGCTCCAATACCGCCAGTTGCTGCTCAGAAGTGCCGCCTGCACAGTCAACACATGCTCCAGTGTTATTGGGGTTCAGTAACACCAGCTGATCCCCTGCTGTGTGTCCTGCAATTTCGCCTGCTCTGTCCACATTCAATCTACTACAGATTTTAAACTTGCTCCAATTAGGCCTCTGCCTACACTCTGTTTCTCCTGTAATCCCTGGGCTCCAACACCGCCAGTTGCTGCTCAGAAGTGCCGTCTCCACAGTCAACACATGCTCCAGTGTTATTGGGGTTCAGTAACGTCAGCTGATCCTCTGCTGAGTGTTCGGCAATTTCTCCTGCTCTGTCCACATTCAAACTACTACAGATTTTGAACTTTCTCCAATTACGCCTCTGCCTCCACTCTGTTTCTAGCATTGACCCTGAGCTCCAACACCGCTAGTTGCTGCTCAGAAGTATCTTTGGCACGGGCACTCCCTCCTGCCCAGCCCGGTTCCAGCACGCCAGCTGTTTCCGGGCAGTGTCAAAGTCACTTTGCCTCCATTACGTTGTCCTGTTGGGTTATGGTTGGGTTAGCCGACTCTATGGTGCCTGCAGTTTAGGTGCTTCCTATGTGGGCTGCGGGATCTGGCAATGAAGGCTGGTTCCATAGTGCCAATAGGACAAGCTCCCCCTGTAGGACTGTGGGTTTTCGGTAACTCCAGCCGGCTCGCGGCCTTCCAATTTTTTTTTCATGTGGACCTTGTCATTTGTCATTGTCATTTTCATGTGCACGGGTACCTCCTGCTTAGTAACCGGGTTCCAGTACCATCAGCTGGTCCTCGGTAGTTCCATTGGCTCTCGTGCCTTCTGCTACCCATCCTGGTTCCAGTACCATCAGCTGGTTCTCGGCAGTGTCTTTGGCTCTTGTACCTTCTGCTACCCATCCTGGTTCCAGTACCGTCAGCTGGTTCCAGGCAGAGCCTTTGGCTTAAGTGCCTCTTTCTCTGTATCTGAGTTCCACCAACGTCTGGTGGTCCTTGGTAGTGCTTTCTGGCATGGGTACCTCCTGCTTAGTAACCGGGTTCCAGTACCATCAGCTGGTCCTCGGTAGTCCCTCTGGCTCTTGTACCTTCTGCTATCCATCCGGGTTCCAGTACCATCAGCTGGTTCTCGGCAGTGTCTTTGGCTCTTGTACCTTCTGCTACCCATCCTGGTTCCAGTACCGTCAGCTGGTTCCAGGCAGAGCCTTTGGCTTAGGTGCCTCCTTCTTGGTATCCGAGTTCCACCAATGTCTGGTGGTCCTTGATAGTGCTTTCTGGCATGGGTACCTCCTGCTTAGTAACCGGGTTCCAGTATCATCAACTGGTCCTCGGTAGTTCCATTGGCTTAGGTACCTTCTGCTACCCATCCGGGATCCAGTACCGTCAGCTGGTTCCCGGCAGTGTATTTGGCTCTTGTACCTTCTGCTACCCATTCTGGTTCCAGTACCGTCAGCTGGTTCCAGGAAGTGCCTCCTTCTCGGTATCCGAGTTCCACCAACATCTGGTGGTCCTTGGTAGTGCTTTCTGGCATGGGTACCTCCTGGTTAGTAACTGGGTTCTGGTCCTCGGTAGTTCCATTGGCTCTTGTACCGTCTGCTACCAATTCTGTTTACAGTACCGTCAGCTGGTTCTCGGCAGTTCCTCAGCCTCCTTGTACCTTCTGCTACGTTTCCAAGTTCAAGCTTTTTGAAATGGTTTTTGGTAATCACTCTGGATCTCCCTGACGACGACCCTAAAAACGATGACCCTGAAGACTACCCCAAAGAATACGACGACCCTGGAGATGACGACCCCGGAGACGACATCCCCAGAGACAACGACCCTGAAGACCACCCTGAATACGACGACCCCGGAGACGACAACCCCGGAGACGACGACCCTGGAGACGACGACCCTGAAGACCATCCCGAAGAAGACAACAACCCCGGAGACGATGACCCCGGAGACCATGACCCTGGAGATGACAACCCTGAAGACCGCCGTGAAGAAGACCAAGAAGGTGACCCTGAAGAAGATGACCAAAAGGACAAAGAACAAGAAGACAACCACCAAGATACAGAAGAACAAGAGACAGAAGACCAAGAAACAGAAGAACAAGATACTGCAGAACAAAAAGCAGAAGAACATTAAGCATAAGACTAAAAATGAGAGCAAAATATATTATCTAAATTATAAGCAGAAGAAGACTAAGCAGTGTATGGGGGTTAGTCCGTTCCTCCTTGTGGTGCCCCTGGAAAAAACTGCTGCTGCAGGCAAAACTGAACGCGGACAAATCCTGTTGTAAATCTTTTGTGACAGGCAGAACGGAAGGTGTATTCTTCAAACTTTTATAGATAACAACTACAGGAATGACTGTCACAAATAAGAATATGATGAAGAAGAAGAATATGAAGAAGATGAAAAAGTAGAATATGAAGAAGGATAATAATAGTTGCATAAGAAGAATATGAAGAATGTAAAAAAAAGAATAATAGGAACAAGGTGAAGAAGAAGAAGAGGATGATGAAAGAGAAAGTGTGGGAGAAGTAAAAAGAAGGTGAAGAGCATGGAAGTAGTGAAACATGAATATCTGACAAAATATAAAAAAGCTTAACATGGTCAATATATTTGTAACTCCGAACGTCTTAAAAAAAAATAATTGCTGCTATTCCATTTGATTGGGCTAAACCTCTATGCCTTTAATGTCTCCTCCACCTCCCTCAACACATTCTACATTATTCTTAGTTGTTTTCCTTCATGTAGAATTAACCTACAAGGAAAGAAAGGGTTTATTTAAAATTCCGATATTTGTGTCCCATTGACTTACATTGGTTTCCGGTATCGGAACCGGCGATATCCAATATTTTGGGGGTATCGGTCCGATCCAATCCGATCCGATATTTCCCGATATCGGAAGGTATCACTCAACACTACTATTTCCCATAAAATGTCAGGGGCAGGATATGCCTAAGAAAGAAATTACAAGATTCTGTCAAGGTGGTATCACTACCCGACAAAGCTGAATACCAGGTTTCCAACTGTGCCTGATACATGCTGGCACATGTGCCTGATACATGCTGGCGCTGCGGAATGGAGAGAGGAACAATGCTCCATATATTTTGGAACTATGACAAAATAAAGCCTTTTTGGGAGGGGGTGTTTTTGGCCTATCCTAAGATCACAGGAGAGAAGATTCCCCCTGCACCCCAGATAGCCCTCCTTTCAGTAGTACCACGATCCATTAGATCACAAAAATGCAGTCTCCTAACTTTTTGCCTGACTGCAGCACGCTCGGTGATTCCCAGAGACTGACGATCTATAGCAACTCCATCTATATCTGAATGGCAGCAAGAGCTGTCACACATATGCTACATCGAGGAATTATCCGCAGAAGCATCCAGAGACCACAACAAATTTATCCAAGTCTGCCGGCCCTGGATCCTATTCAGAGATTCACCAAACTTCCAATCATTATATACCTGATCAAGACTATTAGTAGGTGACATCAGCTGCACAAGCCCTCCTCCCCCCTTTTTTCCCTCCATGTCTCACCTCCCTCTCTCTCCATCTCTCTTTATCCCCTCTTCCCTTTCTCTTTTCCCTTGTACCATTCATTTATCTCCTAGTAAAATCATTCAGAATATACAGCTATTGTGTCAATCTTGCGTTCTGGCCCGGTGACCCTAACAGAAATTGTTAAGTTAATACCCGACTCTTGTTATTGTTATGCAAGGTTTTTCTAAACACAATTATCATATAATGGAATGTCTTAACCCCTTAGCGACTGCCGATACGCCTTTTAACGGCGGCCGCTAAGGGTACTTAAACCACAGCGCCGTTAATTAACGGCGCTGTGGAAAAAGTAAATATCGCCCCCCAGAATCGGATTTTCTCCGGGGTCTTGGCTGCCGGGGGTAGCCGAGACCCCAGAGAACATGATTCGGGGCTTTTTTTACCCACCCCGCATTTGCGATCGCCGGTAATTAACCGTTTACCGGCGATCGCAAAAAAAAAAAGCGATCTCTTTTTAATTTCTCTGTCCTCCGATGTGATCGCACATCGGAGGACAGAGAAAAGGGGTCCCAGGTGGCCCCCCAATACTTACCTATCTCCCCCGGTGCTCCTCGTGGCTCCCGGTGGGCGCCGCCATCTTAAAAATGGCGGGCGCATGCGCAGTGCGCCCGCCAGCCCCGCGAGAATCTTTGGGGTCTCGGCTGCCGGGGGTAGCCGAGACCCCAAAGAGCATGATCGGGGTCGGTTTTACCGACCCCTGTTTTGCGATCGCAGGTAATTAACTGTTTACCGGCGACCGCAAAAAAAAAAAAAAAAGTAAAGTGTAATTCTCTGTCCTCTGATGTGATCGCACATCAGAGGACAGAGAAATAGGGGGATTCGGGGACCCTACAATACTCACTTGCGTCCCTGGATCCTCCTGCTGCTCCTCCTGGCCGCCGGCAAAAGAAAATGGCGGGCGCATGCGCAGTGCGCCCGCCATCTGTCTCCATCTGCTGGCCGGCAGGAGAACAGCAGTTGGGGCTAAAATTAGGGTTAGGGTTAGGGGTAGGGTTAGGGTTAGGGGTAGGGTTAGGGTTAGGGGTAGGGTTAGGGGTAGGGTTAGGGGTAGGGTTAGGGTTAGGGCTAGGGTTAGGGTTAGGGCTAGGGTTAGGGCTAGGGTTAGGGCTAGGGTTAGGGTTAGGGGTAAGGCTAAGGTTAGGGCTAGGGTTAGAGTTAGGGGTAGGGTTAGGGCTAGGGTTAGGGTTAGGGCTAGGGCTAGGGCTAGGGTTAGGGCTAGGGTTAGGGCAAGGGTTAGGGCTAGGGTTGGGGCTAAATTTAGGGTTAGGGTTGGGGCTAAATTTAGGGTTAGGGTTGGGGCTAAATTTAGGGTTAGGCTTCTTTCACACTTACGTCGGTACGGGGCCGTCGTAATGCCCGACATACCAACGCACGTTGTGAAAATTGTGCACAACGTGAGCAGCGGCTGTAGTTTTTCAACGCATCCGCTGCCCAATCTATGTCCTGGGGAGGAGGGGGCGGAGTTACGGCCACGCATGTGCGGTCAGAAATGGCGGATGCGATGTACAAAAAAACGTTTCATTGAACGTTTTTTTGTGCCGACGGTCCGCCAAAACACAACTGATCCTGTGCACGACGGACGCGACGTGTGGCCATCTGTCACGATCCGTCAGCAATACAAGTCTATGGGCAAAAAACGCATCCTGCGGGCACATTTGCAGGATCCGTTTCTTGTCCAAAACGACGGATTGCGACGGATGCCAAACGACGCAAGTGTGAAAGTAGCCTTAGGGCTAGGGTTAGGGCTAAAGTTAGGGCTAGGGTTAGGGATGGGGCTAAAGTTAGGGCTAGGGTTGGGGCTAAAGTTAGGGTTAGAGTTGGGATTAGGGTTAGGGTTTGGATTAGGGTTGGTATTAGGGTTAAGGTTGGCATTAGGGTTACGCTTGGGATTAGGGTTAGGTTTGGGATTAGGGTTAAGGTTAGGGTTGTGATTAGGGTTAGGGTTGTGATTAGGGGTGTATTGGGATTAGGGTTAGGTTTGAGGTTAGGGTTGAGATTAGGATTAGGGGTGTGTTGGATTTAGGGTTTTGATTAGGGTTATGGTTAGGGTTGACATTAGGGTTGTTTTGGGGTAAGGGTTGTGATTATGGTTAGGGTTAGTGATTAGGATTATGGATCAGGTTGGGATTAGGGTTAGGGGTGTGTTGGGGTTAGGGTTGGAGCTAGAATTGGGGGGTTTCCACTGTTTAGTTACATCAGGGGGTCTCCAAACACGACAGCCAATTTTGCGCTCAAAAAGTCAAATGGTGCTCCCTCCCTTCTGAGCTCTGCCGTGCGCCCAAACAGTGGGTTACCCCCACATATGGGGCATCAGCGTACTCGGGATAAATAGGACAACAACTTCTGGGGTCCAATTTCTCTTGTTACCCTTGTGAAAATAAAAACTTGGGGGCTACAAAATCTTTTTTGTGGAAAAATATATATATTTTTTTTTATGACTCTGCATTATAAATTTCTGTGAAGCACTTGGGCATTCAAAGTTCTCACCACACATCTATATAAGTTCCTTGGGGGGTCTAGTTTCCAAAACGGGGTCACTTGTGGGGGGTTACTACTGTTTAGGTACATCAGGAGCTCTGCAAACGCAACATAACGCCCACAGACCATTCTATCTAAGTCTGCATTCCAAAACGGCGCTCCTTCCGAGCTCTGCCGTGCGCCCAAACAGTGGTTTACCCCCACATATGGGGCATCAGCATACGCAGGATAAATTGGACAACAACTTTTAGTGGTCCAATTTCTCCTGTTACCCTTGTGAAAATAAAAACTTGGGGGCTACAATATCTTTTTTGTGGAAAAAAAATATTTTTTATTTTCACGACTCTGCATTCTAAACTTCTGTGAAGCACTTGGGCATTCAAAGTTCTCACCACACATCTAGATAAGTTCCATGGGGGGTCTAGTTTCCAAAATGCGGTCACTTGTGGGGGATTTCTTCTGTTTAGGTACATCAGGGGCTCTCCAAACGCGACTTGGCGTCCGATCTCAATTCCAGCCAATTCTACATTGAAAAAGTAAAACGGCACTCTTTCTCTTCCAAGCTCTGCGGTGCGCCCAAACAGTGGTTTACCCCCACATATTGGGTATCGACGTACTCAGGAGAAATTGCACAACAACTTTAGTGGTCTAATTTCTTCTGTTACCCTTGTGAAAATAAAAATTTGTGGGCAAAAAGATCATTTTTGTAGAAAAAAATGTGATTTTTTTTTTCACGGCTCTACGTTATAAACTTCTGTGAAGCACATGGAGGATCAAAGTGCTCACCACACATCTATATAATTTCCTTAAGGGGTCTAGTTTCCAAAATGGTGTCACTTGTGGGGGGTTTCCACTGTTTAGGCACATCAGGGGCTCTCCAAACGCGACATGGCGTCCAATCTCAATTCCAGCCAATTCTACATTGAAAAAGTAAAACGGCACTCCTTCTCTTCCAAGCTCTGCGGTGCGCCCTAACAGTGGTTTACCCCCTCATATTGGGTATCAGCGTACTCAGGAGAAATTGCACAACAACTTTTGTGGTCTAATTGCTCCTGTTACCCTTGTGAAAATAAAAATTTGTGGGCAAAAAATCATTTTTGTAGAAAAAATGCGATTTTTTTTTTTTTCACGGCTCTACATTATAAACTTCTGTGAAGCACATGGGGGTTCAAAGTGCTCACCACACATCTAGATAAGTTCCTTGAGGGGTCTAGTTTCCAAAATGGGGTCACTTGTGGGGGGTTTCCACTGTTTAGGCACATCAGGGGCTCTCCAAACGCGACATGGCGTCCAATCTCAATTCCAGCAAATTCTACATTGAAAAAGTAAAACGGCGTTCCTTTACTTCCAAGCTCTGCGGTGCGCCCAAACAGTGGTTTACCCTCACATATGGGGTATCGACGTATTCAGGAGAAATCGCACAACAACTTTTGTGGTCTAATTTCTCCTGTTACCCTTGAGAAAATAAGAATTTGTGGGCGAAAAGATCATTTTTGTGTAAACAAAAGCGATTTTTTATTTTCACGGCTCTACGTTATAAACTTCTGTGAAGTACTTGGGGGTTCAAAGTGCTCACCACACATCTAGATAAGTTCCTTAAGGGGTCTAGTTTCCAAAATGGGGTCACATGTGTGGGGTTTCCACTGTTTAGGCACATCAGGGGCTCTCCAAACGCGACATGGCGTCCAATCTCAATTCCAGCCAATTCTACATTGAAAAAGTAAAATGGCGTTCCTTTACTTCCAAGCTCTGCGGTGCGCCCAAACAGTGGTTTACCCTCACATATGGGGTATCGACGTATTCAGGAGAAATCGCACAACAACTATTGTGGTCTAATTTCTCCTTTTACCCTTGTGAAAATAAGAAAAGATCATTTTTGTGTAAACAAAAGCGATTTTTTATTTTCACGGCTCTACGTTATAAACTTCTGTGAAGCACTTGGGGGTTCAAAGTGCTCACCACACATCTAGATAAGTTCCTTAAGGGGTCTAGTTTCCAAAATGGTGTCACTTGTGGGGAGTTTCCACTGTTTAGGCACATCAGGTGCTCTCCAAACGTGACATGGCGTCCGATCTCAATTCCAGCCAATTCTGCATTGAAAAAGTCAAACGGCGCTCCTTCACTTCTAAGGCTGGCTTCACACTCAGCGTATGAAAATACGGTCCATATATTACGGCCGTAATACGCTGAAATGTCCCGAAAATAGTGGTCCGTAGCTCCTCCGTAGGCAGGGTGTGTCAGCGTTTTTTGCGCATGGCATCCTCCGTATGTAATCCGTATGGCATCCGTACTGCGTGGTTTTCTCGCAGGCTTGCAAAACCGACATACCGCTATAGAAATGATCCATGTGTCCCAAAAAGAAAAAAAAAAAAAAATATATATATATATATATACTGTCTATATATATATATATATATATATATATATATATATATATATATATATATATGTCAGTAGACACATATATGTATATATATTAATATTTATTCCAGCGCTATACAGCTTGAAAGCCGGTAATTCAATTACCGGCTTTTTCTTTCTCCTTCCTAAAACCCGACATGATTTGAGACATGGTTTACATACACTAAACCATGTGTTCTCTCCATTTTTTTTGCAGATTCCACACTACTAATGTCAGTAGTGTGTATCTGCAAAATTTGGCCGTTCTAGCTCTTAAAATAAAGGGTTAAATGGCGGAAAAAATTGGCGTGGGCTCCTGCGCAATTTTCTCCGCCAGAGTAGTAAAGCCAGTGACTGAGGGCAGATATTAATAGCCTGGAGAGGGTCCATGGTTATTGGCCCCCCCCTGGCTAAAAACACCTGCCCCCAGCCACCCCAGAACAGGCACATCTGGAAGATGCGCCTATTCTGGCACTTGGCCACTCTCTTCCCATTCCCGTGTAGCGGTGGGATATGGGGTAATGAAGGGTTAATGCCACCTTGCTATTGTAAGGTGACATTAAGCCTAATTAATAATGGAGAGGCGTCAATTTTGACACCTATCCATTATTAATCCAATTGTAGTAAAGGGTTAAATAAAAGACAAACACAATATTTAAAATTATTTTAATGAAATAAAAACAATGGTTGTTGGAGTATTTTATTCTACGCCCAATCCAGTCACTGAAGACCCTCGTTCTGTGAAAGAAAAAACATAATAAACCAACAATATACTTACCCTCCGCAGATCTGTAACGTCCAACGATGTAAATCCTTCTGAAGGGGTTAAAACAGTTTGCAGCAAGGAGCTTTGCTAATGCAATGCTACTCCTCGCTGCAAAACCCCGGAGAATGAGTCTAAATATAGATCAATGAGCTATATTTAGCTTCATTTGCGGTGAGGCGCCCTCTGCTGGCTGTTCATAGATCGTGGGAAATTACCTAGAAAGCCTGGGAGGTAAGTTCCCACGATCTATGAACAGCCAGCAGAGGGCGCCTCACCGCAAATGAAGCTAAATATAGCTCATTGATCTATATTTAGACTCATTCTCCGGGGTTTTGCAGCGAGGAGTAGCATTGCATTAGCAAAGCTCCTTGCTGCAAACTGTTTTAACCCCTTCAGAAGGATTTACATCGTTGGACGTTACAGATCTGCGGAGGGTAAGTATATTGTTGGTTTATTATGTTTTTTCTTTCACAGAACGAGGGTCTTCAGTGACTGGATTGGGCGTAGAATAAAATACTCCAACAACCATTGTTTTTATTTCATTAAAATAATTTTAAATATTGTGTTTGTCTTTTATTTAACCCTTTACTACAATTGGATTAATAATGGATAGGTGTCAAAATTGACGCCTCTCCATTATTAATTAGGCTTAATGTCACCTTACAATAGCAAGGTGGCATTTACCCTTCATTACCCCATATCCCACCGCTACACGGGAATGGGAAGAGAGTGGCCAAGTGCCAGAATAGGCGCATCTTCCAGATGTGCCTTTTCTGGGGTGGCTGGGGGCAGATATTTTTAGCCAGGGAGGGCCAATAACCATGGACCCTCTCCAGGCTATTAATATCTGCCCTCAGTCACTGGCTTTACTATTCTGGCGGAGAAAATTGCGCGGGAGCCCACGCCAATTTTTTCCGCCATTTAACCCTTTATTTTAAGAGCTAGAACGGCCAAATTTTGCAGATACACACTACTGACATTAGTAGTGTGGAATCTGCAAAAAAAATGGAGAGAAGACATGGTTTAGTGTATGTAAACCATGTCTCAAATCATGTCGGGTTTTAGGAAGGAGAAAGAAAAAGCCGGTAATTGAATTACCGGCTTTCAAGCTGTATAGCGCTGGAAAAAATATTAATATATATACATATATGTGTCTCACTGACATATATATATATATATATATATATATATATATATACCTATTCTATGTGTACACATTTATTCTACCTATTCTACTGTAAGCTGTCAGTGTGATATTTCTGTACACCGCACTGAATTGCCGGCTTTTCTCTCTAACAGCGCTGCGTATTTCTCGCAAGTCACACTGCTTGTCCGCGTGTAATCCGTATTTTTCACGCTTCCATAGACTTTCATTGGCGTATTTCTTGCGCAGTACGGTGACAAACGCAGCATGCTGCAATTTTGTACGGCCGTAGAAAGCCGTATAATACTGATCAGTAAAATACGGCAGATAGGAGCAGAGGCATAGAGAATAATTGTGCCGTATTTTTTGCGAGTTTTACGGACGTAGTTTCTGCGCTCTTACGTCCGTAAAACTCGCAAGTGTGAAGCCGGCCTAAGTTCTGCGGTGCGCCCAAAAAGTGGTTTACCCCCACATATGGGGTATTGGCGTATTCAGGAGAAATTGCATAACAAATTTATGGTTACATTTCTGTTTTTACACTTGTGAAAATAAAAAAAATGGTTCTGAATTAAGATGTTTGCAAAAAAAAGTTAAATGTTCATTTTTTACTCCAACATTGTTTCAGTTCCTGTGAAGCAAGTAAAGGGTTAATAAACTTCTTGAATGTGGTTTTGAGAACCTTGAGGGGTGTAGTTTTTAGAATGGTGTCACACTTGGGTATTTTCTATCATATAAACCCCTCAAAATGACTTCAAATGTGATGTGGTCCCTAAAAAAAAATGGTGTTGTAAAAATGAGAAATTGCTGGTCAACTTTTAACCCTTATAACTCCCTAACAAAAAAAAATTTTGTTTCCAAAATTGTGCTGATGTAAAGTAGACATGTGGGAAATGTTATTTATTAACTATTTTTCATGACATATCTCTCTGATTTAAGGGCATAAAAATACAAAGTTTGAAAATTGCAAAATTTTAAAAATTTTCGCCATATTTCTGTTTTTTTCATAAATAATCGCAAGTAATATTGAAGAAATGTTACCACTAACATGAAGTACAATATGTCACGAAAAAACAATCTCAGAATCAGTGGGATCCGTTGAAGCGTTCCAGAGTTATAACCTCATAAAATGACAGTGGTCAGAATTGCAAAAATTGGCTCGGTCATTAAGTATCAAATTGACTCTGTCACTAAGGGGTTAAGGTACTGTCACACTAAGCGACACTGCAGCGATACCGACAACGATGTCGATCGCTACAGCGTTGCTGTTTGGTCGCTGGAGAGCTGTCACACAGACAGCTTTCCAGTGACCAACGATCCCGAGGTCCCCGGTAACCAGGGTAAACATCGGGTTACTAAGCGCAGGGCCGCGCTTAGTAACCGATGTTTACCCTGGTTACCAGCGTAAACGTTAAAAAAACAAACACTACATACTTACCTTCAGCTGTCTGTCCTCCGGCGCTGTGCTTTCCTCTGCACTGTCAGCGCCGGTCAGCCGGAAAGCAGAGCGGTGACGTCACCGCTGTGCTTTCCGGCTGGCTAACGCTGACACAGGATGCAGGAGGAGTGCAGAGAAGCAGAGCGCCGGGGACAGACAGCTGAAAGTAAGTATGTACTGTTTGTTTTTTTAACGTTTACGCTGGTAACCAGGGTAAACATCGGGTTACTAAGCGCGGCCCTGCGCTTAGTAACCCGATGTTTACCCTGGTTACCAGTGAAGACATCGCTGGATCGGCGTCACACACACCGATCCAGCGATGTCAGCGGGAAGTCCAGCGACGAAATAAAGTTCTGGACTTTCCTCAGCGACCAACGATCTCCCAGCAGGGGCCTGATCGTTGGTCGCTGTCACACATAACGATTTCCTTAACGATATCGTTGCTACGTCACAAAAAGCAAGGATATCGTTAACGATATCATTATGTGTGACGGTACCTTTAGTTCTAAGACAGATCAGTCACATGCCTCATTAGAACCCACAATCAATCAAAATTTAGATAAGGAACAGACTTAAGAAAGAGGGGGAAAGAGGAGAAAAGAAAAAAGGAAAGGAAGTAAAGGTACCTTCACACTCAGCAACTTTACAACGAGAACGACAACGATCCGTGACGTTGCAGCGTCCTGGATAGTGATCTCTTTGAGTTTGACAGACAGCAGCGATCTGAATCCCGCTGTGATATCGCTGGTTGGAGTTAGAAGTCCAGAACTTTATTTGGTCGTCAGGTCGGCGTGTATCGTCAAGTTTGACATCAAAAGCAATGATGCCAGCAATGTTTTACAAGGAGCTAACAACCAGCTACAGCGATAAGTGAGTCGCAGTTACGTCACTGGATCGCTCCTGCATCGTTCTGGAGCTGCTGTGTTTGACGTCTCTACAGCTACCTAAACAGCGACGCTGCAGCGATCGTCTCGTTGTCTATATCGTTGCAGCGTCGCTGAGTGTGACGGTACCTTAAGAAGACAGCTATTTGCATACGTTATCTGTTACACATATTGTTTTTATTGCAAAACAATGGGGAGATAAAGAGCACAATAGGGTCTTATCCACGTTACACAGAGGAGAATATACACCAAATTTGCTCACCTGGTTAGGATGAGATTAGAGCATATAGATAGTGGCTGCTGCAGATCCACAGGTCTTCACCGACCAGAGAAAATAATGTTTTCAATAATGACCCTGAATACACTATGTTAAATATAGGTACGCAGGATGGACACGGATGTATGCGGATCTGAAGGAAAGAAGTACGCAGTCCTACGCTGCGGACACAAACGCTAGTGTGAAATTGGCCTAAGATACACAAATGAATCAAATGAATATGCAGTTGGGAGCATGCAAATGATGTCGGAGCAATGTGACTGTTTCTAGATGACTTTGGGGCAGGATCCTGGATGGCACGTCTATTTGATTAATCTAGTGACTGACTGTCTGCTCTCCTGATCTACATGTCTCACTTTTGTAACACCAACTTTTAAATAAAATAAGTAGAGTTGAGCAACCTTGACCTTTTTAGAGTCGAGCCGGGTTTCGCAAAACCCGACTATCTCAAAAGTCGGGTCGAGTGGAATCGGCCGATTATGACGTAAAGTCGGGATCGACCGAAACACGAAACCCAATGCAAGTCAATGGGGCAGCATAGTTGGCAGTGAGTGGGGGCCAGGAAAACACCTAGAGTGCCCATTTTAATGTCAAAACCATCCATTCTTCTTAATGAAGCTTGTCAAGCGTAATTTACCTTATAATAATTGGAAGGCATTTGAAATTGGGGGTCATTTGGCTAAAGTTGTGGTGGGTAGGGCTGGTTCAAGTAATTAGTGGGCCCAGGAAATCTGGACCACGTCACGGCAGTGGAGCAGGGAGAGGTAAGTATTTCAACTTTGCAAGTGCTGTGAACCTGAGCAAGCAGGGGGGGCCCACTCGTTGGCATTGGCATTGGCACAGGGCCCCTCAAAGTACAGCGGTGTGTTTGCACGGCGGGGGCGCCTCCCACCGGCAGCAACACTTTTGCGTACTATGAGAGGCTCTGTGCCAGTGACGTCGCCAACTAGTATTCCTCCCCCCACCTGATGAAGGAACCTGCACTTTCATCTGCACCTTCCTCTTTGTCCCCGTGTAAGGTGGTATGGTATGCGGGAAGAGCAACCTGACTTTCAGCAGGGTCACAATGTTGTTGTGTAGCGTGCACGGGGAATGTTGCGTTATGGGTCAATGTACCAGCAGACTCATCTATCACTGGCTGGACAATGGGCAGGATGAGGAGGAAACACAGATATAGGCCCAAAGAATAAAGTTGGCTAAATGCAGTTCAAAATTGGTAACACAGGAATAACCAGGGGGCATTGCAGTGGAGGACAACTGGAATGAGAGGCTGACACAGAGAGTAGGCCCAAATCAGTAAGTAGTCGAAATGCAGTTCAAAATTGGCAACCGTAGTAAACAGGCGGCACAGCTTTGTTCAGTGGAGGAGAACAGCAAGGAGTGGCAGACACCGATAGTAGGCCCCAACCCAACTAGTAGGCCAAATGCAGTCTAACATTAACAACTACTTAACGAGCGCCTGAAAACGGAATTTCAGGACAGGAAACCAGGAGAACAGCAAGGAGCGGCAGACACTGTTAGTAGGCCCCAAACCAACTAGTACGCCAAATGCAGTTGTTCCATTTAACCACAATTTAACGAGAGCCTGAAGATAGAAGCTCAGGAAAGGCAACCTGGAGAACACCTTGGAGTGGAACACACCATCTCTCTCCACCCTATACCCATGTTGTAGGCCTAATGCAGTGTAGTTTTCTACAACTACTAAACGAGAGTCGGAAGACCGAAGCAATGGCAAGGAAACCTGGGGAACACCTTGGAGTGTAACACACCATCTCTCTCCACCCCATACCCATTTTGTAGGCCTAATGCAGTGTAGTTTTCTACAACTACTAAACGAGAGTCTGAAGATCGAAGCAATGGCGAGGAAACCTGGAGAACACCTTGGAGTGTAACACACCATCTCTCTCCACCCCATAGCCAATTTGGAGGCCTAATGCAGTGTAGTTTCCAACAACTACTAAACGAGAGCATTAAGATCGAAGCTCTGGAAAGGCAACCTGGAGAACACCTTGGAGTGGAACACACCATCTCTCTCCACCCTATACCCATTTTGTAGGCCTAATGCAGTGTGTTATGGCTGGCAATCAGGCAACACAGCGTGCAGTAATCAGCGCACATACAGAGATCTGGCAATAACCAAAAACAATAGGACGAGCTCTGAGACGTGGAATCTCTGTAGACTGCAGTACCTGATCTATCCTCACACAACTATAAGCAGCAGTGGATTGCGCCTATCACTACCTATGCAACTCGGCACTGCCTGAGGAGCTGACTAGCCTGAAGATAGAAATACAAGCCTGACTTACCTCAGAGAAATACCCCAAAGGAATAGGCAGCCCCCCACATATAATGACTGTTAGCAAGATGAAAAGACAAACGTAGGAATGAAATAGATTCAGCAAAGTGAGGCCCGATATTCTAGACAGAGCGAGGATAGCAAAGAGAACTATGCAGTCTACAAAAAACCCTAAAACGAAAACCACGCAAAGGGGCAAAAAGACCCACCGTGCCGAACTAACAGCACGGCGGTGCACCCCTTTGCTTCTCAGAGCTTCCAGCAAAAGTTAATAGCAAGCTGGACAGAAAAAACAGAAAACAAACTAGAAGCACTTATCTAGCAGAGCAGCAGGCCCAAGGAAAGATGCAGTAGCTCAGATCCAACACTGGAACATTGACAAGGAGCAAGGAAGACAGACTCAGGTGGAGCTAAATAGCAAGGCAGCCAACGAGCTCACCAAAACACCTGAGGGAGGAAGCCCAGAGACTGCAATACCACTTGTGACCACAGAAGTGAACTCAGCCACAGAATTCACAACAGTATCCCCCCCTTGAGGAGGGGTCACCGAACCCTCACCAGAACCCCCAGGCCGACCAGGATGAGCCACATGAAAGGCACGAACAAGATCTGGGGCATGGACATCAGAGGCAAAAACCCAGGAATTATCTTCCTGAGCATAACCCTTCCATTTGACCAGATACTGGAGTTTCCGTCTAGAGACACGAGAATCCAAAATCTTCTCCACAATATACTCCAATTCCCCCTCCACCAAAACAGGGGCAGGAGGCTCCACAGATGGAACCATAGGTGCCACGTATCTCCTCAACAACGACCTATGGAATACATTATGTATGGAAAAGGAGTCTGGGAGGATCAGACGAAAAGACACCGGATTGAGAATCTCAGAAATCCTATACGGACCAATAAAACGAGGTTTAAATTTAGGAGAGGAAACCTTCATAGGAATATGACGAGAAGATAACCAAACCAGATCCCCAACACGAAGTCGGGGTCCCACACGGCGTCTGCGATTAGCGAAAAGCTGAGCCTTCTCCTGGGACAAGGTCAAATTGTCCACTACCTGAGTCCAGATCTGCTGCAACCTGTCCACCACAGAATCCACACCAGGACAGTCCGAAGACTCAACCTGTCCTGAAGAGAAGCGAGGATGGAACCCAGAATTGCAGAAAAATGGAGAGACCAAGGTAGCCGAGCTGGCCCGATTATTAAGGGCGAACTCAGCCAACGGCAAAAATGACACCCAATCATCCTGGTCAGCGGAAACAAAACATCTCAGATATGTTTCCAAGGTCTGATTGGTTCGTTCGGTCTGGCCATTAGTCTGAGGATGGAAGGCCGAGGAGAAAGATAGGTCAATGTCCATCCTACCACAAAAGGCTCACCAGAACCTCGAGACAAACTGGGAACCTCTGTCAGAAACAATATTCTCAGGAATGCCATGTAAACGAACCACATGCTGGAAGAACAAAGGCACCAAATCAGAGGAGGAAGGCAATTTAACCAAGGGCACCAGATGGACCATTTTAGAAAAGCGATCACAGACCACCCAAATGACTGACATCTTTTGAGAAACGGGAAGGTCAGAAATGAAATCCATCGAAATATGTGTCCAAGGCCTCTTTGGGACCGGCAAGGGCAAAAGCAACCCACTGGCACGTGAACAGCAGGGTTTAGCCCTAGCACAAATTCCACAGGACTGCACAAAAGCACGCACATCCCGTGACAGAGATGGCCACCAGAAGGATCTAGCAACCAACTCCCTGGTACCAAAGATTCCTGGATGACCGGCCAGCACCGAACAATGAAGTTCAGAGATAACTTTACTAGTCCACCTATCAGGGACGAACAGTTTCTCGGCCGGACAACGATCAGGTTTATTAGCCTGAAATTTCTGCAACACTCTCCGCAAATCAGGGGAGATGGCAGACACAATGACTCCTTCCTTGAGGATACTCGCCGGCTCAGATAACCCCGGAGAGTCGGGCACAAAACTCCTAGACAGAGCATCCGCCTTCACATTTTTAGAGCCCGGAAGGTATGAAATCACAAAATCAAAACGAGCAAAAAATAACGACCAACGGCCTGTCTAGGATTCAAGCGCTTGGCAGACTCAAGATAAGTAAGGTTCTTATGATCAGTCAAAACCACCACGCGATGCTTAGCACCCTCAAGCCAATGACACCACTCCTCGAATGCCCACTTCATGGCCAGCAACTCTCGGTTGCCCACATCATAATTACGCTCAGCAGCAGAAAATTTCCTGGAAAAGAAAGCACATGGTTTGAACACTGAGCAACCAGAACCTCTCTGTGACAAAACCGCCCCTGCACCAATCTCAGAAGCATCAACCTCGACCTGGAACGGAAGAGAAACATCAGGTTGACACAACACAGGGGCACAGCAAAAACGACGCTTCAACTCCTGAAAAGCTTCCACTGCAGCAGAAGACCAATTAACCAAATCAGCACCCTTCTTGGTCAAATCGGTCAATGGTCTGGCAATGCTAGAAAAATTACAGATGAAGCGACGATAAAAATTAGCAAAGCCCAGGAATTTCTGCAGACTTTTTAGAGATGTCGGCTGAGTCCAATCCTGGATGGCCTGAACCTTAACCGGATCCATCTCGATAGTAGAAGGGGAAAAGATGAACCCCAAAAATGAAACTTTCTGCACACCGAAGAGACACTTTGATCCCTTCACGAACAAGGAATTAGCACGCAGTACCTGGAAAACCATTCTGACTTGCTTCACATGAGACTCCCAATCATCTGAGAAGATCAAAATGTCATCCAAGTAAACAATCAAGAATTTATCCAGATACTCACGGAAAATGTCATGCATAAAAGACTGAAAAACAGATGGAGCATTGGCAAGTCCGAACGGCATCACCAGATACTCAAAATGACCCTCGGGCGTATTAAATGCCGTTTTCCATTCATCTCCCTGCCTGATTCTCACCAGATTATACGCACCACGAAGATCAATCTTAGTAAACCAACTAGCCCCCTTAATCCGAGCAAACAAGTCAGAAATCAATGGCAAGGGATACTGAAACTTAACAGTGATCTTATTAAGAAGGCGGTAATCAATACACGGTCTTAGCGAACCATCCTTCTTGGCTACAAAAAAGAACCCTGCTCCCAATGGTGACGACGATGGGCGAATATGTCCCTTCTCCAGGGACTCCTTCACATAACTGCGCATAGCGGTGTGTTCAGGTACGGACAAATTAAATAAACGACCCTTAGGGAATTTACTACCAGGAATCAAATCGATAGCACAATCACAATTCCTATGCGGAGGTAGGGCATCAGACTTGGACTCTTCAAATACATCCTGAAAGTCCGACAAGAACTCTGGGATGTCAGAAGGAATGGATAACGAAATAGACAAACATGGAACATCACCATGTACTCCCTGACAACCCCAGCTGGTTACCGACATAGAGTTCCAATCCAATACTGGATTATGGGTTTGTAGCCATGGCAACCCCAACACGACCACATCATGCAAATTATGCAGTACCAGAAAGCGAATAACTTCCTGATGTGCAGGAGCCATGCACATGGTCAGCTGGGCCCAGTACTGAGGCTTATTCTTGGCCAAAGGTGTAGCATCAATTCCTCTCAACGGAATAGGACACCGCAAAGGCTCCAAGAAAAATCCACAACGTTTAGCATAATCCAAATCCATCAGATTCAGGGCAGCGCCTGAATCCACAAACGCCATGACAGAATACGATGACAAAGAGCACATTAAGGTAATGGACAAAAGGAATTTGGACTGTACAGTACCAATAACGGCAGAGCTATTGAACCGCCTAGTGCGTTTAGGACAATTAGAAATAGCATGAGTAGAATCACCACAATAGAAACACAGTCTGTTCAGACGTCTGTGTTCTTGCCGTTCTACTTTAGTCATAGTCCTGTCGCACTGCATAGGCTCAGGTTTACTCTCAGACAATACCGCCAGATGGTGCACAGATTTACGCTCGCGCAAGCGACGACCGATCTGAATGGCCAAGGACATAGACTCATTCAAACCAGCAGGCATAGGAAATCCCACCATTACATCCTTAAGAGCTTCAGAGAGACCCTTTCTGAACAAAGCCGCTAGTGCAGATTCATTCCACAGAGTGAGTACTGACCACTTCCTAAATTTCTGACAATATACTTCTACATCATCCTGACCCTGGCATAAAGCCAGCAGATTTTTCTCAGCCTGATCCACTGAATTAGGCTCATCGTAAAGCAATCCCAGCGCCTGGAAAAATGCATCAACATTACTCAATGCAGAATCTCCTGGTGCAAGAGAAAACGCCCAGTCCTGTGGGTCGCCGCGCAAAAAAGAAATAATAATCAAAACCTGTTGAATAGGATTACCAGAAGAATGAGGTTTCAAGGCCAAAAATAGCTTACAATTATTTCTGAAGCTCAGGAACTTAGTTCTGTCACCAAAAAACAAATCAGGAATCGGAATTCTTGGTTCTAGCATCGATTTCTGATCAATAGTATCTTGAATCTTTTGTACATTTACAACGAGATTATCCATTGAGGAGCACAGAGCCTGAATATCCATGTCCACAGCTGTGTCCTGAAGCACTCTAATGTCTAGGGGAAAAAAAAGACTGAAGACAGAGCTAAGAAAAAAAAATGATGTCAGGATTTCTTTTTTCCCTCTATTGGGAATCATTGGTATGGCTCCTTGTACTGTTATGGCTGGCAATCAGGCAACACAGCGTGCAGTAATCAGCGCACATACAGAGATCTGGCAATAACCAAAAACAATAGGACGAGCTCTGAGACGTGGAATCTCTGTAGACTGCAGTACCTGATCTATCCTCACACAACTATAAGCAGCAGTGGATTGCGCCTATCACTACCTATGCAACTCGGCACTGCCTGAGGAGCTGACTAGCCTGAAGATAGAAATACAAGCCTGACTTACCTCAGAGAAATACCCCAAAGGAATAGGCAGCCCCCCACATATAATGACTGTTAGCAAGATGAAAAGACAAACGTAGGAATGAAATAGATTCAGCAAAGTGAGGCCCGATATTCTAGACAGAGCGAGGATAGCAAAGAGAACTATGCAGTCTACAAAAAACCCTAAAACGAAAACCACGCAAAGGGGCAAAAAGACCCACCGTGCCGAACTAACAGCACGGCGGTGCACCCCTTTGCTTCTCAGAGCTTCCAGCAAAAGTTAATAGCAAGCTGGACAGAAAAAACAGAAAACAAACTAGAAGCACTTATCTAGCAGAGCAGCAGGCCCAAGGAAAGATGCAGTAGCTCAGATCCAACACTGGAACATTGACAAGGAGCAAGGAAGACAGACTCAGGTGGAGCTAAATAGCAAGGCAGCCAACGAGCTCACCAAAACACCTGAGGGAGGAAGCCCAGAGACTGCAATACCACTTGTGACCACAGAAGTGAACTCAGCCACAGAATTCACAACAGCAGTGTAGTTTTCTACAACTACTAAACGAGAGTCGGAAGACCGAAGCAATGGCAAGGAAACCTGGGGAACACCTTGGAGTGTAACACACCATCTCTCTCCATCCGATACCCATTTTGTAGGCCTAATGCAGTGTAGTTTTCTACAACTACTAAACGAGAGTCGGAAGATCGAAGCAATGGCGAGGAAACCTGGAGAACACCTTGGAGTGTAACACACCATCTCTCTCCACCCCATAGCCAATTTGGAGGCCTAATGCAGTGTAGTTTCCAACAACTACTAAACGAGAGCATTAAGATCGAAGCTCTGGAAAGGCAACCTGGAGAACACCTTGGAGTGGAACACACCATCTCTCTCCACCCTATACCCATTTTGTAGGCCTAATGCAGTGTAGTTTTCTACAACTACTAAACGAGAGTCGGAAGACCAAAGCAATGGCAAGGAAACCTGGGGAACACCTTGGAGTGTAACACACCATCTCTCTCCACCCGATACCCATTTTGTAGGCCTAATGCAGTGTAGTTTTCTACAACTACTAAACGAGAGTCTGAAGATCGAAGCAATGGCGAGGAAACCTGGAGAACACCTTGGAGTGTAACACACCATCTCTCTCCACCCCATACCCAATTTGTAGGCCTAATGCAGCCTACTTTCCGACAACTACTAAACGAGAGCCTGAAGATCGAAGCTCAGGAAAGGCAACCTGGGGAACACCTTGGAGTGTAACACACCCTCTCTCAACACCACGGAAGGGCTGATTCTTAGGAAGGAAGGCTGTCGGAAAGAAGCAGGGCGCGTCCGAGGGTGATTATATTCTTATTAGGTATATACTCACCCTCGGACGCGCCCTGCTTCTTTATTTGTAATGAATGTTTATTTGCAATGTGGTTTTGACTTACTCTATTTTTTTGGTAAATAATGATTTTATTATTTTCATTGTTTTGCATCTTCTTGGCAATAATATAAAGAAGACGCGACAGGACAACACTCGGTGGATGCCATATCTGTGTTTTAAATTGAAAAAAACTTTCAGTTAACTACTTGCAGGAGAAAGTTATTGTAGCTGGTGGCCATTTTTTGTACTGTACCAGATTTTTGTTGTATGTGTTTGTTTTTAATGTTAAAATGTCTGCATTTGATATCTCTCCAGTATTTTCTTTTTTATAAGCAAAATACTTATTTTTATATTTTCTGATGTTGGTTCAAGGGGTACACGGGCAGCAGTAGACAGGTCAGTGGAGGCCTAGTGGAAGGAGGGACCGCAGACAGGCTTCGAAGCCCTAACATAATAAATTGGGCTGGCTGTAGGCAATCTAAAATTGGTTCCAGGGGAACACGGGCGGCAGTAGACTGGTCAGTGGAGGCCTAGTGGAAGGAGGGAACGCAGACAGGCTTCGAAGCCCTAACATAATAAATTGGGCTGGCTGTAGGCAATCTAAAATTGGTTCCAGGGGAACACGGGCGGCAGTAGACTGGTCAGTGGAGGCCTAGTGGAAGGAGGGACCGCAGACAGGCTTCGAAGCCCTAACATAATAAATTGGGCTGGCTGTAGGCAATTTAAAATTGGTTCCAGGGGAACACGGGCAGCAGTGGCCTGGTCAGTGTAGTAGTAGTGGAAAGAACGGGCCGCAGACAGGCTTCGAAGGCCTAACATAACAAAAATTGGGATGTAGGCAATTTACAATTGGTTCCAGGGGAACACGGACAGCAGTAGACGGGTCAGTGGAGGCCTAGTGGAAGGAGGGACCGCAGACAGGCTTCGAGGCCCTAACATAATAAATTGGGCTGGCTGTAGGCAATCTAAAATTGGTTCCAGGGGAACACGGGCAGCAGTAGACTGGTCAGTGGAGGCCTAGTGGAAGGAGGGACCGCAGACAGGCTTCGAAGCCCTAACATAATAAATTGGGCTGGCTGTAGGCAATTTAAAATTGGTTCCAGGGGAACACGGGCAGCAGTGACCTGGTCAGTGTAGTAGTAGTGGAAAGAACGGGCCGCAGACAGGCTTCGAAGGCCTAACATAACAAAAATTGGGATGTAGGCAATTTACAATTGGTTCCAGGGGAACACGGACAGCAGTAGACAGGTCAGTGGAGGCCTAGTGGAAGGAGGGACCGCAGACAGGCTTCGAAGCCCTAACATAATAAATTGGGCTGGCTGTAGGCAATCTAAAATTGGTTCCAGGGGAACACGGGCGGCAGTAGACTGGTCAGTGGAGGCCTAGTGGAAGGAGGGACCGCAGACAGGCTTCGAAGCCCTAACATAATAAATTGGGCTGGCTGTAGGCAATCTAAAATTGGTTCCAGGGGAACACGGGCGGCAGTAGACTGGTCAGTGGAGGCCTAGTGGAAGGAGGGACCGCAGACAGGCTTCGAAGCCCTAACATAATAAATTGGGCTGGCTGTAGGCAATTTAAAATTGGTTCCAGGGGAACACGGGCAGCAGTAGACAGGTCAGTGGAGGCCTAGTGGAAGGAGGGACCGCAGACAGGCTTCGAAGCCCTAACATAATAACTTGGGCTGGCTGTAGGCAATTTAAAATTGGTTCCAGGGGAACACGGGCAGCAGTGGCCTGGTCAGTGTAGTAGTAGTGGAAAGAACGGGCCGCAGACAGGCTTCGAAGGCCTAACATAACAAAAATTGGGATGTAGGCAATTTACAATTGGTTCCAGGGGAACACGGACAGCAGTAGACAGGTCAGTGGAGGCCTAGTGGAAGGAGGGACCGCAGACAGGCTTCGAAGCCCTAACATAATAAATTGGGCTGGCTGTAGGCAATCTAAAATTGGTTCCAGGGGAACACGGGCGGCAGTAGACTGGTCAGTGGAGGCCTAGTGGAAGGAGGGACCGCAGACAGGCTTCGAAGCCCTAACATAATAAATTGGGCTGGCTGTAGGCAATTTAAAATTGGTTCCAGGGGAACACGGGCAGCAGTGGCCTGGTCAGTGTAGTAGTAGTGGAAAGAACGGGCCGCAGACAGGCTTCGAAGGCCTAACATAACAAAAATTGGGATGTAGGCAATTTACAATTGGTTCCAGGGGAACACGGACAGCAGTAGACAGGTCAGTGGAGGCCTAGTGGAAGGAGGGACCGCAGACAGGCTTCGAAGCCCTAACATAATAAATTGGGCTGGCTGTAGGCAATCTAAAATTGGTTCCAGGGGAACACGGGCGGCAGTAGACTGGTCAGTGGAGGCCTAGTGGAAGGAGGGACCGCAGACAGGCTTCGAAGCCCTAACATAATAAATTGGGCTGGCTGTAGGCAATTTAAAATTGGTTCCAGGGGAACACGGGCGGCAGTAGACTGGTCAGTGGAGGCCTAGTGGAAGGAGGGACCGCAGACAGGCTTCGAAGCCCTAACATAATAAATTGGGCTGGCTGTAGGCAATTTAAAATTGTTTCCAGGGGAACACGGGCAGCAGTGGCCTGGTCAGTGTAGTAGTAGTGGAAAGAACGGGCCGCAGACAGGCTTCGAAGGCCTAACATAACAAAAATTGGGATGTAGGCAATTTACAATTGGTTCCAGGGGAACACGGACAGCAGTAGACAGGTCAGTGGAGGCCTAGTGGAAGGAGGGACCGCAGACAGGCTTCGAAGCCCTAACATAATAAATTGGGCTGGCTTTAGGCAATTTAAAATTGGTTCCAGGGGAACACGGGCGGCAGTAGACTGGTCAGTGGAGGCCTAGTGGAAGGAGGGACCGCAGACAGGCTTCGAAGCCCTAACATAATAAATTGGGCTGGCTGTAGGCAATTTAAAATTGTTTCCAGGGGAACACGGGCAGCAGTGGCCTGGTCAGTGTAGTAGTAGTGGAAAGAACGGGCCGCAGACAGGCTTCGAAGGCCTAACATAACAAAAATTGGGATGTAGGCAATTTACAATTGGTTCCAGGGGAACACGGACAGCAGTAGACAGGTCAGTGGAGGCCTAGTGGAAGGAGGGACCGCAGACAGGCTTCGAAGCCCTAACATAATAAATTGGGCTGGCTGTAGGCAATCTAAAATTGGTTCCAGGGGAACACGGGCGGCAGTAGACTGGTCAGTGGAGGCCTAGTGGAAGGAGGGACCGCAGACAGGCTTCGAAGCCCTAACATAATAAATTGGGCTGGCTGTAGGCAATTTAAAATTGGTTCCAGGGGAACACGGGCAGCAGTGGCCTGGTCAGTGTAGTAGTAGTGGAAAGAACGGGCCGCAGACAGGCTTCGAAGGCCTAACATAACAAAAATTGGGATGTAGGCAATTTACAATTGGTTCCAGGGGAACACGGACAGCAGTAGACAGGTCAGTGGAGGCCTAGTGGAAGGAGGGACCGCAGACAGGCTTCGAAGCCCTAACATAATAAATTGGGCTGGCTGTAGGCAATCTAAAATTGGTTCCAGGGGAACACGGGCGGCAGTAGACTGGTCAGTGGAGGCCTAGTGGAAGGAGGGACCGCAGACAGGCTTCGAAGCCCTAACATAATAAATTGGGCTGGCTGTAGGCAATTTAAAATTGGTTCCAGGGGAACACGGGCGGCAGTAGACTGGTCAGTGGAGGCCTAGTGGAAGGAGGGACCGCAGACAGGCTTCGAAGCCCTAACATAATAAATTGGGCTGGCTGTAGGCAATTTAAAATTGTTTCCAGGGGAACACGGGCAGCAGTGGCCTGGTCAGTGTAGTAGTAGTGGAAAGAACGGGCCGCAGACAGGCTTCGAAGGCCTAACATAACAAAAATTGGGATGTAGGCAATTTACAATTGGTTCCAGGGGAACACGGACAGCAGTAGACAGGTCAGTGGAGGCCTAGTGGAAGGAGGGACCGCAGACAGGCTTCGAAGCCCTAACATAATAAATTGGGCTGGCTGTAGGCAATCTAAAATTGGTTCCAGGGGAACACGGGCGGCAGTAGACTGGTCAGTGGAGGCCTAGTGGAAGGAGGGACCGCAGACAGGCTTCGAAGCCCTAACATAATAAATTGGGCTGGCTGTAGGCAATCTAAAATTGGTTCCAGGGGAACACGGGCGGCAGTAGACTGGTCAGTGGAGGCCTAGTGGAAGGAGGGACCGCAGACAGGCTTCGAAGCCCTAACATAATAAATTGGGCTGGCTGTAGGCAATTTAAAATTGGTTCCAGGGGAACACGGGCAGCAGTGGCCTGGTCAGTGTAGTAGTAGTGGAAAGAACGGGCCGCAGACAGGCTTCGAAGGCCTAACATAACAAAAATTGGGATGTAGGCAATTTACAATTGGTTCCAGGGGAACACGGACAGCAGTAGACAGGTCAGTGGAGGCCTAGTGGAAGGAGGGACCGCAGACAGGCTTCGAAGCCCTAACATAATAAATTGGGCTGGCTGTAGGCAATCTAAAATTGGTTCCAGGGGAACACGGGCGGCAGTAGACTGGTCAGTGGAGGCCTAGTGGAAGGAGGGACCGCAGACAGGCTTCGAAGCCCTAACATAATAAATTGGGCTGGCTGTAGGCAATTTAAAATTGGTTCCAGGGGAACACGGGCGGCAGTAGACTGGTCAGTGGAGGCCTAGTGGAAGGAGGGACCGCAGACAGGCTTCGAAGCCCTAACATAATAAATTGGGCTGGCTGTAGGCAATTTAAAATTGTTTCCAGGGGAACACGGGCAGCAGTGGCCTGGTCAGTGTAGTAGTAGTGGAAAGAACGGGCCGCAGACAGGCTTCGAAGGCCTAACATAACAAAAATTGGGATGTAGGCAATTTACAATTGGTTCCAGGGGAACACGGACAGCAGTAGACAGGTCAGTGGAGGCCTAGTGGAAGGAGGGACCGCAGACAGGCTTCGAAGCCCTAACATAATAAATTGGGCTGGCTGTAGGCAATCTAAAATTGGTTCCAGGGGAACACGGGCGGCAGTAGACTGGTCAGTGGAGGCCTAGTGGAAGGAGGGACCGCAGACAGGCTTCGAAGCCCTAACATAATAAATTGGGCTGGCTGTAGGCAATTTAAAATTGGTTCCAGGGGAACACGGGCAGCAGTGGCCTGGTCAGTGTAGTAGTAGTGGAAAGAACGGGCCGCAGACAGGCTTCGAAGGCCTAACATAACAAAAATTGGGATGTAGGCAATTTACAATTGGTTCCAGGGGAACACGGACAGCAGTAGACAGGTCAGTGGAGGCCTAGTGGAAGGAGGGACCGCAGACAGGCTTCGAAGCCCTAACATAATAAATTGGGCTGGCTGTAGGCAATCTAAAATTGGTTCCAGGGGAACACGGGCGGCAGTAGACTGGTCAGTGGAGGCCTAGTGGAAGGAGGGACCGCAGACAGGCTTCGAAGCCCTAACATAATAAATTGGGCTGCCTGTAGGCAATTTAAAATTGGTTCCAGGGGAACACGGGCAGCAGTGGCCTGGTCAGTGTAGTAGTAGTGGAAAGAACGGGCCGCAGACAGGCTTCGAAGGCCTAACATAACAAAAATTGGGATGTAGGCAATTTACAATTGGTTCCAGGGGAACACGGACAGCAGTAGACAGGTCAGTGGAGGCCTAGTGGAAGGAGGGACCGCAGACAGGCTTCGAAGCCCTAACATAATAAATTGGGCTGGCTGTAGGCAATCTAAAATTGGTTCCAGGGGAACACGGGCGGCAGTAGACTGGTCAGTGGAGGCCTAGTGGAAGGAGGGACCGCAGACAGGCTTCGAAGCCCTAACATAATAAATTGGGCTGGCTGTAGGCAATTTAAAATTGGTTCCAGGGGAACACGGGCAGCAGTGGCCTGGTCAGTGTAGTAGTAGTGGAAAGAACGGGCCGCAGACAGGCTTCGAAGGCCTAACATAACAAAAATTGGGATGTAGGCAATTTACAATTGGTTCCAGGGGAACACGGACAGCAGTAGACAGGTCAGTGGAGGCCTAGTGGAAGGAGGGACCGCAGACAGGCTTCGAAGCCCTAACATAATAAATTGGGCTGGCTGTAGGCAATCTAAAATTGGTTCCAGGGGAACACGAGCGGCAGTAGACTGGTCAGTGGAGGCCTAGTGGAAGGAGGGACCGCAGACAGGCTTCGAAGCCCTAACATAATAAATTGGGCTGGCTGTAGGCAATTTAAAATTGGTTCCAGGGGAACACGGGCAGCAGTGGCCTGGTCAGTGTAGTAGTAGTGGAAAGAACGGGCCGCAGACAGGCTTCGAAGGCCTAACATAACAAAAATTGGGATGTAGGCAATTTACAATTGGTTCCAGGGGAACACGGACAGCAGTAGACAGGTCAGTGGAGGCCTAGTGGAAGGAGGGACCGCAGACAGGCTTCGAAGCCCTAACATAATAAATTGGGCTGGCTGTAGGCAATCTAAAATTGGTTCCAGGGGAACACGGGCGGCAGTAGACTGGTCAGTGGAGGCCTAGTGGAAGGAGGGACCGCAGACAGGCTTCGAAGCCCTAACATAATAAATTGGGCTGCCTGTAGGCAATTTAAAATTGGTTCCAGGGGAACACGGGCAGCAGTGGCCTGGTCAGTGTAGTAGTAGTGGAAAGAACGGGCCGCAGACAGGCTTCGAAGGCCTAACATAACAAAAATTGGGATGTAGGCAATTTACAATTGGTTCCAGGGGAACACGGACAGCAGTAGACAGGTCAGTGGAGGCCTAGTGGAAGGAGGGACCGCAGACAGGCTTCGAAGCCCTAACATAATAAATTGGGCTGGCTGTAGGCAATCTAAAATTGGTTCCAGGGGAACACGGGCGGCAGTAGACTGGTCAGTGGAGGCCTAGTGGAAGGAGGGACCGCAGACAGGCTTCGAAGCCCTAACATAATAAATTGGGCTGGCTGTAGGCAATTTAAAATTGGTTCCAGGGGAACACGGGCAGCAGTGGACTGGTCAGTGTAGTAGTAGTGGAAAGAACGGGCCGCAGACAGGCTTCGAAGGCCTAACATAACAAAAATTGGGATGTAGGCAATTTACAATTGGTTCCAGGGGAACACGGACAGCAGTAGACAGGTCAGTGGAGGCCTAGTGGAAGGAGGGACCGCAGACAGGCTTCGAAGCCCTAACATAATAAATTGGGCTGGCTGTAGGCAATCTAAAATTGGTTCCAGGGGAACACGAGCGGCAGTAGACTGGTCAGTGGAGGCCTAGTGGAAGGAGGGACCGCAGACAGGCTTCGAAGCCCTAACATAATAAATTGGGCTGGCTGTAGGCAATTTAAAATTGGTTCCAGGGGAACACGGGCAGCAGTGGCCTGGTCAGTGTAGTAGTAGTGGAAAGAACGGGCCGCAGACAGGCTTCGAAGGCCTAACATAACAAAAATTGGGATGTAGGCAATTTACAATTGGTTCCAGGGGAACACGGACAGCAGTAGACAGGTCAGTGGAGGCCTAGTGGAAGGAGGGACCGCAGACAGGCTTCGAAGCCCTAACATAATAAATTGGGCTGGCTGTAGGCAATCTAAAATTGGTTCCAAGGGAACACGGGCGGCAGTAGACTGGTCAGTGGAGGCCTAGTGGAAGGAGGGACCGCAGACAGGCTTCGAAGCCCTAACATAATAAATTGGGCTGGCTGTAGGCAATTTAAAATTGGTTCCAGGGGAACACGGGCGGCAGTAGACTGGTCAGTGGAGGCCTAGTGGAAGGAGGGACCGCAGACAGGCTTCGAAGCCCTAACATAATAAATTGGGCTGGCTGTAGGCAATTTAAAATTGGTTCCAGGGGAACACGGGCAGCAGTGGCCTGGTCAGTGTAGTAGTAGTGGAAAGAACGGGCCGCAGACAGGCTTCGAAGGCCTAACATAACAAAAATTGGGATGTAGGCAATTTACAATTGGTTCCAGGGGAACACGGACAGCAGTAGACAGGTCAGTGGAGGCCTAGTGGAAGGAGGGACCGCAGACAGGCTTCGAAGCCCTAACATAATAAATTGGGCTGGCTGTAGGCAATCTAAAATTGGTTCCAGGGGAACACGGGCGGCAGTAGACTGGTCAGTGGAGGCCTAGTGGAAGGAGGGACCGCAGACAGGCTTCGAAGCCCTAACATAATAAATTGGGCTGGCTGTAGGCAATTTAAAATTGGTTCCAGGGGAACACGGGCAGCAGTGGCCTGGTCTGTGCAGTAGTAGTGGAAAGAACGGGCCGCAGACAGGCTTCGAAGGCCTAACATAACAAAAATTGGGATGTAGGCAATTTACAATTGGTTCCAGGGGAACACGGACAGCAGTAGACAGGTCAGTGGAGACCTAGTGGAAGAAGGGACCGCAGACAGGCTTCGAGGCCCTAACATAATAAATTGGGCTGGCTGTAGGCAATCTAAAATTGGTTCCAGGGGAACACGGGCGGCAGTAGACTGGTCAGTGGAGGCCTAGTGGAAGGAGGGACCGCAGACAGGCTTCGAAGCCCTAACATAATAAATTGGGCTGGCTGTAGGCAATTTAAAATTGGTTCCAGGGGAACACGGGCAGCAGTGACCTGGTCAGTGTAGTAGTAGTGGAAAGAACGGGCCGCAGACAGGCTTCGAAGGCCTAACATAACAAAAATTGGGATGTAGGCAATTTACAATTGGTTCCAGGGGAACACGGACAGCAGTAGACAGGTCAGTGGAGGCCTAAGGGAAGGAGGGACCGCAGACAGGCTTCGAAGCCCTAACATAATAAATTGGGCTGGCTGTAGGCAATCTAAAATTGGTTCCAGGGGAACACGGGCGGCAGTAGACTGGTCAGTGGAGGCCTAGTGGAAGGAGGGACCGCAGACAGGCTTCGAAGCCCTAACATAATAAATTGGGCTGGCTGTAGGCAATTTAAAATTGGTTCCAGGGGAACACGGGCAGCAGTAGACAGGTCAGTGGAGGCCTAGTGGAAGGAGGGACCGCAGACAGGCTTCGAAGGCCTAACATAAGAAAAATGTCAATACAATGGTATTGACAGTGCCAGGCATTGAAGGATGTCAGCGCATAGACTAAACATTGGTGGAGCTCTGAGAGAAAATTTTGCAAGTGGTAGAGCACTGTCTGAGCTGGGGGGGGAATGTCTTGTGGCCGGCGGTACAGGCCCAGGGCCCCTCATATTACAACGGTGTGTCTGACGTTGGGTGCGCACCACCACCGCCAGACACTTTATTGTACTATGAGGGACCTAGTGGCAGTGCCGTCGACCAAAAGCGGGCACACCCACCTCTTCAGACAAACAGTACTCTCACGGGTGCTGGCGCCAAGTGGCGATACCACGGCCCTGTGTGGGGACTTTGGCCATTTAGGGAGGTGTTAACATGTCGGATGCTGGACAATCAGGTGCTGCAAATTACGAGATTGGAAAAGTCGTTCAGAATAGTCCACAGGCAAGACCTTTACATAGGAAAGCTAGGTGTCAGCCGGGCAAGGTGGGGCAAAAGATTTCGAAATCCAGTTGTGGTTCATTTTAATGAAGGTTAGATCATCTATATTTTGGGTAGCCAGACGAGTCCTTTTTTCTGTTAGTATTGAACCTGCAGCACTGAATACTCTTTCTGATAGGACACTAGCTGCCGGGCAAGCAAGCTCCTGCAATGCATATTCTGCCAATTCTGGCCAGGTGTCTAATTTTGATGCCCAGTAATCAAATGGGAATGACGGTTGAGGGAGAACGTCGATAAGGGATGAAAAATAGTTAGTAACCATACTGGACAAATGTTGTCTCCTGTCACTTTGAATTGATGCTGCAGTACCTGTCCTGTCTGCGGTCATAGCAAAATCACTCCACAACCTGGTCAGAAAACCCCTCTGGCCAACGCCACTTCTGATTTCTGCCCCTCCAACACCTCTGCTCTGCTGGCCCCTGCAGCTCGTGTTAGAACGATCACGGGCGCTGTGTGCAGGGAATGCCAGAAGCAAACGGTCAACAAGAGTTGATTGTTTGGTTGCTAATATTAGTTCCAAGTTCTCATGTGGCATTATATTTTGCAATTTGCCTTTATAGCGAGGATCAAGGAGGCAGGCCAACCAGTAATCGTCATCGTTCATCATTTTTGTTATGCGTGTGTCCCTTTTGAGGATACGTAAGGCATAATCCGCCATGTGGGCCAAAGTTCCAGTTCTCAAATCTGTGGTTGTGCTTGGTTGAGGGGCAGTTTCAGGCAAATCCACGTCACTTGTGTCCCTCCAAAAACCAGAACCCGGCCTTGCCGCGCCAACAATTTCCACTGGCCCCGGAAAAGCTTCCTCATTAAAAATATAATCATCCCCATCATCCTCCTCGTCCTCCTCCTCCTGTTCGCCCGCTACCTCGTCCTGTACACTGCCCTGGCCAGACAATGGCTGACTGTCATCAAGGCTTTCCTCTTCCTCAGCTGCAGACGCCTGATCCTTTATGTGCGTCAAACTTTGCATCAGCAGACGCATTAGGGGGATGCTCATGCTTATTATGGTGTTGTCTGCACTAACCAGCCGTGTGCATTCCTCAAAACACTGAAGGACTTGACACATGTCTTGAATCTTCTACCACTGCACACCTGACAACTCCATGTCTGCCATCCTACTGCCTGCCCGTGTATGTGTATCCTCCCACAAAAACATAACAGCCCGCCTCTGTTCACACAGTCTCTGAAGCATGTGCAGTGTTGAGTTCCACCTTGTTGCAACGTCTATGATTAGGCGATGCTGGGGAAGGTTCAAAGAACGCTGATAGGTCTGCATACGGCTGGAGTGTACGGGCGAACGGCGGATATGTGAGCAAAGTCCACGCACTTTGAGGAGCAGGTCGGATAACCCCGGATAACTTTTCAGGAAGCACTGCACCACCAGGTTTAAGGTGTGAGCCAGGCAAGGAATGTGTTTCAGTTGGGAAAGGGAGATGGCAGCCATGAAATTCCTTCCGTTATCACTCACTACCTTGCCTGCCTCAAGATCTACAGTGCCCAGCCACGACTGCGTTTCTTTCTGCAAGAACTCGGACAGAACTTCCGCGGTGTGTCTGTTGTCGCCCAAACACTTCATAGCCAATACAGCCTGCTGACGTTTGCCAGTAGCTGCCCCATAATGGGAGACCTGGTGTGCAACAGTGGCAGCTGCGGATGGAGTGGTTGTGCGACTGCGGTCTGTGGACGAGGTCTCGCTTCTGCAGGAGGACGAGGAGGAGGAGGAGGGGGTGCGAACGGCTACAGCCAACTGTTTCCTAGACCATGGGCTAGGCAGAACTGTCCCAAACTTGCTGTCCCCTGTGGACCCTGCATCCACCACATTTACCCAGTGTGCCGTGATGGACACGTAACGTCCCTGGCCATGCCTACTGGTCCATGCATCTGTTGTCAGGTGCACCTTTGTGCTCACAGATTGCCTGAGTGCATGGACGATGCGCTCTTTAACATGCTGGTGGAGCGCTGGGATGGCTTTTCTGGAAAAAAAGTGTCGACTGGGTAGCTCGTAGCGTGGTACAGCGTAGTCCATCAGGGCTTTGAAAGCTTTGCTTTCAACTAACCGGTAAGGCATCATCTCTAACGAGATTAGTCTAGCTATGTGGGCGTTCAAACCCTGTGTACGCGGATGCGAGGCTAAGTACTTCCTTTTTCTAACCATAGTCTCATGTAGGGTGAGCTGGACTGGAGAGCTGGAGATCGTGGAACTAGCGGGGGTGCTGGTGGACATGGCAGACTGAGAGACGGTGGGAGATGGTATTGTTGCCGCCGGTGCCTTAGATGCAGTGTTTCCTACTACGAAACTGGTGATTCCCTGACCCTGACTTCTTTGGCCTGGCAAAGAAACCTGCACAGATACTGCAGGTGGTGCAGAAAATGGTGGCCCTACACTGCCGGAAAGGATGTTGCGTTGATGACTAGCTTCATTGGCCGAGGGTGCTACAACCTTAAGGGACGTTTGGTAGTTAGTCCAAGCTTGCAAATGCATGGTGGTTAAATGTCTATGCATGCAACTTGTATTGAAACTTTTCAGATTCTGCCCTCTGCTTAAGGTAGTTGAACATTTTTGACAGATGACTTTGCGCTGATCAATTGGATGTTGTTTAAAAAAATGCCAGACTGCACTCTTTCTAGCATCGGATACCTTTTCAGGCATTGCAGACTGAGCTTTAACCGGATGGCCACGCTGTCCTCCAACAGGTTTTGACTTTGCCATGCGTTTTGGGCAAGATACGGGCCCGGCAGATGGAACCTGTTGCGATGTTGATGCCTGCTGCGGCCCCTCCTCCTCCGCTTCAGAACTGCTGCCGCCTGCACCCTGTTCCCCCAATGGCTGCCAATCGGGGTCAAGAACTGGGTCATCTATTACCTCTTCTTGTAGCTCGTGTGCAACTTCGTCTGTGTCACCGTGTCGGTCGGTGGTATAGCGTTCGTGATGGGGCAACATAGTCTCATCAGGGTCTGATTCTTGATCAGCACCCTGCGAGGGCAATGTTGTGGTGTGAGTCAAAGGACCAGCATAGTAGTCTGGCTGTGGCTGTGCATCAGTGCACTCCATGTCAGATTCAACTTGTAATGGGCATGGACTGTTAACTGCTTCACTTTCTAAGCCAGGGACGGTATGTGTAAAGAGCTCCATGGAGTAACCCGTTGTGTCGCCTGCTGCATTCTTCTCTGTTGTTGTTTTTGCTGAAGAGGACAAGGAAGCGACTTGTCCCTGACCGTGAACATCCACTAACGACGCGCTGCTTTTACTTTTACCAGTTTCACGAGAGGAGGCAAAAGAGCTAGAGGCTGAGTCAGCAAGATAAGCCAAAACTTGCTCTTGCTGCTCCGGCTTTAAAAGCGGTTTTCCTACTCCCAGAAAAGGGAGCGTTCGAGGCCTTGTGTAGCCAGACGACGAACCTGGCTCCACAGCTCCAGACTTAGGTGCAATATTTTTTTCCCACGACCACCTGATGCTCCACCACTACCACTACCCTCATTACCAGCTGACAATGAACGCCCCCGGCCACGACCTCTTCCACCAGACTTCCTCATTGTTTTAAAAACGTTACCAAACTAACGGTATTTGTTGCTGTCACACAACTTACACGGTGAGCTATAACTTCAGTATGATTTAGCTACCCCTTTACAGGTGGGTGAGACCACAACGAAAATCAGGCACAATGTTACACACTCTGTTGTTGGTGGCAACAAATGAGAGAGATGCCACACACGCAGGACTGTCACTGAAGCGCAAATGTAAATATTAATCTCCCACTGATTTGTGTTTTTTTTTTTAAAAGGGAGACTTTAGAAAAAAAAAAATAATAAAAAAAAATGATTTTTTAAGGAAGAATTTATAAACCAAATAAAATGAAATGATTGTTTCAGGGAGAATTTAGAAAACAAATAAAAAAAAATAGGCTTTCTATGGCCCACTGAGTGAGAGAGGACGCACACAGGAGTCAGGAGTGGCACACAAGCCCAGAGGCCAATATTTATCTCCCACTGATTGATTTAGTGATTTTTTCAGGTAGATTTTGGAACCCAAATCAAGCAAAAAAATTAATAGGCTTTCTATGGCCCACAATTGGAGAGAGAGAGATGGCACACCCAGGAGTCAAGACTGGCACACAAGCAGAAAGGGCAATATTAATCTCCCACTGATTTGTTTTTTTGTTTTTTTTCAGGGAGACTTTAGAAAAAAAAAATAATAATAAAAAATGATTTTTTAAGGAAGAATTTATAAACCAAATAAAATGAAATGATTGTTTGAGGGAGAATTTAGAAAACAAATAAAAAAAAAATTGGCTTTCTATGGCCCACTGAGTGAGAGAGGACGCACACAGGAGTCAGGAGTGGCACACAAGCCCAGAGGCCAATATTTATCTCCCACTGATTGATTTAGTGATTTTTTCAGGTAGATTTTGGAACCCAAATCAAGCAAAAAAATTAATAGGCTTTCTATGGCCCACAATTGGAGAGAGAGAGATGGCACACCCAGGAGTCAAGACTGGCACACAAGCAGAAAGGGCAATATTAATCTCCCACTGATTTGTTTTTTTTTGTTTTTTTTTCAGGGAGACTTTAGAAAAAAAAAAATACAAAAAAAAGAATTTTTCATGAAGAATTTAGAAACAAAATAAAATAAAATGATTGTTTCAGGGAGAATTTAGAAAACAAATTAAAAAAAAATAGGCTTTGTAGGGCCCACTGAGTGAGAGAGGACGCACACAGGAGTCAGGAGTGGCACACAAGCCCAGAGGCCAATATTTATCTCCCACTGATTGATTTAGTGATTTTTTCAGGTAGATTTTGGAACCCAAATCAAGCAAAAAAATTAATAGGCTTTCTATGGCCCACAATTGGAGAGAGAGAGATGGCACACCCAGGAGTCAAGACTGGCACACAAGCAGAAAGGGCAATATTAATCTCCCACTGATTTGATTTTTTTTTTTTTTCAGGGAGACTTTAGAAAAAAAAAAATGATTTTTTCAGGAATAATTTAGAAACCAAATAAAATAAAATGATTTTTTCAGGGAGAATTTAGAAAACAAATAAATCAAAAAATAGGCTTTCTAGGGCCCACTGAGTGAGAGATGACGCACACAGGAGTCAGGAGTGGCACACAAGCCCAGAGGCCAATATTTATCTCCCACTGATTGATTTAGTGATTTTTTCAGGTAGATTTTGGAACCCAAATCAAGCAAAAAAATTAATAGGCTTTCTATGGCCCACAATTGGAGAGAGAGAGATGGCACACCCAGGAGTCAAGACTGGCACACAAGCAGAAAGGGCAATATTAATCTCCCACTTTTTTTTTTTTTTCCAGGGAAAATTTATAAACCCAATAAAAAAAATAATAAATAGGCTTTCTATGGCCCACTATCTGAGAGAGAGAGATGGCACGCTTAGGACTGGCACACAAGCCCAAAGGCCAATATTAATCTCCCACTGATTGATTTATTGATTTTTTCAGGTAGAATTTAGAACCCAAATCAACCAAAAAAATAAATAGGCTTTCTATGGCCCACTATTTGTGAGAGAGATGGCACGCTCAGGACTGGCACACAAGCCCAGAGGCCAATATTAATCTCCCACTTTTTTTTTTTTTTTCCAGGGAAAATTTATAAACCCAATAAAAAAAATAATAAATAGGCTTTCTATGGCCCACTATCTGAGAGAGAGAGATGGCATGCTTAGGACTGGCACACAAGCCCAAAGGCCAATATTAATCTCCCACTGATTGATTTATTGATTTTTTCAGGTAGAATTTAGAACCCAAATCAACCAAAAAAATAAATAGGCTTTCTATGGCCCACTATTTGTGAGAGAGATGGCACGCTCAGGACTGGCACACAAGCCCAGAGGCCAATATTAATCTCCCACTTTTTTTTTTTTTTCCAGGGAAAATTTATAAACCCAATAAAAAAAATAATAAATAGGCTTTCTATGGCCCACTATCTGAGAGAGAGAGGTGGCACGCTTAGGACTGGCACACAAGCCCAAAGGCCAATATTAATCTCCCACTGATTGATTTATTGATTTTTTCAGGTAGAATTTAGAACCCAAATCAAGCAAAAAAATTAATAGGCTTTCTATGGCCCACTGAGTGAGAGATGGCACACACAGGAGTCAGGAGTGGCACACAAGCCCTGAGGCCAATATTTTTCTCCCACTGATTGATGTTGTGATTTTTTCAGGTAGATTTTGGAACCCAAATCAAGCAAAAAAATAAATTGGCTTTCTATGGCCCACTGAGTGAGAGATGGCACACACAGAAGTAAGGAGTGGCACACAAGCCCTGAGGCCAATATTTTTCTCCCACTGATTGATGTTGTGATTTTTTCAGGTAGATTTTGGAACCCAAATCAAGCAAAAAAATAAATAGGCTTTCTATGGCCCACTGAGTGAGAGATGGCACACACAGGAGTAAGGAGTGGCACACAAGCCCTGAGGCCAATATTTTTCTCCCACTGATTGATGTTGTGATTTTTTCAGGTAGATTTTGGAACCCAAATCAAGCAAAAAAATAAATAGGCTTTCTATGGCCCACTGAGTGAGAGATGGCACACACAGGAGTAAGGAGTGGCACACAAGCCCTGAGGCCAATATTTTTCTCCCACTGATTGATGTAGTGATTTTTTCAGGTAGATTTTAGAACCCAAATCAAGCAAAAAAATAAATAGGCTTTCTATGGCCCACTGAGTGAGAGATGGCACAGACAGGGATGGCACTCTAGCAGAAATGTCACTCTTAATCTCCCACAAAAAAAAAAAAAAAAAAAAAGGAACTGTCCTTCAATTACTATCTCCCTGCAGTAATCTCAGCCAGGTATGGCAGGCAGCAATAAGGAGTGGACTGATGCACAAATTAAATAAAAAGTGTGGACAAACAAACAAGATAGCTGTGCAGAAAGGAAGGAACAAGAGGATTTGTGCTTTGAAAAAAGCAGTTGGTTTGCACAGCGGCGTACACACAGCAATGCAGCTATCAGGGAGCCTTCTAGGGCAGCCCAATGAGCTACAGCGCTGAGGGGAAAAAAAAAAAAAATGTAGCTTCCACTGTCCCTGCACACCGAAGGTGGTGTTGGGCAGTGGAAATCGCTACAGCACAAGCGGTTTGGTGGTTAATGGACCCTGCCTAACGCTATCCCTGCTTCTGACGAAGCGGCAGCAACCTCTCCCTAAGCTCAGATCAGCAGCAGTAACATGGCGGTCGGCGGGAACGCCCCTTTATAGCCCCTGTGACGCCGCGGACAGCAAGCCAATCACTGCAATGCCCTTCTCTAAGATGGTGGGGACCAGGACCTATGTCATCACGCTGCCCACACTCTGCGTTTACCTTCATTGGCTGAGAAATGGTGCTTTTCGCGTCATTGAAACGCGACTTTGGCGCGAAAGTCGCGTACCGCATGGCCGACATCGCACAAGGGTCGGATCGGGTTTCATGAAAGCCGACTTTGTCAAAAGTCGGCGACTTTTGAAAATGTTCGACCCGTTTCGCTCAACCCTAAAAATAAGCTCTGGAGGCAGATTCCCAGGAAGATCAATATCTGGTTCATTGATCTTAACAGATCATTTACATATTAAGAAAAACATGTATTTCTCTGGAATAAGACATCAGATTACATATATCAAGTTTAATGCCAGTATCTCTGCCTACTGCCTCCCCCCCCGACAGAGACACCGCAGCCCCCATCACGTCCTCCTTATGGGTTGATGGCTGCAAGGGGTGTGCGCAGATAACCTGGCACTGTGTTTAGGGTGCGCACACTTCCTGTTTCTTAAAGGGGCGCAATCTCTTAAAGTGTACCCAGCCAATGGCTGGAAGACACTTACTATTTAAAGCAAACCAGTCAGCAGGTTTTGATGAGCCCAGCTGCACTTCTTCTACAGCATCTCGCTCTATCTTCCAGGCCTATTTCATGAGTTTTATTTCTTTAAAAATTCTGTGGAAGCATGGTTGAAAAGCAATGTCTGACTTTCATTTGTTAATTTTCATAGATTTTTTATTTATTATTACTTTAGTCAGATTCAAGTCCTTTCTGTGACCATTGTGGGTTTTTCTGTCATTAAACGAGGGGTACCAACAATTTTGACCAAGTGCGTATAAGGGACTAAATCAAATCACAATAAAAAACAAATATCCTCTGCCTCTCATCTTTGAGCTGTTCGATCGCATTAAAGGTTCAAGATTCCTTGTGAAACATGACGTTTGAGGAGCGTACAACCTGATCTAAGTCTGCTAGGGAGATGAATGGAAAATGGCCTGTAATACCAATGATGGCCGCTATGAGAACCGTGCTATGCTGCTTGGACTCTGCAATGTATTGGCAGTCTTTCAAGAATGTACTTGGACAATATCTTGGTGTTCTCCCTTGACCTGGCTTCACACTGTAGAGCTGTTCCCCAGGTTCTGAAAAAGGCTAAGGAAGAACCATCTATACGCCATATATGAAAAGTGCGGTTTTGAGTAGACTGAAAAAGTGTCCGCCATTCTGAAGTGGTCTCGTCCAGATAGTCTGAAAGCTATCCAGCGTTTTTTCAGTTTCATCCCCGATTTCTCTTCCCGTACTGCTCCTATCTCAGCCATGACCTGCATGGGACCAAACCTAGGACATGAACCTCATAGGCTGAAAGTGCCTTCAGGCCTTGTCCTCCACTCCTGCGCTATATCATTTGGATAACAAGCAGTTTTTTTCTGGAGGTGGATGCTTCTTCTTCAGGGGCCGGAGCCGCCCTTACCCAGGGGTCTTCATCCAGTCACATGGTGACTTGCGGTTACTTTTCCAAGATATTCTTTCTTCCAGAATGCAATTATTCAATTGGTGATCTGGAATTGCTAACGATGAAACTGATACTGAAGGAATGGCGATTCATGCTGGAGAGGTCTATACATCTGGTGGCTATCTACATGGACCTCAAGAACATAACCTATCTACAGTGTGCACAACATCTTAATCCACGACAGGCCAGGTGGTCTTTGTTCTTTACATATTTCAACTTTGCTCTCCATTTCCAGCCTGCAGAGAAGAACATCAAGGCCGTTGCCCTCGCCAGATTGTTTCTGTTATGGACTGACCTGAATTGAAGTAGTGATATTGTGACCACTAGGGGCAGCAAAGGCAGGTAGCGTTGTCAAGAAATAGCCAGAGGTCAGTACATGGATCAGCAGTAGAATCTTGAGGATATTCAGCAGGTGGAAAGAAGGTAGACTAAAGACTGGGAGCTCAATAATCTCACAAGGAAGGAAATGCAGTGATAGGTTTAAGTAGGATGTTCAATCAGGATATAATAGGGTTGAGCCAATCAAGAACTCATGGTGGAGACAATCAGGAACCACACAGGTACTAGTATCTGGTTTAGCAAGGAACTGTCCATCAAGCTGAATATCACAGGGAAGAGCTGCAGCCTGGTGCACATGAGCTGCTGGGTTCGATTCCTGACAGTTTCTGTCTTCTGATCAAGAAGAAGAGCCTCAGCTCTTTATTGAGTCATCGAAAATAATTATGGTCGCTTCTTTGGATTTGTCTCATCTTTCCTCCAGTAAGACTTAAGTCGCTGAACCAGATAGGGAGTGGATTCTTCTCTATGGTCACGCGTTAAAGCTGGCGGGAAATGCCAGATAGAACAAGATGGCTTGCGTTGTTTCCTGATGCTAATGGTGTCTGACCCTGCCCAAAAATGTCACAGACTTTATCTCTGCCTGTCCCTCACGTGCCCAAAACAACTTCCTATTGTACCGTAATCTAGGTCTTTGTGGATCACTTGACCAAGATGGCTCACTTCACTCCACTACTTAGTCTTCCATATGCACCAGTGCTGGCAAAATAATTTATTCTACATATTTTCCACCTCTGTGGTCTACTGTTCCACATTATCTCAGATAGAGGCTTCCAATTTACCTCTCCTTTCTGGAGGGCCACCTGTGAGATACTGAATATTACTTTAAATTTCTCATCAGTCTACCATCCTCAGTTCCATGGTCAAGAGGAGCTGGTCAATCAGATGCTGACTAATTTCCTCCTGCACTTTGTTGATGACCACCACAGTGAATGTGCTAAATTCCTGCCTTTGGCCAAATAGTCATGCAATAACCATAACTATTTTTTGTGGTCTACGGTCAATATCCCGTTTACTGTGTCTTCCACCTCCGATATTCCTGCTGCAGATTTTCTTGTCAAGAGTTTTTTTTTTAAATCTGGTAGGACACCAAGTCTGCTTTATTAAAGTTCGCCAACTAAGTGAAAAGACAATCACACAATAGACATCTGGATTTTTCTCTATTTCATTCAGAGGATAAGACCTGGCTTTTGTACAAGTATGTCTCTCTCAAGGTATGATCGTATAAATTGGGCCCTCAAAATATTGGTAGCATCAAGGTGTTGAAATAAATTAATACGCTAGCCTACAGACACAAACTCCTTGCGAATCCTCAATTCCTTTCATGTGTCTACTCAAACTTCAGTGGTTGATACCTTTTAATGGCTAAATGAAAAGATGGTAGCAATTTGCAAGCTTTCGAGACTACTCAAGCCTCTTCATCAGGCATAGACTAATACAGCACCTGAAAAATCACATATTTATACACAACACAGCACAGAAATGGCATTATGGGAGAGTGATAAACAGTTGTGTCCATAAATATTAGAACAGTTCGTAGCTAAGGAGTGAATGTTTTATTGTCCTCTGATTGGGGTCTGGTTCTGTGTTATGATGTCCCATAAGGTGTGAAGTACTGGCTAACATGGTACGAAGATATAAATCTTTCCTGTACTCAAACCTGTAATTTTCAGTTCCTGCTCCAGCCTGCACTGAAGATGTTTTCAAGGTAGAGGACATTCTGGCCACCAAGAGAGTAAGAGAAAAACCTTTCTTCTTGTGGATTGGAAGGGGTTTAGTCCTGAGGAGAGGTCCGGTGAGCACAAGGAGAACATCTATACTCCTCCCCTCCTGGAGAGATTTCTTGCCAGCTTGAAAAAGAGGGGTCATAAAGAGAGTGGTACTGTAGCACTGGAATCTCTGCCTTCTGTCTCCCACCCCCCAGCAGAGACACCGGCTTACTGACTACTGTGGCCCCTGTCCCGCACTGTCTCCTCCTTCCAGGTTGGCAGCTGTCTGGGGTACCCACACTGCATGCAGATCCCCACAAACATGCTTCCCTTCTCTTAAAGCAGAAGCACACATCCTCTACAATGTACCCAGCCAATAGCTGGAAGACACTATTTAAGGCACCTCCTCCAGCATGGAGGTGCCCGAGCAACATTATGTGTATATTCTAACAGATTTGCTAGTTCTCAGATACCAGTACTTGTATCATGTATACCAGTCCTGTATTACAGTTGTGCCAACTAGCCTGCCTGTCAGACGTTCCCGCCTGCTTATCAGCCATACTCACCTGCCTGCCTGTCCATCAGCTATGCCCGCATGCACTTACCTACCAGGATATCTGTTGTGTTCACTAATATTAGCCTTAGAGTCGGTTGTGCCAGGCACTGTATCAGCTGTCTGTCAGTACTTGCCCTGTCTGCCATCCCTGCCTCCAGTCCCTTAGGGGTCAGCTGCCATCCACCCAAGGTCAGTCCTGGTGTAGTACTTGGTCCCAGCTCCTTCGCCTTTCTTTAGATTGCAGTATAGTCAACCTCCACGTATCCAAGGTCGGAAATGGTGAGGCACCTAGTTACGCCCCTCCAGTCTTTCCTTGAACCACAGCACAGTGGTTCCACCACCAAGTCTATTACATCAAGGTGTCATTTATTCAACTTTTTATGACCTACATGCCCAAATAGATGGCTTAGAAGGGTTGAACCTACTGACAGATTGCCTTTAATTCACTTAATTAGAAGCTAAGCTGCAGTATTCAAGAATGGCCACTATACATTGTACATAGTTGTAGTATTCTAGTTTCATGCACTGTTTTCTTCCAGTGATTGCAGGAACTTGGTAACAGCTGAGTGTTGAGTGTGCTGGGTGTCAGACCTCTACCAATCTGATATTAATTAACATAATAATAGGTCATCAATATCTTAGTCTTTGACAAACTCCTTTAAAGTGACCCACTGAACAACTTTCTAGAAAACATGAAAGAGTAAGTTATTTTTAAATACATTTGTTTAAAATATGCGTGAATTTAAGCAAATGTCATCCTGACAATTAGTATCATTTCTCCTTGTGGAGAGTGACATGTTAAGCATGTCAAGATGAGGAGACTTAAAGCCGCAATGCTCCTCTGGGAAATATGCAAATTGTCTCTTCAGAGAGGAAGAGGACTAGAACTCTAGTGCCACCTATTGGAAGTAGCAATCCTAACAGTCAATGTTGACCCTTTAACGAGCCTTTTCACATGACTTAGGATAAAAACCAAACCAGAATCTCAATTTGCAGATACTGTGTTTCGGGGTACTGCCCCTCCTCAGTGCAAAGTGGAGATCTGGTTGGGCTGAGTAAGAGACATCTGACCGGGATCCAAGAAGTATCGTTTCTCCTTGCGGAGAGTGACATATTAAACATGTCCAATAGGTGGCACTAGAGTTCTAGTCCTCTTCCTCTCTGAAGATACAATTTGCATATTTCCCAGAGGAGCACTGTGGCTTTAAGCCTCCTCATCTTGACATTCTTAACATGTCACTCTCTGCTAGGAGAATCGATACTTCTCGGTCAGACACCTCTCACTCAGCCAAACCAGATCTCCACTTTGCACTGAGGAGGGGCAGTACCGTGAAACACAATGTCTGCAAATTGAGATTCTGGTTTGGTTTTTATCCTATGTCATATGACAAGGCTCGTTGAAGGGTCAACATTGACTGTTAGGATTGCTACTTCCAATAGGTGGCACTAGAGTTCTAGTCCTCTTCCTCTCTGAAGAGACAATTTGCATCCTGACAATTACAAAGTTCCTGTTGACAGCATCAACACAGAGAAGTAGAGGCATGTTCTGAAGTGCCTGGGCTCTAGTTCATAATCAGTGACATGACCCTTACATCATCAATTATAGCTTTCTTCCTTTAAAAGAACAGTGCCCTATAAGACCATTTTTCAATACAAGGTTGGTTTGATTGTCATCTCAAAAAGATTGAAACTTTAGCGACATTTCTAACAATGGTGGCTTTAATTAGTGGCTTTTTTTTGGAAAAAGGCTCTTTAGTTCATCTTATGCCTAGCTGTGAATGTTTCAGTACTTCTGCATTCCCTACAACAATATCAGTCTAAAAGAATGGTGACTATTATAGAAAATGCTAGTTAGTCAGTTTGAGGCACAACTGAACTTATAGTTCTGCAGAAAAAACACTGACATACTTTGCAAATTGATTGTCAAGTTTAGTTTCCTGGGGGTGTGCGAAATTGGAGGAAAAACTGTACTTGTAATGCCTAATTTTTAACTGTGCACTACCACTGTTGATTAGCCATGAATTAGGTTAGGTTAAGGGTTTACTCTTTGAAATTAATAAACAGGCTTTTAATTTAAAAAAATTAATAATTTGTACAGGGTCTTTGATGATAAGCTGGATATAGGATGTCTTGCCGGTGTTAATCTCATTTATCAACTGTGGTCTGTTTGTAATCCAGTAGAAAGTATTTACTATCCCTGAAGATCAACAAAAGAAAAAAATGAAGCATTTCATTTACAGTTCTCAATGCAATCAATGTCCTAGCCATGTAACAACCAGATGTGTGAGATTTTTCACAGCTGGCTCCTTATTTTGTAGCCACTACACTTTGATTGATAGACGGGAGTATTCTCTAATGAAGTATTCCCCAGCTAATTACGGCCCTGTAGAACCTTTACTTTACTGTTAGACTTTAGAGCTGCTCTAAATGAAGAATGGTTTTTGGAGTTTGACTCTTTGTCAACATTTACTGTGGAACGTAGAAAACAAAATCTTGTGCATCTGTAAAAGAAGTCATTACATTTACCAGCATGATTTATTTGCATTCACTATATCAGCCTTGGTTTCTGCATCTGTCTGCAATGTTAAGGAAATAAAACCATTCTTATTATTCTTTTCTTAGTAACATGACACACCGTGTTGTTTTCTTTTTATTACATATACCAGTTATTTTTCAAAATGTGTTATAAAGAAGAGTCTTATCTACTTGTTATAGCTGTTCTTGAAACTGATGAAAATCTAAACTGAAAAGTTTGTTTTTCTATTATGTGGATACAGGCTTTCATGATCATTAATATCATTGTGTACAAGTACCTATACATTTTATCCTCAGAAGCATACTGCAAAAAAGATGAGTGTGGGCACTTTAGCAAAAATTACACAACAACCATCTCAGGAATGGAGGCCCCGGTACTTGTTTGTGTGCTATGCAACCTCTTGAATATTTAAGACTTGCATTTTATTTGCAGTGCCAATGGAGAGCTTTGAAACGTTATTCACATCTCAGGCATTTATACCATATATATAATCAACTGGACTCTTTTCAGAACTTCCATAGATGTGAATGGAGACAATGCACATTACTTCTCCGTTTGTAGTATTACGCAGGTCAAATAGGAAACATTATTGGGTGAATCATCTAAAAAAAATTCCACCACCTTTTTATACATTGCTGAAGATTGCATCAGCCTTTTGATCTTGGGCTTCCCCATGATACCTTGCAGTTATCACATCAAATGGTATAGCAGAGTGGACTGTGAGGGCCACTGTAAAGCCTTCAGCTTGTTCCTTTTGAGGAAGTCTACTGTGGATTTTGACGTGTGTTTAGGGTCATTATCCATTTGAAGAAGCCATTCTCTTTTCAACTGCATCTTTTTTTACAGATGATATGTTTGCATGAAGAATTTGTTGAAATTTAATTGAATCCATTCTTCCCCCTACCTGTGAAATGTTCCCAGTGCCATTGACTGCAACACAACCAGAAAGCATGATTGATCTACCCTCATACCTAATGGTTGGGGAGATGTTCTTTTCCTGCAATTTTATGCCCTTTTTTCTCCACACATACTTTTCATCATGGTGGCCAAAGAGTTCTGTTTAAATCTCATCGGTCCACAGGACCAGTTTTCAAAATGGGAGCAGAGATAACGGAGATGAGAGGCAGTCAAACAGGTCAGAGGACAAGCCAGGTCACATAACAAGAGGTCCAAGCACAGGGAGCGAACACGAAGACAAGTGGAGTGGCAGGAAAGGGAAGTCACGGGAACAGAGTAAAGGCAGAGGACAAAACACAGTGTGCTGTGTATCGGACTGTATAACTGTAGACTGATCAGATTACCTATGCTGACACCTGCCCACAGCTGAAAGGAAATAGGCATGTGAGAAATAGAACTGTATTGTGGAGAAGTAGATGAATAAAGCCTGGTCTGGTAAATCACATATTCTCGTTCAACATGTGAATAGCCTTCTTCCTTTGTGTCAATAGCCTGAGAAAGAAATGACAGCTGGATAATCTAGGGGGAATTGGCAAACCAGTGTGATGCTTTGGGCAATGATCTACTGGGAAATCATGTCTAGACAGCCATGAGAATGTCATATTGATAAGTACCACATACCTAGACGTTGTTGCAGATTAAGCTACCCCTTTCATGGGAACAGTATTCCCTAATGGAAAGGCCTTTTTCATCATGATCATGACAAAGAACATGTCAAAATGTTTATCTGGCCTCCATACATCTAAAATCTCAATGTGAATGTGACTCTGTAAAAGGTGCTTAATAAAATTATTTATGATCCTGGAGTCACCAACTCAAAGCTTTAAGGACTTAACCCCTTCATGACCGGAGGTATTTTCGTTTTTGTGTTTTCGTTTTTTGCTCCCCTTCTTCCCAAAGCCATATTTTTTTTACTTTTTGGTCAATATGGCCAAGTGAGGGCTTGTTTTTTGCATGACAAGTTGTACTTTTGAAAGACACCATGGGTTTTAACATATCGTGTACTGAAAAGCAGGAAAAAAAACTCCAAGAGCAATTGCAAAAAAGTACAATCCCTCAGTTGTTTTTTGTTTTGCTTTTTACTATGCTCACTAAATGCTAAGACTGACCTGCCATTATGATTCTCCAGGTCATTATGAGTTAATAGACACCAAACATGTCTAAGTTCTTTTTTTTCTAAGGCTGGTTTCGCATTTGCGTTTTTTGCCGCTGCGTTTTAGCGCAAAAAAAGCATGCGTTTTTTTCTATACTTAACATTAAAAACGTATGCGTTTTTTGCATGCGTTTTGCCGCATTTTGCCGATGCATGCATCATTTCTATGCTTGCGTTTTGTTGCGGAAATGCAACCTGTAGTAATTTCTAGCGGCGTTTTTTTGCCGCAAAAAAAGCATGCTTTTTTTGCGGCAAAAAAACGCATTGCTGTCTATGTAAACGCATGCGGTTTTAAGCCCATGCGTTTGCATGCGTTTTTAAACGCATGTGTTTCAATAGAAAAACACAAGAATACACACTGATAAGCCACCCCCCAACCCTAACCCTAACCCTAGGGATCCTAACCCTAACCCTAACCCTAGGGATCCTAACCCTAACCCTAGTTATTTCTGTTTATAGTGGGTTTTCTAGTTGATTTTGATGATTGGCATCTGTCACACACTTCTGATAATGCGTTTCAAAAACGCAAACGCAGGAAAAATGCATGTAAATGCGTCAAAATGCCACATTTTTTTTACCACATGCAAAAACGCATGCGTCTAAAAAACGCTGCGTTTTAACGCGTTTACATGCGTTTTTTGCACCACATGTGTTTGCGTTAAAAACGCTGGGTTTTTTAATGCAAATATGGAACTAGCCTTAGTGGTGAAAAAAAATTCCAAACGTTGCTAAAAAAATAAAACATTGCGCCGTTTCCGATACCCATGGCGTCTCCATTTTTCGTGATATCGGATTGAGTGAAGGCTTATTTTTTGTGCACCTAGCCGGTGTTTTTAATGATACCAATTTGGTGCAAATACAACCTTTTTATCACAAATTATTGCATTCTAATGCAATGTCCTGGTGACCAAAAACGTAATTCTGGCATTTTTAATTGTTTTCTAGCCTACGCAGTTTAGCGATTAGGTTAATCCTTTTTCTTATTGATAGATCAGGCGATTCTGAATGCAGTGATACCAAATATGTGTATGCTTGATTTTTTTATTGTGTTATTTTGAATGGGGCAGAAGGGGGGGTGATTTGAACTTTTATATACAGTGGGGAAAAAAAGTATTTAGTCAGTCAGCAATAGTGCAAGTTCCACCACTTAAAAAGATGAGAGGCGTCTGTAATTTACATCATAGGTAGACCTCAACTATGGGAGACAAACTGAGAAAAAAAATCCAGAAAATCACATTGTCTGTTTTTTTTAACAATTTATTTGCATATTATGGTGGAAAATAAGTATTTGGTCAGAAACAAACAATCAAGATTTCTGGCTCTCACAGACCTGTAACTTCTTCTTTAAGAGTCTCCTCTTTCCTCCACTCATTACCTGTAGTAATGGCACCTGTTTAAACTTGTTATCAGTATAAAAAGACACCTGTGCACACCCTCAAACAGTGTGACTCCAAACTCCACTATGGTGTAGACCAAAGAGCTGTCAAAGGACACCAGAAACAAAATTGTAGCCCTGCACCAGGCTGGGAAGACTGAATCTGCAATAGCCAACCAGCTTGGAGTGAAGAAATCAACAGTGGGAGCAATAATTAGAAAATGGAAGACATACAAGACCACTGATAATCTCCCTCGATCTGGGGCTCCACGCAAAATCCCACCCCGTGGGGTCAGAATGATCACAAGAACGGTGAGCAAAAATCCCAGAACCACGTGGGGGGACCTAGTGAATGAACTGCAGAGAGCTGGGACCAATGTAACAAGGCCTACCATAAGTAACACACTATGCCACCATGGACTCAGATCCTGCAGTGCCAGACGTGTCCCACTGCTTAAGCCAGTACATGTCCGGGCTCGTCTGAAGTTTGCTAGAGAGCATTTGGATGATCCAGAGGAGTTTTGGGAGAATGTCCTATGGTCTGATGAAACCAAACTGGAACTGTTTGGTAGAAACACAACTTGTCGTGTTTGGAGGAAAAAGAATACTGAGTTGCATCCATCAAACACCATACCTACTGTAAAGCATGGTGGTGGAAACATCATGCTTTGGGGCTGTTTCTCTGCAAAGGTGCCAGGACGACTGATCTGGGTACATGAAAGAATGAATGGGGCCATGTATCGTGAGATTTTGAGTGCAAACCTCCTTCCATCAGCAAGGGCATTGAAGATGAAACGTGGCTGGGTCTTTCAACATGACAATGATCCAAAGCACACCGCCAGGGCAACGAAGGAGTGGCTTCGTAAGAAGCATTTCAAGGTCCTGGAGTGGCCTAGCCAGTCTCCAGATCTCAACCCTATAGAAAACCTTTGGAGGGAGTTGAAAGTCCGTGTTGCCAAGCGAAAAGCCAAAAACATCACTGCTCTAGAGGAGATCTGCATGGAGGAATGGGCCAACATACCAACAACAGTGTGTGGCAACCTTGTGAAGACTTACAGAAAACGTTTGACCTCTGTCATTGCCAACAAAGGATATATTACAAAGTATTGAGATGAAATTTTGTTTCTGACCAAATACTTATTTTCCACCATAATATGCAAATAAAATGTTAAAAAAACAGACAATGTGATTTTCTGGATTTTTTTTTCTCAGTTTGTCTCCCATAGTTGAGGTCTACCTATGATGTAAATTACAGACGCCTCTCATCTTTTTAAGTGGTGGAACTTGCACTATTGCTGACTGACTAAATACTTTTTTGCCCCACTGTATATATATATATATTTTATATTTTTAAAACCTTTTTTTTTTACTTTTGGCTTGCTTCAATACTCTAGTGAGAGTCTAGAAGCTGCCATAACCTGATGAGCTCTGCTACAAACAGGTGATGATTAGATCGCCTGTATGTAGTAGAATTACTCACTTGCTATGAGCGCCGACCACCAGGCTGGTGGTCCACCATAGCAAGCTGGCAGTGACAACCATAGAGATCTGCAGGAGACCTCTGGTTGTCATGTCAACTCATCGGTGACCCATGACCACATGACGGGGGTCACCGAAGGGCCGGTTTCCTATGCGATTGCCAGAAGCACATGTTGTCAGAGTTTGACTGCAGCATTTAACGGGTTAATAACTGTTGGTGAAAAGCGATTCTACCAATGGCTGTTCTGGGCACATAGCAAATAGATCAATGGCTGCACTCAAAATTTTCTGTGCTAAAGCAAGATTGGACTGAATTTTCATAGTGACATGTTCCCTTTAAAGAATCACCTAACATCTTGTTTTTAGGTATCATTGGAGATATTCGTAGGTTTTGTGTAGCTCTTGTTTTATAAGATCATTTTTGTTTTGGATGGCAAGGGGAGTATCTGCTTTATTTTTTTATGGTCAGAAAAAAAAACCCATCAACTGCACACTTTAGACAACTCAGCCATGTTGATACTTACTAAATATTATGAATTTTCTTCAAAGTTAGACATTACCAGCAAATCCACTGGATTAACGTGTCTCTCTCTGATGATCTCTGCATTAACTGCAGACTCTCTAAGGAAAGAGTCAGATGGCCCTATAACATGGACAAGGGTAGCAAGTAATACATGTACTGCCCATCAACTCTCCCAACTCAGCATGTATTTCTGTGCAGCTGTCACACTCAAGTTGAGTGATACTGAAGAGTATTTTGCTAAAATCTTGTAGTGTTGTACCTTGTACAAAGGAGTAGATACATGCTCTGCTACTGCACTGAAGTCCTCCTATGGTCATGTTGGGCACTTACTGTATATAATGGCATCAATTCTGGTACCTACTCTCATGACTGTGCTGTGCTGCAAACCTTTTTGCAATGGTAAATATTGATATGCTATCTAGGAGGAACTGGATTACCCGTGCAACCTGAGTGGACAGCAGGTACTGTCTCATGCAATCAGAAGTGACAAGGACACTAGCAAAACAAAAAGCTAGAGAACAATCAATTAGAAAGATAATGAGAGATTAATGGGGGCCACCATCAGTATAATCATTTTCTTTTTAGATGTTGTCTTGCTGTTGCCCCTCCAGTGCACCTGTTCACACTTTGGCTTGCACCAAAGCAGATTAAATTGATTCACAATCACTTATGATTAACAACTGAATGGATTGATATCCTTAAAGTTCAACTGACTTTAGATTATATTTTGATACTTAAAAATTGTTTATCACCAGTGTCTGGCTGTCTTTATTCAAGAAAAGATTATGCAGCCTCAGGGTATGTTCACACGTTCAGGATTTCCATCCTCTTTTTTTCAGGACAGTTTTTTTAAAAAACTGCAGCTCTTGGCAGAAAACGCAGGTCCTTTTTTTGGTCCTTTTTTTGTCCTTTTTTGATGCGTTTTTTGATGCGTTTTTTGATGCGTTTTTTTATCCTTTTTTTATGCAGTTTTCTATGCAGAGACTGTGTGTTTCCTAGGAAGCTTTTTAGGGCTAAAATGGCTGAAAATACCCTAACCCTACCCCTAACCCTAACCCTACCCCTAACCCTACCCCTAACCCTACCCCTAACCCTACCCCTAACCCTAACCCTAACCCTACCCCTAACCCTACCCCTAACCCTACCCCTAACCCTAACCCTACCCCTAACCCTACCCCTACCCCTATTCTAACCTTAGTGAAAAAAAAAAAAAATTCTTAATTTTTTTATTGTCCCTACCAATGGGGGTGACAAAGTGGGGGGGGGGGTGTCATTTACTATTTTTTTATTTTGATCACTGAGATAGGTTATATCTCAGTGATCAAAATGCACTTTGGAGCGAATCTGCCGGCCGGCAGATTCGGCGGGCGCACTGCGCATGCGCCCGCCATTTTGCAAGATGGCGGCGCCCAGGGAGAAGACGGCCGGACGGACACCGGGACGCCGGGTAAGTATAAGGGGGGGAGATTAGGGCACGGGGGGGGCATCGGAGCACTGGGGGGGGCATCGGAGCACGGGGGGGCAGCCACACTCCGCCCACGCACTTCCGCCCGCTCCCCCGCACTTCCTGCTGCAGCGGTTCTGCACATCAAATCGCAGTAAAACCCGCAGATATATTTTTGATCTGCGGGTTTTACTGCGATTTTGACCTCACAATGGAGGTCTATGGGTGCAGAACCGCTGCGGTTCAGGAAAAAGAAGTGACATGCTCCTTCTTTTTTGCCGCAGCTATTCTGTGCGGCTTTTTAAACGAAATTACGGACCATGTGCACAGCAGTGACTGTTTTCCATAGGGTTACATTGTTATGTACCCTGCATGGAAAACTGCAGCGGAACCGCAGCGGCAATACCGCTGCGGTTCCGCAGTAAAAAACGCACTGTGTGAACATGGCCTCAGAGTGGTGAATTTTATAAATATTATTGTTAAGCTCCCCTGGTGAGGTGGATCTTCAAAGCCCAAGGTCCAGGTGGGCACATGGGTCATGGGCGTCAGTGTAGTTGGCATTTGAGACATGCAGGACACAGGTAGCAGAAGTACTGTAGCCCGCAAACAGACAGGAATTTGGAAACAGGTATCAGAGGTCCTGGAGACCAGACACAGGTAGCAAAGGTCCTCAAGTCCATGGACAGGTAGCTGATGCCCTGGAGACCACAGACAGGTAGCAGAGATCCTGGGGACCACAGGCAGGTAGCAGAAGTCCTGGTGACCACAGACAAGAAACAGGTACTATCCAGGTCGTACATACAAACTCTAAATCTTAATACTGAGACACAGGTGTGTGGTGTGACTTACGTAGGCCTAAGTAGATGATCACATGGTAGCACACCGAACTACTTGCAAAGCCCGATGTGGAACACAAGCGAGTTTAGCAAATCGAGGTGAAGGAAGCAAAGCCTGGACCCAAGATAAGTGTGCAACAATTATCTATTGACACAATTGGTATGAAGGGTCCCTAATGTTTCCTTAAAGGACCTGACTTTATGGCAAAAGTTGGGTCTGAAGTTCCAAGGTGTGAAATCTTGGCATGCAGAGTGTTTTCCCAGAAAAATAAGCAGCCCGCTTTATCGGAAAAACATGATATCTTGCATGTTATTGTGCATGTAATCTCACTCTTTCCACTAATCAAGTGTTGCCACATGCCATTTTGCAGCTGTTTATTAAAGTAACAGTTTTATAGTGGTTATTGTTGGGTAACAACTTAGGAAAGTATGGATGAATTAGTAGAAAGCTTGAGATCTTGCAATAATACGAGATATCACTCTTTAAGAGCAATGACATTCACAGAGGGTGTGGTATTCCACTCTACAAGTAAGGATACCAAGTTTGGGCCCAACTTTTGGTAGTAAGTTGAGTCCTTTTGGGGAACTTTAGGGACCCATTGTACTACTTTTGTAATAGGGTATTTGTAGGAAATTCAACAATCTGAGACTACCCACTCTCTTCTGAAACAAAAAGTGGCCCCAGACTGGAGACTGGTACCCTTTAAATGTTCCCTTTTAAATATCCAGATGTGCAGCCTTAGGCCGGGGTCTCACTTGCGAATGTGATGTGAGAAACACGCGCAAGTCTCTCGCCTCAATACCTGGCACTGCCGCTGGCACTCGGGACCAGAGTATGCGGCTGCATGTATTTTTATGCAGCCGCACACTGCAGTCCCGAGTGTCGGCGGCAGTGCCAGGTATTGAAGCGAGAGACACACGCGAGTTTCTCACATCACACTCGCAAGTGTGACCCCAGCCTTGGAGGAAAGATAACTTGGTCTTCATCCTTAGAATGACAACTTGATTATAGCTCATGACCTTGAAAGTTGTTGCAGTAGATCTCTCAGTGTTTATATATGGCTTAGCTTTATGGCATGCTGTTAGAAGAATACTTGTACTCTATTGAATTCAGTGTGTTCAGTCTAGGTTTCTGTTACATTTACAATCATCAAAATGTTATTGTGCCTGCCAGCTCATCAGTGGTACATTTCCTGCTCTGTATACAGTATAGATTTGAAATAAATATATTACTCCCATTATTTGCAGTAATCTTGGATACCAGTTTCACTCTTGATCTTGCTCTGCATACTAGTGATTCTCTTCAGTGTAATTATATTTTATGATTTGCAAATTGACTAGAGTATACAAAATTGAGGCCACATATGTACAGTACTTCTGTTGCACAGGAGTCACAATATGTTTACTAATAATGTTCTTTGCTACTGTACTAGTCATTTGATATCTGATTTGCCAAGCTTTACAATGATTAAAATGTCTCGGTACAGGATATCAATCATGCTTTCTCCATGAAGTTTATTTTGAAATCTTAGCCTTGTCAGGTTTGGTACATTGCACAGTAAATTTTTCCTTGGCTAAAAACGAATTTGATTCAGTTTGTGCTTGAAAAATGTTTTTATGTAAAGGGATATTTATTGCCCATCTACAGGATATGCGATATGTCTTTGATAGAGGCAGGTCCCCCCTCTGGGTTCGTACCTGTCTTGAGTTAAGGGGAAAATGTAATACCGCTATGAATGGACAATTTGGCCCCTCTATGCGCTTCTATAAGACTCTTAAAAATAGCTGAGCAAGCATGTGCTACCATTTTCAGAAAATGTTTGATTACTCTGACTATGAAATACTTGGATGATGATCAGGTGTCATTTGAAGGATAGTAATGCAGTTAGGGTACCGTCACACAGTGGCATTTTGATCGCTACGACGGCACGATTTGTGACGTTCCAGCGATCTCGCTGTGTCTGACACGCTCCTGCGATCAGGGACCCCGCTGAGAATCGTACGTCATAGCAGATCGTTTGAAACTTTCTTTCGTCGTCTAGTGTCCCGCTGTGGCGGCATGATCGCATGGTGTAACAAAGGTGTGCACGATATTGTATACGATGTGCGCATAGTAACCAACGGCTTCTACATCGCACATACGTCATGAAATTATCGCTCCAGCGTCGTACATTGCAAAGTGTGACAGCAGTCTACGACGCTGGAGCAATATTGTTACGATGCTGGAGCGTCACGGATCGTGCCGTCGTAGCGATCAAAATGCCACTGTGTGACGGTACCCTTAGTATTAAATGTAGTTACACTGAATTTAGTAGCACATGATAGGTAGGAGTTCCGACTAGGGCATTCACACATTCTATCTACCATGAGATATGCAATCATTGTTCAATCAATTAATATTTGCCCTCTAATTTACAAAGCTGCAACTGTACTAGCAAAGCATCACACTCATTTTGCTCCTGATTGCTCTGTCCAACTTTAAATGGCCACATTTTCATTTCTTTAAAATGATTACACTGGTCTGCAAAAAAAAAAAATCTGGCATGGACTTTAAGAACAGTTTTAGACTAATTTGAGGGCGCTGAATTCAAATCTGATCTTATAATTTCTCTATCACATCACGTTTTTGCGCTATAGGTATATAGCCCATTTTCATGAATTCCGTGATAAATATAAGTAGTGTATGAAAAGTGCCGGTTTATACGGTTCACTAAGGTAAATTTAGTTTTCATTTAGTCTCCCAATAAATGTGAGAATATCTTTGTTTTCTTTGAACATGCATAATTCCCATTTGTTATGATAACACCCTTGTTTTCTGTGCTACTGGGACAGTAGAGCTACAGCAGAGCATTGGGTGAAAACTGAATGGCCTCAGTGACAGAGTTTGGCATCTGGCGATAAGAATGTCATCCATGATCCTCTAGTGGATAGGAAGGACATTGTCTTTCCTCCCTTACACATAAAACTTGGATTGATGAAGCAGTTCATCAAAGCTCTCAATCACAGTGGAGAATGCTTTATCTATATATGTTCAACTTTTCCTGGTCTTAGTGAAGAGAAGAAAAAGGCTGGAATATTTGATGGACCTCAAATAAGAACACTTATGAGAGACCCAAATTTTATCACATCAATGACTGAGACAGAAGAAAGAGCTTGGAGGCATTTTGTAATGTAGTGGAGAATTTTCTAGGGAATAAGAAAGCAGACAACTATGAAGAGATTGTGGAAGAGCTACTAATGAGTCTGCGAAATCTTGGATGGAGAATGAGGATCAAGATTCACTATTTACACAGCCATTTGGACTTTTTTCCAGAGAACCTTGGGGATGTGAGCGAGGAACAAGGGGAGCGTTTTCATCAGGACATTAAAACAATGGAAGAATGGTATCAAGGCCGGTGGGACTCACATATGATGGCTGACTATTGCTGGAGCTTGATGAGAGACAACCCAAAAGCTGTACATCACAGATCAGCCAAGAAAAGAAAGTTCAAATAAGTGCCATTTGTCATTCATCTGTGTGCCATATATATGTGTTTTTATATTTTGTAGTTTAATTCTGTAAGTATATTTGATTTGCTGTACATAGACTTTGTAATCTTTGCTATTCCTTGATTAAAAATACACAATGTAGTATCGAAAATCATGTGTTTTTATCATAAAACATTAGATAGTAGTAATTTTCATCAAAAATTGAAAATCTCGAAATCCTGATGTGATAGCCAAAAACGGAGTTCATATTCGTAATCAGCAGCCATAATTGACTTAAAATATGTATTAAAACCTTTTGCCAGAAAAATTGCGTTGACCAGTGTTATCAATAGTCACAAGCTGTCAGTCATTCACTGATCAAACATTGATAGAATATCCTTGTAATTTGTCATCAGTGTATTTTGTGATATAATATATTAACGAAAAAGATTGTAACAAAATAATTATTTAATATTTATGTTGCTGATGGATTTTTTCCCAATGATGCCATATTGGACCTACCACAGTGACTACTAATAAAAATGTATAATAATATTTTCATCAAAGTACAATGAATATGACTTAAGGTGCATTCAGATGAAATTGGTCTGTTAATGAGCGCAGATTAACTACATGCAAGTCAAAGGGTGCTTTCTTACGGGCCTGTTTGGATAACTTTTGAGCACTGTTGGAAACAGAACAATCATTAAATAGGGAACTCATCATCAGGATTTATCTCTAGCAGGTTTTGGGAATGCTTTATCAGCCTCCTAATTCTCTCTTTAATGATGCCAATATTAACCCTAAATGCTAATTGATTATGCATTTGGAACATAATCCATTGCCCTTTGTTAGAGCTACTCTGACAAAGAAAGTTGGATTACATTCGAAACATGTCACTTTCTACCTTCTGTCTTGGATGTAATTTACATTTTTATGTGAAATAAAAGTCTACAATTTTTACCAGGAGCTGGATCAAACCTCTTTGTGTTTTCTACTTTGCACATGACTGGTCAGATCATTTTTTTATTTTTTTGTGCATGCTGGACTACAATTGTTAGTGAGCTGACAAACGTTTCCTTTTATTCTGATAACTGGACTACTATGGGACCACCGTCAAACAATTCCACTGCTTGAGGGGAGCACAGCCACAGCAATGTTATCGATATTCCTGCAGTTGCAGGTAGAGTTGGGAGGGGAGGAGTATAAAAGAGAGACATCTTGTCCTGCTCATTGCTCCCCCTGCATTCTTTGATCTTTGGGATGTCAATTACACTATCACAGGTAGGCTCACTCCACATAATGGCATTAACTAAAAAAGCGCTCTTTCTACCTTTGAAGGGTAATTTCTGATGACAGGTTCTCTTTTATATGATTGTTCTGCACCCATATAGCATTATGTTATTGGCAGAACGTCTCCTGTTAGCACAGCGTGAGAACAACATTTTTATACCATTATAAATGATCCTATGACCTGATGAATGAGCGTTCTGCTTGTTCACTTGGGAATTTCTGTTCATTTTAATATGGGATGATAATTGTGATCAAGCATTCTTAAAAATGCCCATTCACCTCTTCATAGCGTGTCTAAATGCACCTCTAAACAATGCTCTCATGTTTTAACAGTATGTTCACAAATTTCCCTTCTTAAAGTATAAAATGCATTTGCCAAATGGGCCTTGTTTGCACAATGGATGCCAATATAATTGGATGCCAATATAATTTCTACTGTACTGGAAAGTGTAGACTGTTGCGCTTTCAAATACAAACCCGTTGCATTGAAGTTTGACCTACTATATGATTATACAGGGTATATGTTAGATGAAGTCTTTCGTTGGAGGTGTATGTTGGGACGAACCCTTTTATGACTTATGATATACCAAGTCCATCATAAGTCGTCTCCCTGCCTTTCGTACGGACTCACAAGTTGAGCCTGTATCTTTCCCAGCATATAATGACTGAAGTTTTCAGCTATCATCTGCCTCCACCCGCGGTTGTTCACCTATTAAATGCTGCTGTCAATCTATGACAGCAGCATTAACTGAACGTGCGCAGGGGGTGCGCCTTTCTGTCCCTATGTGATTGCAGGATGCCGACGTGTTGACATGACAGCCAGACTCCTGTGTCTGTCATCACAGTACTCCTGTGAAATCTTGTTTGTTTCTGGTGTTCATAGCAGACAGTTATTTCTGCTATATACAGCAATGTTGTATATAGCACAAGCAACCAGATGATTGCATGTTCAAGTTCCCTTAGAGGATCAACAAATACTGTGAAAAGTAAAAAAAAGTTTTAAAAAAATATGAAAAAAAAAAAAAAAAAAAAATATAAAAGTTCAAATCACTCCCCGCAAGCCCTCACTCAGTCCCATATTATGAAAGCTGAAAACGTTACGGCTCTCAGAAAGTGGTAAATAAAAAAATGGAAAGGTGCTTGGTCCTTAAAGGGTTAATAGTAAAGTGAAAAGGCCACAATAAAACTAGAGTCTTTTTCAGGCGTTTGAGCCTTTCTTCAGGGCATTAAATATATTTCTTTACACAGTTAACAGGTATATAAAATATTAAACAGACACTATTTTAGGTAATTTATATTAGATATGTTTTTGGGCTCAGAGAACCACTCCAGATGTGTAAGAAACAGCACATAGGACAAAAGAATAGTAAAGTTCTGACAGAAAGTTTGATTTATTAGCTACAGTTCAACTTAAAACTGCACTTTGTCTAGTTCCTCAATTAATAAACATAAAGTTACAGGAATAAAATAGAACCAAATAAAGAGAAAAACAGTAACAGCATAGCAATGACTGAATATATAAAGTAGAGCATGAATGTGGCCAAGTAATTGCCGTATGTGCAGCATTTGTCTTGCTCGGAAAAGACTTGCAATGAAAAGTAATGACTAAGTAAAATGTTTCCCTGGAAAGAACCTTCTCATTGACTTTCCTAAAAAGAAAAAAAGGACTGAAGAAAGTTGAAATTTTTACTAGTAAAAAAATGACGTCAGTATGAAATAGAAATTGCCAATGAGCACTCAATAAGGTTAATAAGTACAGCAGGAAGTAAAGCAAATGCACATTTTACAAAAGATCCAAAATGAACAATTACATTTATTGCAAATAAAATTGGAGAAGAGTTTACGTATTTTTTTTAAAAAGATAGAGTTGGGTAGTGAAGCGGGAAAGGATTTGTCTCAGTGCTGTTGAGGGATACTTTGACATGGCTAGGTTATTTACTATAGATAAAGGTCTAAAAAAGTTAACAAAATCTTTGTCCCAGGTGGAAGAAAGTCAAACAATTACACTGGGAACTCCTAGTGCTGACCCATACATCTCAGAAAGACAAATTAGAGAAGGGACATTTGGGCCTAGCTATTCCTACAATGCTTGTCTGACAATACAATAAAATCATAGATTTCCTGCAGTCTGGATTATCTTATTGTCAAAGAATTACTGTGGACTGTGCTACAGGAGGCTCAGAAAATAGAAGTAGTTGTAATATAACATGCATGGTGATTGTCATTGAGGTTAAATGTAGCAATTGCAGTCCCAAATGATTAGAACAAAAGACTGATATGCAAGCAATTTATTATCTGTCTCAAAGCTGTTTAGGCCGCAGAAGGAGAACCTGCGCAATATAAGAACTGTACATAAAAGACATGAATCGCACACCCAAAAATCACACATTGAACTATTGGGCAAAAATGTACAAAACTGAACATGAGGTTCTTAGTTTCACAATCTGATCAGACTGTATGAAACCCACTACCACGTCATGGTGAACCTCTCATTGGGTCCCTAGCCTAAAAGATGTGGCGTCATGCGAAAACAACCTTTGTAGTGACATTGCAACAACAGGGTGGGCGACCTGATGCCTCACACAACCCATCCTGCGAGGCTGAGTCCTCATGTCTGCAGGCCTTGTCTCTTTCTGACTTTTTTTTTTTTTTTTTAGCAAAGTTTGGAATTTTTTTCACCACTTAGATAAAAGAGAACCTAGACATGTTTGGTGTCTATGAACTCATAATGACCTGGAGAATCAAAATAGCAGGTCAGTTTTAGCATTTAGTGAACCTAGAAAAAAAGCCAAAGAAATATCAAGTGTGGGATTGCACTTTTTTTTGCAATTTCACCGCACATTTTGCCCTCACATGGCCATATTGATGGAAAAATGAAAAAGTTATGGCTCTGGGAAGGAGGGGAGCAAAAAACGAATACGGAAAAACGGAAAATCCCAAGGTCATGAAGGGGTTAATAAACAGAAATCAGTGAGATATTTAATTAGTGCTGTGCACGTGTACAGGAATTGACCTAATAAATAAATAAATGAAAAAAATTACTTGGGTTCCTTCATATTTTTTTATAGTCAGCCAAGATAAAGCAGACAGCTGCAGGCTATATTATCAGACTGGGAAGGTTCTTGTTTATAGGGCCCTTCCCAGCCTACAAATACAAGCCTCAGCCACCTGAGAATTAGCAAATCATATTACAGTAGATTCACCAATTGTGATGATTTGCTCAGCTCTTCCTGATTGCCAATTGGGGTAGTAGTAGTTGGGTTTAATTTTGTCAAAAATCACAGCTGGCATCAAGCCTTGGGGTTAGTAACTGAGATCTGCCTATAAGTCACCCCCATTACTAATCGGTAATAAAAAAAGTAAACACACGGACAGAAAAAATACTTTATTTGAGTAAAAACTCCACTACACTATTTCTCGTTGACCAATTTATTGAAGAAAAAATTTAAAATTCTATGCAGGTCAGACATAATCCAACAAATCCAAACTAGACCAGAAAAAGATACTGAAAGACAATAAAGACAGAAATAAAGACAATAGACACTTTCTCATGCTACAATATATTGCCCAAAATGTTACCACTCAGGTCCGATGTAGTTTTCACTCCCCGATTCTGTTGCCGGCCTCTGTGAATAACAGGAAAGTGACCGCTATTCACAGGTGCCTGATAGTGACGTCAATTCTCATGATAGTTGCTTGGTCTCGCTGAGTGCAATCATAACATGGCAGTATTTGGTCACCCCTATGTTTTATACTGCTTTTGACAACCCCACTTATTGGCTGAACTACACCATGTGATTGGATACTGCAGTGCAATGTGTGGATACCAGACTCCTTTAGCCTGCTTACTAAATGTGCAGCATGTGTGAAATGACGCCGGGCAATTGCAGATTGTTGCAATTTGTGTAAAACCACTAATTTCAGGAAATTCAACTTAGGTGTTAGGTGTCGAGTTCCTGCTGCTGCACAGGGGGAATCTCAAACCATGTCCGCTGCGGTCTCCTTTTTTTCTCCAGCCGCAGTGGAACCGGCTCAGCGGAGACGTCGGTCCCAGCGTCTGGCTCGGACAGATACTGTACGTTTGGTTACTGCTGCCCTTCCAGGTTCAGCCATTATAACAAGTACTGTTCGGCAGCGAGCAGGCGCTCCTGGGACTAAGTCCTGCTTTTCTCCTTCTGAGCATGCCCAAGGGAAGACCTCACATTGAAGGTCGGGGGTCACATGCTCAGGTCCTGTAGCAGCTCCTATTGGTCGACTAGGAAGGTCCTGGAGAGCTACAACTATAAAAGGTTCGCATGGCCGCATGGCCATAGAAGAGTAAATATAGCATAGTAACAAAGTTAGCAAGGCTAACATTTGTCCATCCAGTTCAGCCTATATTCCAGCAGAAAACATCCCCAGATGTATGTCCTCCTAAAGAACCTAATAACTGTAAGATACAATAATGTCACACTCCAGGAAGACATCCAGGGCTCTCTTGAACCCCTCGACTGAGTTCACCATCACCACCTCCTCAGGCAAGGAATTCCAGATTCTCACTGCTCTAACAGTAAAAAAATCCTCTTCTATGTTGGTGGAAAAACCTTCACTCTTCCAGACGCAGAGAATGCCCCCTTGTGACCATCACCTTCCTTGGTGTAAACAGATCCTTGGAGAGATATTTGTATTGTCCCCTTACATACTTATACATAGTTATTAGATCGCCCCTGAGTCGTCTTTTTCTAGACTAAATAATCCTAATTTTGCTAATCTCTCTGGGTATTTTAATTTCTTCATCCCCTTTATTAGTTTTGTTGCTCTCCTTTGTACTCTCTCTAGTTCCATTATATCCTTCCTGAGCACCGGTGCCCAAAACTGTACACAGTACTCCATGTGCGGTATAACTAGGAAGTTGTACAGAGGCAGTATAATGCTCTCATCATGTGTATCCAGACCTTTTTTAATGCACCCCATGATCCTATTTGCCTTGGCAGCCGCTTCCTGGCACTGGCTGCTCCAGGTAAGTTTATCATTAACTAGTATCCCCAAATCCTTCTCCATGTCAGATTTACCCAGTGATCTCCCTTTTAGTGTGTAATGGTGATATTGATTCCTTCTTCACATGTGCATAACCTTACATTTATCATTGCTAAGATTAGATTGGTTTGACAGGAGCAATTCCTCATAAACCCATGCTGATATGGAGTTAAACGGTTATTCTTATTGAGATAATCCAGAATAACATCCCTCAGAAGCTCTTCAAATATTTTACCAACAATAGAAGTTAGACTTACTGGCCTATAATTTCCAGGTTCACTTTTAGAGCCCTTTTTGAATATTGATACCACATTTGCTATGTGCCAGTCCTGTCTAACAGACCCCATTGCTATAGAGTCCCTAAATATAAGAAATAAAGGTTTGTCTATTACATTACTTAGTTCTCTTAGTACTCATGGGTGTATGCCATCAGTACCCAGAGATTTATCTATTTTAATCTTATTTAGCCAGTTTTGCACCTCTTCCAGGGTTTAGATTGGTGACCCTTAATGTAGGGTTTTCTTTATCTCTTGGCATTTCACCTAGCATTTTATTTTCAACCGTGAATACTGTGGAGAAGAAGGTGTTTAATATATTAGCTTTTTCCTTGTCATCTACAACCATTTTTTCCTCAATAATTTTTAAGGGGCCTAGACTTTCACTTATTATTCTTTTACTATTGATATAGTACAGTTTGGGATTAGTTTTACTCTCCTTAGAAATATGCTTCTCTGTTTCCTTTTTGGCAGCTTTAATACACTTTTTAGATAAAGTATTTTTCTCCCCATAGTTTTTTATATGCAAATTATCTCTTCAGAGAACAAGAGGCAGTATAGTTTTTTAGAGCTTCAACAGTGCCATCCTGGTTTAGTAGTTTAAATGGGGTCGTGATCATGAGTAAGAACACCAGGTCGAAACGTGTAGATCATCATTAGATTCTATAGCCAGTGTGTACTGAGTGCTGCATACCATATATGGATATATTTTTAATTTATTTTCATTAAAAGTTATTTTTTACCTTCACCACTCGCTTGACACACCTGCTTTTCTGTTGGATTCATTGTGGCTACTTCACCCTGGTCTGTGTGAGGTGTATAGTGATCACACAGGAGGTCAAGATAAAAGACATGGTGAGCTGATTTTTTACCTCTACTTTGCTACATCAACTACACTTTCAAAATATAATGAGGCCCTCCAATTGCTTTTTTTCAAGGGGCTATGATGCACTGTATTACCGTCCATCTAATGTTTTCATGGCTTAGCACTTTGTAGGAGAACATCTAATACATTTTCCTAAAATTTAATGTGGTCCTCTAGTTGTTGCTTTAGGGGTCTATGGATGAGCCTGCTTATATTTTTTTCCCGGCTTTGCACTGTGTGCAGAGCCTTTATGAGTGTAGGAGTACCACAAATACACTTTGTTCACAAAATGTGAAAGACGTGCTACAGTTGGTGCCTTCAGGAGTGTATGGATGACCTTGCTTGTATATTTTGGCAGGTTTTGCACTTAGTGCATAGCCATTATAAGTCTAAGAATACCACTACATGACAATTTGAACAAAATGTGTGTGAAACCCTCCTTTATGTCTTATACAGGGTGTGTCTGAGTCCCTCCTCCATCACATTTTTTGGTAGTTCTTGCTTCATTCATAAATTACACTGAAGTTTCCAATTTTTTTATACAAATTTAAACTTTGGTTTACATAAATTATTTTTTTAGCCTTTTTAAATTTTGCCGTATAAACAAGTAAATAATAAATATTAAATGAAATAATTTTTCTTAACATTCTTTTTCCTGTAAACTGCAATTTCTTGTCAATTTGAGATGCTGTATTGTTAGTCCTTAAGTAAAAGTGTGACACCATTGTTTTCAGCAGTGATCTCGTGGTCAGAGATGCTTCCAGGGGTCTTTCCCATGCTATGTCCCTCCATTTAGCACTTTTTCCATCAATTTCAACATTTTCACTGCTTCCCAGACCTCCTTGTAGCGTTGGTGGGAAAAATGGTCTGATTTCATACTGACTACCATTATACTCGTTACTCAAAATGAGCATCTGAACATTAGGAATAGCTCGGTTCGAGTAACGAGCATCCAAGACATTTTAATGCTCTCTCGTCTCTATTTGTCACCAAAAACTGCAGAGTTTAGACAGCACATTAAACAAATCAATTCAACAGTTGAGGAATGCATCAATATATCACACTACAATTACTATATAATCTTCAAAGAGTTTTCATTGTTCTCCCACTCTCTTACAAGAGATGAGGAGAGTGAATTTTTTTTTTCGTACCCTCTCCAGGTCCTAAAAAAAATCATTAAAACTTTGTGGAGCAGTGTACCATTTTTCTTGATTCGAAGAATCAAATCACACTATATTGTGTTTTGATGAAGCTATTTTGCAAAACTCTCATATAATACAATCTATTTTATAAACACATGCTGCAAATTATTGATAAAAGTACATTCATATACAGGAGACATGCATATATACACATTGTGTCACTTTTACTTGTTTCCATGACTACATCTTGTACTATTACTATGCAATGTGCGTCAGTTTCTTTTCTAGTATCAGATAATATAAATGGCAGTTACGTAAAGAAAAAAGAATAGTAGTGAATGTAATAGAATGACAGTTAGATCATATAGTTAAACACTCAGGACTAATTTACTGCGTGTTTCTGCAACACCAATGTTTTAGTATGTAATATGTGAGGTTGAGAGATGACTGGATCGGATCCACTACAAATTGACTGTGAGTCGAATTTCCTGAAATTCACTGGTCCCAGGGAATACAATGAACTTGTGATACGACTAGCAAGGATCAGAAAAAAATGTCTGGTGCCATTTCACACACTGGTGAAGATTGCATTAGCTTATTGCATCAGGCGCCACAACATGGGCTTCCCCATAATGGTTTAGCACAGCCAATCAGGAACAGATCAGGTCAAGTAAAGCAGTTTGGATTTTAACATTTTTTAGCCTAGGTTACAGCACACAGGTCATTACACATTGGGCTAAAAAAGGCCTAAATCTGATTGTGGTGAACTACTGTAGTGCTGATACACATTGTGGTAGGTTCACTCTGTGAGTAATTTTCCAAAGTTTCCAATGATAGGGAGGTGCTGGACCTGCAAAATCATTGTGACTTTAAATTGATTTGATATGTGATATATTACTTTACAGCACCTTAATGATTTCATTTTTTCCATTCTTTATGTACTAAAAACAAGCAGGGCACTTTAATACCCTTCTGTCCTAATTTTGCTACTGAAGAATAATACTAAAACCAAAACATGTGTCTGGGAAAACATTTTTCCAGTCTTGTTATCAGGACTCTTAATATTTTTTGATTACCTTTTGCACATTACTGCCCTCTTTCAAGATGGCGTCTTTTGTCTCATGTGCCCTGTGTCTTCCTGCTTTATAACTCCACCCCAGCCTTTAGTCTGTGCTAGAGTTTTCTGCCCTGTGTCCAGCTCCTGACCCTGGTGGCTCCCTGGCTTTGTACCTGCTCCTGTGAACCTGTGTGGTGATCCTGCTACTTTGCTCTCTGAGTTTCTGCTGCATACACTGGTTTCCAGTAGGGTTGAGCGAAACGGGTCGGCCATTTTCAGAAGTCGCCGACCTGTGTGGGGTCGGCCATGAGGTCGGCGATCTTCTGAATCTGGTATCGGAATTCCGATACCGAGTTCCGATATGTTTGCAATATCGGAAATCGGTATCGGAATCCATATTTAAGTGTAAAATAAAGAATTAAAATAAAAAATATTGCTATACTCACCCTCTGACGTGCCCTGGTACTAACCGGCAGCCTTCCTTCCTTAGAATCAGCGCGTGAAGGGCCTTAGATGACGTCGCGGCTTGTGATTGGTCACGCGACCGCCCATGTGACCGCTCGCGCGACCAATCACAAGCCGCGACGTCACCGAAGGTCCTTCAAGCGTTGATTCTTAGGAAGGAAGGCTGCCGGAAAGAAGCAGGGCGCGTCCGAGGGTGAGTATATTCCTATTAGGTTGCTTCTCAGCCAAGTATATTCCTATTAGGTATATACTCACCCTCGGACGCGCCCTGCTTCTTTCCGGCAGCCTTCCTTCCTAAGAATTAGCGCTTGAAGGACCTTCGGTGACGTCGCGGCTTGTGATTGGTCGCGCGAGCAGTCACATGGGCGGTCGCGCGACCAATCACAAGCCGCGACGTCATCTAAGGCCCTTCACGCGCTGATGCTAAGAAAGGAAGGCTGCCGGTTAGTACCAGGGCGCGTCAGAGGGTGAGTTGTTGTGAATTCTGTGGCTGAGTTCACTTCTGTGGTCACAAGTGGTATTGCAGTCTCTGGGCTTCCTCCCTCAGGTGTTTTGGTGAGCTCGTTGGCTGCCTTGCTATTTAGCTCCACCTGAGTCTGTCTTCCTTGCTCCTTGTCAATGTTCCAGTGTTGGATCTGAGCTACTGCATCTTTCCTTGGGCCTGCTGCTCTGCTAGATAAGTGCTTCTAGTTTGTTTTCTGTTTTTTCTGTCCAGCTTGTTATTATCTTTTGCTGGAAGCTCTGAGAAGCAAAGGGGTGCACCGCCGTGCTGTTAGTTCGGCACGGTGGGTCTTTTTGCCCCTTTGCGTGGTTTTCGTTTTAGGGTTTTTTGTAGACTGCATAGTTCTCTTTGCTATCCTCGCTCTGTCTAGAATATCGGGCCTCACTTTGCTGAATCTATTTCATTCCTACGTTTGTCTTTTCATCTTGCTAACAGTCATTATATGTGGGGGCTGCCTATTCCTTTGGGGTATTTCTCTGAGGTAAGTCAGGCTTGTATTTCTATCTTCAGGCTAGTCAGCTCCTCAGGCAGTGCCGAGTTGCATAGGTAGTGGATAGGCGCAATCCACTGCTGCTTCCAGTTGTGTGAGGATAGATCAGGTACTGCAGTCTACAGAGATTCCACGTCTCAGAGCTCGTCCTATTGTTTTGGGTTATTGCCAGATCTCTGTATGTGCGCTGATTACTGCACGCTGTGTGGCCTGATTGCCAGCCATAACAGTACAAGGAGCCATTCAATGATTTCCAATAGAGGGAAAAAAGAAATCCTGACATCATTTTTTTTTCTTAGCTCTGTCTTCAGTCTTTTTTTTCCCCTAGACATTAGAGTGCTTCAGGACACAGCTGTGGACATGGATATTCAGGCTCTGTGCTCCTCAATGGATAATCTCGTTGTAAATGTACAAAAGATTCAAGATACTATTGATCAGAAATCGATGCTAGAACCAAGAATTCCGATTCCTGATTTGTTTTTCGGTGACAGAACTAAGTTCCTGAGCTTCAGAAATAATTGTAAGCTATTTTTGGCCTTGAAACCTCATTCTTCTGGTAATCCTATTCAACAGGTTTTGATTATTATTTCTTTTTTGCGCGGCGACCCACAGGACTGGGCGTTTTCTCTTGCACCAGGAGATTCTGCATTGAGTAATGTTGATGCATTTTTCCAGGCGCTGGGATTGCTTTACGATGAGCCTAATTCAGTGGATCAAGCTGAGAAAAATCTGCTGGCTTTATGCCAGGGTCAGGATGATGTAGAAGTATATTGTCAGAAATTTAGAAAATGGTCAGTACTCACTCTGTGGAATGAATCTGCACTAGCGGCTTTGTTCAGAAAGGGTCTCTCTGAAGCTCTTAAGGATGTAATGGTGGGATTTCCTATGCCTGCTGGTTTGAATGAGTCTATGTCCTTGGCCATTCAGATCGGTCGTCGCTTGCGCGAGCGTAAATCTGTGCACCATCTGGCGGTATTGTCTGAGAGTAAACCTGAGCCTATGCAGTGCGACAGGACTATGACTAAAGTAGAACGGCACGAACACAGACGTCTGAACAGACTGTGTTTCTATTGTGGTGATTCTACTCATGCTATTTCTAATTGTCCTAAACGCACTAGGCGGTTCGATAGCTCTGCCGTTATTGGTACTGTACAGTCCAAATTCCTTTTGTCCATTACCTTAATGTGCTCTTTGTCATCATATTCTGTCATGGCGTTTGTGGATTCAGGCGCTGCCCTGAATCTGATGGATTTGGATTATGCTAAACGTTGTGGATTTTTCTTGGAGCCTTTGCGGTGTCCTATTCCGTTGAGAGGAATTGATGCTACACCTCTGGCCAAGAATAAGCCTCAGTACTGGGCCCAGCTGACCATGTGCATGGCTCCTGCACATCAGGAAGTTATTCGCTTTTTGGTACTGCATAATTTGCATGATGTGGTCGTGTTGGGGTTGCCATGGCTACAAACCCATAATCCAGTATTGGATTGGAACTCTATGTCGGTAACCAGCTGGGGTTGTCAGGGAGTACATGGTGATGTTCCATTTTTGTCTATTTCGTCATCCATTCCTTCTGACATCCCAGAGTTCTTGTCGGACTTTCAGGATGTATTTGAAGAGTCCAAGTCTGATGCCCTTCCTCCGCATAGGAATTGTGATTGTGCTATCGATTTGATTCCTGGTAGTAAATTCCCTAAGGGTCGTTTATTTAATTTGTCCGTACCTGAACACACCGCTATGCGCAGTTATGTGAAGGAGTCCCTGGAGAAGGGACATATTCGCCCATCGTCGTCACCATTGGGAGCAGGGTTCTTTTTTGTAGCCAAGAAGGATGGTTCGCTAAGACCGTGTATTGATTACCGCCTTCTTAATAAGATCACTGTTAAGTTTCAGTATCCCTTGCCATTGATTTCTGACTTGTTTGCTCGGATTAAGGGGGCTAGTTGGTTTACTAAGATTGATCTTCGTGGTGCGTATAATCTGGTGAGAATCAGGCAGGGAGATGAATGGAAAACGGCATTTAATACGCCCGAGGGTCATTTTGAGTATCTGGTGATGCCGTTCGGACTTGCCAATGCTCCATCTGTTTTTCAGTCTTTTATGCATGACATTTTCCGTGAGTATCTGGATAAATTCTTGATTGTTTACTTGGATGACATTTTGATCTTCTCAGATGATTGGGAGTCTCATGTGAAGCAAGTCAGAATGGTTTTCCAGGTACTGCGTGCTAATTCCTTGTTCGTGAAGGGATCAAAGTGTCTCTTCGGTGTGCAGAAAGTTTCATTTTTGGGGTTCATCTTTTCCCCTTCTACTATCGAGATGGATCCGGTTAAGGTTCAGGCCATCCAGGATTGGACTCAGCCGACATCTCTAAAAAGTTTGCAGAAATTCCTGGGCTTTGCTAATTTTTATCGTCGCTTCATCTGTAATTTTTCTAGCATTGCCAGACCATTGACCGATTTGACCAAGAAGGGTGCTGATTTGGTTAATTGGTCTTCTGCTGCCGTGGAAGCTTTTCAGGAGTTGAAGCGTCGTTTTTGCTGTGCCCCTGTGTTGTGTCAACCTGATGTTTCTCTTCCGTTCCAGGTCGAGGTTGATGCTTCTGAGATTGGTGCAGGGGCGGTTTTGTCACAGAGAGGTTCTGGTTGCTCAGTGTTCAAACCATGTGCTTTCTTTTCCAGGAAATTTTCTGCTGCTGAGTGTAATTATGATGTGGGCAACCGAGAGTTGCTGGCCATGAAGTGGGCATTCGAGGAGTGGCGTCATTGGCTTGAGGGTGCTAAGCATCGCGTGGTGGTTTTGACTGATCATAAGAACCTTACTTATCTTGAGTCTGCCAAGCGCTTGAATCCTAGACAGGCCCGTTGGTCGTTGTTTTTTGCTCGTTTTGATTTTGTGATTTCATACCTTCCGGGCTCTAAAAATGTGAAGGCGGATGCTCTGTCTAGGAGTTTTGTGCCCGACTCTCCGGGGTTATCTGAGCCGGCGAGTATCCTCAAGGAAGGAGTCATTGTGTCTGCCATCTCCCCTGATTTGCGGAGAGTGTTGCAGAAATTTCAGGCTAATAAACCTGATCGTTGTCCGGCCGAGAAACTGTTCGTCCCTGATAGGTGGACTAGTAAAGTTATCTCTGAACTTCATTGTTCGGTGCTGGCCGGTCATCCAGGAATCTTTGGTACCAGGGAGTTGGTTGCTAGATCCTTCTGGTGGCCATCTCTGTCACGGGATGTGCGTGCTTTTGTGCAGTCCTGTGGAATTTGTGCTAGGGCTAAGCCCTGCTGTTCACGTGCCAGTGGGTTGCTTTTGCCCTTGCCGGTCCCGAAGAGGCCTTGGACACATATTTCGATGGATTTCATTTCTGACCTTCCCGTTTCTCAAAAGATGTCTGTCATTTGGGTGGTCTGTGATCGCTTTTCTAAAATGGTCCATCTGGTGCCCTTGGTTAAATTGCCTTCCTCCTCTGATTTGGTGCCTTTGTTCTTCCAGCATGTGGTTCGTTTACATGGCATTCCTGAGAATATTGTTTCTGACAGAGGTTCCCAGTTTGTCTCGAGGTTCTGGCGAGCCTTTTGTGGTAGGATGGGCATTGACCTATCTTTTTCCTCGGCCTTCCATCCTCAGACTAATGGCCAGACCGAACGAACCAATCAGACCTTGGAAACATATCTGAGATGTTTTGTTTCCGCTGACCAGGATGATTGGGTGTCATTTTTGCCGTTGGCTGAGTTCGCCCTTAATAATCGGGCCAGCTCGGCTACCTTGGTCTCTCCATTTTTCTGCAATTCTGGGTTCCATCCTCGTTTCTCTTCAGGACAGGTTGAGTCTTCGGACTGTCCTGGTGTGGATAATGTGGTGGACAGGTTGCAGCAGATCTGGACTCAGGTAGTGGACAATTTGACCTTGTCCCAGGAGAAGGCTCAGCTTTTCGCTAATCGCAGACGCCGTGTGGGACCCCGACTTCGTGTTGGGGATCTGGTTTGGTTATCTTCTCGTCATATACCTATGAAGGTTTCCTCTCCTAAATTTAAACCTCGTTTTATTGGTCCGTATAGGATTTCTGAGATTCTCAATCCGGTGTCTTTTCGTCTGACCCTCCCAGACTCCTTTTCCATACATAATGTATTCCATAGGTCGTTGTTGAGGAGATACGTGGCACCTATGGTTCCATCTGTGGAGCCTCCTGCCCCTGTTTTGGTGGAGGGGGAATTGGAGTATATTGTGGAGAAGATTTTGGATTCTCGTGTCTCTAGACGGAAACTCCAGTATCTGGTCAAATGGAAGGGTTATGCTCAGGAATTCCTGGGTTTTTGCCTCTGATGTCCATGCCCCAGATCTTGTTCGTGCCTTTCATGTGGCTCATCCTGGTCGGCCTGGGGGTTCTGGTGAGGGTTCGGTGACCCCTCCTCAAGGGGGGGGTACTGTTGTGAATTCTGTGGCTGAGTTCACTTCTGTGGTCACAAGTGGTATTGCAGTCTCTGGGCTTCCTCCCTCAGGTGTTTTGGTGAGCTCGTTGGCTGCCTTGCTATTTAGCTCCACCTGAGTCTGTCTTCCTTGCTCCTTGTCAATGTTCCAGTGTTGGATCTGAGCTACTGGATCTTTCCTTGGGCCTGCTGCTCTGCTAGATAAGTGCTTCTAGTTTGTTTTCTGTTTTTTCTGTCCAGCTTGTTATTATCTTTTGCTGGAAGCTCTGAGAAGCAAAGGGGTGCACCGCCGTGCTGTTAGTTCGGCACGGTGGGTCTTTTTGCCCCTTTGCGTGGTTTTCGTTTTAGGGTTTTTTGTAGACTGCATAGTTCTCTTTGCTATCCTCGCTCTGTCTAGAATATCGGGCCTCACTTTGCTGAATCTATTTCATTCCTACGTTTGTCTTTTCATCTTGCTAACAGTCATTATATGTGGGGGCTGCCTATTCCTTTGGGGTATTTCTCTGAGGTAAGTCAGGCTTGTATTTCTATCTTCAGGCTAGTCAGCTCCTCAGGCAGTGCCGAGTTGCATAGGTAGTGGATAGGCGCAATCCACTGCTGCTTCCAGTTGTGTGAGGATAGATCAGGTACTGCAGTCTACAGAGATTCCACGTCTCAGAGCTCGTCCTATTGTTTTGGGTTATTGCCAGATCTCTGTATGTGCGCTGATTACTGCACGCTGTGTGGCCTGATTGCCAGCCATAACAGTGAGTATAGCAATATTTTTTATTTTAATTCTTTATTTTACACTTAAATATGGATCCCAGGGCCTGAAGGAGAGTTTCCTCTCCTTCAGACCCTGGGAACCATTGGAAACCCAATGCACTGCATTGGGTTTCGAGTTTCGGCCGACCCCGACCCCGACTTTTTTATAGGATCGGCCGATTTCACTCAACCCGACTTTTGAAAAAGTCGGGTTTCGTGAAACCCGACCCGATCCTATAAAAGTAAAAGTCGCTCAACCCTAGTTTCCAGTAATCCTCCTCCATCTGGCTGCTTGTGTTTGTTTCCATCTGCATTTGCTGGACATGCAAGCTGTTGCTGCTCTGCTTAAACCTGAGATTATCACCCAGGCCTTCCTGGTTGAGGTAACACATTATTTGAACTGCCTTATAAGTATATCTATCTGTGTATGGACTAAACAAGGACGTACTTGTTTCAAGTATCCTCAAGTACAACTGTGCTTCCTAGACTTTCTGCTTGATTGCATTTTACTCTGAAGTTTCCTACAGACTGTTAAGCTGCATTTAATATTTACAGCAAATGTTGTGGACTTGAGTTTTTCTCTGCACCTGTTTGAATCGCCATGTGATAATATTGACTTTACCACTTACAAACTGTGTTCTGTAGTTGTCTTGTTCCATGCAAAAAGTTTCCTGAGTTATCCCTTATAATTATTACACTTGCGTAATGGAAAAGTCATACTTTTTTTTAAGCCAAGAGAAAGTTTCCACATTACAGAAATTTAAATTTAAACTATGTACCTCACACATTTTTGTAAAAACAATTTTTTTTGCACACTTTCTTGTACTTGTTCAATATGAGACCCATGTACGCTAAGTGAATACAATATACATAAAACGTCTTTCATTTTTGAACGATTCTCTAAATAGTCCAATTTAGCAACCGTGCATCCCACGACCATACTGAATGCTGTTGGCATTTCTACCTTTATGTGCACATGAAAACAGAAGGAATCGGGTCAATAAAAATAGGGGTATACACATACCAAATAAAGATCTAATTAAACCATGATAATAACCTAGTTCTAATCCTATTTTACCCATTAGATGGACACAATAACTGTTCAGTACAGAAAAATATGAAAATCCGATAAAAAAATGTACACAAGAACAAGGCTGATTGCCGAAACGTGCGTAGGGGCAGGCGTCGGTACCCACCGGAGGTATCTACTTACAGATTGATATAGGTAACTGCTCTTGGAGGTTCTCTATGATTAGTGATTCTTTTTGATATCATGCTTACAGACCTACCATGTGCACCATTTTGGTCCATTTAGTTTTCTGTGAAGTGCCTCTTTATTGAGTATGGTGGGTTCCTGCGCCGTTTTTGGTTTCCCACTCTGTGACACCTACCAGGTTTAGTATTTTGTTGTTTTGTATGTTACTGTTTTTTGTGTTTTTTCTTTAATAAAATTTGTATTTTTTATACTTTGTTCTTGTGTACATTTTTTTATCGGATTTTCTTTATGTGCACATGTAAGAAGAGAGACCGGACCAGGGGGAACTTTTTTCGCACCAGGGCTGGAACTGTCGGGACTGTCACCTTTGTTGTCTGGGAGAAAGTTTAGAGACCCGGACCAACCTTTGCACTCGACAGCAGGGGGCGTAGTTAGGATAGAAAAGGCAGAGCATGCAAAACGGCAGAGAGACTTGGCGGAAACATGCAGGGCACAGCAGGGGAATTTTTTGGCTCTGTCCTCTGAGCAATGTGACAGCGCATGACCATGCTACATTGTCCCAGCTGCCACCTACAAAGACTGTGAAAGGAGAACCGTGTTTCACCCGTTGGCCCCCACTGCTCAAGATACTCGAGAGTGTGAAAGACTGCTCATCTCAGATCCCCTGAGCAAGACATTGAGGACTCATCGTCACCGCACCATCACCTCATCAAGGAACTGGAACATCGACGCCTGCAGGCCTACACCATATCCATCATGTGCTGACTGACTCGGCACCACCGTGAGCATCTAAGACTCTACACTCTGAAGCCGTCGGACTGATAAGTTTACTATTAATGAACAGTTGTTTTACATTTTGCCCTCATTACCTCCTTCAGTACATTGATTATGTTAATATCACCTGCCACTACTTTCCCTACTCCCTGTGTGTAGTATACCCCTATTTCAGTAAAGCTAACTTTAACCCTTGCTCTGCCTCCTATCCGTTACTGCATCCCGCAACCTGCTCACACACAAACCTACATGTAGCTACTTAGCAGCATTGTATTTTAGGGTTATGTTGCCTTTTTGCTGAAGGGGAAATATCTAAATAACAAAAAAATTATTAATAAATTTAAAAAATTGATTAAAGGGGTTGATCACTACTTCACATGTCCTTTTCATGTGAACTAACTGACATGGATAACAATGTCACTAAATGTAACCTAAGCTGCTCATCTTGTCACATGATCTCTGGCTGAGAATTCAATGACATCTTGTGATGTCACATCAGATTCTCTCAATTCCGGGCTCTGAAAAATTACAGCTAGTCAGGATCTGTCCCATTACTGGGTGGTATTTGTCACACAGGTGGGCAGAGCTACATTCAGCAGAGATCACTAATTTTCTGTGAATGCTGCCAGCTCTTCATGCAGACACAGCTTTTCTTTGCATCTATATGTACTGTGTACAGCAGGTTATTCCTACATGACCTGCATGTACCACTGTACAGTCATGGACAAAAATTTTGAGAATGAGACAAATATTAATTTTTCCAAAGTCTACTGCTTCATTTTTTCTAATGGCAATTTGCATATACTCCTGAATGTCAGAGTGATCAGCTTAACAGCAATTACTGTACTTGCAAAGTCAATATTTGGCCAGAAAATGAACTTTAACCCCCAAAACACATTTCAACATTATTGCAGTCCTGCCTTAAAAGGAGCAGCTAACATCGTTTTAGTGATTGATCCATTAACACAGGTGTGGGTGTTGATGAGGACGGGGCTGGCGATCAATCAGTCATGATTAAGTAAGAATGACATCACTGGACACTAGGGTTGAGCGACCTTGACCTTTTTAGAGTCGAGTCATGTTTCGCGAAACCCGACTATCTTAGAAGTCGAGTCGAGTGGAATCGCCCGAAACACGAAACCCAATGCAAGTCAATGGGGGAGCATAGTCGGCAGTGAGTGGAGGCCAGGAAAACACCTACACTGCCCATTTTAATGGCAAAAACATCCATTCTTGTTACAGAAGCTTGTCAATCGTAATTTAGCTTATAATAATTGGAAGGCATTTGAAATTGGGGGTCATTTGGCTAAAGTTGTGGGGGGTAGGGCTGGTTCAAGTAATTAGTGGGCCCAGTAAATCTGGACCACGTCACGGCAGTGGAGCAGGGAGAGGTAAGTATTTCAACTTTGCAAGTGCTGTGATCCTGAGCAAGCAGGGGGGGCCCACTCGTTGGCATTGGCACTAGCACAGGGCCCCTTAAAGTACAGCGGTGTGTTTACACGGCGGGGCGCCTCCCACCGGCAGCAACACTTTTGCGTACTATGAGAGGCCCTGTGCCAGTGACGTCGCCAACTAGTATTCTTCCCCCCACCTGATGAAGGAACCTGCACTTTCATCTGCACCTTCCTCTTTGTCCCCGTGTAAGGTGGTATGGTATGCGGGAAGAGGAACCTGACTTTCAGCAGGGTCACAATCTTGCTGTGTAGCGTGCACGGGGAATTTTGCGTTATGGGTCAATGTACCAGCAGACTCATCTATCACTGGCTGGGCAATGGGCAGGATGAGGAGGAAACACAGATATAGGCCCAAAGAATAAAGTTGGCTAAATGCAGTTCAAAATTGGTAACACAGGACTAACCAGGGGGCATTGCAGTGGAGGACAACTGGAATGAGAGGCTGACACAGAGAGTAGGCCCAAATCAGTAAGTAGTCGAAATGCAGTTCAAAATTGGCAACCGTAGTAAACAGGCGGCACAGCTTTGTTCAGTGGAGGAGAACAGCAAGGAGTGGCAGACACCGATAGTAGGCCCCAAACCAACTAGTACGCCAAATGCAGTTGTTCCATTTAACCACAATTTAATGAGAGCCTGAAGATAGAAGTTCAGGAAAGGCAACCTGGAGAACACCTTGGAGTGTAACACACCATCTCTCTACACCCCATACCCAATTTGTAGGCCTAACGCAGCGTAGTTTCCAACAACTACTAAACGAGAGCATGAAGATCGAAGCAATGGAGAGGAAACCTGGGGAACACCTTGGAGTGGAACACACCATCTCTCTACACCCCATACCCAATTTGTAGGCCTAATGCAGTGTAGTTTCCAACAACTGCTAAACGAGAGCATGAAGATCGAAGCATTGGCGAGGAAACCTGGGGAACACCTTGGAGTGGAACACACCATCTCTCTACACCCCATACCCAATTTGTAGGCCTAATGCAGCGTAGTTTCCAACAACTACTAAACGAGAGCGAGAAGATTGAAGCTCAGGAAAGGCAACCTGGAGAACACCTTGGAGTGGAACACACCATCTCTCTACACCCCATACCCAATTTGTAGGCCTAATGCAGTGTAGTTTCCAACAACTACTAAACGAGAGCATGAAGATTGAAGCATTGGCGAGGAAACCTGGAGAACACCTTGGAGTGGAACACACCATCTCTCTACACCCCATACCCAATTTGTAGGCCTAATGCAGCGTAGTTTCCAACAACTACTAAACGAGAGCATGAAGATCGAAGCAATGGAGAGGAAACCTGGGGAACACCTTGGAGTGGAACACACCATCTCTCTACACCCCATACCCAATTTGTAGGCCTAATGCAGTGTAGTTTCCAACAACTACTAAACGAGAGCATGAAGATCGAAGCATTGGCGAGGAAACCTGGGGAACACCTTGGAGTGGAACACACCATCTCTCTACACCCCATACCCAATTTGTAGGCCTAATGCAGCGTATTTTCCAACAACTACTAAACGAGAGCCAGAAGATTGAAGCTCAGGAAAGGCAACCTGGAGAACACCTTGGAGTGGAACACACCATCTCTCTACACCCCATACCCAATTTGTAGGCCTAATGCAGTGTAGTTTCCAAGAACTACTAAACGAGAGCCGGAAGATCGAAGCTCAGGAAAGGCAACCTGGAGAACACCTTGGAGTGGAACACACCATCTCTCTACACCCAATACCCAATTTGTAGGCCTAATGCAGTGTAGTTTCCAAGAACTACTAAACGAGAGCCGGAAGATCGAAGCTCAGGAAAGGCAACCTGGAGAACACCTTGGAGTGGAATACACCATCTCTCTACACCCCATACCCAATTTGTAGGCCTAATGCAGTGTAGTTTTCTACAACTACTAAACGAGAGTCGGAAGACCGAAGCAATGTGGGCGAAACCTGGGGAACACCTTGGAGTGGAACACACCATCTCTCTACACCCCATACCCAATTTGTAGGCCTAATGCAGCGTAAGTTTCCAACAACTACTAAACGAGAGCCGGAAGATCGAAGCTCAGGAAAGGCAACCTGGAGAACACCTTGGAGTGGAACACACCATCTCTCTACACCCCATACCCAATTTGTAGGCCTAATGCAGCGTAGTTTCCAACAACTACTAAACGAGAGCATGAAGATCGAAGCAATGGAGAGGAAACCTGGGGAACACCTTGGAGTGGAACACACACTCTCTCTACACCCCATACCCAATTTGTAGGCCTAATGCAGCGTAGTTTCCAACAACTACTAAACGAGAGCCGGAAGATCGAAGCTCAGGAAAGGCAACCTGGAGAACACCTTGGAGTGGAACACACCATCTCTCTACACCCCATACCCAATTTGTAGGCCTAATGCAGTGTAGTTTCCAACAACTACTAAACGAGAGCATGAAGATCGAAGCAATGGAGAGGAAACCTGGGGAACACCTTGGAGTGGAACACACCATCTCTCTACACCCCATACCCAATTTGTAGGCCTAATGCAGTGTAGTTTCCAACAACTACTAAACGAGAGCCGGAAGATCGAAGCTCAGGAAAGGCAACCTGGGGAACACCTTGGAGTGGAACACACCATCTCTCTACACCCCATACCCAATTTGTAGGCCTAATGCAGTGTAGTTTCCAACAACTACTAAACGAGAGCATTAAGATCGAAGCAATGGCGAGGAAACCTGGGGCACACCTTGGGGAGGCAGACACCGTTAGTAGGCCCTACCAAAGTTGTACCCCCAATCCAGTTTTAAAATTCCTAGAGGCTGAAAACAAGACTATTGACGCTCAGCTTTTTTCAAAGGAACACAGCTGAATTGAGTGGCGCAGACAGACACAGGTAGTAGGACTTAACCCAAAAATGTGACTCACTGCAGCTTAAAAAAGTTACAGGGGTACACAAGCAGCAGTGCTCTGGGCAGTGGAGGACAATTTCAATAGTGGACCGCAGACAGACTTTGTACGCCTACTATTAAAAAAAGGATGCTCTATGCAATTAAAAATAGGTTCCAGGGGTCCACGGGCAGCAGTGGTGTGGTCAGTGGACGAGTATTGGAAGGAGGGACCGCAGACAGGCGTAGTAGGCCTAACATAACAAAATTAGGCTGTAGACACTGTAAAATTGGTTCCAGGGGTACACGGGCAGCAGTGGTGTGGTCAGCGGAGGAAAATTGGAATTAGGGACTGCAGACAGACTTTGTAGGCTGTCCCCTGTGGACCATGCATCCAACACATTAACCCAGTGCGCCGTAATGGACACGTAACTTTTTGTGGACATGCCTACTGGTCCATGCGTCTCTTGTCAGGTGCACCTTTCTACTGTTTGATTGCCTGAGTGGTATGACAATGCAGACTTTTTCATGCCGGTGGAGGGCTGGGATGGCTTTTCTCGCAAAAGAAATGTCGACTGGGTAGCTTGAACCGTTGCACAGCGTAGTTCATCTGGGCTTTCTAAATATAAAACAAAGAAAAAAAGGAGGCTACATGCACTTTCAGCTGGGTTCCAGGGGTACACGGCCCGCATTGGTCTGGTCAGTGGAGAACTATTGGAAGGAAGGACCGCAGACACGCTTCGAAGGCCTAACATAATAACAGATGGCTGTAGGCAATTTTAAATTGGTTCCAGGGGTACACGGGCAGCAGTGGTGTGGTCAGTGGAGGCCTAGTGGAAGGAGGGTCCGCAGACAGGCATCAAAGGCCTAACATAATAACACATTGCTGTTGGCAATTTTAAATTGGTTCCAGGGGAACACGGGCAGCAGTGGCCTGGTCAGTGTAGTAGTAGTAGATAGAACGGACCGCAGACAGGCATCGAAGGCCTAAAATAAAAAAATTGGGCTGGCTGTAGGCAATTTTAAATTGGTTCCAGGGGTACACGGGCAGCAGTGGTGTGGTCAGTGGAGGCCTAGTGGAAGGAGTGACCGCAGACAGGCATCGAAGGCCTAACATAATAACACATGGCTGTAGGCAATTTTAAATTGGTTCCGTGGGTACACGGGCAGCAGTGGTGTGGTCAGTGGAGGCCTAGTGGAAGGAGTGACCGCAAACAGGCATCGAAGGCCTAACATAATAACACATTGCTGTTGGCAATTTTAAATTGGTTCCAGGGGAACACGGCAGCAGTGGCCTGGTCAGTGTAGTAGTAGTAGAAAGAACGGACCGCAGACAGGCATCGAAGGCCTAAAATAAAAAAATTGGGCTGGCTGTAGGCAATTTTAAATTGGTTCCAGGGGTACACGGGCAGCAGTGGTGTGGTCAGTTGAGGCCTAGTGGAAGGAGTGACCGCAGACAGGCATCGAAGGCCTAACATAATAACACATTGCTGTTGGCAATTTTAAATTGGTTCCAGGGGAACACGGGCAGCAGTGGCCTGGTCAGTGTAGTAGTAGTAGAAAGAACGGACCGCAGACAGGCATCGAAGGCCTAAAATAAAAAAATTGGGCTGGCTGTAGGCAATTTTAAATTGGTTCCAGGGGTACACGGGCAGCAGTGGTGTGGTCAGTGGAGGCCTAGTGGAAGGAGTGACCGCAGACAGGCATCGAAGGCCTAACATAATAACACATTGCTGTTGGCAATTTTAAATTGGTTCCAGGGGAACACGGGCAGCAGTGGCCTGGTCAGTGTAGTAGTAGTAGAAAGAACGGACCGCAGACAGGCATCGAAGGCCTAAAATAAAAAAATTGGGCTGGCTGTAGGCAATTTTAAATTGGTTCCAGGGGTACAAGGGCAGCAGTGGTGTGGTCAGTGGAGGCCTAGTGGAAGGAGTGACCGCACACAGGCATCGAAGGCCTAACATAATAACACATGGCTGTAGGCAATTTTAAATTGGTTCCGTGGGTACACGGGCAGCAGTGGTGTGGTCAGTGGAGGCCTAGTGGAAGGAGGGACCGCAGACAGGCTTCGAAGGCCTAACATAAAAAAATAGGGCTGTTGGCAATTTAAAATTGGTTCCAGGGGTACACGGGCAGCAGTGGTCTGGTCAGTGTAGTAGTAGTAGAAAGAAGGGACTGCAGACAGGCTTCAAAGGCCTAACATAACAAAATTGGGCTGTTGGCAATTTAAAATTGGTTCCAGGGGTACACGGGCAGCAGTACAATGGTCAGTGGAGGCCTAGTGGAAGGAGGGACCGCAGACAGGCTTCGAAGGCCTAACATAACAAAAATGTCAATACAATGGTATTGTCAGTGCCAGGCATTGAAGGATGTCAGCGCATAGACTAAACATTGGTGGAGCTGTGAGAGATAATTTTGCAAGTGGTAGAGCACTGTTTGAGCTGGGGGGGGGGAACTGTCTTGTGGCCGGAGGTACAGGCCCAGGGCCCCTCATATTACAACGGTGTGTCTGACGTTGGGTGCGCACCACCACCGCCAGAGACACTTTATTGTACTATGAGGGACCCAGTGGCAGTGCCGTCGACCAAAAGCGGGCACACCCCCCTCTTCAGAAAAAAAACAGCACTCTCACGGGTGCTGGCGCCAAGTGGCGATACCACGGCCCCGTGTGGGGAGTTTGGCCATTTAGGGAGGTGTAAACATGTCGTATGCTGGACAATCAGGTGCAGCAAATTACGATATTGGAAAAGTCATTCATAATAGTCCACAGGCAAGACCTTTTCATAGGAAAGCTAGGTGTCAGCAGGGCAAGGTGGGGCAAAAGATTTCGAAATCCAGTTGTGGTTCATTTTAATGAAGGTTAGATCATCTACATTTTGGGTAGCCAGACGAGTCCTTTTTTCTGTTAGTATTGAACCTGCAGCACTGAATACTCTTTCTGATAGGACACTAGCTGCCGGGCAAGCAAGCTCCTGCAATGCATATTCTGCCAATTCTGGCCAGGTGTCTAATTTGGATGCCCAGTAATCAAATGGGAATGACGGTTGAGGGAGAACGTCGATAAGGGATGAAAAATAGTTTGTAACCATACTGGACAAATGTTGTCTCCTGTCACTTTGAATTGATGCTGCAGTACCTGTCCTGTCTGCGGTCATAGCAAAATCACTCCACAACCTGGTCAGAAAACCCCTCTGGCCAACGCCACTTCTGATTTCTGCCCCTCTAACACCTCTGGTCTGCTGGCCCCTGCAGCTCGTGTGAGAACGATCACGGGTGCTGTGTGCAGGGAATGCCAGAAGCAAACGGTCAACAAGAGTTGATTGTTTGGTTGCTAATATTATTTCCAAGTTCTCATGTGGCATTATATTTTGCAATTTGCCTTTATAGCGAGGATCAAGGAGGCAGGCCAACCAGTAATCGTCATCATTCATCATTTTAGTAATGCGTGTGACCCTTTTGAGGATACGTAAGGCATAATCCGCCATGTGGGCCAAAGTTCCAGTTCTCAAATCTGCGGTTGTGAATGGTTGAGGGGCAGTTTCAGGCAAATCCACGTCACTTGTGTCCCTCCAAAAACCAGAACCCGGCCTTGCCGCGCCAACAATTTCCAGTGGCCCCGGAAAAGCTTCCTCATTAAAAATATAATCATCCCCATCATCCTCCTCGTCCTCCTCCTCCTCTTCGCCCGCTACCTCGTCCTGTACACTGCCCTGGCCAGACAATGGCTGACTGTCATCAAGGCTTTCCTCTTCCTCAGCTGCAGACGCCTGATCCTTTATGTGCGTCAAACTTTGCATCAGCAGACGCATTAGGGGGATGCTCATGCTTATTATGGCGTTGTCTGCACTAACCAGCCGTGTGCATTCCTCAAAACACTGAAGGACTTGACACATGTCTTGAATCTTCGACCACTGCACACCTGACAACTCCATGTCTGCCATCCTACTGCCTGCCCGTGTAAGTGTATCCTCCCACAAAAACATAACAGCTCCCTCTGTTCGCACAGTCTCTGAAGCATGTGCAGTGTTGAGTTCCACCTTGTTGCAACGTCTATGATTAGGCGATGCTGGGGAAGGTTCAAAGAACGCTGATAGGTCTGCATACGGCTGGAGTGTACGGGCGAATGGTGGATATGTGAGCAAAGTCCACGCACTTTGCGGAGCAGGTCGGATAACCCCGGATAACTTTTCAGGAAGCACTGCACCACCAGGTTTAAGGTGTGAGCCAGGCAAGGAATGTGTTTCAGTTGGGAAAGGGAGATGGCAGCCATGAAATTCCTTCCGTTATCACTCACTACCTTGCCTGCCTCAAGATCTACAGTGCCCAGCCACGACTGCGTTTCTTTCTGCAAGAACTCGGACAGAACTTCCGCGGTGTGTCTGTTGTCGCCCAAACACTTCATAGCCAATACAGCCTGCTGACGTTTGCCAGTAGCTGCCCCATAATGGGAGACCTGGTGTGCAACAGTGGCAGCTGCGGATGGAGTGGTTGTGCGACTGCGGTCTGTGGACGAGCTCTCGCTTCTGCAGGAGGACGAAGAGGAGGAGGAAGGGGTGCGAACGGCTACAGCCAACTGTTTCCTAGACCGTGGGCTAGGCAGAACTGTCCCAAAATTGCTGTCCCCTGTGGACCCTGCATCCACAACATTCACCCAGTGTGCCGTGATGGACACGTAACGTCCCTGGCCATGCCTACTGGTCCATGCATCTGTTGTCAGGTGCACCTTTGTGCTCACAGATTGCCTGAGTGCATGGACGATGCGCTCTTTAACATGCTGGTGGAGGGCTGGGATGGCTTTTCTGGAAAAAAAGTGTCGACTGGGTAGCTCGTAGCGTGGTACAGCGTAGTCCATCAGGGCTTTGAAAGCTTCGCTTTCAACTAACCGGTAGGGCATCATCTCTAACGAGATTAGTCTAGCTATGTGGGCGTTCAAACACTGTGTACGCGGATGCGAGGCTAAGTACTTCCTTTTTCTAACCATAGTCTCATGTAGGGTGAGCTGGACTGGAGAGCTGGAGATCGTGGAACTAGCGGGGGTGCCGGTGGACATGGAAGACTGAGAGACGGTGGGAGATGGTATTGTTGCCGCCGGTGCCCTAGATGCAGTGTTTCCTACTACGAAACTGGTGATTCCCTGACCCTGACTGCTTTGGCCTGGCAAAGAAACCTGCACAGATACTGCAGGTGGTGCGGAAAATGGTGGCCCTACACTGCAGGAAGGGATGTTGCGTTGATGACTAGCTTCATTGGCCGAGGGTGCTACAACCTTAAGGGACGTTTGGTAGTTAGTCCAAGCTTGCAAATGCATGGTGATTAAATGTCTATGCATGCAACTTGTATTGAGACTTTTCAGATTCTGCCCTCTGCTTAAGGTAGTTGAACATTTTTGACAGATGACTTTGCGCTGATCAATTGGATGTTGTTTAAAAAAATGCCAGACTGCACTCTTTCTAGCATCGGATACCTTTTCAGGCATTGCAGACTGAGCTTTAACCGGATGGCCACGCTGTCCTCCAACAGGTTTTGGCTTTGCCACGCGTTTTGGGCAAGATACGGGCCCGGCAGATGGAACCTGTTGCGATGTTGATGCCTGCTGCTGCCCCTCCTCCTCCGCTTCAGAACTGCTGCCGCCTGCACCCTGTTCCCCCAATGGCTGCCAATCGGGGTCAAGAACTGGGTCATCTATTACCTCTTCTTGTAGCTCGTGTGCAACTTCGTCTGTGTCACCGTGTCGGTCGGTGGTATAGCGTTCGTGATGGGGCAACATAGTCTCATCAGGGTCTGATTCTTGATCATTACCCTGCGAGGGCAATGTTGTGGTCTGAGTCAAAGGACCAGCATAGTAGTCTGGCTGTGGCTGTGCATCAGTGCACTCCATGTCAGATTCAACTTGTAATGGGCATGGACTGTTAACTGCTTCACTTTCTAAGCCAGGGATGGTATGTGTAAAGAGCTCCATGGAGTAACCCATTGTGTCGCCTGCTGCATTCTTCTCTGTTGTTGTTTTTGCTGAAGAGGACAAGGAAGCAACTTGTCCCTGACCGTGAACATCCACTAACGACGCGCTGCTTTTACATTTACCAGTTTCACGAGAGGAGGCAAAAGAGCTAGAGGCTGAGTCAGCAAGATAAGCCAAAACTTGCTCTTGCTGCTCCGGCTTTAAAAGCGGTTTTCCTACTCCCAGAAAAGGGAGCATTCGAGGCCTTGTGTAGCCAGACGACGAACCTGGCTCCACAGCTCCAGACTTAGGTGCAATATTTTTTTTCCCACGACCACCTGATGCTCCACCACTACCACTACCCTCATTACCAGCTGACAATGAACGCCCCCGGCCACGACCTCTTCCACCAGACTTCCTCATTGTTTTAAAAACGTAACCAAACTAACGGTATTTGTTGCTGTCACACAACTTACACGGTGAGCTATAACTTCAGTATGATTTAGCTACCCCTTTACAGGTGGGTGAGACCGCAAGGAAAATCAGGCACAATGTTACACACTCTGTTTTTGGTGGCAACAAATGAGAGAGATGCCACACACGCAGGACTGTCATTGAAGCACAAATGTAAATATTAATCTCCCATTGATTTGTTTTTTTTTGTTTTTTTTCAGGGAGACTTTAGAAAAAAAAAATAATAGAATAAAATGATTTTTTAAGGAAGAATTTAGAAACCAAATAAAATAAAATGATTTCTTCAGGGAGAATTTAGAAAACAAATAAAACAAAAAATAGGCTTTCTATGGCCCACTGAGTGAGAGATGACGCACACAGGAGTCAGGAGTGGCACACAAGCCCAGAGGCCAATATTGTTCTCCCAATGATTGATGTAGTGATTTTTTCAGGTAGATTTTGGAACCCAAATCAAGCTAAAAAAATAATAGGCTTTCTATGGCCCACAATTGGAGAGAGAGAGAGAGATGGCACACCCAGGAGTCAAGACTGGCACACAAGCAGAAAGGGCAATATTAATCTCCCACTGATTTGATTTTTTTTTTTTTTTCAGGGAGACTTTAGAAAAAAAAAATAATAAAAAAAAATGATTTTTTCCGGAAGAATTTAGAAACCAAATAAAATAAAATGATTTTTTCAGGGAGAATTTAGAAAACAAATACAGCAAAAAATAGGCTTTCTATGGCCCACTGAGTGAGAGATGACGCACACAGGAGTCAGGAGTGGCACACAAGCCCAGAGGCCAATATTTATCTCCCACTGATTGATTTAGTGATTTTTTCAGGTAGATTTTGGAACCCAAATCAAGCAAAAAAAATAATAGGCTTTCTATGGCCCACAATTGGAGAGAGAGAGAGAGAGAGATGGCACACCCAGGAGTCAAGACTGGCACACAAGCAGAAAGGGCAATATTAATCTCCCACTGATTTTTATTTTTTTTCAGGGAGACTTTAGAAAAAAAAAATAATAAAAAAAAATGATTTTTTCAGGAAGAACTTAGAAACCAAATAAAATAAAATGATTTCTTCAGGGAGAATTTAGAAAACAAATAAAACAAAAAATAGGCTTTCTATGGCCCACTGAGTGAGAGATGACGCACACAGGAGTCAGGAGTGGCACACAAGCCCAAAGGCCAATATTGTTCTCCCAATGATTGATGTAGTGATTTTTTCAGGTAGATTTTGGAACCCAAATCAAGCTAAAAAAATAATAGGCTTTCTATGGCCCACAATTGGAGAGAGAGATGGCACACCCAGGAGTCAAGACTGGCACACAAGCAGAAAGGGCAATATTAATCTCCCACTGATTTGATTTTTTTTTTTTTTCAGGGAGACTTTAGAAAAAAAAAATAATAAAAAAAAATGATTTTTTCCGGAAGAATTTAGAAACCAAATAAAATAAAATGATTTTTTCAGGGAGAATTTAGAAAACAAATACAGCAAAAAATAGGCTTTCTATGGCCCACTGAGTGACAGATGACGCACACAGGAGTCAGGAGTGGCACACAAGCCCAGAGGCCAATATTTATCTCCCACTGATTGATTTAGTGATTTTTTCAGGTAGATTTTGGAACTCAAATCAAGCAAAAAAAAATAACAAGCTTTCTATGGCCCACAATTGGAGAGAGAGAGAGAGATGGCACACCCAGGAGTCAAGACTGGCACACAAGCAGAAAGGGCAATATTAATCTCCCACTGATTTTTTTTTTTTTTTTTTTCAGGGAGACTTTAGAAAAAAAAATAATAAAAAAAAATGATTTTTTCCGGAAGAATTTAGAAACCAAATAAAATAAAATGATTTTTTCAGGGAGAATTTAGAAAACAAATACAGCAAAAAATAGGCTTTCTATGGCCCACTGAGTGAGAGATGACGCACACAGGAGTCAGGAGTGGCACACAAGCCCAGAGGCCAATATTTATCTCCCACTGATTGATTTAGTGATTTTTTCAGGTAGATTTTGGAACCCAAATCAAGCAAAAAAAATAATAGGCTTTCTATGGCCCACAATTGGAGAGAGAGAGAGAGAGATGGCACACCCAGGAGTCAAGACTGGCACACAAGCAGAAAGGGCAATATTAATCTCCCACTGATTTTTTTTTTTTTTCAGGGAGACTTTAGAAAAAAAAAATAATAAAAAAAAATGATTTTTTCAGGAAGAACTTAGAAACCAAATAAAATAAAATGATTTCTTCAGGGAGAATTTAGAAAACAAATAAAACAAAAAATAGGCTTTCTATGGCCCACTGAGTGAGAGATGACGCACACAGGAGTCAGGAGTGGCACACAAGCCCAGAGGCCAATATTGTTCTCCCAATGATTGATGTAGTGATTTTTTCAGGTAGATTTTGGAACCCAAATCAAGCTAAAAAAATAATAGGCTTTCTATGGCCCACAATTGGAGAGAGAGATGGCACACCCAGGAGTCAAGACTGGCACACAAGCAGAAAGGGCAATATTAATCTCCCACTGATTTGATTTTTTTTTTTTTTTCAGGGAGACTTTAGAAAAAAAAAATAATAAAAAAAAATGATTTTTTCCGGAAGAATTTAGAAACCAAATAAAATAAAATGATTTTTTCAGGGAGAATTTAGAAAACAAATACAGCAAAAAATAGGCTTTCTATGGCCCACTGAGTGACAGATGACGCACACAGGAGTCAGGAGTGGCACACAAGCCCAGAGGCCAATATTTATCTCCCACTGATTGATTTAGTGATTTTTTCAGGTAGATTTTGGAACTCAAATCAAGCAAAAAAAAATAACAAGCTTTCTATGGCCCACAATTGGAGAGAGAGAGAGAGAGATGGCACACCCAGGAGTCAAGACTGGCACACAAGCAGAAAGGGCAATATTAATCTCCCACTGATTTTTTTTTTTTTTTTTTTTTTTTTCAGGGAGACTTTAGAAAAAAAAAATAATAAAAAAAAATGATTTTTTCAGGAAGAATTTAGAAACCAAATAAAATAAAATGATTTCTTCAGGGAGAATTTAGAAAACAAATAAAACAAAAAATAGGCTTTCTATGGCCCACTGAGTGAGAGATGACGCACACAGGAGTCAGGAGTGGCACACAAGCCCAGAGGCCAATATTGTTCTCCCAATGATTGATGTAGTGATTTTTTCAGGTAGATTTTGGAACCCAAATGAAGCTAAAAAAATAATAGGCTTTCTATGGCCCACAATTGGAGAGAGAGAGAGAGAGATGGCACACCCAGGAGTCAAGACTGGCACACAAGCAGAAAGGGCAATATTAATCTCCCACTGATTTGATTTTTTTTTTTTTTCAGGGAGACTTTAGAAAAAAAAAATAATAAAAAAAAATGATTTTTTCCGGAAGAATTTAGAAACCAAATAAAATAAAATGATTTTTTCAGGGAGAATTTAGAAAACAAATACAGCAAAAAATAGGCTTTCTATGTCCCACTGAGTGAGAGATGACGCACACAGGAGTCAGGAGTGGCACACAAGCCCAGACGCCAATATTTATCTCCCACTGATTGATTTAGTGATTTTTTTCAGGTAGATTTTGGAACCCAAATCAAGCAAAAAAAATAATAGGCTTTCTATGGCCCACAATTGGAGAGAGAGAGAGAGATGGCACACCCAGGAGTCAAGACTGGCACACAAGCAGAAAGGGCAATATTAATCTCCCACTGATTTTTTTTTTTTTTTTTTTTCAGGGAGACTTTAGAAAAAAAAAAATAATAAAAAAAAATGATTTTTTCAGGAAGAATTTAGAAACCAAATAAAATAAAATGATTTCTTCAGGGAGTATTTAGAAAACAAATAAAACAAAAAATAGGCTTTCTATGGCCCACTGAGTGAGAGATGACGCACACAGGAGTCAGGAGTGGCACACAAGCCCAGAGGCCAATATTGTTCTCCCAATGATTGATGTAGTGATTTTTTCAGGTAGATTTTGGAACCCAAATCAAGCTAAAAAAAATAATAGGCTTTCTATGGCCCACAATTGGAGAGAGAGATGGCACACCCAGGAGTCAAGACTGGCACACAAGCAGAAAGGGCAATATTAATCTCCCACTGATTTGATTTTTTTTTTTTTTCAGGGAGACTTTAGAAAAAAAAAATAATAAAAAAAAATGATTTTTTCCGGAAGAATTTAGAAACCAAATAAAATAAAATGATTTTTTCAGGGAGAATTTAGAAAACAAATACAGCAAAAAATAGGCTTTCTATGGCCCACTGAGTGACAGATGACGCACACAGGAGTCAGGAGTGGCACACAAGCCCAGAGGCCAATATTTATCTCCCACTGATTGATTTAGTGATTTTTTCAGGTAGATTTTGGAACTCAAATCAAGCAAAAAAAAATAACAAGCTTTCTATGGCCCACAATTGGAGAGAGAGAGAGAGAGATGGCACACCCAGGAGTCAAGACTGGCACACAAGCAGAAAGGGCAATATTAATCTCCCACTGATTTTTTTTTTTTTTTTTCAGGGAGACTTTAGAAAAAAAAAATAATAAAAAAAAATGATTTTTTCAGGAAGAATTTAGAAACCAAATAAAATAAAATGATTTCTTCAGGGAGAATTTAGAAAACAAATAAAACAAAAAATAGGCTTTCTATGGCCCACTGAGTGAGAGATGACGCACACAGGAGTCAGGAGTGGCACACAAGCCCAGAGGCCAATATTGTTCTCCCAATGATTGATGTAGTGATTTTTTCAGGTAGATTTTGGAACCCAAATGAAGCTAAAAAAATAATAGGCTTTCTATGGCCCACAATTGGAGAGAGAGAGAGAGAGATGGCACACCCAGGAGTCAAGACTGGCACACAAGCAGAAAGGGCAATATTAATCTCCCACTGATTTGATTTTTTTTTTTTTTCAGGGAGACTTTAGAAAAAAAAAATAATAAAAAAAAATGATTTTTTCCGGAAGAATTTAGAAACCAAATAAAATAAAATGATTTTTTCAGGGAGAATTTAGAAAACAAATACAGCAAAAAATAGGCTTTCTATGTCCCACTGAGTGAGAGATGACGCACACAGGAGTCAGGAGTGGCACACAAGCCCAGAGGCCAATATTTATCTCCCACTGATTGATTTAGTGATTTTTTTCAGGTAGATTTTGGAACCCAAATCAAGCAAAAAAAATAATAGGCTTTCTATGGCCCACAATTGGAGAGAGAGAGAGAGATGGCACACCCAGGAGTCAAGACTGGCACACAAGCAGAAAGGGCAATATTAATCTCCCACTGATTTTTTTTTTTTTTTTTTTTTTCAGGGAGACTTTAGAAAAAAAAAAATAATAAAAAAAAATGATTTTTTCAGGAAGAATTTAGAAACCAAATAAAATAAAATGATTTCTTCAGGGAGTATTTAGAAAACAAATAAAACAAAAAATAGGCTTTCTATGGCCCACTGAGTGAGAGATGACGCACACAGGAGTCAGGAGTGGCACACAAGCCCAGAGGCCAATATTGTTCTCCCAATGATTGATGTAGTGATTTTTTCAGGTAGATTTTGGAACCCAAATCAAGCTAAAAAAATAATAGGCTTTCTATGGCCCACAATTGGAGAGAGAGAGAGAGATGGCACACCCAGGAGTCAAGACTGGCACACAAGCAGAAAGGGCAATATTAATCTCCCACTGATTTGATTTTTTTTTTTTCAGGGAGACTTTAGAAAAAAAAAAAATAAAAAAAAATGATTTTTTTCAGGAAGAATTTAGAAACCAAATAAAATAAAACGATTTTTTCAGGGAGAATTTAGAAAACAAATAAAACAAAAAATAGGCTTTCTATGGCCCACTGAGTGAGAGATGATGCACACAGGAGTCAGGAGTGGCACACAAGCCCAGAGGCCAATATTTATCTCCCACTGATTGATTTATTGATTTTTTCAGGTAGAATTTAGAACCCAAATCAACCAAAAAAATAAATAGGCTTTCTATGGCCCACTATTTGTGAGAGAGATGGCACGCTCAGGACTGGCACACAAGCCCAGAGGCCAATATTAATCTCCCCCTTTTTTTTTTTTTTTTCAGGGAAAATTTATAAACCCAATAAAATAAATAATAAATAGGCTTTCTATGGCCCATTATCTGAGAGAGAGAGATGGCACGCTTAGGACTGGCACACAAGCCCAAAGGCCAATATTAATCTCCCTTTTTTTTCAGGAAGAATTTATAAAACCAAAAAAAAAAAAAATAAATAGGCTTTCTATGGCCCACTATTTGTGAGAGAGATGGCACACTCAGGACTGGCACACAAGCCCAGAGGCCAATATTAATCTCCCACTTTTTTTTTTTTTTTCAGGGAAAATTTATAAACCCAATAAAAAAATAATAAATAGGCTTTCTATGGCCCACTATCTGAGAGAGAGAGAGATGGCACGCTTAGGACTGGCACACAAGCCCAAAGGCCAATATTAATCTCCCACTGATTGATTTATTGATTTTTTCAGGTAGAATTTAGAACCCAAATAAAGCAAAAAAAAAATAATAGGCTTTCTATGGCCCACTGAGTGAGTGATGATGCACACAGGAGTCAGGAGTGGCACACAAGCCCTGAGGCCAATATTTTTCTCCCACTGATTGATGTAGTGATTTTTTCAGGTAGATTTTGGAACCCAAATCAAGCAAAAAAATAAATAGGCTTTCTATGGCCCACTGAGTGAGAGATGGCACACACAGGAGTCAGGAGTGGCACACAAGCCCTGAGGCCAATATTTTTCTCCCACTGATTGATGTAGTGATTTTTTCAGGTAGATTTTAGAACCCAAATCAAGCAAAAAAATAAATAGGCTTTCTATGGCCCACTGAGTGAGAGATGGCACAGACAGGGATGGCACTCTAGCAGAAATGCCAATCTTAATCTCCCACAAAAAAAAAAAAAAAAAAAAAAAGGAACTGTCCTTCAATTACTATCTCCCTGCAGTAATCTCAGCCAGGTATGGCAGGCAGCAATAAGGAGTGGACTGATGCACAAATTAAATAAAAAGTGTGGACAAACAAACAAGATAGCTGTGCAGAAAGGAAGGAACAAGAGGATTTGTGCTTTGAAAAAAGCAGTTGGTTTGCACAGCGGCGTACACACAGCAATGCAGCTATCAGGGAGCCTTCTAGGGCAGCCCAATGAGCTACAGCGCTGAGGAAAAAAAAAAATGTAGCTTCCACTGTCCCTGCACACCGAAGGTGGTGTTGGACAGTGGAAATCGCTACAGCACAAGCGGTTTGGTGGTTAATGGACCCTGCCTAACGCTATCCCTGCTTCTGACGAAGCGGCAGCAACCTCTCCCTAAGCTCAGATCAGCAGCAGTAACATGGCAGTCGGCGGGAACGCCCCTTTATAGCCCCTGTGACGCTGCAGACAGCAAGCCAATCACTGCAATGCCCTTCTCTAAGATGGTGGGGACCAGGACCTATGTCATCACGCTGCCCACACTCTGCGTTTACCTTCATTGGCTGAGAAATGGCGCTTTTCGCGTCATTGAAACGCGACTTTGGCGCGAAAGTCGCGTACCGCATGGCCGATCCCGCACAGGGGTCGGATCCGGTTTCATGAAACCCGACTTTGCCAAAAGTCGGCGACTTTTGAAAATGAACGACCCGTTTCGTTCAACCCTACTGGACACTTTAAAAGGAGGCTGGTGCTTGGTATCATTGTTTCTCTTCAGTTAACCATGGTTATCTCTAAAGAAACACGTGCAGCCATCATCGCTCTGCACAAAAATGGCCTAACAGGGAAGAGTATCGCAGCTACAAAGATTGCACCTCAGTCAACAATCTATCGCATCATCAAGAACTTCAAGGAGAGAGCTTCCATTGTTGTCAAAAAGGCTCCAGGGCGCCCAAGAAAGACCAGCAAGCGCCAGGACCGTATCTTAAAACTGTTTCAGCTGCGGGATCGGACTACCAGCAGTGCCGAGCTTGCTCAGGAATGGCAGCAGGCTGGTGTGAGTGCTTCTGCACGCACTGTGAGGCGGAGACTCTTTGAGCAAGGCCTGGTTTCAAGGAGGGCAGCAAAGAAGCCACTTCTCTCCAGAACAAACATCAGGGACCGACTGATATTCTGCAAAAGGTACAGGGAGTGGACTGCTGAGGACTGGGGCAAAGTCATTTTCTCTGATGAATCCCCTTTTCGATTGTTTGGGACATCTGGAAAACAGCTTATTTGGAGAAGAAGAGGTGAGCGCTACCACCAGTCTTGTCTCATGCCAACTGTAAAGCATCCTGAAACCATTCATGTGTGGGGTTGCTTCTCAGCCAAGGGAATCGGCTCACTCACAGTCTTGCCTAAAAACACAGCCATGAATAAAGAATGGTACCAGAATGTCCTCCAAGAGCAACTTCTACCAACCGTCCAAGAGCAGTTTGGCGCCCAACAATGCCTTTTACAGCATGATGGAGCACCTTGCCATAAAGCAAAGGTGATAACTAAATGGCTCATGGAACAAAACATAGAGATTTTGGGTCCATGGCCTGGAAACTCCTCAGATCTTAATCCCATTGAGAACTTGTGGTCAATCATCAAGAGACAGGTGGACGAACAAAAACCAACAAATTCTGGCAAAATGCAAGCATTGATTATGCAAGAATGGACTGCTATCAGTCAGGATTTGGTCCAGAAGTTGATTGAGAGCATGCCAGGGAGAATTGCAGAGGTCTTGAAGAAGAAGGGTCAACACTGCAAATATTGACTTGCTGCATTAACTCATTCTAACTGTCAATATAACCTATTAGTACTCATAATATGATTTGCAGTTATATTTCTGTATGTGATATAAACATCAGACAAACACTAATAAAAACCAGAGGGCAGCAGATCATGTGAAAATATAATTTTGGTGTCATTCTCAAAAATTTTGGCCATGACTGTATGCCCTGTGTAAGGTATGTACAACTAGCTGTATTTTATTTACAACATGAATACATTCAGATATCTCCCTATTTTTCTATCTATTGAGCCACCCCACCATCCATTCCATCCATATATACAGTGGTAAAAAAAGTATTTAGTCAGCCACCAAATGTGCAATTTATCCCTGTTAAAAAGATGAGAGAGGCCTGTAATTGACATCATAGGTAGACCTCAACTATGACAGTGAAAATGGGAAAACAAATCCAGAGAATCAACTTGTCTGATCTGGCAAGATTTATTTTGCAAATTATGGTGGAAAATAAGTATTTGGTCATTAAGAAAAGTTCATCTCGCTATTTTATTATATATCCTTTGTTAGCAATGACAGAGGTCAAACGTTTTCTGTAAGTCTTCCCAAGGTTGGCACACACTGTTGGCGGTATATTGGCCCATTCCTCCATGCAGATCACCCTAGAACAGTGATATTTGGGGCTTGTCGCTGGGCAACACGGACTTTCAACTCTCTCCAAAGGTTATCTACGGTGTTCAGTTCTAGAGACAGGCTAGGACACTCCAGGACCTTCATATGCTTCTAACGAAGCCACTCCTTCGTTGCCCTGGCGGTGTGCTTGGGATCATTATCATGCTGAAAGACCCATCCACATTTCATCTTCAATGCCCTTACTGATGGAAGGAGGTTTGCACTAAAAATCTCATGATACATGGCCCCATTAATTCTTTCAGTCGTCCTGGTCCCTTTGCAGAGAAACAGCCCCAAGGCATGATGTTGCCACCCCCATGCTTCACAGTAGGTATGGTGTTCTTTGGATGTTCCTCAGCATTCTGTCTCTTCCAAACACAACGAGTTTTGTTTCTACCAAACAGTTGTACTTTGGTTTCATCAGACCATATGACATTCTCCCAATACTCTTCTGGATAATCCAAATGCTCTCTAGCAGACTTCAGACGGGCCCGGACATGTACTGCCTTAAGCAGGGGGATACGTCTGGCACTGCAGGATCTGAGTCCCTGGCAGCGTAGTGTGTTACTGATGGTAGCCTTTGTTACTGTGGTCCCAGCTCTATGCAGGTCATTCACTAGATCCCATTGTGTGATTCTGGGATTTTGGCTTACTGTTCTTGTAATCATTTTGACCACACAGGGTGAGATCTTGATTGGAGCCCCAGATCAAGGGAGATTATTAGTGGTCTTGTAAGTCCTCCATGTTCTAATGATTGCTTTCACAGTTGATTTCATCACACCAAGCTGCTTGCCTATTACAGATTCAGTCTTCCCAGCCTGGTGCAGGGCTACAATTTTGTTTCTGGTGTCCTTCGACAGCTCTTTGGTGCTCACCATAGTGGAGTTTGGAGTGTGACTGTTTGAGGTTGTGAACAGGTGTCTTTTATACTGATAACAAGTTCAAACAGGTGCCATTACTACAGGTAATGAGTGGAGGACAGAGGAGCTTCTTAAAGAAGAAGATACAAGTTTTAGGTGAACAAATACTTATTTTCCACCATAATTTGCAAAATAAATCTTGCCAAATCAGACAAGGTAATTTTCTGGATTTGTTTTCTCATTTTGACTCTCATACGCAAAGAGAAAAGAATACGCTAATAGGGAGATCACCAAACAATTACAAAATATGGCTTTTATTAGAAAAGTGCACACAGAAAAACAGTACAATAAAACCACTTAAAAAACACATACATGAAAACAATGCCCTGTAGATAGTAAGAAATCCCCCTCCTCCCCCCATCCAAACTGAACACTCCCGCTGATCTGGCAAAAGTTACAACCCAGGAAGGTATACATGCAGGTGCTGAGTGCATAAACACTAAACTAAAGCTCCTAACCCCAATATGCAGTAATCTAACATGAAGCGGTCAAACACACCACCTGAGAGTCCGACGGACTAGTGAAATGTAAATAACCCTATCTAACACTGATAGTGTAATGTCTGCTACCTGCACACATAAATAATGAACAGTGAGCACGACCAATGTCTAAATCAGAGCAAGTGGGAGACAAAATAAGAGATACAGAGGGTATATACGTTACACAGGTGCTGCAGAGCCGCAGGCAGCCAGGAGGTGTGACAGAGCTGAAGCCAGGGTGTCAGTCAGGAGAGAGGAGGGGGGCCGAAGCCCAACGCGTATCGCTACACACAGGTAGCTTCGTCAGGGGCAGAAAGAGTATACCTGAGGCACAATTCAAAGATCTATATATAGCCCCAATTACATACCGGAGTGAAGGGATTCAGAACAGCTGTGAGAGCTCCAGAGTTCCCCGAGGTCCAAATGCTAGGAGTATGTGCGCGCACCTTAATGCGCAGGTGCCAACCAGTGATGCCGATGGATCAGGTGCGCCCTCCTTAATGAGAGAGCCAGAGAACAAATGCGCATACTCCCGATATAAACATGTTGCTATGGCCACCAGAAAAAGCCGGCCGGCCAAACAAAGTAACAGAGATGCGCATGCGCCTGTAGACTCTCATAATTGTGGTCTACCTATGATGTCAATTACAGGCCTCTCACATCTTTTTAAGTGGGAGAACTTGCACAATTGGTGACTGACTAAACACTTTTTTTCCCACTGTACATCCCATCATTCATCTCATTGAGTGGGAGTAAGGAACAATCTTTATTGCTATGCCTGGTGCAATGGTGGTTTGTACATTACTTCTATTACCTGCATTATTCTATAGAGGGAATAGTGGTACCACTGTGTGTGACTCTGGGGAAGGAGTGGGAGGGATTTAGACAACGTTATAGGTTTGTGGTCTCTGCTGGCTTGCAGTCCAGCACAATGAATTATGGGAAATGTAGTGAAAAGAGAGCAGAAGATTCTGAAGAGGACCGTTCACTAAGACAACAGAGCTAGTGCCAGGTCATAGGAATCGAAGCAGAGAGGCATAAAATAACATGAAACGTGGTAGAAAAGGTATATGGGGTTATTTATGGACATTATCCTTAACCCTTTTCCAATGTTGGGTGTAATAGTAAACCCACTTTGGACTCACCCTATCTGATGCAAGTTTCGGTGCTCAGCCGGCACCAGACAGGGGGAGTCTACCCGCAGCTTATAACTAGTTAAATGTCGCTATCAATCTCTGACAGTGGCATTTAATTTGCGCTTACCGGAAGCGCATTGCTAATCCCACCCATCGATGACCCCGTCACATGATCGCCAGTCATCGATGGGTCGCGCAGTTCATGCTTCACTGCCCAGGAATTTACAGGAACTGGAGGCTTTTTGCCAAGAAGAGTGGGCAGCTTTACCATCTGAGAAAATAAAGAACCTCATTCACAACTACCACAAAAGACTTCAAGCTGTCATTGATGTTAGAGGGGGCAACACACGATATTAAGAACTGGGGTATGTGAAATTTTGATCAGGGTCATTTGGATCTTTTGAGCTGTCATTGTGATTTAAAAAGAGAAAACCGTAGATTGACATTAAATAGCTTCACCCAGCCATTAACCATGAGAGGTGAAAAAAATTTGGGGATATCTTTCATATTCTCTGAAAAAAGGCCAAGAAAGCAAAAATTCTTCCGGGGTATGTATGGAGGAAGGTGCTGTGTTCAGATGATACCAAAATTGAACTTTTTGGCCACCAGGGTAAAAGCTATGTCTGACGCAAAACCAACATAGCTCATCAATAGTGATGAGCGAACATGCTCGCCACTACTCGGTACTCGCCTGAGTATCACTATGCTCAGTGTATTCAGTGAACTCGGGTCTCCACCGCGCAATTTTGGTGCTTTTTAGAGCGTCAATGACCATGCAGGGACTGTCTGCCATGCACTGTAATACCGCAGCCACTCTTTGTTGTGGTATTACAGTGATTGACTGGCCACACAGCATTATCAGGTCTATAAGAGACCTTGCTCCGACTTGCTCGCCGCATTCTGCTCCGGATTCAGCTAGTGTAGGGAGATCTGCTGCTGAGATAGGGTCAGAATCGTTCTTTTAATAGTCAGTGTGGGTCTGCTAGTGTTCAGTCCACAAATCCTGATAAACCAACAGTCCTTTTTAGGGCTAATTCGGGGGTACAGAGATTGCAGCGCTAGGTAGGCAGGGGAGTCTATGTGCACATATCCACATCAGTGCAAGGCCTGCAGGCACTGTATGTGAGTAAATAAACTGTCTGCTGCTGCTTCTTATTTTATATATACATAGCTGCAGTTATCTGTGGCAATTTTTTTTGCACCTTATACCTGCTCATTTTATTATAAGGTAATCCAAAGCCCCCTTTTTTCTATATTTATCTGCTTGGTCACGCTGCAGACTACAGCCAGTTCATTGCAATACAAGAGCTTGCAAATCTAAGAATTTAACCCCTTAACGACCGCCGATACGCCTTTTAACGGCGGCCGCTAAGGGTACTTAAACCACAGCACTTAATTAACGGCGCTGTGGAAAAAGTAAATAGCGCCCCCCAGAGTCGGATTTTCTCCGGGGTCTCGGCTGCCGGGGGTAGCCGAGACCCCAGAGAACATGATTCGGGTTTTTTTTTACCGACCCCGTATTTGCGATCGCTGGTAATTAACCGTTTACAGGCGATCGCAAAAAAAACCGCGATTTCTTTTTAATTTCTCTGTCCTCCGATGTGATCGCACATCAGAGGAAAGAGAAATGGGGTCCCAGGTAGCCCCCCAATACTTACCTGTCTCCCCGGTGCTCCTTGTGGCTCCCGATGGGCGCCGCCATCTTCAAAATGGCGGGCGCATGCGCAGTGCGCCCGCCGGCCGGCACCGAGAGAGTCTTTGGAACATGATCAGGGTCGGTTTTACCGACCCCTGTATTGCGATCGTCGGTAATTAACTGTTTACCGGCGACCGCAAAAAAAAAAAAAAGCAAAGTGTAATTCTCTGTCCTCTGATGTGATCGCACATCAGAGGACAGAGAAATAGGGGGATTCAGGGACCCTATTATACTCACCAGTGTCCCTGGGCCCTCCTGCTGCTCCTCCTGGCCGCCGACATCTTCTTGGCAAAAGAAAATGGCGGGCGCATGTGCAGTGCGCCTGCCATCTGTCGCCATCTGCCGGCCGGCAGGAGAAGAGCAGTTGGGGTTAAAATTAGGGTTAGGGCTAGGGTTAGGGCTAGGGTTAGGGTTAGGGTTAGGGTTAGGGCAAGGGTTAGGGTTAGGGTTAGGGCTAGGGTTAGGGCTAGGGCTAGGGTTAGGGTTTGGGCTAGGGTTAGGGTTAGGGCTTGGGTTAGGGCTAGGGTTAGGGTTGGGGCTAAATTTAGGGTTAGGGTTGGGGCTAAATTTAGGGTTAGGGTTGGGGCTAAATTTAGGGTAAGGGTTGGGGCTAAATTTAGGGTTAGGGTTGGGGCTAAATTTAGGGTTAGGCTATTTTCACACCTACGTTGGTACGGGGCCGTCGCAATGCGTCGGCCCGACATACCGACGCACGTTGTGAAAATTGAAGACACAAAAGAGAATAGTAAAACCAAAAACACTCAGTTTGAAAAAATGTTGCAGTAATCCGCAAGTGCTAGTAAAAGATGTAAAAAACAGGGTATTTGGTTGATACGTTTTTTGCAAAAAATGTATACTAAGCTGCTCTACCAATCTTCACGGTATACCCTTATCAGAGCAGTCCTAACTAATGTATGCAATCCCTATCTGATGTATTTAAAAACCTGATCATCTGTATATAACCTGTGTGAACAGGGTTCAGAGAGGAAAAATCCATGTGTGCATACAGGGTAGAACAGCTTTTGTGCAGATAGCCCAAGAGGAGTGGTGGAACTCCCCAGTCTTGTAGACACAAGAGAACAATTATGGAAACAGGAACACATGGGCTACTTGCACAGTGAACAAGTCTGTATGATCATGTTCACACACCACCAAGAAACCTGAAGACACAAAAGAGAATAGTAAAACCAAAAACACTCAGTTTGAAAAAATGTTGCAGTAATCCGCAAGTGCTAGTAAAAGATGTAAAAAACAGGGTATTTGGTTGATACGTTTTTTGCAAAAAATGTATACTAAGCTGCTCTACCAATCTTCACGGTATACCCTTATCAGAGCAGTCCTAACTAATGTATGCAATCCCTATCTGATGTATTTAAAAACCTGATCATCTGTATATAACCTGTGTGAACAGGGTTCAGAGAGGAAAAATCCATGTGTGCATACAGGGTAGAACAGCTTTTGTGCAGATAGCCCAAGAGGAGTGGTGGAACTCCCCAGTCTTGTAGACACAAGAGAACAATTATGGAAACAGGAACACATGGGCTACTTGCACAGTGAACAAGTCTGTATGATCATGTTCACACACCACCAAGAAACCTGAAGACACAAAAGAGAATAGTAAAACCAAAAACACTCAGTTTGAAAAAATGTTGCAGTAATCCGCAAGTGCTAGTAAAAGATGTAAAAAACAGGGTATTTGGTTGATACGTTTTTTGCAAAAAATGTATACTAAGCTGCTCTACCAATCTTCACGGTATACCCTTATCAGAGCAGTCCTAACTAATGTATGCAATCCCTATCTGATGTATTTAAAAACCTGATCATCTGTATATAACCTGTGTGAACAGGGTTCAGAGAGGAAAATTGTGCACAACGTGGGCAGCAGATGTAGTTTTTCAACGCATCCGCTGCCCAATCTATGTCCTGGGGAGGAGGGGGCGTAGTTACGGCCATGCATGCAAGGTCAGAAACGGCAGACGCGACGTGCAAAAAAAGTTACATTGAACATTTTTTGTGCCGACAGTCCGCCAAAACACAACTGATCCAGTGCACAACGGACACGACGTGTGGCCATCCGTCACGATCCATCGGCAATACAAATCTATGGGCAAAAAAAGCATCCTGCGGGCACATTTGCAGGATCCGTTTTTTGTCCAAAACGACAGATTGCGACGGATGCCAAATGACGCAAGTGTGAAAGTAGCCTTAGGGCTAGGGTTAGGGTTGGGGCTAAAGTTAGGGCTAGGGTTGGGGCTAAAGTTAGGGTTAGAGTTGGGATTAGGGTTAGGGTTTGGATTAGGGTTGGTATTAGGGTTAGGGTTGGCATTAGGGTTACGCTTGGGATTAGGGTTAGGTTTGGGATTAGGGTTAAGGTTAGGGTTGTGATTAGGGGTGTATTGGGATTAGGGTTAGGTTTGAGGTTAGGGTTGAGATTAGGATTAGGGGTGTGTTGGATTTAGGGTTTTGATTAGGGCTATGGTTAGGGTTGACATTAGGGTTGTTTTGGGGTAAGGGTTGTGAATATCGTTAGGGTTAGTGATTAGGATTATGGATCGGGTTGGGATTAGGGTTAGGGGTGTGTTGGGGTTAGGGTTGGAGCTAGAATTGGGGGGTTTCCACTGTTTAGGTACATCAGGGGGTCTCCAAACACGACAGCCAATTTTGCGCTTAAAAAGTCAAATGGTGCTCCCTCCCTTCTGAGCTCTGCCGTGCGCCCAAACAGTGGTTTACCCCCACATATGGGGCATCAACGTACTCGGGATAAATTGGACAACAACTTTTGGGGTCCAATTTCTCCTGTTACCCTTGTGAAAATAAAAACTTGGGGGCTACAAAATCTTTTTTGTGGGAAAAATTTTTTTTTTATTTTCACGACTCTGCATTTTAAACTTCTGTGAAGCACTTGGGCATTCAAAGTTCTCACCACACATCTAGATAAGTTCCTTGGGGGGTCTAGTTTCCAAAATGGGGTCACTTGTGGGGGGTTACTACTGTTTAAGTACATCAGGGGCTCTGCAATCGCAACATAATGCCCACAGACCATTCTATCAAAGTCTGCATTCTAAAACTGCACTCCTTCCCTTCCGAGCTCTGCCGTGCGCCTAAACAGTGGTTTACCCCCACATATGGCACATCAGTGTACTCGGGATAAATTGGACAATAACTACTGCAGTCCAATTTCTCCTGTTACCCTTGTGAAAATAAAAACTTGGGGGCTACAATATCTTTTTTGTGGAAAAAAAAAATATTTTTTATTTTCATGACTCTGCATTCTAAACTTCTGTGAAGCACTTGGGAATTCAAAGTTCTCACCACACATCTAGATAAGTTCCTTGGGGGGTCTATTTTCCAAAATGGGGTCACTTGTGGAGGGTTTCTACTGTTTAGGTACATCAGGGGCTCTGCAAACGCAACATAACGCCCGCAGACCATTCTATCAAAGTCTGCATTCCAAAACAACGCTCCTTCATTCCGAGCTCTGCCGTGCGCCCAAACAGTGGTTTACCCCCACATACAGTGGGGCAAAAAAGTATTTAGTCAGTCAGCAATAGTGCAAGTTCCACCACTTAAAAAGATGAGAGGCGTCTGTAATTTACATCATAGGTAGACCTCAACTATGGGAGACAAACTGAGAAAAAAAAATCCAGAAAATCACATTGTCTGTTTTTTTTATCATTTTATTTGCATATTATGGTGGAAAATAAGTATTTGGTCAGAAACAAAATTTCATCTCAATACTTTGTAATATATCCTTTGTTGGCAATGACAGAGGTCAAACGTTTTCTGTAAGTCTTCACAAGGTTGCCACACACTGTTGTTGGTATGTTGGCCCATTCCTCCATGCAGATCTCCTCTAGAGCAGTGATGTTTTTGGCTTTTCGCTTGGCAACACGGACTTTCAACTCCCTCCAAAGGTTTTCTATAGGGTTGAGATCTGGAGACTGGCTACACCACTCCAGGACCTTGAAATGCTTCTTACGAAGCCACTCCTTCGTTGCCCTGGCGGTGTGCTTTGGATCATTGTCATGTTGAAAGACCCAGCCACGTTTCATCTTCAATGCCCTTGCTGATGGAAGGAGGTTTGCACTCAAAATCTCATGATACATGGCCCCATTCATTCTTTCATGTACCCAGATCAGTCGTCCTGGCCCCTTTGCAGAGAAACAGCCCCAAAGCATGATGTTTCCACCACCATGCTTTACAGTAGGTATGGTGTTTGATGGATGCAACTCAGTATTCTTTTTCCTCCAAACACGACAAGTTGTGTTTCTACCAAACAGTTCCAGTTTGGTTTCATCAGACCATAGGACATTCTCCCAAAACTCCTCTGGATCATCCAAATGCTCTCTAGCAAACTTCAGACGGGCCCAGACATGTACTGGCTTAAGCAGTGGGACACGTCTGGCACTGCAGGATCTGAGTCCATGGTGGCGTAGTGTGTTACTTACGGTAGGCCTTGTTACATTGGTCCCAGCTCTCTGCAGTTCATTCACTAGGTCCCTCCGCTTGGTTCTGGGATTTTTGCTCACCGTTCTTGTGATCATTCTGACCCCACGGGGTGGGATTTTGCGTGGAGCCCCAGATCGAGGGAGATTATCAGTGGTCTTGTATGTCTTCCATTTTCTAATTATTGCTCCCACTGTTGATTTCTTCACTCCAAGCTGGTTGGCTATTGCAGATTCAGTCTTCCCAGCCTGGTGCAGGGCTACAATTTTGTTTCTGGTGTCCTTTGACAGCTCTTTGGTCTTCACCATAGTGGAGTTTGGAGTCAGACTGTTTGGGGGTGTGCACAGGCGTCTTTTTATACTGATAACAAGTTTAAACAGGTGCCATTACTACAGGTAATGAGTGGAGGAAAGAGGAGACTCTTAAAGAAGAAGTTACAGGTCTGTGAGAGCCAGAAATCTTGATTGTTTGTTTCTGACCAAATACTTATTTTCCACCATAATATGCAAATAAAATGATAAAAAAACAGACAATGTGATTTTCTGGATTTTTTTTTCTCAGTTTGTCTCCCATAGTTGAGGTCTACCTATGATGTAAATTACAGACGCCTCTCATCTTTTTAAGTGGTGGAACTTGCACTATTGCTGACTGACCAAATACTTTTTTGCCCCACTGTATGTGGTACCAGCATACTCAGGACAAATTGGACAACAAATTTTGGGGTCCGATTTCTCTTGTTACCCTTGTGAAAATAAAAACTTGGGGGCTAAAAAATCTTTTTTTATTTTTACGACTAAACTTCTAAACTTCTAAACATTCTAAACTTCTGTGAAGCACTTGGGCATTCAAAGTTCTCACCACACATCTAGATAAGTTCCATGGGGGCTCTAGTTTCCAAAATGGGGTCACTTGTGGGTCGTTTCCACTGTTTAGGCACATCAGGGGCTCTCCAAACGCGACATGGCGTCCGATCTCAATTCCAGACAATTCTACATTGAAAAAGTAAAACGGCACTCCTCCTCTTCCAAGCTCTGCGGTGCGCCCAAACAGTGGTTTACCCCCACATATTGGGTATCAACATATTCAGGAGAAATTGCACTACAACTTTTGTGGTCTAATTTCTCCTGTTACATTTGTGAAAAGAAGAATTTGTGGGCGAAAAGATCATTTTTGTGTAAACAAATGCGATTTTTTATTTTCACGGCTCTACATTATAAACTTCTGTGAAGCTCTTGAGGGTTCAAAGTGCTCACCACACATCTAGATAAGTTCCTTAAGGGGTGTAGTTTACAAAATGGTGTCATTTGTGGGGGGTTTCCACTGTTTATTCACATCAGGGGCTCTCTAAACGTGACATGGCGTCCGATCTCAATTCCTGCCAATTCTGTATTGAAAAAGTCAAACGGCGCTCCTTCACTTCCAAGTTCTGCGGTGCACCCAAACAGTGGTTTACCCCCACATATGGAGTATTGGCGTATTCAGGAGAAATTGTATAACAAAATTTATGGTTACATTTCTGTTTTTACACTTGTGAAAATAAAAAAAATGGTTCTGAATTAAAATGTTTGCAAAAAAAGTTAAACGTTCATTTTTTCCTTCCACATAATTTCAGATCCTGTGAAGCACGTAAAGTGTTAATAAACTTCTTGAATGTGGTTTTGAGAACCTTGAGGGGTGTTGTTTTTAGAATGGTGTCACACTTCATTATTTTCTATCATATAGACCCCTTAAAATGACTTCAAATGTGATGTGGTCCCTAAAAAAAATGGTGTTGTAAAAATGAGAAATTTTAACCCTTATAGCTCCCTAACAAAAAAAAAATGTGTTTCCAAAAATGTGCTGATGTAAAGTAGACATGTGGGAAATGTTATTTATTAACTATTTTTTGTGACATATCTCTCTCATTTAAGGGCATAAAAATACAAAGTTTGGAAATTGCAAAATTTTAAAAATTTTCGCCATATTTCCATTTTTTTCATAAATAATCGCAAGTAATATCGAAGAAATGTTACCACTAACATGAAGTACAATATGTGATGAAAAAACAATCTCAGAATCAGCGGGATCCGTTAAAGCGTTCCAGAGTTATAACCTCATAAAGTGACAGTGGTCAGAATTGCAAAAATTGGCTCGGTCATTAAGTACCAAATTGGCTCTGTCACTAAGGGGTTAAAATACAAAATTTGTCCCAGGCATCAGATGTGAGTGCGCCACAAAATCTGTCCTTTCTTTTTGGGTACTCTCTCATATTTTGCAGTGTCTTACAACATTTTTGGACACCATTTTGCTGCAGGAAAATCCTGTAGCTGGACCAAAAATATTTAGCTACAGTTCTTATATTTGTCACTGTGAGTTGTACGCCACAATGCATCGCATATGATTGCGCTAAATATTTTACAATTTTAGTACTCCAATTTTTTTGTGTCATAGCCAAATTATTGACACTATTTTGGTGTGCCCCCAAAAATCATGGCCACATTTTGATCAGTCTGTTATCTATGGCTGACGCCTGGTGTATCTGTGGTGTAAAAATCTTCGCTTTGTAAGCATACGTTGCATTGTTCTGTCTGTTAGCCTTGGTCTACTCAGTATTTAGTGTTTTCAAAAATTAAAAAACAAAAATTTATTCAGTCTGTAATCTACGTCAGATGCCTGATGTATCTGTGGTGTCAAAATATTCGCTTCACAGGCATATGTTGCATTGTTCTGTCTGCTAGCCTTGGTCTACTCATTATTTTGTGTCTTCAAAATTTAAAAAAACTAAAAAATGTATACAGTCTGTTATCTTCATCAGATGCTTGGTGTATCTGTGGTGTCAAAATCTTCGCTTCACAGGCATACGTTGCATTGTTCTGTCTGCTGTTATGATCTGGTGGCCTAGGAGCAGCATGAGACGGACTCTGGAGAAGGTGGTCCCTATACTGACCGCAAACCCTGAACCTAGCAGCGCAACTAGAAGTAGCCGTGGGGGGTACCTAACACTCCCTAGACCCCTCGACACAGCCTAAGATCTAACTTCCCCTAAAGACAGAAACAGGAAACCTATCTTGCCTCAGAGAAAATCCACAAAGAATAGATAGACCCCCACAAATATTGACTGTGAGAGGAGAGGGAAATAACATACGCAGATATGAAATCAGATTCTAGCATAGGAGGCCATACTAGCTAAAAGGAAAGAATAGAACAGAGTACTATGCAGTCAGTATTAAAACACTAGAAAATATCCACCACAGAAAATACAAATCACCACATCTGACTAAAGACATGGAGGGTATATCTGCATCTCCAGAGACACAGCTTGGCTGCAAAAAATCCTTCACAGACAAAGCTGGACAAGACAAAAACATGAATATGCACAGAACTATAAGGTCCACAGCAGGTGGACAGCAAAAACAAAGCCAGGACTTATCTTTGTAGAAAAGCACAGCAAACTGGAAAGACCAGCAGGGAAGTGAATCCTCCAAAAAAATGAACAACTGGCAGGGACTGAAGAGTCCTGCAAAGCTATATACCCCAGTCAGTTTTGCAATTAGTAGTTACACCTGTCCAATCCTGCAGTCCAGCCACAACTGCATTACCCTCTACAACCACCGGTTGATTCACCCTTTCCTTACCCGCTGGCTGCATGCTGGCTACAATATTGGATTGAAGTTCATTCTCTGTGCTCTATAGTACACGCCTGCACAAGGCAAGATTGCCTTGTGCAGGCATGTACTACGGAGGACAGAGAATGAACTTCAATCCAATATTGTAGCCAGCATGCAGCCAGCGGGTAAGGAAAGGGTGAATCAAACACCCAAAAACCCCGCCTCCATGGCTGAAGATTGTTCCCTCCAAATTCAGGTGACAGTGTCCCTTTAATGTTGATTCTTTCTTTCAGGCATTGAGGATGCCTTGGCGGCAATTTTCAGAAAGGGTCTTTCTGAATCCGCTAAAGATGTTATGGTGGGGTTCCCCACGCCTGCTGGTCTGAGTGATTCTATGTCTCTGGCCATTCAGACTGATCGGCGCTTGCGCGAGCGCAGAGTTGTGAACACTGTGGCGTTGTCCTCTGAGTGGAGCCCTGAGCCTATGCAGTGTGATAGGATTTTGTCTAGAGCTGAACGTCAAAGATTCAGGCGTCAGAATAGGTTGTGTTTTTACTGCGGCGATTCTGCTCATGTTATTTCTGATTGCCCTAAGCCTACAAAGAGAATCGCTAGTTCTGTTACAATCAGTATTATACAACCTAAATTTCTGTTATCTGTGACCTTGATCTGCTCATTATCATCATTTTCTGTCATGGCATTTGTAGATTCAGGCGCCGCTCTGAACTTAATGGACTTAGAATTTGCCAGATGTTGTGGTTTCTCCTTGCAGCCTTTGCAGAACCCTATTCCTTTAAGGGGCATTGATGCGACACCGTTGGCTAAAAATAAACCTCAGTTTTGGACACAGCTGACCATGCGCATGGCGCCAGCCCATCAGGAAGATTGTCGTTTTCTGGTGTTGCATAATTTGCATGATGATATTGTGCTGGGTTTTCCATGGTTGCAGCTACATAATCCGATGTTAGATTGGAAATCCATGTCTGTGACTAGTGATGGTTGTCAGGGGCTTCATGATCATGATCCTTTGATGTCAATTTCCTCTTCCCCCTCTTCTGAAATTCCTGAGTTTTTGTCAGACTTCCAGGATGTATTCGATGAGCCCAAATCCAGTTCCCTTCCACCGCATAGGGACTGTGATTGTGCTATTGACTTGATTGTTGTATATTTGGATGATATTTTGATTTTTTCCAATGATTGGGAGTCTCATGTGAAACAGGTCAGGATGGTATTTCAGATCCTCCGTAATAATGCTTTATTTGTGAAGGGGTCAAAGTGCCTCTTTGGAGTGCAGAAGGTTTCTTTTTTGGGTTTCATTTTTTCTCCCTCATCTATAGAAATGGATCCGGTTAAGGTTCAGGCCCATTCATGATTGGATTCAGCCACATCTGTGAAGAGCCTTCAGAAATTCTTGGGCTTTGCTAATTTTTATTGTCGTTTCATTGCCAACTTCTCCAGTGTGGTTAAACCTCTGACCGATTTGACAAAGAAAGGCGCTGATGTGACGAATTGGTCCTCCGCGGCTGTTTCTGCCTTTCAGGAGCTTAAACGCCGATTTACTTCTGCCCCTGTGTTGCATCAGCCAGATGTTTCTCTTCCATTTCAGGTTGAGGTTGACACGTCTGAGATTGGGGCAGGGGCCGTTTTGTCTCAGAGGAATTCTGATGGTTCCTTGATGAAACCATGTGCCTTCTTTTCTCAGACGTTTTCGCCTGCGGAACGCAATTATGATGTTGGCAATCGGGAGTTGTTGGCTATGAAGTGGGCATTTGAGGAATGGCGACATTGGCTTGAGGGGGCCAAGCACCGTATTGTGGTCCTGACCGATCATAAGAATCTGATTTACCTCGAGTCTGCCAAACGGCTGAATCCTAGACAGGCTCGATGGTCCCTGTTTTTCTCCCGTTTTGATTTTGTGGTCTCGTACATTCCTGGTACTAAGAATGTTAAGGCGGATGCCCTCTCTAGGAGTTTTTTTCCTGATTCCCCTGGGGTTCTTGAGCCGGTCGGCATTCTGAAGGAAGGGGTGGTCCTTTCTGCCATTTCCCCTGATTTACGACGGGTTCTTCAGGAATTTCAGGCTAATAAACCTGACCGCTGTCCAGTGGGGAAACTGTTTGTTCCTGATAGATGGACTAGTAAAGTGATTTCTGAGGTTCATTGTTCTGTGTTGGCTGGCCATCCTGGGATTTTTGGTACCAGAGATTTGGTTGGTAGGTCCTTTTGGTGGCTTTCTTTGTCGCGGGATGTGTGTTCTTTTGTGCAGTCCTGTGGGATTTGTGCGCGGGCTAAGCCTTGCTGTTCTTGCGCTAGTGGGTTACTTTTTCCATTACCGGTCCCCGAGAGGCCCTGGACACATATTTCTATGGATTTTATTTCCGATCTTCCTGATTCCCAAAGAATGTCGGTTATCTGGGTTGTCTGTGACCGATTTTCTAAGATGATTCATTTGGTGCCTTTGCCTAAATTGCCTTCTTCTTCTGATTTGGTTCCGTTGTTTTTTCAGCATGTGGTACGTTTGCATGGTATTCCGGAGAATATTGTGTCCGACAGAGGTTCCCAGTTTGTTTCTAGGTTTTGGCGGGCCTTTTGTGCCAAGCTGGGCATTGATTTGTCTTTTTCTTCTGCGTTTCATCCTCAGACAAATGGCCAGACTGAGCGAACTAATCAGACCTTGGAGACCTATTTGAGATGCTTTTTGTCTGCTGATCAGGATGATTGGGTGGCTTTTTTGCCATTGTCCGAGTTTGCCCTTAATAATCGGGCTAGTTCGGCTACTTTAGTTTTGCCTTTTTTTGTAATTTTGGTTTTCATCCTTGTTTTTCTTCTGGGCAGGTTGAGCCTTCTGACCTTCCTGGTGTGGATTCTGTGGTCGACAGGTTGCAGCAGATTTGGGCTCATGTGGTGGACAATTTGGTGCTGTCTCAGGAGGAGGCTCAACGTTTTGCTAACCGTCGTCGGTGTGTTGGTTCCCGGCTTCAGGTTGGGGATCTGGTTTGGTTATTTTCCCGTCATGTTCCCATGAAGGTTTCTTCCCCTAAGTTTAAGCCTCGATTTATTGGTCCATATAGGATTTCTGAGATTATTAATCCGGTGTCCTTTCGCCTGGCGCTTCCGGCCTCTTTTGCTATTCATGATGTCTTCCATAGATCTTTGTTGCGGAAATATGTGGAGCCCGTTGTTCCCTCTGTTGATCCTCCGGCCCCTGTGTTGGTCGATGGGGAGTTGGAATATGTTGTTGAGAAGATTTTGGATTCTCGTTTTTCGAGGCGGAAGCTTCAGTACCCTGTCAAATGGAAGGGTTATGGCCAGGAGGATAATTCTTGGGTTTCTGCCTCTGATGTCCATGCCGCTGATTTGGTTCGTGCCTTTCATCGGGCTCATCCTGATCGGCCTGGGGGCTCTGGTGAGGGTTCGGTGACCCCTCCTCAAGGGGGGGTACTGTTGTGAATTCAGCTATTGGGATCCCTCCGCTGGTTGTAGAGGGTAATGCAGTTGTGCCTGGACTGCAGGATTGGACAGGTGTATCTACTAATTGAAAAACTGACTGGGGTATATAGCTTTGCAGGACTCTTTAGTCCCTGCCAGTTGTCCATTGTTTTTGGAGGATTCACTTCCCTGCTGGTCTCTCCAGTTTGCTGTGCTTTTCTACAAAGATAAGTCCTGGCTTTGTTTTTGCTGTCCACCTGCTGTGGACCTTAGAGTTCTGTGCATATTCATGTTTTTGTCTTGTCTAGCTTTGTCTGTGAAGGATTTTTTGCAGCCAAGCTGTGTCTCTGGAGATGCAGATATACCCTCCATGTCTTTAGTCAGATGTGGTGATTTGTATTTTCTGTGGTGGATATTTTCTAGTGTTTTTAAACTGACCGCATAGTACTCTGTTCTATTCTTTCTTTTTAGCTAGTATGGCCTCCTATGCTAGAATCTGATTTCATATCTGCGTATGTTATTTCCCTCTCCTCTCACAGTCAATATTTGTGGAGGGCTATCTATTCTTTGGGGATTTTCTCTGAGGCAAGATAGGTTTCCTGTTTCTGTCTTTAGGGGTAGTTAGATCTTAGGCTGTGTCGAGGGGTCTAGGGAGTGTTAGGTACCCCCCACGGCTACTTCTAGTTGCGCTGCTAGGTTCAGGGTTTGCGGTCAGTACAGGGATCACCTTCTCCAGAGTCCGTCTCATGCTGCTCCTAGGCCACCAGATCATAACAGATTACACTCAGCCCAGCCTCATGTCGTCCCAACGTGGATTGGTAGACAATGAGGAGGATGAACAGAAGCTACTTTCATGCACTGTAAACAGTACTACAAGCACAGCTGTCATACCGTCTGTTCAGCAGCGATGGCCTGAGGACAGGGAGGAGGAGGAGGATGAGGAGGAGGACAGCATGGTCAGTCATCCTGTTGGTGAGGACACGGAAGTGTTGCCTGTCAGCATGACTGACTTTATGTTGCTCTGCGTTTCCCGTGACCCTCGCATTATTAAAATTTTTCGTGACACTCATTACTGGTTGGTGACACTTCTAGACCCACACTACAAGGAGAACTTTAAATCTCTTCTTCCAGAGGCAGACAGGTGTACTAAAATGTTGCAGTACCAGAGGACCCTTGTAGCGGAATTACAGAAGTACAATTCGGCTCAGGCAGGGGAACAATGGCAAAGTTCTGGGACAGTTTTCTCAGACCCTCCCATCGTGCTGGCACAGAGGCAAGGGTGCTGTCACAAGAAGTGCAATATTTGGAAGATGCTGATGGAGTACCTTGCAGATCGTACAAACATCCTCCGGGATTCCCCTGCGCCTTTTAATTATTGAGTATCCAATCTGGACACGTGGCATGAACTGGCTCTCTCTGCCTTGAAGGTCCTGGCCTGCCCTGCTGCTAGCATTCTGTCAGAGCGGGTTTTTAGTGCCACTGGTGTAATCATAGCAAATAAGCGCATCCGCCTGTCAACTAAAATTGCTAACATGTTGACTCTTATAAAAATGAGATGTACATATATTCTTCCCATTTATTCTTATATTTTCCATTTTTCCTATCTCTGGACCATCCTCGTATGACCTAGTATACACCTCTCTAATATAAAAAATATTGAAATAGTATTATACTATATTTTTATTTATATCCCTGTCTCTGAGCTGTTGCTAGGGACCAACATATCTCGATGGACACATTCTGGCTTCATATCTATTAACATAGGTGGATTCACAACCTTTATTCATTTGTTTGATTTCAGTATGATTGATCATTATGTTGTATACTACAGGATATATAAATTATGACCATATGTGGCAATAATTTATGTGTTTATGATTTATGAAAAATTGGTGTGTGTATATATATATATATATATATATATAATATTAGTAAGATCTATCATACTGGCTATATGGTGAATTCTTTATGTTTTTCTCTTTAGAAAAAATCCCTGAAAAAGGCCATAGAGGCCAAAATGTTGGGAATATTATTTCTGTTTATTCATTGTTAGGCTGTGAACAACAATAAACTACAAAATATTTTCTTTTCCATGGACCGAGTCTTTTTGGATATATTTTGAGTGTTTAAGGTGATCTTGATTATAGTGACTTTTATTTTTCCTTAAGAGCACCAATCTGGTTATTTTTAGAGTGCATTTGAGCTTTGATCTCTATAGTATCTTATAAAAATTAACAAGGGCTGGATTGGGCAAGGCTTCTGTACACCACCAAGTGAAAACAGCAAAACATAACCTCAAATACATTGTCTTTTTTTTGTGGAGGTGTATTCTCATGCACCTCTTCACAACCACAAATTGGTATACGCTTCCTGATTTGGTCTGTTTGGTGTTATCCTTCTCATCCTCATCATCCACAAACATACGAAAACCAGGTTGAACGTATTCCGTGATGCAAAAGTCACTAATTTTTTGTGCAAGGGAGTCAATGATGCCCATAAAATATTTTTTAAAAATGTACCCCCCATGGGGAAATGTTTGTCAGCCCATGCACTTCGTGTATGGGCATTACAAGCCTAGGAGAACCGATCCTTTACATTGGGCCTAGTTTTTAATGAGTCCTTTATCAATGTCTCCTCATTCTGCGCCACTAGATCACCAGGGTTAACGTGTTCTGTGCTGCTACAGCCAGTCCAATTTTTGGCAAGGGTGTCTGTGATGCCCATAAAATATTTTTTAAAATATACAACACATGGGGAAATGTCTGTCGGCCCATGCACTTCGCGTATGGGCATTACAAGTCTAGGAGACACGCTCCATTACATTGGGCCTAGTTTTTAATGAGGCCTTCCTCCAAGTCTTATCATCCACCACTAGTGATCACTGATGAGCGAACGTGCTCGCCACTACTCTGTACTTGCCCGAGTATCACTGTGCTCGGTGTACTCGGCGAGCACCGAGCATTTCTGGAACTATTAAGCAGGAGCTTGTGCCTTCGCCCTGCAATTTTGGCATTCTTTACAGCACCAATGAACATGCAGGGATTGTCTGCCATGCACTGTAATACCGCAGCCATTTTTGTTGTGGTATTGCAGTGATTGGCTGGCCGCCCAGTGGCATCAGGTGTATAAGAGACGTGACACCGCCCTGCTCGGCGCATTATGCTCCAGACTCCGCTAGTGTAGAGAGAGCTACCGCTGAGATAGGGTCAGATTAGTTCTTTTATTAGTTAGTGTAGGTCTACTAGTGTTCAATCCACAAATCCTGAAAAACCAACAGTACCTTTTAGGGCTATTTTAGGGGGATATAGATCATTGTGCTAGGTAGGCAGGGGAGTCTATGTGCACATATCCAAATCACTGCTAGGCATGCAGGCACTGTATGTGGGTCTATAGAGGTCTATAGATCTCTCTACATACATCAAAAGGCTCCATTACCGTCTGCTGCTGCTGCGTATTTTATATATACCTAGCTGCAGGTATCTGTGTTCATGATTTTTTTTTTTGTGGGCACCTTATACCTGCAAATTTTGGTACAAAGCAATACAGAGCCACATTTTTTACAACATTTATTGGCTTGGTAACACTGCAGACTACAGCCAGGTAATGTTACTACAAAAACATTAACCCCTTAATCCCATATGATGCACTATCCAGTCAAGGTGACCAGGGACATAATTCCCAGTGATGGGATAGTACATCATAGTCGATCGTCTGCTCTCACGGGGGGAGCACGGCTGATCACTATGTGCCAGGAGGGGTCACGGACCTATCCCGGCACATTAACTTCCGGCACACTACTATTAAAGATGATTGCAGCGTTCCGATGGCACAAGAAAGCGTCGCGCAGGGAGGGGGCTCCCTGCGTGCTTCCCTGAGACCTTCGGAGGATGTGATCGAGTTGCTCCGAGGGTCTCCTGCCGCCTCCTCCTCCCTGCAGGCTCCGGATCCAAAATGGCCGTAGGGGGCCTTTCGGGTCCTGCAGGGAGTTGGCTTTCAAGCGCCTGCTCAGGGCAGGCACCGGGAAGCCTCCCTGCAGTGCCTGTGTGATCACTGATCTGACACAGTGCACTGCAAAGTGTCAGATCAGCGATCTGTCACTATACAGTAATGTCCCCCCCTGGGGCAATATAAAAAAGTTTAAAAAAAATTACATGTGTAAAAAAAACAAAAAAACATCCTAAATAAAGAAAAAAACAAAAATATTGTTCCAATAAATACATTTTACCGCATCCGTAGCGACCTGCCCTATAAAACTGTCCTACTAGTTAACCCCTTCAGTGAACACCGTAAAAAAAAAATAAAAAAACACGCAAAAAACAATGCTTTGTTATCATACCGCCAAACAAAAAGTGGAATAACACGCGATCAAAATGACGGATATAAATAACCATGGTACCGCTGAAAACGTCATCTTGTCGCGCAAAAAACGAGCCACCATGCAGCATCATCAGCGAAAAAATAAAAAAGTTATAGACCTCAGAATAAAGCGATGCAAAAATAATTATTTTTTATATAAAATAGTTTTTATCATATAAAAGCGCCAAAACATAAAAAAAGATATAAATGAGGTATCGCTGTAATCGTTCTGACCCGAAGAATAAAACTGCTTTATCAATTTTACCAAACGTGGAATGGTATAAGCGCCCCCCCAAAAGAAATTCATGAATAGCTGGTTTTTGTTCATTCTACCTCTCAAAAATCGGAATAAAAAGTGATCTACAAATGTCACATGCCCGAAAATTGTACCAATAAAAACGTCAACTCGTCTCGCAAAAAGCAAGACTTCACATGACTCTGTGGACCAAAATATGGAAAAATTATAGCTCTCAAAATGTGGAGAAGCAAAAACTATTTTTTGCAATCAAAAGGTTCTTAGCGTGTGATGGCTGCCAATCATTAAATCTGCTAAAAAAGCTATAAAAGTAAATCAAACCTCCCTTCATCACCCCCTTAGTAAGGGAAAAATAATAAAATTTAAAAAAACGTATTTATTTCCATTTTTCCATTAGGGTTAGGGTTGGGGCTAAAGTTAGGGTTATGGTTGGGGCTAAAGTTCCGGTTAGGGTTAGGGTTGGGACTAAAGTTAGGGTTAGTGTTGGGGTTAAAGTTAGGCTTAGGGCTGGGGCAAAAGTTAGCTTAGGTTTGGGGCTAAAGTTAGGGTTAGGGCTACAGTTAAGGTTGGGGTTAGGGTTGGGGCTAAAGTTAGGGTTAAGGTTGGGGCTAAAGTTAGGGTTAGGGTTGGGACTTAGGGTTTGGGTTGGGGCTAAAGTTAGGGTTTGGATTACATTTACGGTTGGATTAGAGTTGGGATTAGGGTTAGGGGTGTGCTTAGGTTTATGGTTGAGATTAGGGTTAGGGGTGTGTTTGGGTTAGGGTTTCAGTTAGAATTGGGGGGTTTCTACTGTTTAGGCTTATCAGGGGCTCTCCAAACTCGACATGGTGTCCGATCTCAATTCCAGCCAATTCTGCATTGAAAAAGTAAAACAGTTGTCTTTCCCTTCCGTGCACCCAAACAGGGGTTTACCCAAACATATGGGGTATTAGCGTACTCAGGACAAATTGGACAACAACTTTTGGGGTCCAATTTAGCCTGTTACCCTTCGGAAAATACAAAACTGGGGGCTAAAAAATAATTTTTGTGGAAAAAAAGATTTTTTATTTTCACGGCTATGCGTTATAAACTGTAGTGAAACACTTGGGGGTGCAAAGTTCTCACAACACATCTAGATAAGTTCCTTGGGGGTATAGTTTCCAATATTGGGTCACTTGTGGGGGGTTTCTACTGTTTAGGTACATCGGGGGCTCTGCAAATTCAACGTGACGCCTGCAGACCAATCCATCTAAGTCTGCATTCCAAAAGGCGCTGCCCTTCCGAGCTCTGCCATGCGCCCAAACAGTGGTTCCCCCATATATGGGGTATCAGCATACTCAGGGCAAATTGGATAACAACTTTTGGGGTCCAATTTCTCCTGTTACCCTTTGGAATATACAAAACTGGGGGCTAAAAAATAATTTTGAAAACTTTTTATTTTCACGGCTCTGCGTTATAAACTGTAATGAAAAACTTGGAAGTTCAAAGCTTTCACAGCACATCTAGATAAGTTCCTTTGGGGGTCTTCTTTCCAAAATGGTGTCACTTGTGGGGGGTTTCAATGTTTAGGCACATCAGGGGCTCCCAAAACGCAACATGGCGTCCCATCTCAATTCCAGTCAATTTTGCATTGAAAAGTCAAATGGTGCTCCTTACCTTCCGAGCTCTGACATGCGCCCAAACAGTGGTTTACCTCCACATATGGGGTTTCAGTGTACTCAAAACAAATTGCACAACAACTTTTGGCATCCAGTTTCTTCTATTACCCTTGGGAAAATAAAAAATTGGGAGGCGAAAAAATAATTTTTCTCTTCTGAGCTCTGCCATGCGCCCAAACAATGGTTTATCCCCACATATGGGGAATCAGCGTACTCAGGACAAATTTTACAAGAAAATTGGGGTCCAATTTATCCTGTTACCCTTGGTAAAATAAAACAAATTGAAGCTGAAGTAAATTTTCAATTAAATGTTCATTTTTTTTAACATTTCAAAAATTCCTGTGAAACACCTGAAGGGTTAATACACTTTTTGAATGTGGTTTTGAGCACCTTGAGATGTGCAGTTTTTAGAATGGTGTCACACTTGGGTATTTTCTATCATATTTACCCCTCAAAGTGTCTGCAAATGTGATCTACTCCTTTCAGCTTCTGGATATTAGTTTGCACCTAGTTTCACATTTAGCAGACTATGGGCACTTTTTTTGCTATATGTGGTGCACATTTTTCCATAGAAGTGTATGCTCTGCCCATCTACTTGCCCACTGCTGTTCCCTTCAACCCCTCTCACTGCAGCATACATCCCATGTCACCCCTCTCCCTTGCTACTTCCATTGATCCCACTGCCTTATTCCTGTCTAATCACGGTTACCAGCTTCCAGCCAGGTTTTATTACAGTTCACTACCTATCTACAACACTGCTACATCCAGCAGTGTATCAGGCGGCATTTTTTTTTTCCGCTCCTCTGTAGCGATATGTCATATGTCACTTCTGGCCAGGGCTCTTCATTTATTGGCTGCCGGCCGAGGTGTCCCGCCTCTTCCCTTTATAGACTCTGCACGGAGTCTACATCCCCAGACCAGCGGTGGACTCCGCGTCTGGCGGTAGGCAGGCCTACACCACATTCTCCTAAAGGTAATTTAACTCTTCCTCGCATGGTTAGTGAATTTACTTCTATTACACCTACTTACTATCATCATTTTAATACCTTTACAGAACCTCTGTACGCATATCACGGCTGTGTTGTAAGTAGCATACCCATCTATATATCTCATTCTCTGGTCTTTTGTTTAACCCTCTGGTGACCCCATTATTTTCCACAGTCCCCCTTCATAGATTTATTTTGGCCCGCTGACTTCCGGGCTCATTCATCACATGAATTCTGTATTCGGTATGTTCTTTAGATACCTTTTGTCACACAGACACGTATCCATCATTTGTCTTGCACTTCCCTACCTCCTTACACTCATAATGGATTGTGCTCAGATTTTGGCCTTTATTCTCTGCCAGATTTACTTCTGCTGTGTATCATGTATGATTGCATTGTATTTGACCGACCGCTTCTCCTTTTTGTATATACTTTGGTTATTTTGTTTCTTGTATTTATTTGCACTTTTCACATTTTGTAGTAACTGAAGAAGGTTCATGTTGAACCGAAACGTTTTGAGTATACTGCAAAATAAATTCTTCTGTTCAAGCATCCCAAGTTGAGTGCTAAGTTTTATGTTGATTAAGTATATGGTGTGGGAGTCTAACTATAGCACCATTTTGTAGCTGTGCTCACGGTGTTGTTTCACATAAATGTTCCCTTACGTGTTCAGCACGCTACTCTGTCATGTCCACGACTACCACATTTTCTTATAATGCAGTGGAAACAGCCAATATCCTCGCACAGTCTAAAATCTCCAGTGATTTTCTATTAATTCACCCGAATGAGACCCGGGGCAAGGATCTTGAGCGCGAACTAAGATTTGCCACCAACATCAAACTACATTGTGCTACCCACTCCGAATATTTGAGGGTACAACGCATTCCACGAGGCTTACGGGTTCCTCTGCATCCCACATTGTTTCGTGAATAACCCGATTTTTGTGCCAAATTCGAACAGATATTGAATAAGTGCTCTCTTGACCTCATAACCCTAACAGTTGAATTTCTTCAGAAAGCAATCACTTCTAGCTCTGAGAAAATTAAGGTTATTGAGGCCCAGCTGTCAACCACAGGCACTCCGGAGGAACTTGCTACTCTAAAATCTGAGATTGAAGATCGCATCAACCGCCACAAACGGGATATCGAAACAAGAAAACAGAACAAGTTTGCCCGGGACGCCGAAGACTATAGACTGAACCGAGTATACAGATGGCAGGACAGTTCAAGGTGCACAACTACACGTCAACCTCCACATACATCTTTCAACTTCTCCACCTCTGGCTCCGATCAGGAGCAAGGACTAACCTCTGCTACCGCAGTTCCTTTTTATGGTTGACACAGCCGCCCCAACTACAGAACAAAATGTGGCGGGGACAGAAGCATAAGAAGGGACTAGGACTTGGGGCGCATCACCCGCTCCAAGGTATTGACAATTTGGTAGTCAATATTTCATCAAGAACATTGAGCCTTTCGGAACATTTTTTGCTACAGAAGGGGCTGCCATTCTGCCACTCTTATCATTGTCGGACATTTAATCTTGAGATGGATTTACAACGTTTTTTCAGATTGATTAGCCTTAAGCCACTTTTCTCCTCTATCCCTTCTTCTGGAACTAGTCCCCCAATTACCACTAACCCCAAATGCATTTCAGCTAATAGTTTGGGCCTACGCAGTATGAGTTCATTTCGTCAGCCCCACAACTCACATGCAGTTGAAACCTTTGTGACGTTTGTACAAAATTCCTTTCACACGTTGCGACATGACATTGAAAGAGGGGCTCAGTTCTACCCAACCAATCTTACATTGGAGGAACGACATGTTCTAATGGCCTTGCAGGAGGACAATTCCATAATTATAAAACCAGCGGATAAAGGGGCCGCTTTGGTGGTAATGGGCAAATCTCTCTACCTGGCGGAAATCACGCGACAATTAAGTGACCGGTCAGTCTACTGTCCCCTCAATAAGGACCCCTCTTATAACATCAGACATGAAATCGAGGTGAACCTCCACAAATACTCCTCCCTTGGGGTCCAAGACCAAAAACTTGCGATTTTCTTACCAACAATAACCCTATCACTCCGGTGTTCTACACCCTCCCCAAAATCCACAAAAATTTACAAAACCCCCCCAGGGAGACCGATCGTGGCATCAACCGACTCCATTTTGTCACCATTAGCAATATACTTAGAGAAAATTCTCACCCCTCTGATTAAACAGACACCATGTTTTTTACTTGATACCAACGCTTTCATGGATACCATACGCCAAATCGGCTCTATTCCTACCGATGCACTACTTGTCACTCTGGACGTAAAAGATCTTTACACCTCCATTCCACATCTAGAGGGAATAGCTTCCACACAGAAACTCTTGTCTACTACAAACATGGACTCGGACCAGATCCAGATGTGCGTTGACCTCCTTACATTGGTACATACCTCTAATTTTTTCCGCTTCCAAGATGATTTTTTCCTACAGACACGTGGGACCGCAATGGACTCTAATGTGGCGCCCCCCCTATGCTAATGCCTATATGGCGGATTTCGAAGCAACTACCATATATGACAATGATCTATTTTGCAACCATGTAATTGTGTGGAAATGCTATATAGATGATGTTTTTTGCATCTGAGATGGCCCATTGGAGTCCCTCTTGCTTTTTCTTGACTTTCTCAATCACTCCTGGCCAGGGATTTCCTTTACCATGGGACATGACCAACAACAGGTCAACTTCCTGGACACCATGGTCATTAAAGATTCCGAATGCACCCTTACCACAGATCTCTATGTCAAACAGATTGACGGAAATGGTCTTCTACACTTCCAGAGTTTACATCCTCCCTCCACGAAAAAATCTATTCCCAAGTCACAATTCCATTGAGTACAGCGCATTGTATCTGACCCTGCCACTCGAGACCTAAGCCAAGCGGAAATGACGGACAAATTTCTTACAAGGGGCTATCCCTCTACCCTGCTGAATGGGGCTAGGGTCCCCTCTAACAGGGCCCAATGTAATAACTCCAAGTGAATACCATTTGTGCATACATTCCTTCCATTTGCGTATATCCTCCATAAGGCTATCCGCAGAAGTTGGTCCCTTTTTTCCACTGCTCACCCGGACGTCCCCGACTTCAGACAACCCTTCCTCCCATGTTTCAAGCAAGCACGCAATATCAAAGACAACCTTGTGAAGGCTGACATTGGCCCTAAACTTCCCTGTGAGAAACAGAGTTTTCTACTTAGACCCAAAGTAGGGACCTTCCCGTGCTTACACTGCGCACAGTGTAATAATGTCCTCAAAGGAGAGAAATTTATACATCCCCTATCGGGCAAAGAATTTAAAGTACAAGGTTTTTTCACTTGCGACTCGTCTTTTGTCATCTATCTTATCAAGTGCCCATGTGGCCTGTTATATGTGGGGGAGATGTCCCAACTAGTGTTGAGCATTCCGATACCGCAAGTATCGGGTATCAGCCGATATTTGCGGTATAGGAGTTCCGATACCGAGTTCCGATACTTACCGCATATCGGATACCGGAATCGGAAGTGCCCAGAATTCAAACTGCACAAATTCAGCCAATGAGGAATGATTACAAGTGTGGGCACATCCTGTTCAGCATGGTGGGCATGTAACTACTGGCAAGGCTGTGATTGGCTGCTGAAATGATGTCATGATGCACTATAAAAAACGCTGCCGCCATTTTGCGCTCACTCTGCTGTGAATTCAGTTAGGCATAGAATGCTGTGTTGTGACTGAGGGCCAGTTGAGATAGCGATTTGCTTTATTGTGCTTTTCCCAGGCTAATTTAGCAACCGCTGTGTGTTCACCTTGCTTTTGCCTTGCAGCGCTGTTTTCACAGCGATCTGCAAGGTGTCTGTGTGTGTGTGTGTGTGTGAGTGCAGCCCACTCTGTAGTCTGTGTGCAGCCATAGCCGGTTGTATTCAGCTCTGGGTGGTTCACTGCCTCATACTGTTCTATCCATTGTCCTTCTTTGCAAATAGTGCAGCCTGCTGCACATTTTTTCAAATAATTCCTATTAGTGGCTTTCTACCCATATCCAGCCAAATAGTGGAAAAATGGAAAAACACTACATAGGATAACGTAGAGGAGGTTTTTTGGGCCTTACAGTGCCATTTACAGCTGTCTGCACGGTCTCTGTGTGAGTGCAGCTTGCCCTGTAGTCTGTGTGCAGCCACAGCCGGTTGTATCCAGCTCAGGGTGCGTCACTGCCTCATACCGTAAAATACATTGTCCTTTTTTGCAAATAGTGCAGCCTGCTGCACATTTTTTCAAATAATTCCTATTAGTGGCTTTCCACCCGTATCCAGCCAAATTGTGGAAAAACACTACATAGGATAACGTAGAGGAGGTTTTTCGAGCCTTGCAGCGCCGTTTACGGCTGTCTGCACGGTCTCCGTGTGAGTGCAGCTCGCCCTGTAGTCTGTGTGCAGCCACAGCCGGTTGTATCCAGCTCGGGGTGCGTCACTGCCTCATACCTTAAAATACATTGTCCTTTTTTGCAAATAGTGCAGCCTGCTGCACATTTTTTCAAATAATTCCTATTAGTGGCTTTCCACCCGTATCCAGCCAAATTGTGGAAAAACACTACATAGGATAATGTAGAGGAGGTTTTTTGGGCCTTGCAGCGCCGTTTATGGCTGTCTGCGCGGTCTCCGTGTGAGTGCAGCTCGCCCTGTAGTCTGTGTGCAGCAACAGCCGGTTGTATCCAGCTCGGGTTGCGTCACTGCCTCATACCGTAAAATACATTGTCCTTTTTTGCAAATAGTGCAGCCTACTGCACATTTTTTCAAATAATTCCTATTAGTTGCTTTCCACCCTTATCCAGCCAAGTTGTGGAAAAACACTACATAGGATAACTTAGAGGAGGTTTTTTGGGCCTTGCAGTGCGGTTTACGGCTGTCTGCACGGTCTCCGTGTGAGTGCAGCTCGCCCTGTAGTCTGTGAGCAGCCACAGCCGGTTGTATCCAGCTCGGGGTGCGTCACTGCCTCATACCGTAAAATACATTGTCCTTTTTTGCAAATAGTGCAGCCTACTGCACATTTTTTCAAATAATTCCTATTAGTTGCTTTCCACCCTTATCCAGCCAAGTTGTGGAAAAACACTACATAGGATAACTTAGAGGAGGTTTTTTGGGCCTTGCAGTGCCGTTTACGGCTGTCTGCATTGTCTCCGTGTGAGTGAAGCTCGCCCTGTAGTCAGTTCTGCCAACAAAAAATAAATAAATAATAAAGTTCATCAAATACACCACTTTACAGTTGTGTAGGCCACATTAGCTCATATTAAAGTCTAGTCCACACTTTAGAAAATGTTACCGCTCCTGTCCCTGCGCGCTGCCGTCGCTCCACCGCTCCTGTCCCTGCACGCCGCCGTCGCTCCACCTCCGGACTTCAGCGTTCCAGTCTCTCCAGTGCGGCGTCTCGTCCACCTCCCTCTGCGCGTTCCCGCCGCTCCTCTTCCTGGTCGCGGCGCGCTCGTGCCCAGACGGCTCATGCACTTCCGGTTCCTCACTCTGCTAGGGGCGTCCGGTGCTGGCGCAGGCGCCCTGGGATCGTCAAAGGGCGCATGCGTTCCTCTGTTTCTCCGCCTTACCCGGAACTCCCGAGTGACAGCCAATCTGAGTAGATCTTCCTGTATTTAAGGTTGGTCTTCCTGCTATGCTATGCCTGACTGTCATTTTGCTTTTGCAAGTGCTTCTGGCCCGTTCGCTCTGCCTGTGCTCGCTGTCTTCTGCGTTCCTCGTAGTCCGAGCTTGTTATCTTTGTCCTGCTTAGGTTTCTCCCTGTGTTGTAGTCAGTCCTGTTTGTTTAGCACCTCTCTGTTTTCCGTTTCTCCTACAGGTTCCCCCTGCCTGGGCTTCCCGGTTTGGCTTCCATCTCCCTGGTCCTGAGCTTCAGTTCTGTCTTTCAGTTTTCCTTTGTTCGCCTCTCTCCTTCCTCCCGTTCTCCTAAGTTCCTGTTCTTCTCTCTCTAGAGCCGCCCCTCTAGGTACAGTCACTGTGGGTTTGACTCCTCTGGGTCTGCGCCTTACGATCCCTGTATTGGGGTCGGTTCCATAAGGTTAGCTCACCCGGAGGGTTTGTCTCTCCCACGGTCCAGAGGGTCCACTCTCTTTCTCGCTCTGATCGCGTCACAGAAAATTAGTGTTTCTTACACCTGTTAGGAGCTGTTCAGGAATAAGCACATTAAGCCCTTAGTACTTTTCTGCTTATCTTTATCAGTCAACCAAGATGAAGAAGGCAGGGAGTAAGGCACGTGGGCGCGGAGCAGGGAGAGGACGTGGGGATTCTGTGCCTGCTGCGGGCACCGGTGACTAATCATCACCCAGTTTCAGCAGGGAACAGTCCTTCATGTGCAACTTTGTAGGAGAGCGTCGTACACCGCTGCTGCGTGAAGATCAAATTGAAGCCGTTGTCAGATGGATGGCAGCTAACACATCAACTTCAATTAGCGCCACATCCTCGCAGGCACAGAGCACTGGAGAGCACCCATCTGTCTCTTCAGCACCTGCCAAATTGCCCAGGCAGTCAGAGAGCCAAGGACAGGAGCCGTCTCTATTTCTGTTCTCTGAATCTCTTGGCTTGGAAACAGGGGGCCAGCCAAGCAGCATTGGAGAAATGGAAGAAGAGGCAGTGTGCAGTGATGCCCAACAGCTTTGTCTCTCTGACTCTGAAGAGGCAGGTGGGCCAGTGCCTCCGGTCACCTCACCATAGTACGCATCAGATGATGAGACTCAGGTGCCGCTTTCTGGTGCGTACTGTGCTGCCGGGACTACCCAGGAGGAGCAGTTGGTGGCAGAGGGTTGTGTAGATGATGAGGTCCTTGACCCATCGTGGCGTGAGGAACAGGAAGGTGGTGAGAGCAGCTCTGAGGAAGAGATTCCCCGAACGGGCCAAGGAGGGAGAGGGAGGGGGAAGACTGCGGAGCCTGTAGCCTCCACTTCGGCACCCGTTAGGAGCATGTCTCTTCCAAAAGCCAAAAAGGGCGCTCCCAAGACTTGCAGTGCCTGGTCCTTTTTTGACACAGTTGCAGATGACATTTGCTTTGTCAAATGCAAGGTGTATCATCAGAAAATCAAAAGAGGGAGAAATGTCAGCAGCCTCAATACCTCAAATATGTGGAAACATCTGCGGACCAGGCACGCGGTGGAGTTACAAAAACACACTGAAGACCTAGGCCAACTAACAGCGGCAGCTACCACCTCTTCAGCTCGTGTTGCCTCTTCCTCCAGCTTACACACAGCTGGTTCGGCTTCCTCCCAGGATCGCCATAGAAGAACCTCTGGCACTATTGTCCAGAGACCCACTTTAATTCCACCCACAGCACCACGTTCCCAGTCATCCTCACACTCCCAGCCCAGTCTACAGCCATCGGTAGTACAGGCATGGGAGAAAAGGCGGCCATTCTCGGCAAACCACCCACGAGCACAGGCTCTGAATGCAGGCATTGCCAAACTTCTGTCACTGGAAATGCTGTCATTCAGGCTGGTGGAGACTGACAGCTTCCATGACTTGATGGCATTGGCAGTCCCACAGTACAATGTGCCCAGCCGCTTTTATTTCAGTAGGCAAGCTGTCCCTGCCCTGCACAAGCATGTGGAGGGACACATAAAACACGCGCTACTGAACGCCGTCAGTAGCAAGGTCCACCTACCACCGATGCGTGGACCAGTCACCATGGACAGGGGCAATACCTTTCCCTCACTGCCCATTGGGTTAATGTTGTTGAGCCAGGTACAGATCGTGCGAGTGTTGCAGGATGTGTCCTGCCCACTCCAAGGATTGCAGGAATCCAGTCTGTACACATTGACTCCTCCTCATACACAAGTTCCTCAGAATCATCGCTGCAGGAGCCGTCACAGTCCACCTCCACATGGACCCGTGAACGTTTACCTGTTACGACCGACATGAGCACAGCCGTGGCCAAACGTCAACAGGCCATCTTGAAATTAATTTCTTTGGGGAATCGAAGCCATACAGCGCAGGAGCTCTGGAATGTCATCAAGCAGGAGAGCGATGTGTGGTTTGTGCCAGCGAATCTCCAGCCAGGCATGGTAGTTTGTGACAATGGCCGAAATCTGGTGGCAGCTCTGGGCCTCGGCAACCTCACTCACATCCCATGTCTGGCACATGTGCTCAACTTGGTCGTGCAGAGTTTTTGAGGGACTATCTGGATCTTGATGCACTGCTGCACAAGGTCCGCCTAGAGTGTGCTTACTTGCGGCGTTCCAGCACGGCAAGATCGCGCATTGCAGCTCTGCAGCGCCGATTCCACCTTCCGGAACATCGCATCATATGTGACCTACCCACCAGGTGGAATTCCACGTTACATATGTTGGAGCGGTTGTGTGAGCAGCAGCAAGCAGTAATGGAGTACCAGCTGCATCAGGCGCAAAGAAGTCGCACTCCGCGCCGTTCAGACTTCACAACCACAGAGTGGGCCACTATGAAGGACATCTGCCAGGTTTTGCGTCCCTTCGATTATTCCACGCGGATGGCGAGTGCAGATGATGCACTAGTCAGCATGACTATCCCCCTTATCTGCCTGCTTCAACAAACACTGCAAGCGCTAAGGGATGATGTTGTGGAAGATGTGGAGGATGAGGAGTCACCATTTCCATCAGCTTTTGGACAGTCAGCGCCACGTGGTTCCTCACAAATACGTAGGCAGGGGACACTTTGTGAGGAGGATGAGGAGGAGTCAATGGAGGAGGAAGACATCCATCCAGAGGAGGGAGTTACACAATTGTCCAGTAGTCAGTGTGTACAGCGAGGGTGGGGTGATGAAGAGCGGGCAGAGATCATGCCTCTTGCAGGGGACAGCGTTTCTTGGCCAGTTGGCAGTCTGCAGCACATGGTTGATTACATGCTGCAGTGCCTGAGAAACGACTGCCGCATTGCCCACATTCTCAACATGGCTGATTATTGGGTGTACACCCTCCTCGATCCTTGCTACCGGGACAACGTACAAAACGTCATCACACCGTTGACCCGGGAGCGTAAAATGCAGGAGTACCAAGACACACTGGTGAATTCCATCATCTTCTCCAGTCCAATTGAGAGCAGTGCTGCTGGTGCTTTACAAAGCAGCTCAGTGCATCGAGGCAGTGGAGGAGGCTCTGCACAAAGAGAGAGCAGAAGCAGTGCCTCTGCCCAAGGCAAGACCAGTATGGCCCAACTATGGCACAGTTTTGTGTGCCCGCCCCAAATGTCTACACCATCACCGGCAGCTCCAGTCAGCAGGAGGCAATGGTTCCGTCAGATGGTGACAGACTACGTGTCTTGCCCTCTTACTGTACTCCCAGACAGCTCTTCCCCTTTCAAGTTTTGGGTCTCTAAGCTGGATACATGGCCAGAGCTAAGCCAGTATGCATTGGAAGGTGCTGGCTTGCCCTACGGCTAGTGTATTATCGGAACTCATCTTTAGTGCTGCAGGTGGTGTACTAGCAGACCGTCGCATGCGACTATCCTCTGATAACGTTGACCGCCTTACTTTTCTGAACCAAACAACGTCAGCTGATCCCTAATAGCATGCCACGGCCGTGACGCCGCACAGTCTGAAGAAGCCGGAAGGAGGGGAGTGAGAGGCGAGGATATGCACTGCGCATGCCCATGGATCCCAGGCCCGCAGTGGGAATACATTAGACGACACTGCGAGGTGGGATCTCGGGCAGCGTGGCCGCACAGGCTCAGCCAGCCTGACACCAAATGATGTCAGAAGACGGGCAGCGCTAAGTGTGCATGGCCAAGGGATAACATAACAGCGCAGGCTCTGGTACAGATTCAAACAACGCTGAGGAGGCGGCGCATGGCACCAAGGGGGTAGGAATGACGGCTGTGCAGTGTCACATTACAAAGGAAAGTCCCACCTCCGGGACGGTTTTACGGTGTGAGGGGACACATTTCATAAGAGTCTGGGGGGGTTAAAGGTTCCCTTTCAACTTGATCCAGTGCAGGCTTCGGCCTACACTCAGCTCCTCCTGCTGTCCCCAGGCTCTAACACCGCCAGTTGGTGCCCGGAAGTGTTAGCTGCACAGAGAAAAACGCCCGCCAATGTGTCAGTGGGGTTCAGCAACGCCAGGTGTTCCCCTGCTGTGTAGCCGGCAACGTGTCCTGCAAATGCCACGCAGACAAAACAGACCTAAAACTGCCTCCATTGTGGGCTTCGGCCTACACTCTGCTCCCTCTGCTCCTCCTGCTGATCCTGGGCTCTAACACCGCCAGTTGGTGCCCGGAAGTGCTAGCTGCACAGAGAAAAACACCATGTAATGTCAGTTGGGTTCAGCAACGCCAGCTGTTCCCCTGCTGTGCAGCCGGCATCGTGTCCTGCAAACGCCATGCAGACACAACAACTGAAATTAAAGGGAACCTGTCCCCCCCAGGTGTTTGTATGTATAACAGCCACCTTGTACAGCAGTAATGCTGCATTAAGTTATTCTCCTTGCACACGTCGAACTCAACACGTAAAAAATGTGTCCCCTGAGACCATTAAACCGGCCTTGAGGTGTGACTTTCCTTTTTAATGACACGCAGCAACCCCCTTGGTAGCGCTGCCCGTCTTCTGACATCATTGGTTGGCTGGCTGCGCCTCTGCGTCCGCCCTGCCCGACACAATGCCCCTCGGTGTCTTATTTATTTTGACTGCGAGGGTGTGATTGATGGACATGAGCAGTGCATATCTTCGCCTGGCTGTCACTCATCTCCTTCCGTCTTCTTCAGACTGTGCGGCTTCATGGCCGTGGCATGCGATAAGGGATCAGCTGACGCCACACAGTCTGAAGCAGGTGTAAGGACATGAGTGAGAGGCGAACATATTTACTGCGCAAGGCCATGAATCCCAGCCCTGCAGTGTGAATTAATGAAAAGACATGAAATGAGGTCAGAAGACGGGCAGCGCTAACAGCGCATGGCCAAGGGATAACACAACAGCGCAGACTCCTGTCCAGCAAATAACGACGCTCAGGAGAGTGCGCCCAGCACCAAGGTGGTATTTTTGACAGCTGTGCTGCGTCTCATTAAGAAGGCAAGTCACGCCTCCAAGACAGTTTGACTGTATAAGGGGCTAAATTTTATACGTGTTTCATTCAGCGTGTGCAAGGAGCAAAATTTAAAGAGCAACCTTTTACTTGTGCAGCATTACTGCTGCACAAGGTGTGGCTCTTCTAGTTTGTAACCCCTGAGGGGGGTTAAAGGTTACCTTTGAAATTGGTTCAATTAGGCTTCGGCCTACACTCTGCTCATCCTGCAGACCCTGGGCTCTAACACCGCCAGTTGGTGCCCGGAAGTGCTGACTGCACAGAGAAAAACACCCGCCAATGTGTCAGTGGGGTTCAGCAATGCCAGCTGTTCCCCTGCTGTGTAGCCGACATCGTGTCCTGCAAACACAACGCAGACACAACAGACCTAAAACTGCCTCCAGTGCAGGCTTTGGCCTACACTCTGCTCCCCCTGCTGACCCTTTGCTCCAACACCGCTAGTTGGGGCTCTAGGAAGACAAGCTTGAATAGGTCCCCATCCTGGTTCCAGTACCATCAGCTGGTTCCGGGCAGAGCCTTTGGCTTAGGTGCCTCCTTCTGGGTATCCGAGTTCCACCAACGTCAGGTGGTCCTTGGTAGTGCTTTCAGGCATGGGTACCTCCTGCTTAGTAACCGGGTTCCAGTAACGTCAGCTGGTCCTCGGTAGTTCCATTGGCTCTTGGACCTTCTGCTCCCCATCCTGGTTCCAGTACCGTCAGCTGGTTCCGGACAGAGCCTTTGCCTTAGGTGCCTCCTTCTGGGTATCCGAGTTCCACCAACGTCAGGTGGTCCTTGGAAGTGCTTTCAGGCATGGGTACCTCCTGCTTAGTAACCGGGTTCCAGTAATGTCAGCTGGTCCTCGGTAGTTCCATTGGCTCTTGGACCTTTGGCTACCCATCCGGGTTCCAGTACCGTCAGCTGGTTCTCGGCAGTGTCTTTTGCTCTTGTACCTTCTGCTCCCCATCCTGGTTCCAGTACCATCAGCTGGTTCCGGGCAGAGCCTTTGGCTTAGGTGCCTCCTTCTGGATATCCGAGTTCCACCAACGTCAGGTGGTCCTTGGTAGTGCTTTCAGGCACGAGTACCTCCTGCTTAGTAACCGGGTTCCAGTAACGTCAGCTGGTCCTCGGTAGTTCCATTGGCTCTTAGACCTTCGGGTAGCCATCCAAGTTCCAGTTCCATCAGCTGGTTCTCGGCATTTTCTCAGCCTTCTTATACCTTCTGCTACATTTCCAAGCTGAAGACCCTAAAGACGAAGACCCAGAAGACCACCCCTAAGATGACGACGACACCAGAGACGACAACCACTGAGATGACGACGACCCTGGAGACGATGACCCTGAAGACCACCCCGATGATGACGATGACGACCCCGGAGACGACGACCCTGGAGATGACGACATGGAAGACCGAGAAGCAGAAGAACAAGAGGCTGCAGAACAAAGAGCAGAAGGACATTAAGCATAACACTAAACATCAGAGCAAAATATATTATCTAAATTATAAGCAGAAGAAGACTAAGCAGTGTATGGGGGTGAGTCCGTTCCTCCTCAAGGTGCCCCTGGAAAAAAGCCTGCTGCAGGCCAAACTGAACGCGGACAAATGTTACTGTTTTGTGACAGGCAGAACGGAAGGTGTAATCTTCAAACTTTTATAGATAACAACTACAGGAATGCCTGTCACAAATAAGAATATGATGAAGAAGTAGAATATGAAGAAGAATAATAGTTGAATAAAAAGAATATGAATAATGTAACAAAAAAAATAATAGGTAGAAGATGAAGAAGAAGATGAAGAAGGTGAAGGGCGTGGAAGTAGTGAAACATCAATATCTGACAAAATAAAAAAAACTTAACATAGTCAATATCTTTCTAACTCCAAACGTCTTAAAATTTTTTTTAAATTCATGCTATTCTATTTGATTGGGCTAAACCTCTATACCTTTAATGTCTCCGCCACCTCCCCTAATACATCTTACATTATTCTTAGTTGTTTTCCTTCATGTACAATGAACCTACAAGGAAAGAAAGGGTTTATTTTAATTCCGATATTTTCGTCCCTTTGACTTGCATTGGTATCGGGTATCGGTATCGGCGAGATCCGATATTTTGCCGGTATCGGCCTATCCAATCCGATACCGATACTTTCCGATAGCGGAAGGTATCGCTCAACACTAGTCCCAACCCATTAGAGACGGAATTTCTAAACACAAGAGCACCATCATTTTATCACCAAGGGACACAATATCTCCCAGCTGAGATACCAAATTATTGAAAACGTGCCACCCCCATGAAGGGGAGCTAACAGGATTCTTACTTTGAAAAAACATGAGGCCTTCTGGATTCACACTCTTGACACCAAAGGGCCTTTAATAACGAATACGAAATATCGGCATTTATTTAATGTGCTTTCTCCTTTATTGTCAATTTGGTTATTTGTCGTATATCTATATGGTGCTTTTTTACATGCTTAATGCCTGTTTTGTCCGCATACTAATATATTGTTCTGTTCTCTACTGGAGCCGCTTATATTAATGTGATTGGAAGTCACCAGCATGAATTACCTCCTGCACGTCTACAGCATTGGGCACATCTACTCCTTTCAGCTTCTGGATATTAGTTTGCACCTAGTTTCACCTTTAGCAGACTATGGGCACTTTTTTTGCTATATATGGTGCACATTTTTCAATAGAAGTGTATGCTCTGCCCATCTACTTGCCCACTGCTGCTCACTGCAACCCCTCTCACATTGTCCCCAGCATACATCCCATGTCACCCCTCTCCCTTGCTACTTCCATTGAACCCACTGCCTTATTCCTGTGTAATCACGGTTACCAGCTTCCAGCCAGGTTTTATTACAGTTCACTACCTATCTACAACACTGCTACATCCATCAGTGTATCATGCAGCTTTTTTTTTTTTTTTTTTTCGCTCCTCTGTAGCGATATGCCATTTCCGGCCAGGGCTTTTCATTCATTGGCTGCCGGCCGAGGTGTCCCGCCTCTTCCCTTTTTAGACTCCGCACGGAGTTTACATCCCCAGACCAGCGGTGGACTCCACGTCTGGCAGTATGCACGCCTACACCACGCTCTCCTAAAGGTAATTTAACTCTTCCTCGCATGGTTAGTGAACTTACTTCTATCACACCCACTTACTATCATCATTTTAATACCTTTACAGTACCTCTCTCCGCATACCACGGCTGTGTTGTAAGTAGCATACCCATCTATATATCTCCCTCTCTGGTCCTTTGTTTAACCCTCCGGTGACCCCATTGTTTTCTACAGTCCCCCTTCATAGATTTATTTTGGCCCGCTGACTTCCAGGATCATTCATCACATGAATTCCGTATACGGTATGTTCATTAGATACCTTTTGTCACACGGACACGTATCCATCATTTGTCTTGCACTTCCCTTCCTCCTTACACTCCTATTGGATTGTGCTCAGATTTTGGCTTTTATTCTCTGCCAGATTTACCGTATATACTCAAGTATAAGCCGACCCCCCTAATTTTGCCACAAAAAACTTGGAAAACTTATTGACTCGAGTATAAGCCTAGGGTGGAAAATGCAGCAGCTACCGGTGAATTTCAAAAATAAAAATAGATGCTCCATACCATTCATTATGGCCCCATAGATGCTCCATATGAAGCTGTGCCATATATAATGCTATGCACCGTTCATTATGGCCTTATAGATGCTCCACATAAAGCTGTGTAATATACAATGCTCTGCTCCGTTCAGTATGGCCCCATTAATGCTCCACATAAAGCTGTGCCATATATAATGTTTGCACTGTTCAGTATGGCCCCATAGATTCTCCACATAAAGCTGCCCCATATATAATGCTCTGCACCGTTCATTATGGCCCCATAGATGCTCCACATAAAGCTGTGCCATATATAATGCTCTGCACCATTCAGTATGGCCCCATATATGCTCCATAGAAAGCTGTGCCATATATAATGCTCTGCACCGTTCATTATGGCCCCATAGATGCTCCACATAAAGCTGTCCCTCATATAGAATGCTTTGCACCGTTCATTATGGCTCCATAGATGCTCCATATAAAGCTGTGCCACATATAATGCTCTGCACCATTCATTATGGCCCCATAGATGCTCTATAGAAAGCTGTGCCCCATATATAATGCTTTGCACCGTTCATTATGGCCCCATAGATGCTCCACATAAAGGTGTGCCATATATAATGCTCTGCACCGTTCATTATGGCCCCATAGATGCTCCATATAAATCTGTGCAATATATAATGCTCTGCACCGTTCATTATGGCCCCATAGATGCTCCACATAAAGCTGTGCCATATATAATGCTCTGCACCGTTCATTATGGCCCCATAGATGCTCCATATAAATCTGTGCAATATATAATGCTGCTGCTGCTGCAATAATAAAAAAAAAATGACATACTCACCTCTCTTGCTTGCAGCTCCTCAGCATCCTGTCTCGGCGTCTCTCCGCACTGACTGTTCAAGCAGAGGGCGGCGCACACTAGTACGTCATCGCACCCTCTGACCTGAACAGTCAGAACAAGAGGACGCGGAAGACGAAGCGGCGCCCGGCATGTGGAACGTGGACAGGTAAATATGACATACTTACCTGCTCCCGGCGTCCCTGGCTCCTTATCCCGAACAGCTGGTCTCCGAGTGCCGCAGCCTCTTCCTCTGTCAGCGGTCACCGTTACTGCTCATTAGAGGAATGAATATGGGAGTGGAGTCCATATTCATAACTTTAATGAGCGGTCCCACGTGACCGCTGAACAAGGGAAGAGCTGCGGCACCGAAGACCATGGGACGGGCAGGGGGAGCGCCAGGAGCGCTGGGACTAGGTGAGTATGCAACAGTCCTCTCTCCCCCTCACCCGCCGACCCCACTGCCAATCATGACTTGAGTATAAGCCGAGAGGGACACTTTCAGCCCAAAAATTTGGGCTGAAAATCTCGGCTTATACCCGAGTATATACGGTACTTCTGCTGTGTATCATGTATGATTGCATTGTATTTGACTGACCGCTTCTCCTTTTTGAATAACTTTGGTTATTTTGTTTCTTGTATTTATTTGCACTTTTCACATTTTGTAGTAACTGAAGAAGGTTCACGTTGAACCGAAAAGTTTTGAGTATACTGCAAAATAAATTCTTCTGTTCAAGCATCCCAAGTTGAGTGCTAAGTTTTATGTTGATTAAGTATATGGCATGGGAGCCTAACTATAGCACCATTTTGTAGCTGTGCTCATGGTGTTGTTTCACATTCAAATGTGATGTGGTCCCTAAAAAAAAATGGTGTTGTAAAAATGAGAAATTGCTGGTCAAATTTTAACCCTTATAACTCCCTAACAAAAAAAAAATGTTGGTTCCAAAATTGTGCTGATGTAAAGTAGGCATGTGGGAAATGTCACTTATTAAGTGATTTTGTGACATATCTCTGTGATTTAAGGGCATAAAAATTCAAAGTTAGAAAATTGTGAAATTTTCAAAATTTTCACCAAATTTCCATTTTTTCACAAATAAGCGCAGGTAATATCAAATAAATTTTACCAGTATCATTAATTACAATATGTCTCGAGAAAACATTGTCAGAATCACTGGGATCCGTTGAAGCGTTCCAGGGTTATGATTCATAAAGGGACAGTGGTCAGAATTGTAAAAATTGGCCTGGTCATTAACGTGCAAACCACCCTTGGGGGTTAAGGGGTTAAAATCTAACAATTTAAAACAATTGTTTTTGTCCCAGGCATCAGATGTGAGTGCGTATAAAATTCTGTCCTTTTTTTGTGTACTATAGTTTTTTTTAGAGTGTCTTATAACATTTTTGGACAACATTTTGGTGACCAAACAATCTTTAGCTTGCAAAAAAAATATTTAGCTACAGTTCTTGATTTGTACTCCACATGCATCGCATATCATTGCGCTAAAAATTGTACAATTTTAGTACTCAAAATGTTATATTTTAGTGTCATAGCCTACTTATTGACACAATTTTGGTGGTCCCAAAAAATCAAGGCCACATTTTGATCACTCTGTTATCTCCGTCAGATACACGGTGTATCTGTGGTGTCCAAATCCTTGCTTTGCAGGCATGCATTGCATTTTTTGCTACCTTGCTGTATACAGAATTTTTTGTTTTACATTTTTTTTACAAAATACAGGCCACATATTGAAAGTCTGTTATCTCATTCACACGTCCCATCTATCTGTGGTCTTCAAATCTTGGCTTCTCAGCCATACAGTCCAGTTTTTGATCTGCTAGCCTTGGTGTATACAGTATTTTGTTGTTTTTAAAATTTTCAAAAAATACATCCCACATATTGAAAGAGTCTGTTATCTCAGTCACATGTCTGGTCTATCTGCGGTCTTCAAATCTTGACTTTTAAGCCATACATTATAGGTTTTGGTCTGATACCCTTGGTGTATACAGTATTTTGTGGTTTTAAATTTTTTTTAAAATACATCCCACATATTGAAAGAGTCTGTTATCTCAGTCACATGTCTGGTCTATCTGTGGTCTTCAAATCATGGCTTTTCAGGCATACATTCCAGTTTTTGATCTGCTAGCCTTGGTGTATAAAGTATTTTGTTGTTTTTTTAAATTGTGAATAATGCAGGTCAGATATTGAAACAGTCTGTTATCTCAGTCACATGTCTGGTCTGTCTGTGGTCTGCAAATCTTGGTTTTTCAGCCATACATTCCACTTTTTGGTCTGATACCCGTTGTGTATATAGTATTTTGTGGTTTTAAATGTTTTTAAAAATACAGGCAACATATTGAAACAGTCTGTTATCTCCGTCCGATGCCCATTCTTAATGTGGTCTAAAAATAGTTTTTTTTCATGCATACATTCCAATTTTAGGTCTGTCTAATACTTTAGGTATATACACAATCTTGGTAAAAAAAAATCAAAAAACCCCATATATTACAGTGTGGTAGTTTTGTGACACGCCTCATCTATCTGTGGGCTACAAAGTATGCTTTTGAGGCTTCCATTATCCTTTTTTGGCAGTGTGTTACCCTAGCTCTAAACACTATTTAGCAGTAAAAAATAAATGTACAGGCCACATATTGAAGAGTCTGGTATCTCAGTCAAATGCCAGATGTATCTGTGGCCTACAAATTGTGGTATTTCAGGGCTACATTCCATTGTATTTGCTGTCTTTGACCTAATTTATATACACTAGTTTTGGGGCCAAAATAAAAACACAGGCCACATATTTTACAGTGTGGTATCTCCATGACACGCCTCATGTATCTTTGGTCTACAAAGTGTGCTTTTCAGGCTTCCATTCACTTTTTTTTTGCTGTGTGCTATCCTAGCTCTAAACAGTAAACACTATTTTGAGCTGAATTTATATTTTTTTAATTTACCCTAATGGGGAAATGTTTGTCAGCCCATACACTTAGTGTATGGGCATTTCAAGTCTAGAAGACCCACTCCTTTAAATTGGGCCTAGTTTTTAATGAGGCCTTCCTCCACATCTCATCATCTACTGCCACTAGATCACCAGGGTTAACGTTTTCCATGCTGCTACAGCCAGTCAATTTTTGGCAGGGGTGTCTATGATCTCCTTAAAAAAATTGTTTAAAAAATGTACCCCCCATTGGGAAATGTTTGTCAGCCCATACACTTTAGTGTATGGGCATTACGAGTCTAGGAGTCCAGCTCCTTTGTAATGGGACAGTATTTTTAGGAGGCCCTCCTCCATGTTTCTTCCAAGCGGGGATTGGGGTGCTCGCAAATTTGGGTCAATGCGGCCCTTGCATTCAATGCATAAGAAAACTGTATGGCAGGACCATCTGAAGACTGTAAAGTGGGTTTTCCTGTGGCCATACAGTATCTGGGTTCAAAGGCTTATTGGGGTGCATATCACTTGATAGCAGGGCAGGCCTTGCATTCAATGCAACATTTTTTCAGGAGGCCCTCCTGTACCTCTCCTGAAAGGGGTATTGGGGTGCGTTGTAATTCTTGGCAGCCCAGCCACTCACTGCATAGGCTACAACAGTATAGGAGACCCACTGTTGTGAATTCTGTGGCAGAGCTCCCTCCTGTGTTCACAAGTGGTACTTCGGCTGATTCTCTCTGTGAGCTTCTGTTGGTGGAGGGAAGTGGTACTGCGGCTTCTGAGTTTCCTCCCTCAGGTGATCTGGTGAGGTTGTTAGGTGCTTCTCTACTTAACTCCACCTAATGCTTTGATCCTGGCTTCCTGTCAATGTTCCAGTGTTGGACTTGCTTTTCCCTGGATCATTCCTGTGGCCTACTGCTCTGCATAGCTAAGTTCTTCTTTGCTATTTGTTTGCTATTTTTTCTGTCCAGCTTGTCTAATTTGTTACTGGAAGCTCTGGGATGCAAAGGGTGTACCTCCGTGCCGTTAGTTCGGTACGGAGGGTCTTTTTGCCCCCTTTGCGTAGTTTTCTTTAGGGTTTTGTGTGGACCGCAAAGTTGCCTTTTCTATCCTCGCTCTGTTAAGAAAGTCGGGCCTCACTTTGCTGAATCTATTTCATCTCTACGTTTGTCTTTTCATCTTAACTCACAGTCATTATATGTGGGGGGCTGCCTTTTCCTTTGGGGTATTTCTCTGAGGCAAGGTAGGCTTATTTTCTATCTTCAGGCTAGTTAGTTTCTCAGGCTGTGCCGAGTTGCATAGGCAGAGTTAGGCGCAATCCACGGCTGCCTCTAGTGTTGTTTGGAGAGGATTAGGGATTGCGGTCTGCAGAGTTCCCACGTCTCAGAGCTCGTTCTATGATTTTGGGTTATTGTCAGATCACTGTATGTGCTCTGACCGCTATGTCCATTGTGGTACTGAATTGCCTTTCATAACAGTACAGGAAGCCCAAAGTACTAATGATTCTCAATAGAGGGAAAGGAGAAGTTCTGAGACCATTTTTTTTTCTTTGCACTGTGTTTTGCCTTTTTTTTCCCCTAGACATTTGGGTGGTTCAGTACACAGGTGTAGCGATGGACATTAGAAGTCTGTCTTCATTTGTGGATCAGCTCTCGGCAAGAGTACAAAAGATTCAAGACACTATTGATCAGAAATCTATGTTAGAACCAAGAATTCCTATTCCTGATTTGTTTTTTGGAGATAGAACTAAGTTTTTGAGTTTCAAAAATAATTGTAAATTATTTCTGGCCTTGAAACCTCGCTCCTCTGGTGATCCAGTTCAACAGGTTTTGATTGTTATTTCTTTTTTGCGCGGTGACCCTCAGGACTGGGCATTTTCTCTTGCGCCAGGAGATCCTGCATTGAGTAATATCGATGCGTTTTTCCTGGCGCTCGGATTGCTGTACGATGAACCTAATTCAGTGGATCAGGCAGAGAAAAATTTGCTGGCTCTTTGTCAGGGTCAGGATGAGATAGAGGTATATTGTCAGAAATTTAGAAAGTGGTCTGTGCTCACTCAATGGAATGAATCTGCGCTGGCAGCTATGTTCAGAAAGGGTCTCTCTGAAGCCCTTAAGGATGTCATGGTGGGATTTCCTATGCCTGCTGGTTTGAATGAGTCTATGTCTTTGGCCATTCAGATCGGTCGACGCTTGCGTGAGCGTAAATCTGTGCACCATTTGGCGGTATTACCTGAGCTTAAACCTGAGCCTATGCAGTACGATAGGACTTTGACCAGAGTTGAACGGCAAGAACACAGACGTCTGAATGGGCTGTGTTTCTACTGTGGTGATTCCACTCATGCTATCTCTGATTGTCCTAAGCGCACTAAGCGGTTAGCTAGGTCTGCCGCCATTGGTATGGTACAGTCAAAATTTCTTCTGTCCGTTACCTTGATCTGTTCTTTGTCATCGTATTCTGTCATGACATTTGTGGATTCAGGCGCTGCCCTGAATTTGATGGACTTGGAGTATGCTAAGCGTTGTGGGTTTCTCTTAGAGCCCTTGCAGTGTCCTATTCCATTGAGAGGAATTGATGCCACACCTTTGGCCAAGAATAAGCCTCAATACTGGACCCAGCTGACCATGTGCATGTCTCCTGCACATCAGGAGGTTATTCGCTTTCTGGTGTTGCATAATCTGCATGATGTGGTCGTGTTGGGGTTGCCATGGCTACAAGCCCATAATCCAGTATTAGATTGGAAATCCATGTCGGTGTCCAGCTGGGGTTGTCAGGGGGTACATGGTGATGTTCCATTTCTGTCAATTTCGTCATCCACCCCTTCTGAGGTTCCAGAGTTCTTGTCTGATTACCGGGATGTATTTGATGAGCCCAAGTCCGATGCCCTACCTCCGCATAGGGATTGTGATTGTGCTATCAATTTGATTCCTGGTAGTAAATTCCCAAAAGGTCGACTGTTTAATTTATTCGTGCCTGAGCACGCCGCTATGCGCAGTTATGTGAAGGAATCCCTGGAGAAGGGGCATATTCGCTCGTCATCGTCACCATTAGGAGCAGGGTTCTTTTTTGTAGCCAAGAAGGATGGTTCACTGAGATCATGTATAGATTACCGCCTTCTAAATAAGATCACGGTTAAATTTCAGTACTCCTTGCCATTGTTATCTGATTTGTTTGCTCGGATTAAGTGGGCTAGTTGGTTCACCAAGATAGATCTTCGTGGTGCGTATAATCTGGTGCGAATCAGGCGAGGAGATGAATGGAAAACTGCATTTAATACGCCCGAGGGTCATTTTGAGTATCTAGTGATGCCATTCGGACTTGCCAATGCTCCATCAGTGTTTCAGTCCTTTATGCATGACATCTTCCGAGAGTACCTGGATAAATTCCTGATTGTGTACTTGGATGACATTTTGATCTTCTCGGATGATTGGGAGTCTCATGTGAAGCAGGTCAGAACAGTTTTTCAGGTCCTGCGTGCTAATTCTTTGTTTGTGAAGGGATCAAAGTGTCTCTTTGGTGTTCAGAAGGTTTCATTTTTGGGGTTCATCTTTTCCCCTTCTACTATCGAGATGGATCCTGTTAAGGTCCAAGCCATCCATGATTGGACTCAACCGACATCTCTGAAAAGTCTGCAAAAGTTCCTGGGCTTTGCTAATTTTTATCGTCGCTTCATCTGCAATTTTTCTAGTATTGCCAAACCATTGACCGATTTGACCAAGAAGGGTGCTGATTTGGTCAATTGGTCTTCTGCTGCTGTGGAAGCTTTTCAGGAGTTGAAGCGTCGTTTTTCTTCTGCCCCTGTGTTGTGTCAACCAGATGTTTCTCTTCCGTTCCAGGTTGAGGTTGATGCTTCTGAGATTGGAGCAGGGGCTGTTTTGTCGCAGAGAGGTTCTGATTTCTCAGTGATGAAACCATACTCTTTTTTTTCCAGGAAGTTTTCGCCTGCTGAGCGAAATTATGATGTGGGCAACCGAGAGTTGCTGGCCATGAAGTGGGCATTCGAGGAGTGGCGTCATTGGCTTGAAGGAGCTAAGCATCGCGTGGTGGTATTGACTGATCATAAGAACTTGACTTATCTTGAGTCTCCTAAGCGGCTGAATCCTAGACAGGCTCGTTGGCCGCTGTTTTTTGCCCGGTTTGACTTTGTGATTTCGTACCTTCCGGGCTCTAAAAATGTGAAGGCGGATGCTCTGTCTAGGAGTTTTGTGCCCGACTCTCCGGGTTTGTCTGAGCCAGCGGGTATCCTCAAGGAAGGAGTAATTGTGTCTGCCATCTCCCCTGATTTGCGGCGGGTGCTGCAAAAATATCAGGCTAATAAACCTGATTGTTGTCCAGCGGAGAGACTGTTTGTCCCTGATAGGTGGACCAATAAAGTTATCTCTGAGGTTCATTGTTCGGTGTTGGCTGGTCATCCTGGAATCTTTGGTACCAGAGAGTTAGTGGCTAGATCCTTTTGGTGGCCGTCTCTGTCGCGGGATGTGCGTGCTTTTGTTCAGTCCTGTGGGATTTGTGCTCGGGCTAAGCCCTGCTGTTCTCGTGCTAGTGGGTTGCTTTTGCCCTTGCCGGTCCCGAAGAGGCCTTGGACACATATCTCTATGGATTTTATTTCTGATCTTCCCGTTTCTCAAAAGATGTCAGTCATTTGGGTGGTCTGTGATCGCTTTTCTAAGATGGTCCATCTGGTACCCTTGTCTAAATTGCCTTCCTCCTCTGATTTGGTGCCATTGTTCTTCCAGCATGTGGTTCGTTTACATGGCATTCCAGAGAATATAGTTTCTGACAGAGGTTCCCAGTTTGTTTCGAGGTTTTGGCGAGCCTTTTGTGGTAGGATGGGCATTGACTTGTCTTTTTCCTCGGCTTTCCATCCTCAGACTAATGGCCAGACCGAACGAACCAATCAGACCTTGGAAACATATCTGAGATGCTTTGTTTCTGCCGATCAGGATGACTGGGTGTCCTTTTTGCCTTTGGCTGAGTTCGCCCTTAATAATCGGGCCAGCTCGGCTACCTTGGTTTCGCCATTTTTCTGCAATTCTGGGTTCCATCCTCGTTTCTCTTCAGGACAGGTTGAGTCTTCGGACTGTCCTGGTGTGGATACTGTGGTGGACAGGTTGCAGCAGATTTGGACTCATGTAGTGGACAATTTGACCTTGTCCCAGGAGAAGGCTCAACGTTTCGCTAATCGCAGACGCCGTGTGGGTCCCCGACTTCGTGTTGGGGATCTGGTTTGGTTATCTTCTCGTCATATTCCTATGAAGGTTTCCTCTCCTAAGTTTAAACCTCGTTTCATTGGTCCGTATAGGATTTCTGAGGTTCTTAATCCTGTGTCTTTTCGTCTGACCCTTCCAGATTCTTTTTCCATACATAACGTATTCCATAGGTCATTGTTGCGGAGATACGTGGCACCTATGGTTCCATCTGTTGATCCTCCTGCCCCGGTTTTGGTGGAGGGGGAATTGGAGTATATTGTGGAGAAGATTTTGGATTCTCGTGTTTCTAGACAGAAACTCCAGTATCTGGTTAAATGGAAGGGTTATGCTCAGGAAGATAATTCCTGGGTTTTTGCCTCTGATGTCCATGCTCCCGATCTTGTTCGTGCCTTTCATGTGGCTCATCCTGGTCGGCCTGGGGGCTCTGGTGAGGGTTCAGTGACCCCTCCTCAAGGGGGGGGTACTGTTGTGAATTCTGTGGCAGAGCTCCCTCCTGTGGTCACAAGTGGTTCTTCGGCTGATTCTCTCTGTGAGCTTCTGTTGGTGGAGGGAAGTGGTACTGCGGCTTCTGAGTTTCCTCCCTCAGGTGATCTGGTGAGGTTGTTAGGTGCTTCTCTACTTAACTCCACCTAATGCTTTGATCCTGGCTTCCTGTCAATGTTCCAGTGTTGGACTTGCTTTTCCCTGGATCATTCCTGTGGCCTGCTGCACTGCATAGCTAAGTTCTTCTTTGCTATTTGTTTGCTATTTTTTCTGTCCAGCTTGTCTAATTTGTTGCTGTAAGCTCTGGGACGGAAAGGGTGTACCTCCGTGCCGTTAGTTCGGTACGGAGGGTCTTTTTGCCCCCTTTGCATGGTTTTCTTTAGGGTTTTGTGTGGACCGCAAATTTGCCTTTTCTATCCTCGCTCTGTTAAGAAAGTCGGGCCTCACTTTGCTGAATCTATTTCATCTCTACGTTTGTCTTTTCATCTTAACTCACAGTCATTATATGTGGGGGGCTGCCTTTTCCTTTGGGGTATTTCTCTGAGGCAAGGTAGGCTTATTTTCTATCTTCAGGCTAGTTAGTTTCTCAGGCTGTGCCGAGTTGCATAGGCAGAGTTAGGCGCAATCCACGGCTGCCTCTAGTGTTGTTTGGAGAGGATTAGGGATTGCGGTCTGCAGAGTTCCCACGTCTCAGAGCTCGTTCTATGATTTTCGGTTATTGTCAGATCACTGTATGTGCTCTGACCTCTATGTCCATTGTGGTACTGAATTGCCTTTCATAACAACCCACTGTTTAATAATGGCCCTTTAAGAATATTAGTGCCACCTGATGGCCTTCTAAAAATAGGATTTGTGACTTTCAGAGTCCCTCCTTCATAAATGAAGCAAGATTTGTATCCTTATGTGTCACACGCCACATGGCTAGCTAGGGTTGTTAAATGTTACAATGACATTTCCCAGTGAATGCATTTGTATTGGTTGAAAGCAATGAAAAACGCTGCGTGTGAACATAGCCAAAGTGGTGGAGGAAAATTTGGGTGTGGGGTTGAATATTTTGCCTTATATACAAGTCATTACCCTGGAAAGAATGTACCTTAACATATTGTTAGGAGTCGAGTTTCCTCTGCTGCACAGGGGGAATCTCGATCCGTCTCCGCTGCGGTCTCCCATTCTTCTCCAGCCACAGTGGAGTCTGCTCAGCAGGGACGTCGATCCCAGCGTCTCGCTCAGTCTGACTCTGTGCGAAGAGTTACTGCTGCTTTTCCTGCTTCTGCCATTGAAGCCAGTGCTGGGCAGCGGCGAGTGGACGTTTCTGGATCTAAGTCCTGCTTTTCTCTGTCTGAGCATGCCCAGGGCAGGATCTCCCGTTGGAGATCGAGGGTCACATGCTCAGGTACTGCAGCACATCCCATTGGTCCTTTTGGCAGGTCCTGAAAGGGCAAAACTTCTGTAGCTGTTTCCTGTGCTGCAGCTATATAAACTGCGCATGACCGCACGGCCATGCGCTAGTATTGTCTTGTAAATATGTGTGTGTGTTGTGAGAGAAAGTCGCTCTTTAAATAACCCTCCCTATTGAATGATTGTTCGCGGAAGGTGTATGTTTGCTATCTAGCGCCCGACTTATCCAACAGCACGTAACACACATTACAGCTACCAGTTGCTGTGTCCGTCTGTACGGCGCCGTGCGCTTGCTCTGCGCTTTCCTGACCCAAGCTTGGGAGGTTAGTGGCGTCCGTCAGTGCGGCACCGCATGCACTCTTGTGCCTTTATATTATTATTTAGTTTCCTTACACACCCAGTTGCGGTGTTGTGCCAGCAAGTGTCTAATCGGACTTCAATCCCAGTTGGGGTTGAGTTCGCTGACTTCTTGCTCGCGCTCTATGTGCGGTACCGTGGTCCTGTGATGCAACAGGATCGCTTCCTTCACGCAGGGTGAAGTTAACCCGTGCGTGTATACTTATAGTACCGCCATATAGTCCGTCTTACTAGCAGCAGGGTTTTTACCTGCACGGTGGACCTCGGACTGCGAACGCACCTAGTTCCATTTCATCTTGTACCTGGTGCGTTCCGCCAGTCCTTAACATAATACTAGCGCCAAGGTCTGGCTAGTAAATGATGGACGATCAGCGTTCACAGCGGTACATCCAGCAGCTGGAGGGAAGGTTGGCGGCTCTTGAGCGTTCAACCTCAGCTGTGGATGTCACTGCTGTCGCTGTTCAGGCTGCTAGTGTTGCTGCAGCCACCTTGTCCACTGCCGCTCCTGTCCCGACTCTAACTCGCCTCCCGCTTCCAGAGAAATTCTCTGGTGACAGTAAGTCTTGTAGGGGTTTCGTGAGTCAGTGCTCTATCCATATCGAGCTTCTGGCCTCTCGTTTCCCTACAGAGCGGGCTAAGGTGGGATTTATAGTGTCTCTTCTATCGGACAGGGCGTTGCAGTGGTCTACGCCGCTATGGGAGCTGTAAGACTCATGCTGGTGTGGTAGTTGGAGGCAGATATATATCGCCCAGGTGTTTGTCCTATGTGAATTAGGCCACTCAGTATCTTCAGGGTGCTAATGGGTTAATGGTTGCAGGAATAAAAGATGACCAGCTGGGTGTTTCCAGTGTCTGCCTGGGGCACACAGATTGCCTGCCTGTGTGGGACAAACGTGAGTGAAGAGCTCTGCTCAAGAATTGTGTGATGTTAGCTGGGTGGGAGAAGCCCCCCCAGTTGTTGAGATAGCAACGTATTTGTTTAGTTAGTGCCGGACAGGCTAGGATTTATTTTTATGTTTTGTTTTTTGTGTTGCTTTCACGTTAATAAATCTGACCTGAGGTCAGCCTGCTCAGAAACCTGCTGTACGCCTCAGATTCAATGCACAAACCACGTGTCCTTTGACCCCAGCAAAGGCAATCCCAGAGTGTTTTGTCACATTGTGGTGGAGAATGCGGGCATACCGTGGCACAGGCGACAGCATGGAAGACGTGGTGAAAGCCTTAGTACAGTCCACTGCCGTACAGCAGCAGGCCACTGCCGCACAGCACGAAGCTAATCGCTTGATGGCCGCACAGCTGAAGGAGTTACTGGACATGACGGTTGCAGACCGCCAACTTCTCCAACAGGTGGCGCAGCGCCTGGTGAGCATGCCTGACGCTGACCCAGAAGCAGAGTCCAGAAGGATCCATGTGAGTCGATACTGGCAAAAGCTGACTGCAGAAGATGACGTCGAGGCATACCTGACAACGTTTGAGCGGACGGCATTGAGAGAGAAGTGGCCGAAGGCACGATGGGCCGATTTGATTGCCCCGTTTCTCTCCGGCGAGGCCCAAAAAGCTTACCATGATTTGGACCCGGAGGTCGCTCAGGACTTTGAGAAGCTGAAAGCTGAGATCCTGGCCCGGCTGGGTGTGACGACGGCTGTCCGTGCACAGAGGGTACATCAGTGGACATACCAGCAAGATAAACCGGCGCGGTCTCAGATGTTCGACCTGATCTACTTGACAAAGAAATGGCTGCAACCCGAGGTACTGACAATACCCGAAATAATCCAGCGGGTTGTCCTGGACAAGCACCTGAGAGTACTACCCCCAGCGCTGAAAAGGTGGGTAAGCCAAGGAAATCCCACGACAGCGGATCAACTTGTGGAGTTGGTCGAGCGTTATTCCGTGGCAGAAGGACTTCCCGACGACACCGCCAACCCCCGGTCTGTGCCTCCTCCTTGTGGAACCGGTAAGACTGTTCCAGGGACCAAAGGTGAAGGAAAATCGCTTAAAACTGTGGAGGAGGAGTCTGGGACTGCTCGCACTCCGAGACCAAGAGTATTGGACGGTGGTCTCAGTAGGGGACCTGTTAGGTGTTTCCGCTGCCATGAGAAGGGTCATGTTTCTGCGAACTGTCCTGTTACCGCTGAACCCATGCAGTGCGACGTTATAGACTCTAGAAAACGCATGTCTTTGGTTATACAGCTAGTGAGTGTGAATGCGGGTCAAAATGATACAGTGAAACACCTGTGTGAATTATCTGTTGATGGGAAAAATGTTGTGGGATTACTAGACTCTGGAAGTGTGGTGACTCTGGTGAAAGCTAGTCTGGTGGCACTTCCGTCTGGTCCGTCTGACAAGTTTTCTGTGACGTGTGTGCATGGTGACACCCGCTCGTACTTAACAGCGGTCATATGGATTTCTACTCCCTATGGGTCAGTGCAGCACAAAGTGGGACTCGTCCCCGCATTGTTACAGGATGTAATCCTGGGCAGGGATTTTCCCTATTTCTGGCAGTTGTGGGAGAATCAGTTGCTCCTTCACGGTAGCAGTACCCGTGAATCTTCTCCCATGCCATCTGGAGGTCCCGAGTCCCTAGAGGAGACCCCACAGGAAGATGTTGCTGGGGAGGTTGGTGAATCTAACCTTCAGTACCCCTTCTCCGTCATGGCGGGGGAAACAGAGGAAACTGAGGAACCTCAGCGAGAGGCGGAGGCAGACAGCCATCCGGCACCCTGCCTGCCAGATTTGGGAGTCCAGGTGGATGACTTCCACAGCGAGCAAATGAAAGATCCTACCCTAACTCCGGCTAGGAAAAATGTAAAAATGATAGATGGGGTACCCGTAGAACCTGACACTAGGCTAGCGTACCCGTATATGGTTCTTGAAAATGATTTGCTCTACCAGGTAGAAAATAAAGGGGAAGACACAGTGCAACGGTTAGTGGTACCCAAACCTTATCGGCGGAAGGTACTGGATTTGGCCCACGGACATATAATGGGGGGACATCTGGGGGTACAGAAAACCACAGAAAGGATATTGCATTGTTTTGTGTGGCCTGGAATACATTGTGATGTGCGTAACTATTGTGAGTCCTGTCCACAGTGCCAAATCGCGGCCCCTAAATCTCAGTTCCGTAGCCCTTTGGTACCCCTTCCTATCATCGGGGTCCCTTTTGAGAGAATTGGGATGGATTTGGTTGGGCCCCTTCCCCGATCCGCACGTGGGCACCAACATATCCTCGTCATCATGGACTATGCCACTCGTTACCCGGAAGCCGTCCCTTTGCGTAACACAGCTACCAAGATGATCGCCAAGGAATTGGTACAAGTGTTTAGTCGGGTGGGAATTCCAAAACAGATACTCACCGACCAGGGGACTCCCTTTATGTCGAGGGTAATGAAGGAGCTCTGCAGGCTCTTACAAATAGACCCGTTGCGTACGTCTGTCTATCACCCTTCAACAAAACCTTAAAACAGATGCTCCGGAAGGCGATAGACAAAGATGGGAAGAACTGGGATTACTTGTTACCCTATTTGCTGTTTGCCATTAGGGAAGTTCCCCAGTCTTCCACAGGGTTTTCGCCTTTCGAACTGTTGTACGCCCGTCGTCCCCGGGGACTGCTGGACGTCGCAAAAGAAACCTGGGAAGGTCAAGTCACTCCCTTTAAAACGGTGATCGACCATGTAACACAAATGCAGGATCGTATTGCCGCTGTCATGCCCATTGTTAGGGACCATATGTTACAGGCCCAGGGAGCCCAGAGGCAAAGTTATGATAGAGGCGCTAAGGTCCGTACATTTGCACCCGGCGATAGGGTGTTGGTCCTAATCCCTACGGTGGATAGTAAATTCCTGGCGAAATGGCAGGGCCCATTTGAGGTCCGAGAAAGAGTTGGTGAAGTGAACTATAAAGTGTACCAGCCGGGTAAGAGAAAACCGGAACAGATTTATCATGTGAATCTGATAAAATCCTGGAAAGACCGCTCTGCCCTAACGGCGGATCTGCCCCGTCCGGTTTGTTCACCTACTGTACAAGAGGTGCAGGTTGCTGAGACTCTCTCAGAACGACAAAAATCTGAGGTTAAGCAATTTTTGTTACAGAACCGACAGTTTTTCTCCGAAAAACCTGGCCGGACTAAGTTGGTGAAACATGAGATTGTCACAGAGCCTGGCGTCACTGTTCATGTGAAGCCCTACCGGATTCCGGAAGCCCGCCGTGAAGCCGTCTCCCGGGAAGTGATGGCAATGTTGGACTTAGGAGTCATTGAGGAGTCACACAGCGCCTGGTCCAGTCCAATTGTGTTGATACCTAAACCGGATGGCTCCATCCGGTTTTGTAATGACTTTAGGAAACTGAATGCAGTTTCTAAATTTGATGCGTACCCTATGCCCCGGGTCGATGAGTTGATCGACCGGCTTGGTAAAGCCCGATACATTACGACCCCGGATTTAACAAAGGGGTACTGGCAGATTCCTCTGGCCGAGGCGGCCAGAGAGAAGACGGCCTTTGCTACACCGGAAGGTCTGTTCCAGTATGTCTATATGCCGTTTGGACTTCACGGAGCTCCCGCAACGTTCCAGAGATTGATGGATCGAGTCTTGAGGCCTCACAGACAGTATGCTTCTGCCTACCTGGATGACATCGTAATTTACAGCATGGACTGGGAAACTCATCTCCAGAAGGTACAAGCAGTGATTGATGACCTGCGAGATGCAGGTTTAGCGGCAAACCCCAAGAAATGCCACATCGGGCTTGAAGAAGCCCGATACTTGGGCTACGTGATTGGCCGAGGAGTGGTTAAACCACAGATCGACAAAATACAGGCAATTCAGGGCTGGCCACAACCAGTGAACAAGAAACAAGTGCAGGCTTTCTTGGGGATTGCCGGCTATTATCGCCGGTTCATACCCAATTTTGCAGCCATGGCTACTCCCTTGACGGATCTTACCAAGGGGAAGGGTTCCGTCATAGTAAAATGGACCTCAGCTGCTGAAGAGGCCTTCCACAGCCTGAAACGGGCTTTGTGCTCTCAGCCCGTACTAGTGACTCCTGATTTCAGCAGCGAGTTTGTGGTACAAACTGATGCCTCTGATACTGGTGTCGGAGCTGTACTTTCCCAGGTGAGGGACGGAGTCGAACACCCGGTCCTCTATCTCAGTCGGAAACTGAATGTACATGAGCAGAGGTATGCGGTGGTTGAAAAAGAGTGCCTAGCCATTAAATGGACTCTCGACTCCCTCAAGTATTACCTGGCTGGTAGGAAGTTTAGGCTGGTCACAGACCATGCCTCTCTCAAGTGGATGCACCTCCACAAGGACCGTAATAGTCGGGTAACCCGGTGGTTCCTTGCCCTGCAGGCTTACTCTTTTACGGTGGAGCACCGACCTGGGGTGCATATGGGGAACGCCGATGCCCTATCCCGAGTGCACTGTTTCAAAAGTGTTCTTGCTCGACCGGAGTGGTCTGAGCAAGGGGGGGGGGGGGATATGTAAGACTCATGCTGGTGTGGTAGTTGGAGGCAGATATATATCGCCCAGGTGTTTGTCCTATGTGAATTAGGCCACTCAGTATCTTCAGGGTGCTAATGGGTTAATGGTTGCAGGAATAAAAGATGACCAGCTGGGTGTTTCCAGTGTCTGCCTGGGGCACACAGATTGCCTGCCTGTGTGGGACAAACGTGAGTGAAGAGCTCTGCTCAAGAATTGTGTGATGTTAGCTGGGTGGGAAAAGCCCCCCCAGTTGTAGAGATAGCAACGTATTTGTTTAGTTAGTGCCGGACAGGCTAGGATTTATTTTTATGTTTTGTTTTTTGTGTTGCTTTCACGTTAATAAATCTGACCTGAGGTCAGCCTGCTCAGAAACCTGCTGTACGCCTCAGATTCAATGCACAAACCACGTGTCCTTTGACCCCAGCAAAGGCGATCCCAGAGTGTTTTGTCACAGAGCGTAGCGATCATGTGGTGCAGAGTGCTCCATTGTTTCTGAGCACTCTGAAACAGGTCTTTTTAAGACCTCGTGTCACCCATGATACGGCGCTCCAATTGTTGGCATTGACTCAGGGCTCGTCCTTGGTCAGTCATTTTGCCGTCCACTTCCGTACCTTAGCATGTGAGCTGGAGTGGTCGGATAAAGCCCTCATTCCAATATTTTGGAGGGGGCTGGCTGACCACGTTAAGGACGCCCTGGCCACTAGGGAGATTCCCGCCACACTGGAGGAATTAATAACTCTTTCCACTCGTATTGATCTCCGTTTTCACGAGCGGAGGTTAGAGCGAGCCCAGTGTAGGCAGAGGTCTCGGCTGGCTCCCACCTTCGCCAAACCTTTTGAATCTCCAGACCAGGCTCCTGAGCTCCATGAGCCTGTGGTAGAGTCACGAGCGGGATCTAAGTCCCGGACCGCTCGTGCACTCCAGATATGTCATCTTTGCCAACAGACAGGACATCTTGCCTCCAGATGTCTCCAGCGGTCGAGGAAACGTCAGCGTCTAGTGGTAGTTGGTGGCGGTGCACTAGACACGGCGACGTTTGCCTCCAAATTGTCCTTTAAGGGGACAATAACATTGGGCTCATCCTCTCACTCGGTAGAACTCTGCGTGGATTCTGGGGCGGAGGGCAATTTTATGTCTTCAGCCTTCGCCCAACATCACGCAATTCCTCTGGTCATGCTATCTCAACCAGTAACGGTACGAGTGGTGAATGGGTCGACACTGCCCGCACAGATTACACATCAAACTATCCCTTTTACTCTGTCCATGTCACCATCTCATCAGGAGATTATATCTCTACTCGTCATTCCTGAGGGAATTGATGAGGTTCTCTTGGGGATACCTTGGTTACGGTACCACTCTCCTCACATCGAGTGGTCCTCAGGCAGAATTCTGGGATGGGGTGAATCTTGTGGGAACAGGTGTCATCGAGAGTGTGTTCAGGTTGCTACTACAGAGGTACCCGCAGATCTTTCCTCTCTCCCCAAGCAAAATTGGTCTTATGCAGACGTGTTCTCCAAAAAGGCAGCGGAGACCCTTCCGCCCCATCGCCCCTATGACTGTCCTATTGATCTCTTGCCTGGTGCTGAGCCTCCCCGGGGTCGAGTCTATCCATTATCTCTCCCGGAAACGGAGGCAATGTCTCAGTACATTCAAGAGAATCTGGCAAGAGTGTTCATCAGGAAGTCAGTGTCACCTGCTGGGGCAGGGATCTTTTTCGTACAGAAGAAGAATGGAGAACTACGTCCATGCATAGACTACAGGGGTCTTAATGCTATCACAGTTAAGAACAAGTACCCTTTGCCTTTGATATCTGAGCTTTTCGATAGGCTTCGGGGAGCTAGAGTGTTTACTAAACTAGATCTGCGGGGTGCTTATAACCTGATTCGCATCCGTGAGGGAGACGAATGGAAAACGGCATTTAACACCAGTGATGGGCACTATGAGTATCTGGTGATGCCCTTTGGGCTGTGTAATGCACCTGCCGTTTTCCAAGACTTTGTCAACGACATCTTCCGGGATATGCTTTCCACCTCGGTTGTAGTCTATCTGGATGATATTCTCATCTTTTCTCCAGATATTGACTCCCACCGGAGAGATGTTGGCAGAGTCTTCGACCTCCTACGGGCAAACTCTCTTTATGCGAAGTTGGAGAAGTGTGTGTTTGAGCAGGAGTCCTTACCTTTCCTGGGCTATATCTTCTCCTCCCAGGGATTGGCTATGGATCCTGCCAAACTACAGGCTGTGATGGACTGGCAAGAGCCCCATTCTCTTAAAGCGGTGCAGTGCTTTATGGGGTTCATAAACTATTACCGCCAGTTCATTCCCCACTTCTCAACTCTGGTAGCTCCCTTGGTAGCCCTCACAAAGAAGGGAGCGAATCCGAAATTGTGGTCGGAAGAGGTCTCCAAGGCCTTCACTTCTATTAAGTCCCACTTTGCTAGCGCTCCCATTTTACATCGTCCCGATGTGGATAAGTCATTCCTAATGGAGGTGGATGCCTCGTCTGTTGGTGCTGGAGCAGTCCTCTATCAAAAGGATGCTCAAGGTCTGAAGCATCCATGCTTCTTCTTCTCTAAGACCTTCACGCCAGCGGAGAGAAACTACTCCATCGGGGACAGGGAGTTGCTAGCAATGAAGTTGGCCTTTTCGGAGTGGAGACACCTTCTGGAAGGTGCGCTGTTTCCCTTCCAAGTTTACACGGACCACAAAAATTTGGTCTATTTGCAAACAGCCCAGCGGCTAAATTCTCGCCAGGCCAGATGGTCCCTTGTTCGCGGAAGGTGTATGTTTGCTATCTAGCGCCCGACTTATCCAACAGCACGTAACACACATTACAGCTACCAGTTGCTGTGTCCGTCTGTACAGCGCCGTGCGCTTGCTCTGCGCTTTCCTGACCCAAGCCTGGGTGGTTAGTGGCGTCCGTCAGTGCGGCACCGCACTCACTCTTGTGCCTTTATATTATTGTTTAGTTTCCTTACACACCCAGTTGCGGTGTTGTGCCAGCAAGTGTCTAATCGGACTTCAATCCCAGTTGGGGTTGAGTTCGCTGACTTCTTGCTCGCGCTCTATGTGCGGTACCGCGATCCTGTGACGCAACAGGATCGCTTCCTTCACGCAGGGTGAAGTTAACCCGTGCGTGTATACTTATAGTACCGCCATATAGTCCGTCTTACTAGCAGCAGGGTTTTTACCTGCACGGTGGACCTCGGACTGCAAACGCACCTAGTTCCATTTCATCTTGTACTTGGTGCGTTCCGCCAGTCCTTAACACATATTTCCCAGCAAAATCAATTTTGGTTACGTTTTTGTATGTTTTTTGGTGCACCTGTAAAAATGTCATGAAACTCTGACAACATTGCTTACAGCTGTGACCTAGGAGTCAGAAATGCTCCCAGGGGTGATCCCCATGATGTTCCTGTGTCATTTGAGCAGTGTTTCCATCATTTTCTGATGTTTTTAGACCATAAAAGGACCCCCAGGGGGGATTGTGGTAAAAATACTCAGGTTTACCATAGACTTACATTGGGCTCGTCGCTCGGGTCGAGTACCCGAGCATTCCAGTTTGCTCAATGCGAGCAATGAGCACCCAAGCACTTTAGTGCTCGCTCATCCCTGTCATCACTCCAAGAACACCATCCCCCCCCCCCCAGTGAAAAGTGGTGGAGAGGAAGATGGGTGGTTGAAAATACAGGGATATTCCTGAGCAAAACCTGTTTCAGTGTGTCAGTGATTTGCTGTTCACCAGAGGAAATCATCTAACTTAAAGGAGCTGGAGTACTTTTGACTTGAGGAATGGGCAAAACTGGCAGTGGCAAGATTTGAAAAGCTCGTAGAGAAGAGACATATTTAAAGCATCTTGCAGCTGTAATTGCCTCAAAAGGAAGTTCTAAAAAGTACTGAATTTAGGGGGGGTGAACAGTTATACACACTGAAGTTTTCAGTTATTTTGCTATTTGTTATTTACTTGACATTAGAAAGAAAACCAAATGTTAGCAGTTGTAGGCATATCTTTTATGTGAACTGGTACAAACTCTAAAAAAAGTGAAATTCCTGGTTGTGAAGTCACGAACCATAACAAATGCTAAGGCATGAATACTTTTTGCACGCCACTGTGTGATATGATAAATGTTTCATCTGCAGCAACCTGTTGCACATCTGCAGAGTTCCATCACCTGAACAGCCATGTTCAATAGTACCGGAAGATAGCCCCAATCCCAGAGACCTTTGGCTCACCAGAGTAGACCTGCAGTAAGTAAAAAAACAAGATTTCTATGGTGTACTTTCATGTCCAGCCTCAAGTGTACTGTCATATAGGGCATTCAGTGTAGCCGGTGGCTTTGTCACTCTCAAGCAAATCTGATTATCCACCTCAAGTGTAGAAAACCTTATAATCGCCAAAATGAATCAGATATGGAAAAGTGCCTCCTTTTATTCACCTACCCTGTGTGCACAATTATTAGGCAATTTGTATTTTTGCTAATTATTTATAATATTAAACTACTTCGGTGCTATCAATTGATCCAAAGAGTTAACTTAATACACATAAAACCTGAATATTTAAGAATGTAAAAGTAGGATTTTGTCTTTCTTAGGAGAATGTCTATGTATGCATAATTATAAGGCAACTATAAGGCCATGTACACACATTATGTATTTTGTGATGTTAGTAACATAGTAACATAGTTATTAAGGTTGAAGGAAGACTTTAAGTCCATCTACTTCAACCCATAGCCTAAGCTAACATGCCCTAACTAGTGTTGAGCATTCCGATACCGCAAGTATCGGGTATCGGCCGATACTTGCGGTATCGGAATTCCGATACCGAGATCCGATACTTTTGTGGTATCAGGTATCGGTATCGGATCCATAGGGATGTGTAAAATAAAGAATTAAAATAAAAAATATTGATATATTCACCTCTCCGGCGGCCCCTGGACATCACGCTGGTAACCGGCAGGCTTCTTTGTTTAAAATGAGCGCCTTTAGGACCTGTGAATGACGTCGCGGCTTCTGATTGGTCGCGTGGCGGTCACATGAGCGGCACGCGACCAAACAGAAGCCGCAACGTCATTCGCAGGTCCTAAAGGCGCTCATTTTAAACAAAGAAGCCTGCCGGTTACCTGCGTGATGTCCAGGGGCCGCCGGAGAGGTGAATATATCAATATTTTTTATTTTAATTCTTTATTTTACACATTAATATGGATCCCAGGGCCTGAAGGAGAGTTTCCTCTCCTTCAGACCCTGGGAACCATCAGGATACCTTCCGATACTTGGTGTCCCATTGACTTGTATTGGTATCGGATATCGGTATCGGCGATATCCGATATTTTTCGGGTATCGGCCGATACTATCCGATACCGATACTTTCAAGTATCGGATGGTATCGCTCAACACTAGCCCTAACATGTTGATCCAGAGGAAGGCAAAAAAAAAAACATGTGCCAAATAGTAAGCTCCACTTTGGGGAAAAAAATTCCTTCCCGACACCACATATGGCAATCAGACTAGTTCCCTGGATCAACGCCCTATCAAGGTATCTAGTATATATACCCTGTAACTTTATACTTTTCCAGAAAGGTATCCAATCCCCTCTTAAATTTAAGTAATGAATCACTCATTACAACATCTTACGGCAGAGAGTTCCATAGTCTCACTGCTCTTACAGTAAAGAACCCGCGTCTGTTATTATGCTTAAACCTTCCTTCCTTGAGATGTAGAGGATGCCCCCTTGTCCCTGTCTCAGGTCTATGATTAAAAGGATCATCAGAAAGGTCTTTGTACTGTCCCCTCATATATTTATACATTAAAATAAGATCACCCCTTAGTCTTCGTTTTTCCAAACTAAATAGCCCCAAGTGTTTATACCTCAGTATTTGAAAGTCTAAGTCAGGAGAGGGTAAAAAAAATTCAGAAGTCATACACATGTTTCTATTATACTTTTCCTTTTACTGTTTAACTCCTATGAAAAATCTGTGTTCAGATATTTCTTGGTCAAATATTGAGGTTTCAAATTGGGTGTCTTTTTCAGTAGGGGATGGACTTCAGCTTTCCTTATATTGGCTATGTCTCTGAGCACTGAATGCCTTGCACTTCTGGGCATTCGAGAGAGTTTTGGAATATGACTGCACTGGAGGATAATTTGTTTCTGGTCACTGGTCTGATTCTACTCTGATTCTACTGCCCTGGCAGTGAATATTCATTTCTCTTTAATATCGGACACAGTAGTCGCCGCTGCCATCTTCCTGCAGCAGTCAGGCAATCACCTGGGCCTGCTACTTTAGTGAATGAATGAATGAAGGGGTGCATACCAGGATAGGGATGAGCGGGGACATGCTTACAAGATGGGGATGAGGAGACCATGCATACCGGATAGGAATGAGGAGACCATGCACACTAGGATAGGGATGAGGGGGCCATGAATATCAGGATAGGGGTGAGAACCATGTATACCAGGATAGGGATGAGAAGGCAATATATACCTGGATAGGGATGAGGGGGGCCATGCATACAAGGACGGGGATGAGGAGACCATACACCAGGATAGGGATGAGAGGGCCATACATACTAGGAGAGGGATGAGGAGTCATGCATACTAGGATGAGGATGAGGGGGCCATGCATACAAGTATGGGGATGAGAAGACAATGCAAATCAGGATGATGATGAGGGGACCATGCATACCAGGATAGGGATGAGGAGACAATGCATACCAGGATAGGGATGAGGGGGCCATGCATACCAGGATAGGGATGAGGAGACCATGCATACCAGGATGGGGATGAAACTTGAACCACCTCCGCTGCGGTCTCCCATTCTTCTCCAGCCGCAGTGGAGCCTGCTCAGCGGAGTCGGCTGATACTGGGCGACTGGTTACTACTGTTCATCCAGGCTCTGCCTTTGTAGCCAGTACTAGTCAGCGGTGAGCAGACGTCTCTGGGACTAAGTCCTGCTTTTCCCCTTCTGAGCATACCCAGGGTAAGACCTCTCATTGGAGGTTGGGGGTCACATGCTCAGATACTGCAGCAACTCGCATTGGTCCTCTAAGAAGGTCCTGAAGTTGCTCAAGTACTGTAGCAGCTCCCATTGGTCCTCTAGGAAGGTCCTGAAGTTGCTGCAGCTATAAAAGGTTCGCATGGTCGCACGGCCATGCGCTAGTATCAAACCAATGTCTAAGAGCTCAGCTCCAGTGTGGTCATGTTTGGATGCGGTTAGGGTTTGGCTGAAATAAGCCCCTAGAATACCGACACCTCCGGTGAGGAGTTTGTATGAGTGTATTCAGGGCCTTGGCTGAAATAAGCCACTAGAATACCGGCACCTCCGGTGAGGAGTTGTTTGTCTGTTTTCTCTGACTGCATGACCACAGTTTGCTCTAATTGGTAGCTGTGTACCTCTGTGAGGTTAACAGGGCACAGCATCTTGTTCCTAGCGACTCTGTTGGGTTAACAGAGTTCACTTATACCACCATATAGCGCCGCCATTTGCCAGCAGCAGGTTCCTCTCCTGCACAGTGAACCCCGGGTTGCCAACGCACCTAGTAATACATATATACATACTTGGTGCATTCTGCCAACCCTAACATGATATGGTCAAAATAGTTACCTAAAGATTGTGCACACAGTGTATGTCTGATGCCAACGATTGCATTGGCCATGCCATATGACTACCTGTATCCATTCTCTGAATTCCACAATGATCCTCTGCCGCAAGTGTTTTGGCCCAAAAGCAGCCAGGCATCTCTTCCTTTATCCATAATGTTATCTACACTATTGCTGCTGCCTTTGCTACCATAGATGGATTTACACTGGCAGACATTTCCTTTCTTGACCTGTCATATATTTCTACTTTGCAGCCTGTACCGCTGCCACTGCACCGCCATGCCAGGCTATCGTCTCCTGACTTAACACTGTATTGTATACTGTTATAGTGTACAGCTACTGCCATTGCTGACGCCACACTGACAGACATCTCGATTGCCCCATCACATATTTATACTAGTAACATAGTAACATAGTAACATAGTTATTAAGGCCGAAAAAAGACATTTGTCCATCCTGTTCAGCCTATATTCCATCATAATAAATCCCCAGATCTACGTCCTTCTACAGAACCTAATAATTGTATGATACAATATTGTTCTGCTCCAGGAAGACATCCAGGCCTCTCTTGAACCCCTCGACTGAGTTCGCCATCACCACCTCCTCAGGCAAGCAATTCCAGATTCTCACTGCCCTAACAGTAAAGAATCCGCTTCTATGTTGGTGGAAAAACCTTCTCTCCTCCAGACGCAAAGAATGCCCCCCACCTTCCTTGGTATAAACAGATCCTCAGCGAGATATTTGTATTGTCCCCTTATATATTTATACATGGTTATTAGATCGCCCCTCAGTCGTCTTTTTTCTAGACTAAATAATCCTAATTTCGCTAATCTATCTGGGTATTGTAGTTCTCCTATCCCCTTTATTAATTTTGTTGCCCTCCTTTGTACTCTCTCTAGTTCCATTATATCCTTCCTGAGCACCGGTGCCCAAAACTGGACACAGTACTCCATGTGCGGTCTAACTAGGGATTTGTACAGAGGCAGTCTGTACTATGCAGATTCTGCTACTGCCACAGCCATCCCAGTCACTCATCTCCTGGAGACTTTGTTTTCTAGTGTTAGGTCGGTGTCACACTTGCATGTGCAATGTGAGAAACTCACGCATCAATACCCAGCACGGCTGACAGCGGTTCGGACCGGAGTGTTCCGAAATATATGCAGCAGCACACTCCGGTCCTGAGTGCTGGAGGCAATGCCGGGTATTGATGCGCGAGTTCATGCGTGTTGCTGCTTGATGACCACAAACATCTCCTGTCTATCCAGTGTGTTGTATAGCTACACTGCACTGCTGTTGGGAAGCATATTCTCTTCATTGTACACAAACATGGAACAGCTCCTAAAAAAAGAGATATTTTTTTACTTACGTTTTGCTTTTTTTGATGATAATTATGCAAAGCTTGTGAATTTGAGTTTAAAAAGATCTGTTCATCTCTAATGAGTATGCCACAAACTACTGTATAACTGTGCAATTGCTTGTTTTAAAAAAATGTAGGAAGAACATTTGGATTTTTGCAGTATCATATAAAAAGATTGAATTAGAATTTATGATCAAAATAACTGATTAAAGAGCTTCCCTGGGAATTGAAAAATGTAAATAACTAAATGAAAAGTCATTATTAATAAATTCCTACATGTTTTTAATTTTCAAATCACATTGTGTTGTTTAGGAATGTAATTAAATTGGACATAGCCTTGTTGCACTGTCAGAAAACTGTCCTAGAATATTAATAGAATAGAATATTAAAAGAACAGGTGCCTGTGAGGCTATGAAGTAAGTTCCATTGTTGTGCTCTGAAGACAATCTATACCACATTCACCCAAGTGTCATCAGGTCACAGCATCAACAAAGAAAAAATTGAGAAACCTCTTTTTATATCAGCCATACCTCCACTGTCTTTGATTTAGTGTGGCAGTTCCAAATTTGGGGAGCTATCCCGCTGTTAAAAAGCAAAACCATTTCAACTGTGTGGGGAAGTATGGAGCCATCAGATTGTAAAAGGGGTTGTTCAGGAAAACAAAGTTTGCAGTCATTCTATGTGACTGTGAGGGCATCACATTATATGATTAAAATGATTATATGGGTGAATTGATGGGATCATAGTGTGAGTAGGGGGACACCGTGAGGGCCTCATACTGTGTGTGTTTGAGGGCTGTGGGACTATCAAATTTTGGGCCCCATACCTCATTTGGTTGATTATAGGGTCATCTTACTCTACACTGGAAACATCCGAATCGTGAAAGTGTGAGGTACACACACTGACTGGTTCCCCCGATATTGCTGGTATGAGCTGTCAAATGACTGTATGCATGTAATTTGCATATACGTGATCATGTGCCAAATAGACACATTTGGTTTCCTTCAATTCATTTCTGTTGTGCAAAATTGGCTAAGGCTACTTAGCCTGTCACCAAATATGACTAAATAAGAAAAAACTGACCATCACTTCCAAACAGAAAACAAGTGTGTACAGGTGCAAACAAAAAGTAGCCATCTCCTTATATAGCCAACAAATAAAGTTGCACTCTGTAGCGCTATATTATGAACACATGAAATATATGAAATATGAATTGTATCACTGCTCTAGAAAATAGGAAAAATTGAGAATACTTAGCACATAAATTCATGTGTACCCAGCAGCCGCAATAAGGCGATTCTCGTTGCTGGAATGGCTACTCTTCGTTTTCAAGTTTGTTTCCGGTATGGAAGTGACAGTCAGTCATTTATAATAATAATTTTATCTTTATGGTGAACAACGTATTCCTCAGCACTTTACATTTTATAGGAGACTTGTACAGACAATAAAAGATGTACATAATAATAATAATCACATAAATCAACAGATACCAAGAGGAGTGAGGATCCTGCTCGCAATCTTACAATCTATAGTCTTTTGTTATTTGAATGCATAAGCTCTCTGACTGAGCACTCTACCCATCAGCCTCTGATGGTTTTAATTTTAGCAGGATCCTTTCTACCCACATAATTATAGGCTTCAACATAGGAGAGTATTCACATTAGCTAGGTTCCCAGCAACGAGAATCACCTTGTCACGGCTGCCAGGTATACATGAATTGTCCAATTTATGTGCTAAGTATTCTCAATTTTTCTTATTTTCTAGAGCAGTAATGCAATTTATATTTCATATATCTCATGTTTTCATGCTATAACACTACAGAGTGCAACCACATGTGACCACTCACACCCGCAATCTCGTGAAATTGCGACAGCATGCACACCACATGCTGTCACAATTCAGAAATATCCAGTCACATACAATGACTGCAAACTTTGCTCTCAAACCTGGGCAACACTTTTAGCACTGTGTCACTATTCCAGAATTATTTAAGATAAATTCAATAATTCTGCAATACATTCTATCATGTCTATATGAAATAATATCCTCCATTGACTTAAAAAGAATTAAGCTCTTTGCATCTCACTAGAAGAATTGAAGACTAGTTTAATTTCCAGATTTGCATGTTATGCTCACATAGTCATGTTCCCACATAAAAGCTGTATTAGAAAATACAGGAGAAAAGAGAAATGGAAAGTACCTCTTATAGTTTTAAGAAGAAGCTGCTGTGGTATGAGTGTAACAAAATGATAATGTGGGTTGCAATGCTAAATTAGATTTTAAAGCTTCTGTTGTACTTTATATTCTACCAATAAATTCCATGAAGACATGCTATAATTTTCTGTATTCTTTATTATGTTAAGCTCTTTGTCAAAATAAATGTGCACACTGGGATCTGGTAATGTCTAGGGCTATTATGCATTAAAACTAACCAGCGGTTTTCTTAATCGAAGGTTATTTACAAAATTGCTTAATAGCAGATAAAAAAAGGTAATACATCTGAAAAACTGTATGCAAGCGAATAGGTTTGAGCTATAATACCAGACAATAAACATGGAAGAGGGCAGCATGAGAAGCACCAGGTGGTTTGATTGGGATTTTGCAATGGAAGGAGGGGGGGATTAGCCTCTCACCTGAAAGGGTTGTGCACCCCTGCACAATTCTGGTAGCGGACGTCTCCATGAACTCCTGCTCTGTTTCTCCGGGACTGCTCCTGTGCTGTGCTTCCTGGTCTGGTCACGGGAGCCTAAGATCCAGTCATGTGATGCCAATTTACAGGATGTGACCTCACTTCAGGTCCTGTTGCCTGGAGATGAACTCTATGGCCCCAACTGCTCCAGCCACAATCCCTCAAAGGGAATGTAAACTTTTTTGGAAAAAATCTGGTCAATTTAAGGAACACTATGGCTATAGAGCACACTGCAATAGATTAGTGGTGAAAAAAACTTTTATTGAACCACTACACGTTTCGGCAGCGGACGGCTACCTTCCTCAGATGTCGAAACACATAGTGGTTCACTAAAAGGTTTGTTCACCACTAATCTATTGCAGTGTGCTCTACAGCCATAGCGCTCCTTAAATTGACCACATTTTTTCCCCAAAAAATGAGCTTTAATACCAGACACAGTCCAAATACTAGAACAGTCCTGTGAACTGCTACGGGAAACACAACATAACCTCAATCCATATACACATTTTAAACCCAATCCTATATAGGTGACAAGATGCAAAAAAAAATTACAAAATGCAGGGTTATTATTACCTCTGTGTCTGAATCCGCTCCTAATACATCTGCCACACTCACACTACCAATGGGGCTGGGGGATGTAGGTGCAATCATGTTTATATAGATTGCCTTGTGAACGTATTTAGCCCCCTGGAACTTTTCAACCTTTTCCCACATATCATGCTTCAAACATAAAGATACCAAATGTGAATTTTTGGTGAAGAATCAACAACAAGTGGAACACAATTGTGAAGCTGAATGAAATTTATTGGTTATTTAAAATTTTTATGGAAATTCAAAAACTGAAAAGTGGGACATGCAATAATAATAATAATAATAATAATAATCTTTATTTATATAGCGCCAACATATTCCGCAGCGCTTTACAGTTTAACAGTTTCAAACACAAAAGTCATAAGTAACAACGTTAACAATACAATAATTAAAGCAAAATAAGACGACCCTGCTCGTGAGAGCTTACAATCTACAATGAGGTGGGGGAGATACAAAGTACAGGTGTGTATTTACAATGATGTATTGTACAATATTATTTGGCCCCTTTACTGTCAGTGCAGCAAACTCACTCCAGAAGTACATTGTGGATCTCTGAATGATCCAATGTTGTCCTAAATGCCTAATGATGATAAATCCACCTGTGTGTAATCAAGTCTCCGTATAAATGCACCTGCTCTGTGATAGTCTCAGGGTTCTGTTTGAAGCACAGAGAGCATCATGAAGACCAAGGAACAAAACAGGCAGGTCCGTGATACTGTTGTGTAGAAGTTTAAAGTGGATTTTGATACAAAATGATTTCCAAAACTTTAAACAGCCCAAGGAGCACCGTGCAAGCGATTATATTGAAATGGAAAGAGTATCATGCCATTGCAAATCTATCAAGACCCGGCCGTCCCTCTAAACTTTCATCTCAAACAAGGAGAAGACTAATCAGAGATGCAGCCAAAAGGCCCATGATCACTCGGAATGAACTGCAGAGATCTACAGCTGAGGTGGGACAGTCTGTCGATAGGACAACAATCAGTCATACACTGCACAAATCTGGCCTTTATGGAAGAGTGGCAAGAAAGCCATTTCTCGAAGATATCCATAAAAAGTGTTGCTTAAAGTTTGCAGCAAGCCACCTGAGAGACACACCAAACATGTGGAAGAAGGTGCTCTGGTCAGATGAAACCAAAATCGAACATTTTGGCAACAATGCCAAATGACATGTTTGGAGTAAAGGCAACACAGCTCATCACCCTGAACACACCATCCCCACTGTCAAACATGGTGGTGGCAGCATCATGGTTTGGGCCTGCTTTTCTTCAGCAGGGACAGGGAAGATGGTTAAAATTGATAGGAAGAAGGATAGAGCCAAATACACAACCACTCTTGAAGAAAACCTGTTGGAGTCTGCAAAAGACCTAGACTGGGACGGAGATTTGTCTTCCAACAAACAATGATCCCAAACAAAAAGCAAACTCTACAATGGAATGGTTCACAAATAAACGTATCCAGGTGTTAGAATGGCCAAGTCAAAGTCCAGACCTCAATCCAATCGAGAATCTGTTCAAAGAGCTGAAAACTGCTGTTCTCAAACAATCCTCATCAATCCTCACTGAACTTGAGCTGTTTGCCAAAGAAGAATGGGCAATAATTTCAGTCTCTCGATGTACAAAACTGATAGTCATACCCCAAGCGACTTGCAGCTGTAATTGCAGCACAAGGTGGCGCAACAAAGTGTTAAGTTAAAGGGGCCGAATAATATTGCACGCCCCACATTTCTGTTTTTGAATTTCCACAAAAATTTTAAATAACCAATAAATTTCATTCAACTTCACAATTGTGTTTCATTTGTTGTTGATTCTTCACCAAAAATTTACATTGGGTATCTTTATGTTTGAAGCATGATATGTGGGAAAAGGTTGAAAAGTTCCAGGGGGCCGAATGCTTTCGCAAGGCACTGTAAGTCTGTCTGGACCTAAATGCTAGAAATTATTTGCATGTCTTGATGCACAACGCTCATTATCTGTTTTTAATCAGCTTTCAGCTGTGAGCCTTAGATGGAGCCACTCTCCATTTAACCCCTTACCGATATATGATGTGCTGGTACGTCATATGATTTCTAACTGTCTTTGAAATATTCAGCCTTATATGCCTCTAACAATAGTGGGTGGAACAGAGAGTGTTGGAGCTCTCTTTTCTTAATATCGGCTATCAACATGCCTATGACGGGATTGCGGGACACAGGTGGTTTGCTGTGACAACCAGGTGTCTGCTGAAGATGCATGTAATATAGTGATAAGCGAATAGTGAAATATTTGGATTCGGGAAAATCGGCACAAATAATTTCTAATACCCGTGTACTCGTGCCAAATAAGAATCCAATGCAAGTCAATGGGAATGATGAATATTTTTCTGCTCAACCCAAGGAACAGGTCTGGGGGCATGGGAAATTAGCTGAAATGGATGGGAAAGAGCTAAAACTAAATGGGAACAGCATGGGGAAGATGCCCGCATGCCTATCCGACTCACATATGGTATCTGGGAATAATGTTGTTTGACTATTGCGCCGGTTTTACAAATTTTTAAAAAGACTTACAAAACCAAACCCATTTTTTTTTTCCAAGGGAAAAATTCCTAGAAACATATTTTCCTTCATAATTACATGTACTGTATATAACGCAAAATAAAAAAACTAATTATTCCTCCCCTTTGGCATATGTTCACAAGGAGCGTTTTGACTTTAGTCTTTCCTTTAACATTTGTGAGGGACTCACTCCCACATTTAGGAGGTCTCTCCCTCATGCCAAAAAGTTATCAAGATAGTGGAATACATAATCCCCATCCCTTTACAAAGCCATTTCAAACATGCCCATTTGAATTTTGGGCTTTACCTGCCACCAGCACCATGTCCACCGCTATGTCATTATGCGGCCCTCACTTACAATTTGCAGAATGCCAGCTGGTGCCCTGAAGCCTGATTTTGGGAAGGGCCATCAGGTGGCCCTATATCATACATTTGGAAGAGCTCTCACTCCTACATTTTGGAGGTCCCTCCCTCATGCCAAATAGTTAGCAAGATAGTGGAATACACATTCCACATCACTTTACAATGACATTACAAACATGCCGATTTGAATGTTGGGCTCCACCTGCCACCACCACCACATCCACCACCATCTCATCATGCGGCCTCCACCTCACATTTTTATAGGGCCAGCAGATGCTGCATTTTGTAAGCTCAACTGTACATTTTTGCCACTGGATCTCAATGGAACAACTGTCATAGCAGGTGGGGGAACTGTATGATCAATGTCAGGAAATTGGATTCTACCAGATACCAAAAGCATTAGAAGAATTATATTCTGAATACAGTGTATCCAGGTGAGGGCCTGTATTGTGGTCAGTCTGTCAGGCCTGAAACCCATGTCAGGAACATGTACAAGCCTCATTTTACTTGTAATTAGCCTCCTCAAGGGAAAGAAACAGGAGTACCATTGACCAATCTGCACAAGCCTACGCACTTTTTCTGGAAACTATCCAACCAGGCACAATGTATCATTTTCATGGTTTTGAGCAACAATGGAGTAATTAGAGGATATGTCCCAGAGAGTGTCAAGCTCTTTAGAGTGTATTACTCAGGTGACAGGCAGCACTACAGAGCTCAGGTAATAGCCTTAGCGTGGTAATTACTATGTTTCAATATGTGTAAGGCGGTGGCCTGAATAGGTGTGTGGAGCATATTAACCCAGTCTCTTAGACGTGCTTAAAATGTACAGAAACTGGTCAATAACCCACCACCATTTTTTGTAAAGACCCAAATTTAGAAAATGTAAGGGAAGCAGAATGACAGAACTCTCATTTAGGAGCCTGGAAAAGTCAGCAATAGTCTTTGTCCAGCACCATACATTGTAAAGTGCTAACGAATATGTATGCCATATCTAACAAGTTGTGAACAGTCATATATGTTGACAAGGGACAACTGAACTCTGCGCTGGGACAACAATTTGGATGTGGTTGCCGACTGTTGTGTCTGTGCAACTGAAGGTTGTGGACTGGAGGCATCAGCACTTCCTTCCTGGACAGCAGATTTGGAAGGCCATAACATAGGGGAAGGGCAAGTGGTTTCAGCGTCAGATACAGATTTTGTACCCAGATGTTCCGCTTACCTACTGGGGTGCTGAGTATATTTGCAGTATATGGAGTATGCTAAAAGAGGTTGAACTTCCCTTTATAAAAGATATGGGGGTTAAATTTTCGAACTAGCAGCATATACTTTATATAGAGAAAGTTTCATTACTCATATTATTATTCTATGTAAGGCTGAAGCCTGAAGAATTGTGTGGAACATATTAATGCATTCATGTACTAAAATGTCCAAGTGCAGAACCAAAAATCAACATCAGGCTACCAAATCCACATTTAAAGTGCCAGTGCGACCTAAAGAGACGTTTTGGGCACTCTGCGAACTGGGGCCTGAGTGCCGTGGGGGAGTCCACAGGGTGTACCTCAGGGAAGGGGGTATCCCTAATAGTGGGCGGTGTCCTGAATGGGGATGGTTGCCCAAAAGGGGCAGAGTCCCAAAAAGGGGCAGTAACCCGAAGAGGGGTAGTAGCCCAAAAAGAGGTGGAATCTCGGGAAATGGTGGTTTCCCAAAAGGGGGCGGAGCATCCCAAAGAGGTACTGCAGACAAATTGGTGCCCAGGGCCTGTGAGTTATGTGTGTCCTGTATGTTGTGTGAACTATCCACCTGGTGAAAGTTTACGCGGGTCTGCCCTGCGGATGCATGAGATGGAAATGTATGGACTGGTCGATTCTGGGGGCCGGATGACTCTATTGAGGGTTGCACCTGAGGGATTCAAAATACCCAGTAAGGAGGTCAGGGTCACCTGCATCCATGGGCACACTAAGGGTTATCCAGTAGCCATGGTGGTCCTAGAAATGGCCAAGGACAGTGCAATCCATGATGTGGCCGTAGTCTCAACCTTACCCTGCCCAGTGATAATTGTCCGGGACTCCGAGTTGTTCAGACTTGTGGGAGAAGGGAGCTTCTTTACAACAGGTGAATGGGGTCTCTCAGCTGGTGGGGTTGCGTACCTTAAAGCATTTATTCCTCCCAAAGTTGGTGGGTCAGACGACGGGTTGACCAGTGGGGAAGGTGCGTCTGCCCAACTTACGGACATGTCACCTGATGGGTACCCCAAGTTGACTTTAGGTGACGTGGTTAATAAAGCCTGAGAAGCTGACACCCGGTTAAAGAGTGACTTGAGGGTTCACCAGGTTGTGGGGTGTAAGACAGACTATTATGGTGACTCTCATTCAGTTGATGACGCCAGTGGGAAAGAGTGCAGTAAAGCTGACTCAGGTACAAATGACTAGACTTCCTCCCGTCGCCGGAGATGAAAAAAAGGCAAAGGGGCTGAACCAGTTGCATCTTCTGAAGATTTGACGGAAGGTGGGGAAGGCTCCAGAAACCCTGGTACTGAGGACTCAGAGTATCTGAAGTACTTTAAAGTCCCAAGGAAAAAGGACGAACCTAAAGATGTCACTGCTGAGACCCAAGAGAGGGCTGATGCTGACAATGCAGAGTCTGAGGGTGCAGAAGTGGAGGAGGCCACCAAAGAAGTGGTGCCTGAAGTAAATACCTCAAGTGATGGATGCTCCACCAGTCCAGAGGATGAGAGAAGCGAGATAGAGCTGCTTAAAGAGTCGGTCGAACAAGAAGGAGTTCTAAGACAAGCGGTTGTGCACAGAGTGGACGAGCTGGAGAGGGTGGTTTTTGAGCTCAGACGTCACCTGTCAGCGTGTCAGGCCATGAATAGGGCCATATTGAAAGATATGGACGTGCTCAAAATGGCTCAAGAAAAGCATCAGCAGGAGCTTCTCCAGAGAGAGGAGGAGCGTTGCTGCCTGGCAGAGGAGTTGTCAATGCCCATCTTGGCAAAGGCTCAAGCAGAAGAAAAGACTGAGGAAGCGGAACAAGACAGTGACCCAGTCATGGCAGATGTCCATGAAGAAGATGAGACCTCTCTTTTCAAGAGCATAATAGAAGTACCCGATGACATGTGAGAAGCATGCGCCAGGAATGGTGTGCATGAGGCCTTTAGAAAGGCAGTAGATGCATGTAGTGTGCACTGGGCGCCTGAGACTCAGCAATTCGTCATACTGTCGACTAGGGAAGTCAAAGTGAAGTGGGTGGCTGTCCTGAGGGATATGCACCTACACTGCCTCCGTAGAAAACAGAGGATCATTTTGAAGAATCATGAAGCCATTCGACGTTTGGAGCGTGAAATGAAAGCTCTTAGTCGGCTGGGCTTAGTGGAAGACAGTCCAAGTACCCAAAGTTCTGGTGGCGAAAGTCATTGTGAAACTTGGGAGAGTGATGCAGGAGATGGTGGATAAATCTGGTCTGAAGAGACTGAGAATACTGGCTGATGACGAGGTCCAGGTCATGGGTGAAGATGGGATGGTTCCGTTCCTGGTTGTCGGATCCAGAGAGAGTCTTAGAAATATCCGCATGCTCCTGGAATATCGCATGGCATACCTAAGGGAGGTAGAGCAGCTGAGATTTGAGAGACTGCAAGTTAATAAACAGCTGCCAGAAAGGCGAAGAAGATGGCGGCCACTTTTGACCCGAAATGTGGACAAACAAAGGGGTGGAAGTACCCAGCCTGAAGGAAGAGTTAGCGGTAGTGACTCCTCAGTTAGCTCAGGGCTGAGTGACTTAGGTGGGAGACGTGTTGACCAAGAGTCAGTCCAGACAGGGTAATTGCAGTTCGGATGGGTGGATGTCTTGATTTCATTCGCTGTATTTGAACATCTTGGATATTTTGATGTTTTGGGAGATTTTCATTATTCACTACTTTGGTGTATTCTTTAAGTAGGAGATTTTGGCTTCTCAGATTTGCAGGTGCGATATGGGTCAAGACTAGGGTTGAGCGAAACGGATCAGACAATTTCAGAAATTGCCGACTTTTGGCAAAGTCGGGTTTTGTGAAACCCGACCCGATCCCACTGTGAGATTGGCCATGAGGTCGGCGATCTGCGCGCCAAAGTCGCGTTTTGTATGACGCTTTAAGCGCCATTTCTCAGCCAATGAAGGTGCACGCAGAGTGTGGGCAGCGTCATGACATAGGTCTAGGTCCCAAACATCTTAGAGAAGGGCATGGCAGTGATTGGCTTGCTTTCTGTGGCGTCACAGGGGCTATAAAGGGGCATGCACGCCGACTGCCATCTTAGGCTACTTTCACACTAGCGTCGGATTCGGCCCGTCACAATGCCGACGCAAGTGGGCCGAGATTCCGACGCTAGCGTTTTATGCACTGCACAACGGAGGCAGTGGATGCATTTCTCCGGCGCATCCGCTGCCCTATTACATTACATTTAACGTTTTTTGCTCCCGGCGGTCCGTCAAAACATGGCTCAACCGTCGCACGACGGTTTGCGACTTGTGTCAATATGTCGCAATGCGTCGGTAATGTAATGTTACTCTATGGGGCAAAAACGCATCCTGCAAACAACTTTGCAGGATGCGTTTTTTCCCCTAAACAACGCATTGTGACGTATTGAAAGCAACGCTAGTGTGAAAGTAGCCTTACTTCTGCCGATCTGAGCATAGGGAGAGGTTGCTGCAGCTTCATCAGAAGCAGGGATATAGTTAGGGAGGGAAGATTAACCCCCAAACTGCTTGTGCTGCAGCAATTTCCACTGTCCAACACCACCTTTTCTTTGCAGGGACAGTGGATTTTTTTTTTTGGTGCATCAGCTCTGTAGCTTCTTAGGCTGCATTCTAAGGCTCCCTGATAGCTGCATTGCTGTGTGTACGCCGCTGTGGAAACCAACTGCTTTTTTCAAAGCAAAAATCCTGTTGCTTCTTTCTGCACAGTTCTCTTGTTTCTTTGTCCACACTCTTTTGTGTGAATGTGCAGCAGTCCGTTTTGATCATGGTAGGGAGATTGAAATTCTAATACAGCCCTTGTATTTTTTGATAAATCTGCCAGCCACGTTCTGCCTTGTCCATTGTGTGGTATAATACACTGGGCCTGTTTTTTCCTGCAGTCTCCCCCCCCACCCAAAAAAAGGGAGCTTTAAATTGCCACTAAGTGGATCTACGTGAGTTCTGTTTGGTGTATATCTGCCAGCCACGTTAAGCCTTGTCCATTGTGTGGTGTAATACACTGGGCCTGTTTTTTCCTGCAGTCTCCCGGCCAAAAAAAAGGGAGCTTTAAATTGCCACTAAGTGGATCTACGTGAGTTCTGTTTGACGTATATCTGCTAGCCACGTTCTGCCTTGTCCATTGTGTGGTGTAATACACAGGGCCTGTTTTTTCCTGCAGTCTCCCGCCAAAAAAAGGGAGATATAAATTCTCCAATAGTTAATATACACCTTCTACCTTGTTTATCAGTAGCATATAACGGTTGTTATTTTGGTAACATTTCCGCAAAAATGAGGAAGTCTGGTGGAAGAGGCCGTGGGCGGTCTTTGCCAGCTGGTACTGATGGTGGTGGTGGTAGTGGAGAATCTGGTGGTACTGGGAAAAGCAAGATAGCACCAAAGGCTCGAGGTGTTGAGGCAGCATCATCGTCTGGCTACAAAAGGCCTCAAAGGCTCCCTTATCTGGGAGTAGGAAAACAGCTTTTAAAGCTGGAGCAGCAGGAACAAGTTTCGGCTTTCCTTGCTGACTCAGCCTCTAGCTCTTTCACCTCCTCTTCAGAAGCTTCGAAATCTAAAACCAGTGAGTCGTCAGTGGATGCTCCAGGTCCGGAAAAAGTTGCTTCCTTGTGTCCTTCACCCAAAACAAAACTGAAGGATGCGGCATGCAACACTACACTTTACTCCATGGAGCTCTTTACACATACCGTGCCTGGGTTAGAGAGGGAAATTGTTAAAAGCCCATTACAGGAAGAATCGGACATGGAGTGCACAGATGCACAGCGACAGCTTGATTATTATGCTGTTCCATTGACTCAGATAACTACTTTGCCCTCGCAGTGTACTGAGCCCAAATCTGACCCTGATGAGACTATGGTGCCCAGTCCTGAACGCTATAGCACCTTACACGGTGACACAGAGGACGGTGCACATGACATTGAAGAGGAGGTGATAGATGACCCAGTTGTTGACCCCGACTTGCAGCCATTGGGGGAAGAGGGTGCCGCTGTCTGTAGCTCAGAAGTGGAGGAGGATGATCTGCAGCAGCCATCTACATTGCAAAAGTTGTCATCTGGCATCAGGCCCAAAACGTGTGTCAAAAACCACAACAGGTATAGGACAGCGTCGCATTCCAGTGACAGTATAACGGCGTGCAAAGCCTGAAAAAGTATTCCATAGTAGGACAAGTGCAGTGTGGCAATTTTTTAAGATCCGAATGATCAGTCCGAATGATCAGTCCAAAGTTATCTGTAAGAAATGCTCCAAGTCCTTTAGTAGAGTGAAGAATGTTCAAAATGTAAATACAACGTGCATGCGTAGACATCTAACCAGCAGGCACTTGAAAGCATGGACTAACTACCAAACGTCCCGTACTGTTGGTGCCCCTGCTCATATTGAAGCTAGTCAGCAACGCAACATTGCTTCCCTCACTGGAAGCCCACTGGTTATGACACCACCAGTACCAAATGTGGAGGTATTGTCGCAAGGCCAAAGCAGTCAGGGAATCGCAAGGTTCTTGGTTGGAAGCACTGTAGGTAGGCCCACATCAAGAATACCATCGCCAATCCTCTCTCAATCTGCCATGTCCACCACCACCCCCGCTAGTTCCACCATATGCAGCTCTCCAGTCCAGCTCAGCCTAAAAGAGACTCTCGATAGGAAAATAAAGTACTCTTCCTCTCATCCGCGTACACAGGGTTTGAACGGCTACATTGCTCGACTAATCGCGTTAGAGAAGATGCCCTACCGTTTGGTTGAAAGCGAAGCTTTCAAAGCCCTTATGGCATACGCAGTACCATGCTATGACCTACCCAGTCGACACTTCTTTGCGAGAAAAGCCATCCCAGCACTCCACCAACATGTCAAAGAACGCATTGTCCATGCACTCAGGCAATCGGTCAGTAGAAAGGCACACCTCACAACAGATGCATGGACCAGTAGGCATGGCCAGAGACATTACGTGTCCATTACCGCACACTGGGTTAATGTGGTGGATGCAGGGTTCACAGGGGACAGCCATAGTGGCACAGTTCTGTCTAGCCCATGGTCTAGGAAACAGTTGGCTGTAGGCGTTTACCCATCCTCCCCACCCTTCTCCTCCTCCAGAAGCGAAAGCTCGTCCACAGAGCGCAGTGGCACGAACACTTCATCCGCAGCTGCCAGTGTTGCACCCGTGGTGTCCCATTATGGAACAGCTAGTGGGAAGCGTCAGCAGGCTGTGCTGCAAATGAAGTGTTTGGGCAACAACAGACACACCGTAGAAGTACTGGCCGAGTACTTGCAGCAAGAAATTCAGTCATGGCTGGGCAGTGTACATCTTGAGGCAGGCAAGGTAATCAGTAATAACGGAAGGAATTTTATGGCTGCCATAGCCCTTTCAGAACTGAAACACATACCTTGCCTGGCTAACACATTGAACCTGGTGGTTCAGTGCTTCCTCAAGAATTACCCTGATTTACCAGCCCTGCTCCTGAAGGTGCGCAGACTTTGCTCGCACATCCGCCGATCGCCCGTACACTCCAGCCGTATGCTTAACCATCAGCGATCGCTGAATCTTCCCCAGCACTGCCTAATAATCGACGTTGCAACGAGGTGGAACTCCATACTGTACATGCTTCATGTATTTGTGGGAGGATACACATACACGGGCAGGCATTTGGATGGCAGACATGGAGTTGTCTGGTGTGCAGTGGTCAAAGCTCCAAGACCTCTGTCAAGTCCTTCAGTGTTTTAACCCCTTCATGACCCAGCCTATTTTGACCTTAAAGACCTTGCCGTTTTTTGCAATTCTGACCAGTGTCCCTTTATAAGGTAATAACTCAGGAACGCTTCAACGGATCCTAGCGGTTCTGAGATTGTTTTTTCGTGACATATTGGGCTTCATGTTAGTGGTAAATTTAGGTCAATAAATTCTGCGTTTATTTGTGATAAAAACGGAAATTTGGCGAAAATTTTGAAAATTTCGCAATTTTCACATTTTTAATTTTTATTCTGTTAAACCAGAGAGTTATGTGACACAAAATAGTTAATAAATAACATTTCCCACATGTATACTTTACATCAGCACAATTTTGGAAACATTTTTTAGGGACCACCTCACATTTGAAGTCAGTTTGAGGGGTCTATATGGCTGAAAATACCCAAAAGTGACACCATTCTAAAAAATGCACCCCTCAAGGTACTCAAAACCACATTCAAGAAGTTTATTAACCCTTCAGGTACTTCACAGCAGCAGAAGCAACATGGAAGAAAAAATGAACATTTAACTTTTTAGTCACAAAAATTATTTTTTAGCAACAATTTTTTTATTTTCCCAATGGTAAAAGGAGAAACTGAACCACGAAAGTTGTTGTCCAACTTGTCCTGAGTATGCTGTTACCTCATATGTGGGGGTAAACCACTGTTTGGGCGCACGGCAGGGCTTGGAAGGGAAGGAGCGCCATTTGACTTTTTGAATGAAAAATTGGCTCCACTCTTTAGCGGACACCATGTCACGTTTGGAGAGCCCCCGCGTGCCTAAAAATTGGAGCTCCCCCACAATTGACCCCATTTTGGAAACTAGATGCCCCAAGGAACTTATCTAGTTGCATAGTGAGCACTTTGAACCCCCAGGTGTGTCACAAATTGATCCGTAAAAATGAAAAAGTACTTTTTTTTCACAAAAAAATTCTTTTAGCCTCAATTTTTTCATTTTCACATGGGCAACAGGATAAAATGGATCCTAAAATTTGTTGGGAAATTTCTCCTGAGTACACAAATACCTCACATGTGGGGGTAAACCACTGTTTGGGCACATGGTAAAGCTCGGAAGGGAAGGAGCGCCATTTGACTTTTTGAATGAAAAATTATCTCCATCGTTAGCGGACACCATGTCGCGTTTGGAGAGCCCCTGTGTGCCTAAACTTTGGCGCTCCCCCACAAGTGACCCCATTTTGGAAACTAGACCCCCCAAGGAACTTATCTAGATGCCTAGTGAGCACTTTAAACTCTCAGGTGCTTCACAAATTGATTTGTAAAAATGAAAAAGTACTTTTTTTTCACAAAAAAATTATTTTCGCCTCAATTTTTTCATTTTCACATGGGCAATAGGATAAAATGGATCATAAAATTTGTTGGGCAATTTCTCTCGAGTATGCCGATACCTCATATGTGGGGGTAAACCACTGTTTGGGCACACGGCAGGGCTCGGAAGGGAAGGCGCGCCATTTGACTTTTTGAATGGAAAATTAGCTCCAATTGTTAGCGGACACCATGTCGCGTTTGGAGAGCCCCTGTGTGCCTAAATATTGGAGCTCCCCCACAAGTGACCCCATTTTTGAAACTAGACCCCCCAAAGAACTTATCTAGATGCATATTGAGCACTTTAAGCCCCCAGGTGCTTCACAGAAGTTTATAACGCAGAGCCATGAAAATAAAAAATAATTTTTCTTTCCTCAAAAATGATTTTTTAGCCTGGAATTTCCTATTTTGCCAAGGGTAATAGGAGAAATTGGACCCCAAATGTTGTTGACCAGTTTGTCCTGAGTACGCTGATACCCCATATGTGGGGGTAAACCACTGTTTGGGCGCACGGCAGGGCTCGGAAGGGAAGGCACGCCATTTGGCTTTTTAAATGGAAAATTAGCTCCAATCATTAGCGGACACCATGTCACGTTTGGAGAGCCCCTGTGTGCCTAAACATTGGAAATCCCCCACAATTGACCCCATTTTGGAAACTAGACCCCCAAAGGAACTAATCTAGATGTGTGATGAGGACTTTGAACCCCCAAGTGCTTCACAGAAGTTTATTACACAGAGCCATGAAAATAAAAAAAAAAAATATTTTCTCAAAAATGATATTTAGCCTGCAATTTTTTATTTTCCCAAGGGTAACAGGAGAAATTTGACCCCAAAAGTTGTTGTCCAGTTTCTCCTGAGTACGCTGATACCCCATATGTGGGGGTAAACCACTGTTTGGGCACATGCCGGGGCTCGGAAGTGAAGTAGTGACGTTTTGAAATGCAGACTTTGATGGAATGCTCTGTGGGCGTAACGTTGCGTTTGCAGAGCCCCTGATGTGGCTAAACAGTAGAAACCCCCCACAAGTGACCCCATTTTGGAAACTAGACCCCGAAAAGAACTTATCTAGATGTGTGATGAGCACTTTGAACCCCCAAGTGCTTCACAGAAGTTTATAATGCAGAGCCGTGAAAATAATAAATACGTTTTCTTTCCTCAAAAATAATTATTTAGCCCAGAATTTTTAAATTTTCCCAAAGGTAACAGGAGAAATTTGACCCCAATATTTGTTGTCCAGTTTCTCCTGAGTACGGTGATACCTCATATGTGGGGGTAAACTACTGTTTGGGCACATGCCGGGGCTCGAAATTGAAGTAGTGACGTTTTGAAATGCAGACTTTGATGGAATGCTCTGCGGGCGTCACGTTGCGTTTGCAGAGCCCCTGATGTGGCTAAACAGTAGAAACCCCCCACAAGTGACCCCATTTTGGAAACTAGACCCCGAAAGGAACTTATCTAGATGTGTGGTGAGCACTTTGAACCCCCAAGTGCTTCACAGACGTTTACAACGCAGGGTCGTGAAAATAAAAAATCATTTTTCTTTCCTCAAAAATGATGTTTTAGCAAGCATTTTTTTATTTTCACAAGGGTAACAGGAGAATTTGGACCCCAGTAATTGTTGCGAAGTTTATCCTGAGTATGCTGGTACCCCATATGTGGGGGTAAACCACTGTTTGGGCACACGTCGGGGCTCGGAATTGAGGGAGCACCATTTGACTTTTTGAATACAAGATTGGCTGGAATCAATGGTGGCGCCATGTTGCGTTTGGAGACCCCTGATGTGCCTAAACAATGGTAACCCCTCAATTCTAACTCCAACACTAACCCCCCCACACCCCTAACCCTAATCCCAACTGTAGCCATAACCCTAATCACAACCCTAACCACAACCCTAATTCCAACCCTAACCCTAAGGCTATGTGCCCACGTTGCGGATTCGTGTGAGATTTTTCAGCATCATTTTTGAAAAATCCGCGGGTACAAGGCACTGTGTTTTACCAGCGGATTTACCGCGGATTTCCAGTGTTTTATGTGCAGATTTCACCTGCGGATTCCTATTGAGGAACAGGTGTAAAACGCTGTGGAATCCGCACAAAGAATTGACATGCTGCGGAAAATACAACGCAGCGTTTCCGCGTGGTATTTTCCGCACCATGGGCACAGCGGATTTGGTTTTCCATAGGTTTACATGGAACTGTAAACCTGATGGAACACTGCTGCGGATCCGCAGCCAAATCCGCACCGTGTGCACATAGCCTAATTCTAAAGGTATGTGCACACGCTGCGGAAAACGCTGCGGATCCGCAGCAGTTTCCCATGAGTTTACAGTTCAATGTAAACCTATGGGAAACAAAAATCGCTGTGCACATGCTGCAGAAAAACTGCACGGAAACGCAGCGGTTTACATTCTGCAGCATGTCACTTGTTTCTGCGGATTCCGCAGCGGTTTTACAACTGCTCCAATAGAAAATCGCAGTTGTAAAACCGCAGTGAAATGCGCAGAAAAAACGCGGTAAATCCGCCATAAATCCGCAGCGGTTTAGCACTGCGGATTTATCAAATCCGCAGCGGAAAAATCCGCAGAGGACCAGAATACGTGTGCACATACCCTAACCCTAACCCTAACCCTAGCCTTAACCCTAGCCCTACCCCTACCCCTAACCCTACCCCTAACCCTAACCCTAGCCCTAACCCTAACCCTAACCCTAACCCTAGCCCTAACCCTAACCCTAACCCTAGCCCTAACCCTAACCCTAGCCCTAACCCTAACCCTAGCCCTAGCCCTAACCCTAACCCTACCCCTAACCCTAACCCTATTCTAACATTAGAGGAAAAAAAAAATTATTTTTTTATTGTCCCTACCTATGGGGGTGACAAAGGGGGGGGGGTTGATTTATTATTTTTTTTATTTTGATCACTGTGATAGATTATATCTCAGTGATCAAAATGCACTTTGGAACGAATTTGCCGGCCGGCAGATTCGGCGGGCGCACTGCGCATGCGCCCGCCATTTTGGAAGATGGCGGCGCCCAGGGAGAAGACGGACGGACCCCGGCAGGATCGGTAAGTATGATGGGTTGGGGGGGAGCACGGGGGGGATCGGAGCGCGGGGGTTGAACGGAGCACGGGGGGTGGAACGGAGCACGGGGGGGTGGATCGGAGTGCAGGGGGGGTGATTGGAGCACGGGGGGTGATTGGGGGGAGTGGACAAGAGCACGGGGGGAGCGGAGCACAGGACGGAGGGGAGCCGAAGCAGTGTACCGGGCTGGGGGGGCGATCGGTGGGGTGGGGTGGGGGCACATTAGTGTTTCCAGCCATGGCCGATGATATTGCAGCATCAGCCATGGCTGGATTGTAATATTTCACCAGTTTTAATAGGTGAAATATTACAAATCGCTCTGATTGGCAGTTTCACTTTCAACAGCCAATCAGAGCGATCGTAGCCACTGGGGGGTGAAGCCACCCCCCCTGGGCTAAACTACCACTCCCCCTGTCCCTGCAGATCGGGTGAAATGGGAGTTAACCCTTTCACCCGATCTGCAGGGACGTGATCTTTCCATGACGCCACATAGGCGTCATGGGTCGGATTGGCACCGACTTTCATGACGCCTACATGGCATCATGGGTCGGGAAGGGGTTAAGGAATGCACACGGCTGGTCAGTGCGGACGACGCCATCATAGGCATGAGCATCCCACTAATGTGTCTGCTGATGCAAAGTTTGACGCACATCAAAGAGCAGGCATCTGCGGCCGAGGAGGATGGAAGCCTTAATGACAGTCAGCCATTGTCTGCTCAGGGAACTTCCTGGACAAGGTGGCGGACGATGAGGAGAAGGAGGAGGATGATGGGGCTGAATATTTATGGGAGGAGGATGCTTCTCAGGGGGCAATAGAAACTGGTGGCATTGCAAGGTCAGGTACAGGGTTTTTGCGGGCCACAAGTGCTGTAGATTTTCAAGAAAGAGCTCCTCAACCTAGCACAAGCAGTGAATTGACACCTGGAACTTTGGCCCACATGGCAGAGTATGCCATGCGTATCCTAAAACGGGACCCCCGCATTATCAAAAAGAAGACCAATGACAATTACTGGTTGGCATGCCTCCTGGATCCACGATACAAAGGCAAATTACAAAGTGTCATGCCACATGAGAACCTTGAGCAAACATTGGCTACCAAACAAGCAACTCTTGTAGACTGTTTGGTTCAGGCATTCCCAGCACACAGCGGCGCTGATGGTTCTCACCCAAGCTGTAGGGGGCAACATGGCAGAGGTGTTAGAGGTGCACAAATCCAAAGTGGCGTTGGAGAGAGGGGATTTATGACCAGGTTGTGGAGTGATTTCGCAATGACTGCAGACACGACAGGTACTGCTGCATCGATTCAAAGTGACAGGAGACAGCATTTGTCCAGTATGGTTACCAACTATTTTTCCCCTTTGATTACTGGGCATCTAAACTAGACACCTTGCCCGAATTGGCAGAATATGCATTACAGGAGCTTGCTTTCCCAGCTGCTAGTGTGCTCTCAGAAAGAGTCTTCAGTGCTGCTGGTTCAATACTGACCGAAAAAAGGACACGTCTGGCTCCCCAAAATGTTGATGATCTAACCTTCATTAAAATGAACCAATCATGGATTTCAAATTATTTTGCCCCACCTTCCCCTGCTGACACGTAGCTTGCCAGAAAAATTTCTTGTATTTGACCTCCTCTTACTGACTGCTCCAATTCTGCCCTTTGCAGGTGCCGAATGTCCACCATAGGCCATTTTTATACCTCCCTAAATGGACTGACTCCCCCCACAGGGCCGTGGTCACATCTTGGCGCAAGCACCCGTGCGAGTGCCGTTTGCCTGGTCAGGTGTATATGCTCACTCTTGGGCGATGGCACTGGCACAGGGTCCCACATAGTACAATTAAGTGTCTCTGATGGTGGTGGTGCATAACCATCGTCAGACACACCGTCGTAATATGAGGGGCCCTGTGCCAGTACCGCCACCCACGAGAGAGTGTTCCCCCCAGCTCGAACAGTGCTCTACCACTTGCAATACTTGCCTCTCCCTGCTCCACCACTGTGTAGTCTGTGCTGTTAAATCCTTCAATGGCACTGCCATTACAAATTAGTTGCAATGATAGATGATAGTAAAAATATACAGGGTCCATTTAGACCCCTTAATACTTTTCGCCAAATACCACTGTCTGCAACTATGCTGAGGAGCCCACCCCTGTACCTCGCTATGCCACCAGTTTATTTATGAACAATTCCTTGGCAGACATTTAGCCCAATTTAGTTTTTTTGGCCTACTAACTGTGTCAGCCACTTATAACAGTTGTCCTCCCACGCAGAACCAAGCTAGGCCGCCTGGTTAGTCCTGGTAGCAGTTTTGAACTGCATGAAGCCACCTTTTTTTCTTTTAGGCCTCTGTCTGTCTGTCTGTCTGCACCACACATTACAACTGTCCCCCCCTGAAACAAGCTAGGCCGCCTGGTTAGTCCTGGTAGCAGTTTTAAACTGCAAGAAGCCACCTTTTTTATTTTAGGCCTCTGTCTGTCTGTCTGTCTGCGCCACACAGTACAACTGTCCCCCTCTGAAACAAGCTAGGCCGCCTGGTTAGTCCTGGTAGCAGTTTGGAACTGCATTTAGTCACCTTTTTTATTTTAGGCCTCTGTCTGTCTGTCTGTCTGTCTGCGCCACACATTACAACTGTCCCCCCCTGAAACAAGCTAGGCTGCCTGGTTAGTCCTGCTAGCAGTTTTGAACTGCATGAAGCCACCTCTTTTTATATTAGGCCTCTGTCTGTCTGTCTGTCTGCGCCACACATTACAAGTGTCCCCCCCTGAAACAATCTAGGCCGCCTGGTTAGTCCTGCTAGCAGTTTTGAACTGCATGAAGCCACCTTTTTTTTATTTTAGGCCTCTGTATGTCTGTCTGTGCCACACATTACAACTGTCCTCCGCTTAACAAAGCTATGCCGCCTGTGTACTACTCAAACAAATTTTGAACAGACATTAGCCTACTTTTTTTATTTTAGGCCTACTCTGTCTGTCTGAGCCACTTATTACAGTTATCCTCCGCTGAACCAAGCAATGCCGCCTGTGTACTCCTGTTACCAATTTGGAACTGCATTCAGCCAACTGTTTTATTTTAGTACTACTCAGTCTGTCTGAGCCACTTATTACAGTTGTCTTCCTCCGCTGAACCAAGCTATGCCACCTGTGTACTCCTCTTACCAATTTAGAACAGCATTTAGCCTACTTACTTATTTGGGCCTAGTAACTGTGTCAGACTCTCACAACAGTTGTCCTCCACCGCTGAACCCAGCAATGCCGCCTCTGTAGTCCTCTTACCAAGTGTGAACTGAATATAGCCTTCTTTTTTATTTTAGGCCTACTCAGTGTGTCAAAGCCTCTAATTACAATTGTCCTCCCCCGCTTAACCACGCTATGCCGCCTGTGTACTCCTCGTACCAACTTTGAACTGCAATTAGCCACCTTTTTTAATTGTGGGCCTACTCTGTCTCTCTGAGCCACTTATTACAGTTGTCCTCCGCTAAACAAAGCTATGCTGCCTGTGCACTCCACTTATGAGCCTCAATTTTCATCCAGTGTCAGATATTAAACTGCATTTGGCCTACTTCTTTGGTTGGGCCTACAAATGGTGTGTGCCGTAGCTTGGTGTTCTCCACTGAATAAAGCTGAGCTTAAATTTACAGGCTTTCAGCCTATATCAAATATTAAACTGCATTTGGCCTACTTGTTTGGTTGGGCCTACTAACGGTGTCTGCCGCTGCTTGGTGTTCTCCACAGATCAAATCTGAGCTTCAATCTTCAGGCTTTCGAGCTATATCAGATATTACACTGCATTTGGGCTAATGGTTTGGTTGGGCGTACTAATGGTGTCTGCGGCTGCTTGCTTTTCTCAACTGTACAAAGCTGAGCTTCAATCTTCAGGCTTTCGGCCTACATCAGATATTACACAGCATTTGGGCTACTGGTTTATTTGGGCGTACTAACGTTGTCTGCCGCTGCTTGGTGTTCTCCTCCACTTTAGAAAGCTGAGCTTCAATCTTCGGGCTTTCGGCCTATATCAGATATTACACTGCATTTGGGCTACTGGTTGGGTTTGGCGCACTAACGGTGTCTGCCGCTGCTTGGTGTTCTCCTCCACTTTAGAAAGCTGAGCTTCAATCTTCGGGCTTTCGGCCTATATCAGATATTACACTGCATTTGGGCTACTGGTTGGGTTTGGCGCACTAACGGTGTCTGCCGCTGCTTGGTGTTCTCCTCCACTTTAGAAAGCTGAGCTTCAATCTTCAAGCTTTCGGCCTATATCAGATATTACACTGCATTTGGGCTACTGGTTTGGTTGGGCATACTAATGGTGTCTTCGGCTGCTTGCTTTTCTCAACTGTACAAAGCTGAGCTTCAATCTTCAGGCTTTCGGCCTATATCAGATATTACACTGCATTTGGGCTACTGGTTTGGTTGGGCGTACTAACGTTGTCTGCCGCTGCTTGGTGTTCTCCTCCACTTTACAAAGCTGAGCTTCAATCTTCAGACTTTCGGCCTACATCAGATATTAAACTGCATTTGGGCTACTGGGTGGGTTGGGCGTACTAACGGTATCTGCCGCTGCTTGGTGTTCTCATCCAATTTACAAAGCTGAGCTTCAATCTTCAGGCTTTCTGCCTACATCAGATATTACACTGCATTTTGGCTACTGGTTTGGTAGGGCGTACTAACGTTGTCTGACGCTGCTTGGTGTTCTCCTCCACTTTACAAAGCTGAGCTTCAATCTTCAGGCTTTCGGCCTACATCAGATATTACACTGCATTTGGGCTACTGGTTTGGTTGGGTGTTCTAACGTTGCCTGCCGCTGCTTGGTGTTCTCCTCCACTTTACAAAGCTGAGCTTCAATCTTCAGGCTTTCGGCCTATATCAGATATTACGCAGCATTTGGCCTACTTGTTTCGTTGGGCCTACTAACGGTGTCTGCCGCTGCTTGTTTTCTCCTCCACTGAACAAAGCTGTGCCGCCTGTTTACTCCTGTTACCAATTTTGAACTTCATTTGGCCCACTTTATTACTTGGGCCTACTAACTGTGTCTGCCACTCATTACATTTTTTTGCCACTGAACAAAGCTATGCCGCCTGTTTAGTCCTGTTACAAATTTTTAACTGCATTTAGCCTACTTTATTCTTTGGGACTATATCTGGGTTTCCTCCTCATCCTGCCCATTGGCCAGCCACTGCTACATGAATCATCTGGTACATTGACCCAGACCACTATATTCCCCTTCCACTCTACACAGCCAGAATCTGACCCTGCTGAAAATCAGGTTCCCCTTCCCGCATACTATACCACCTTACACGGGGACAAAGAGGAATGTGCAAATGAAAGTGCAGGTTCCTTCATCAGGTGGGGGGGCATACTCGTTGGCGACGTCACTGGCACAGGGCCCCTCATAGTACGCAAAAGTGTCTCTGCCAGTGGGAGGCGCCCCTGCCGTCAAACACACCGCCGTACTTCCCCTGACGAAGCTGTCCTAGAACAGCGACACGCGTTGGGCTTCTCCTCCGGTCGCATTTGCCCTGTGACTATTCAGCCTCACAGCCTCCTGCAGCAGGATTTCTCCTATGGTGCTTTCTCCAGCACTATCTTCACCTTTTGACCACTCCTAGGATCAGACTATGCAGGGTATTTCAGGGTATATAGTTGGACATCTTCCCCTGTCCCTTTCTTTGGATATCTAGGGCAGTTTATTTTATCTGCTCCTCTGGGTCCATAGGTTTTTTTGCTGGAAGCTGCATATTGTGGTGGGGTGTTGCATGCTATTTGCATGCTCTGTGGCTTGTATTATACTTGACTGTGTGCATAATTGTTGTTATATGGTTGTATACAGCGTGTTCATTCCAAATTTTGACTATATATAGTTATATTAATAATATTAAGTGCAGAGGGCAGGGACACGTCTGTAAGATTTCATACGTTTATATATCTATGTATATTTTGGCATACAGTGTTCACAGGGGTATCTGCACGGAGGTTATGTGTGATTTTAGATGTTTTTAATTATGTTCCCAATAAAGCTTATATCATTTTTATCATAACTTTGGTGGTGTGCAGATATTTTGATGGCTCTTGTTTCTTGTGCTTTTGTCAGTTTGCATTATTAGCCATCAGTCTTGCACCCCCTCTATATATCTGCATATTGTAGTGGTGCGTCAGCTATCCCATAGGGGACAAAGAGGAATGTGCAGATGAAAGTGCAGGTTCCTTCATCAGGTGGGGGGGCATACTCGTTGGCGACGTCACTGGCACAGGGCCCCTCATAGTACGCAAAAGTGTCTATGCCAGTGGGAGGCGCCCCTGCCGTCAAACACACCGCCGTACTTTGAGGGGCCCTGTGCCAGTGCCAATGTAAACGTGTGGGCCCCCCCTGCTTGCTCGGGATCACAGCACTTGCAAAGTTTAAATACTTACCTCTCCCTGCTCCACCGCTGTGACGTATTCCACGTTTCCAGGGTCCACGAAAATCTTGAGCCAGCTCTACCCCCCACAACTTTAGCCAAATGACCCCCTGTTTTCAATGCCTAACTATTATTATAAAGTAAATTAAGATTGACAAGCTTAATAAATAAGAATTTATGTTTTTGGCATTAAAATAATGGGCACTGTAGATGTTTTCCTGTCCTCCACTCACTGCCGACTTTGATTCCCCATTGACTTGCATTGGGTTTCGTGTTTCAGTCGATCCACGACTTTTCGCGATAATCGGCAGATTTCACCAGACCCGACTTTTGACAATGTCGGATTTCGCGAAACCCGACCGGATCCTAAAAAAGTAAAAGTCGCTCAACTCTAGTCAAGACAGGTAACCAGTGGACGGGTGTAGCTCTGATAGCACCAGAAATTATGCGCATAGAGTTGTTCAACTGATAGTCGATTGCATTCACATGACAACTATTCAGCAATACTTGAGCACAATATTCTGCGGCAGAGTACACCAAGGCAAGGGTAGACGTTCACAAGACAGGTGTGGAGGAACCCCAGGAGGATCCGCAGAGTTTCTGAATAATATTATTGTGTGCTTTCAGTTTCTGTGCTGTCTTTTCCAAGTGAGATTTGAAGGTTAGGCTTCTATCAAGGATTATGCCTAAATACTTGGGATTGAAGTTGTGTTTGACAAATTGACCTTCAAAACGTACTTTGAGTTCAGTCTTAGCACTTGCATTGTGTAAATGAAAGCAAAATACTTCCTTTAGAACCTCCTCTGCTTCCTCCGTTGTATTGCTCATTGTAGCAAGTGCCTAGTCATCGGCGTATCCAAATTTCAGTGACATTGTGTCAGGAATGTCAGGCAGGTACAAAGCAAACAGGAGAGGTACCAGCACTGATCCCTGGGCCAAACCAATGTTTAAGCTTTTCTTACAACTGGTTAAATCACCCATAATAAGTTGACAGGTTCCATTTGCAATCATATTATTCAAGAGGTACATAATTTTCTTACATGGAATCACGTTCAGAAACTTATATAGAAGTCCTTCCCTCCACACAGTGTCATATGCGGCAGAAAGATCGATGAACGCCACTGAAACTTTCTTGTTGTTTTGAAATTCAGCTTCTATTAAAGTTGTCAATGCTAAAACTTGGTCACTGCAGTTTCGAGCAGGTCAAAAGCTGACTTGCTCTATAGGTATTGAGTCAAAAATCTTTAAATTGATCTTGTTATAGATAAAAGCGTTCTAACAGCTTGTAAAGGCAGCTTAATAAAGCAATGGGTCTATAGCTTGATGGATTATCTTCAGGCTTCCCAGGTTTTAACAATGCAATGATCTTGGCGTGTTTCCTGTGCAAAAGTTTTATAATGAAGATATGTCAGCCCTTCTAGGCCAGGACACTTTCCCAAAGGCAAGTTTTTCAAGATTTCAGCTATTTCCTCTTGGGTATCAATAATATTTAGAGAGTTTATTGCTTCAGGTGCCAGGACTGGTAAATTTATATTGCCTCTCCAATAGTGTATGGAATTTATTGCCCTTTTCATAATATTTTTCCTTTGTGTATAAAAGTAGTTTGTCTGCCTTTCACATAGCTAGGTCTTTCAACTTATTTCTAATCTCTACCATCCTCCTCAGAACCTGCAGAGAAGGAGATACAGTTAGTTTATTTTCTTCTCTTTTGAGTTGAAAAGAAAGATTATTATTCAAGTTTGGCTTTTTTTTTTAATTTGGAACCCTCTTTAATACAATGATACTTTATTACTGCCTTGTGAGCTTCCCACAACATTGAAGGAGAAAAAAAATAGCCCTCATTTAGAATGAAAAAGTCAGACATATGCTCAAGCAGTGCTTTTCTAATGTTGAGGTCCTTGACAAGAAACTCATTCAAGCGCTAGTGGCAGGCCCGAGTTACCGGCTGAGAAAACTTCAGGTCCAACAGATCCAACAGAACAGAAAATATTTCCCCCCCAAAAAATCTATTCTCGTATGTGTACTTTGAAGCAGGGAGAAAAAAGAGAAGGCATTCTTCTTAGGATGATCTATTCTCCAAAAATCAAACATTGAGTCGGCCATAATCAATTTCTTAAATTCAGACGCTAACCTGACTGGGTTTTGTTGAGGCAAGCTGCCCCCAAAAATGTCTATCAAAAACATCTGAAAAAGGACGTTAAATTCTCTACCTATTATTGGGGATGTCGTAGGCAATTTCTGAAGCAAGGAGAAAACCTTTTGTAGAAAACAAATCTGACCCATGTTTGGTGCATAGATATTACATAAATTGTTGGCTTACCCTTCAGAAGTGCTCCCAAGACAACAAAAATGCCCCCCTGATTGCTATGAGCTTTAGTTACATGTAGTGGACAATTTGAAGACAACAAAATAGCTACTCCACCCTTTTTACTGTCATTGCAAGCTGAGTAGGCCCAGGGAAAATATTTTGTGCCAACTTAAACACTACCTTGGATTTCTGAGACTTCATCTCTTGCAAAGCAAGTCTTCACTTCCTAGAGGAATTAAGACCTCTTACATTAAATGAAATTATACGAGTCATAGTATAAGCCTAAGGACCAGTGCCTGCAAGTGTCGAGCGCACTACTCACATATGGCAAAGACCCTGGGCCTATCTCCCTTCCAGGACCTCCTAATATATGCCAGATTACCTTACTTTCACAAGACGTCTTCTGCTCATCTGAAAAATCTGAACTATAACGAAAGGGGATGGTAAACGCACAAGGTTAGGTAATAAACAAAGACATAAACAATTTTTAAGAAAAAGTACAAGTCATCTTTCAGTGAACATAAAACTATATTCCCCAGGAAAAACTCCTGGCAAAAGTTTACTCCTGTGAAACACAATGAACCCATCAGGAATTTGTTGTAAATCAAGTAACTCCAATATAAAATATTGAGGGGGTAGTGCCCAAAACTTAACCCGAGCAGGGAGAAGAGAGATCCTATGGGGATAACAAATAATGAACCCATTTGCAGTGCATCAGGCAAGAGCCCCCAATCTATATTGCTTATAAAGCACAGAAACTCCACATGCCATAAATATAGCTCCACAAATAACAATAATCAGCATAAGAGTAAACAAGTTACGGCCAGTACTCACAAAGAAACAGGCATATAATCTCTATCAGAGGCAACAGTAAAAGTCAGCTCAGCGAGGTCTATCAGGGGAACCTGCTGCCCACATTGCCCCTCATGCTTGGTCCTCTACAATCTTTTCTTCTTTTTTGGTTCCAAATCAGCTGTATTGCCCCTGAAGGCAGAGGGGCATCCCAGGCCACTATCTTAGGAGGTTGTAGACAAAGGGCATTACAAAAAGCGGGCATGTCCACCAAAGAACGCACAGTTGCAGAATTTCCTTCACAATGGGCTGTTAGTGTAAAAAGGAAACTCCACCTGTAGGGGATCCAGAGATCCTTCAGGATGATTAATAAAGATTATGAGCAGGGTCATACGAGACAGATCCAGAAAAATCTGGATTATGGAATTCATGTTCAAGAGTTCCCTCTGAGACCTGACCTTTGTCATAATCTTTTCTTTAATCTCATAGTCATGGAGGTAGAATATGATGTCGCGTGGAAAAGGCGTAGACCCTTTTGGTTGTAAGGCCTGGTGTGCTCTGTCCAATTTGATTTGTGTTGAGGTAGAATCATGATCCCATTCCAGAGCGTCTATGCAACCTGTCAGTTGATACAAATCTTGTTTCATACATGCTAACTCAAATCTGAAAGTATCTGTAACCTCTTTAAAAAGCCTTAAAATCATCTTTAGAGGGAAAAATGTAACAAGAGCCTATTCCAAGCAACTGAACAGGGAGGATCATATGTCAGTCCCTCAACCTTAGGCTATGTGCCCACGTTCAGGAAAGTGTGCAGAATTTTCCTGAGCAAATCCGGACTACTTTCGCAGGAAATCCGCACGCATATTTTTCACGTTTTTTTTGCATTTTCTCTCATTTTTTGCTAATTTTTTGGTGATTTTTCGCGTTTTTTCCAGAGCTTCACAATGCAATAATACAGTGACAAATTGGTGAAAAATCTGCAAAATTAATGAACATGCTGTGTTTTTTTCTGCAGTGCGTTTTTATCGCGGTAAAAAATGCAACATGTGCACAAAAACTGTAGAATGCATTAAAAATGATGAGATGCTTAATGTAAAAGTTTTTTAAGCATTTCTGCAGCGGAAAACCACCGAAAAAACGAGAAAAAAATGCGAACAATCCGGAACATGTGCACATACCCTTAGCCCCAGAGAAATCATCATGTGTGTCAGTCCAGTCCCTTTTTTTTATTAGTAAAGTGCCTCTGAGTGATTCCTTGCAGAACCTGTGACTCTTATATCCCAGTATTCCCTGGCCCTTTGTATGGAGACTTTCTTCCTTCCTCTCTGCAATGAGGTCTTAGGTGTTGGATGCAGCCTGAAGGAAGGGGAGGCAGAGTTTCCTGAAGGCCATTTTGTAAAGTGGACACAATAAAAGGACCCTACTCCTTCAGACCCTCCTGTAATCCCTGCTTCTAGGAAACCTTCTCCATGTGTCCATCCACCTCACCCCCTCCCTGACTCACCATCTTCTGTCATGATCACTAGCTCCCCTGTATCTGAGCCTCCAGCTTCACCTTCCTCCTTCTGTGAAGCAGTCACATCAACATCACGGAAAGATGTTGTGCTGGCATGTGTCGGTGTCCTAGCTCTCTTGAGGTCCATTGCTGAAGATAATCTGGCTGGAAATTATCCTGTGGAGCCTTCTAATTTGCAGTGTCTGGAGGGAGCTCTCCTGCTGCATGGCCTCTCAGCACAGCATCCAGTACATGTCCCTCTTGCTCCTGTGTTTCTTCCAGATTATTCTTGTTCTTTGACCTCAGCTTGACATTTGACTTCTCACTTATTTTATGATTCTGCTCCTGATGTGACCTCATGGAGCTGACATGGCTTTCTGACTATGCTTCTTGTCAGCTTGCACCACCAAACAACAGCTGACTCTGTCGCCCTTTCCCTGGCACCCCTGTGTAAGTCCAGATCACTGTGTCGGAGTTAAAGGGTGAAAGCCAGGGAAACCCATGGGTTCTAGGAAATGGAGTATCTTGCTTCAAACTCATTCATGGTAGCCATTTTGGAGCTGCAAGGTGATTGCGAACAGTGCATGCATGACAGTTTGTCTTTTGAAGCTAATTATCCAGTTTATAGGTGGAAGAGATTAGGCTTAAATTGTACAGAATTTTATAACTGTTTTTTTATTGTCACTGAAAAGTAAATGAACAACTGGACAAAAGGCAGGGAGCCAGCACACCGAGGAAATGCAGGAAGTACGGATCTCCGTCCTGACGTGACGTGAAAAATATCCAAAAAATGAAAAGATGATCCAGCTTCCAAATAAAATATAAAAGTTTAATCCAACATATTAAAATGAGGAGACAACTCCTGGGACGGCATCATACACATAGTAAGGCAAGCGACGCGTTTCGACCAAGCGGTCTTTATCACAGCTGATCTGCTAAATGACATATCCGGTATATATACAATATAGCACCAATCAAATGCTAGAAAAATGTCATGTGATACATAGGTAAAAAAAAAAAAAAAATTTCAAATGTACCCAATAAATTCAAAACAATAATGTGCAGAAGGATATATACAATAGATAATGAACAATAAACAATGCACAATGAATAAAAATAAAGACATAAAGAAAATAAAGAAATACAAAGGAAGGGACATTGCTAGTAATGAAACATTAGTTCATTTCGTTTGTTCAAACCACCTGGAAACCTTGTACCTAGATTAAAGATCCAGAACGCTTCTCTGGTAAGTAACGCTCTGTGAATATCCCCACCGCGCGGAGGTTTTTTAATTTTCTCAATACCTATTACCTTTAAAGAAGCTGTATTGCGGGAATGAAAATCAATAAAATGCCTCGCCACCGAGGAAATGGTGCGACTATTATGTATAGTGCATTTGATGTCATACAAGTGTTCCGATATGCGGCATTTTAATTTCCGAGTAGTACATCCGATATATGATTTGTCACAAATCGTACAATCAATTTTGTAGACTACAAATCGTGTATTACAGTTTATAAATGTTTGAATTTTGTATTGATTTTTATTTCCTCCGGTACCAACCGTCAAGTTTTTTGGGACCGGAGGAAATAAAAATCAATACAAAATTCAAACATTTATAAACTGTAATACACGATTTGTAGTCTACAAAATTGATTGTACGATTTGTGACAAATCATATATCGGATGTACTACTCGGAAATTAAAAAACCGCATATCGGAACACAAGTATGACATCAAATGCACTATAAATAATAGTCGCACCATTTCCTCGGTGGCGAGGCATTTTATTGATTTTCACTCCCGCAATACAGCTTCTTTAAAGGTAATAGGTATTGAGAAAATTAAAAAACCTCCGCGCGGTGGGGATATTCACAGAGCGTTACTTACCAGAGAAGCGTTCTGGATCTTTAATCTAGGTACAAGGTTGCCAGGTGGTTTGAACAAACGAAATGAACTAATGTTTCATTACTAGCAATGTCCCTTCCTTTGTATTTCTTTATTTTCTTTATGTCTTTATTTTTATTCATTGTGCATTGTTTATTGTTCATTATCTATTGTATATATCCTTCTGCACATTATTGTTTTGAATTTATTGGGTACATTTGAAATTTTTTTTTTTTTTTTACCTATGTATCACATGACATTTTTCTAGCATTTGATTGGTGCTATATTGTATATATACCGGATATGTCATTTAGCAGATCAGCTGTGATAAAGACCGCTTGGTCGAAACGCGTCGCTCGCCTTACTATGTGTATGATGCCGTCCCAGGAGTTGTCTCCTCATTTTAATATGTTGGATTAAACTTTTATATTTTATTTGGAAGCTGGATCATCTTTTCGTTTTTTAAATGAACAACTAACAAGGAGAACAATAAGAAAAAAATAAAAATGAAATACATGCAAAGTGCCTTTTTTAACTCAAATTGTCTTTAAAGCATCTATATTTAATTTTGTGTTGAATTACTAGATCAAACGGAACAGCTAAAGCAAACATTAAAGACAAATTCTAAATTGATTGGATATATGACTCAGGCAGGCAGGGATGTAGCTAATATCATCAGCCTTGAACTTTACATTTTTGTGGATGGTTAGCTTACTGGAGAGTCTTGATAAAAGGATCTCCAAAATTTGCCAAAAAAATCCATAAAGGAGTTCTGCAATAATCCTATTAAACAACTTTTTGACTCAGTTTTAAAACTACTCTTACCAATGTATTACGTCTCAAACCCTTTACTTGGAAAACTATAGTTACAAATAATATACCATCAGATACAATGTAAAATATAGCATCTTGTAGTGTGTGATATAATTGAGGTTTATTCACACCTGTCATTTGTAATGTATAAAGTATGTAGGATAATATTTCTAGCTTCTGAGTAACACAAATAGTGAAGCTCACTGTGTTCGACTGTTTTCATAATTTCCATTCACTTCTTTGGCAATTATGGAAATACGAGATGTTTTTGGAGTCCCATCATCCTGTTTTCAGAGTAGTGTGATAAGACTTTTCTGTTTCATTCATGAATGGCTTCTACCAGAAAAAAACGGTAATTTTGAAGGGTATACGATCCATATAGGAATGCACAAAGGGCAGAAATTGCCTAAGGGTGGACACCTATGTCAAAGGATTGTTGTTTACATAGTTGGTAAATCATAAAAATAATAATTTGCAGTATTGCATAACAATCCACAGTTTGAATAAAGGTAAATGGACAAATACATAGAGCCTGATTCAATATTGCACTTGTGCATTTTATGCTTAATTTTTGAAGTTTTACACTTGTTTTTATTTGCACCTATTTTTTTTTCACCCCTTAAGCCCCAAGGGTGGTTTGCACGTTAATGACCAGGCCAATTTTTACACTTCTGACCACTGTCCCTTTATGCGGTTATAACTCTGGAACGCTTCAACGGATCCTAATGGTTCTGACACTGTTTTCTCGAGACATATTGTACTTCATGATAGTGGTAAAATTTCTTCGATAAGGCTTGGGTTTATTTGTGAAAAAAATGGAAATTTGGCAAAAATTTTGAAAATTTTCCAACTTTGAATTTTTATGCCCTTAAATCACAGACCTATGTCACACAAAATACTTAATTAGTAACATTTCCCACATGTTTACTTTATATCAGCACAATTTTGGAACCAAATTTTTTTTTTGTTAGGGAGTAATAAGGGTTAAAAGCTGACCAGCAATTTCTCATTTTTACACCACCATTTTTTTAGGGACCACATCTCATTTGAAGTAATTTTGAGGGGTCTATATGATAGAAAATAACCAAGCGTGACACCATTCTACAAACTGCACCCCTCAGGGTGCTCAAAACCACATTCAAGAAGTTTATTAACCCTTCAGGTGTTTCACAGGAATTTTTTGAATGTTTAAATAAAAAAGAACATTTAACTTTTTTCACACAAAATTTAGTTCAGCTCCAATTTGATTTATTTTACCAAGGGTAACAGGAGAAAATGGACCCCAAAAGTTGTTGTACAATTTGTCCTGAGTACGCCGATACCTCATATGTGGGGGTAAACCACTGTTTATGTGCATGGGAAGGGAAGGAGCGCTATTTAGGCCTAGACATTGAAACCCCCCAAAAGTGACACCATTTTGGAAAGTAGACCCCCCTAAGGAAACTTATCTAGATGTGTTGTGAGAGCTTTGAACCCCCAAGTGTTTCACTACAGTTTATAACGCAGAGCCGTGAAAATAAAAATTATTTTTTTTCCCACAAAAATTATATTTAAGCCCCCAGTTTTGTATTTTCCCAAGGGTAACAGGAGAAATTGGACCGCAAAAGTTGTTGTCCAATTTGTTCTGAGTACGCTGATACCCCATATGTGGGGGAAATCACTGTTTGGGCTCATGGCAGAGCTCGGAAGGGAAGGAGCGCCATTTTGAATGCAGACTTAGATGGAATGGTCTGCAGGCATCACATTGCATTTGCAAAGCCCCTAATGTACCTAAACAGTAGAAACCCCCATAAGTGACCCCATATTGGAAATTAGACCCCCCAGGGAACTTATCTAGATGTGTTGTGAGAACTTTGAACATTCAAGTGTTTCACTACAGTTTATAACGCAGAGCCGTGAAAATAAAAAAATCATTTTTTTTCCACAAAAATTATTTTTTTGCCCCCAGTTGTGTATTTTTCCAAGAGTAACGGGAGAAATTGGACCCCAAAAGTTGTTGTCCAATTTGTCCTGAGTACGCTGATACCCCAAATGTGGGGGGAACCACCGTTTTGGCGCATGTCAGAGCTCGGAAGGGAAGGAGCGCCATTTGAAGTGCAGACTTAGATGGATTGGTCTGCAGGCATCACATTGCATTTGCAGAGCCCCTAATGTACCTAAACAGTAGAAACCCCCCACAAGTGACCCCAAATTAGAAACTAGACCCCCCAAGGAACTTTTCTAGATGTGTTGTGAAAACTTTGAACCCCCAAGTGTTTCAGTACAGTTTATAACGCAGAGCCGTGAAAATAAAAAATCATTTTTTCCCACAAAAATGGTTTTTTAGCCCCCCCAATTTTTATTTTCCCAAGGGTAACAAGAGAAATTGGACCCCAATAGTTGTTGTTCAATTTGTCCTGAGTACGCTGATACCCCATATGTTGGGGTAAACCCTTGTTTGGTTGCACAGGAGAGCTCAGAATGGAAGGAGCACTGTTTTACTTTTTCAACGCAGAATTGGCTGGAATTGAGATCGGACGACATGTAGCATTTGGAGAGCCCCTGATGTGCCTAAGCAGTGGAAACTCCCAATTCTAATTGAAACCCTAACCCTAGCCCCAACCCTAACCCTAGCCCCAACCCTAACCCTAACCCTAGCCCCAACTGTAGTCCTAACCCTTGCCCTAACCTTAACCCTAGCCCTAATTCTAACCCTATCCCTAACCCTAGCCCTAACCCTAGGCCTAACCCTAACCCTAGCCCTAACCCTAATGGGAAAATGGAAATAAATAAATTTTTTAAATTTTATTATTTTTCCCTAACTAAGGGGGTGATGATGGGAGGTTTGATTTACTTTTATAGTGTTTTTTTAGCGGATTTTTATGATTGACAGCCGTCACAGACTAAAAGATGCTTTTTATTGCAAAAATTAGTTTTTGTGTCTCCACATTTTGACAGCTATAATTTTTCCATATTTTAGTCCACAGAGTCATGTGAAGTCTTGTTTTTTGCGGGACGAGTTGACGTTTTTATTGGTAATATTTTTGGGCACGTGACTTTTTTGATCGCTTTTTATTTTGATTTTTGTGAGGCAGAATGACCAAAAACCAACTGTTCATAAATTTCTATTTGGGGGACGTTTATACCATTCCACGTTTGGTAAAATTGATAAAGCAGTTTTATTCTTCGGGTCAGTACGATTACAGCGATACCTCATTTATATCATTTTTTATGTTTTGGCGCTTTTATACGATAAAAACTATTTTGTAAAAAAAATAATTATTTTTGCATCGCTTTATTCTGAGGACTATAACTTTTTTATTTTTTCGCTGATGATGCTGTATGGTGGCTCATTTTTTGCGGGACAAGATGACGTTTTCAGCAGTACCATGGTTATTTATATCCATCTTTTTGATCGCGTGTTATTCCACTTTTTGTTTGGCGGTATGATAATAAAGCGTTGTTTTTTGCCTCATTTTTTTTTTTTTTACCGCGTTCACTGAAGGGGTTAACTAGCGGGACAGTTTTATAGGAGGGGTCATTACAGACGCAGCAATACTAAATATGTGTACTTTTATTGTTTTTTTATTATTTAGATAAAGAAATGTATTTATGGGAACAATATTTTTTTTTTCTTTATTTAGGAATTTTTTTTTACACATTTGAATATTTTTTTTTTACTTTACAACATTGCCCCAGGGGGCCATCATGTTATATGATCAGATCGCTGATCTGACACTTTGCACAGCACTGTGTCAGATCAGCGATCTGACATGCAGGGCTGCAGGCATACCAGCGCTTGCTCTGAGCAGGCAATAGTAAGCCACCTCTCTGCAGGACCTGGATGCAGCCCTGTGGCCATTTTGGATCCAGGGCCTGCAGGGAAAAGAAGGTAGGAGACCCTCGGAGCAACGCGATCACATCGCGTCGTTCCGAGGGTCTCAGGGAAGCATGCAGGGAGCCCCCTTCCTGCGTGATGCTTCCCCATGCCACCGGAATACTGCAATCATGTTTGATCGCAGTGTGCCGGGGGTTAATGTGTCAGGGGCGGTCCGTGACCGCTCCTGGGACATAGTGCCGGATGTCAGCTGAGGTAGTCAGCTGACACCCGGCCGCGATCGGCCGTGCTTCCCCCGTGAGCGCTGCCGATCGCATATGACATACTATCCCATCACTGGGAATTAAGTAAGAGGTCACTTTGACGGGATAGTACGTCATATGGGATTAAGGGGTTAATTTGGGCTTTAAAACCTTATTTTATACATTTTAGTAATGTTTGCCCCAATGGCAGGATTTTTAATTTCCAGATGTCTTGAGCTGATTCATCAATTGCAATTTAAAAAAAAAACAACTTGTTGGAAATGTACTCCATCTCTCCACTCTAAAGTGATTTTATGCCAAATTACTTTGGAGTGCTTTTTGAGCCATTTTCCAAAGCATATGTTAAAAAGTCGCAAAAAATGGAAAAGCCAAAATGCAGACCATTTTTTAACTTTGTACAAAATTCATGAGCTTTTTTTAAAAAAAGAATTGGCATTAAAATGACAATAAATGCCATAAGATACAAAAGAGAAAAGTAAAAAAAATCACAAATGATGACTCCGGCCCATAGAGTATAGATACATAATGTATATTATCTATTTTATGAAATTATACAAGTAATTGCAGCGTAAAAAATATGTTATAAATGTTCTGAAACTGAAAGTCACTTAAAATAATATACATGAATCTTTTTCCTGAGTACTGTAGCCAAAAGCGTGTAGTTTAGATGACTTCATCATGCTGGCTTCCAGTAATATGGAAAAATGTTCCAACTTCACCATTTACGAAAGATCTTTATTGCAAACATATGTGAAGGCAAGTGTGTGTTTAAATTAAATTTCCGAGGATGCAGTGAACACATTGGATAAGTTCAGTCAATACAAATAGGATTACAGAACATTTTCTAAAACTTCCACTTGAAACATCAAAACAAGTATTGTATTTATTAGAAGCTCAGCATGAAAGCTGTACTTTATAAAGGAATCCTGGATTTAGAGTCACTAAAAATTAGGATAATTAAAGAAAATTCTGTTTAATACAATTTTTAATGTGAAGTTTGAATAACAATATTAGTTTTGTGCATGCGTTAAAATAGCTCTGTCTTAAAGCAAATAAAAACAGAGTATATTATTCACAAAAGCTCGAAGATAACTGTGATAGGAGCTGTGGAGACATGAGGATAAATGGCTACTCTCGTCCGTGGCTGTCTTTAGAAAGGCCACATGGATCATGGCTCATCCCACTGAACGCCCGTACTCCTTTCACGTGGGCAGAATACTACTCAGACAACAGAGGGTGAGGTAAATCAGTGCAGACCTTTGGCATCCTAGCAGTTAATTTGCTGAGGTAATCTGGAGAAATTTCCCACAAGTTGGTTTGGCTTGATCATCACTTTTTGCGTACCATACGGTTAAGCTGCTCCCACAACAGTTCAATGGGGTTGAGATCTGGTGACTGCGCTGGCCACTCCATTAATGATAGAATACTAGCTGCCTGCTTCTTCCCTAAATAGTTCTTGCATAATTTGGAGGTGTGATTTGGGTCATTGTCCTGTTGTAGGATGAAATTGGCTCCAATCAAGCGCTGTCCACAGGGAGTGGCATAGCATTGCAAAATGGAGTGATAGCCTTCCTTATTCAAAATCTATTTTGCCTTGTACAAATCTCCCACTTTACCAGCACCAAAGCAACCCCAGACAATCACATTACCTCCACTATGCTTGACAGATGGCATCAGGCACTCTTTCAGCATCTTTTCAGTTGTTCTGCATCACACAAATGTTCTTCTATGTGATCAAAACACCTTAAACTTGGATTCGTCTGTCCATAACACTTTTTCCAATCTTCCTCCGTCCAATGTCTGTGTTCTTTTGCCCATTTTAATCTTTTCATTAGCAATTTCTCGCATGGAATAGCCTTCATTTCTAAGAACAAGAATAGTCTGTCACGTTTCACATGAAAGTTCTTTTTTTCTGGCCATTTTGAGAGTTTAAGGAAACCAACAAATGTAATGCTCCTGATTCTCAACTCACTCAAAGGAAGGTTCGATTTATAGGTTCTCTAATCAGCAAAACTGTTTTCAGCTGTGCTAACATACTTGCACAATGATTTTCAAGGGTATTCTAACCATCCATTAGCCTTCTTACACAGTTAGCAAACACAAAGTACCATAAGAACACTGGAGTGATGGTGTTAGGGCTGGTGGAATGCACCGAGTAAATATAGAGATGTTATTTGGTGCGTTCGCAGCCCGGGGTCCACCGTGCAGGAATAGAACCTGCTGCTGGCAAACAGCGGCACGATATGGCGGTAGAAGCGAACTCTGTTGCTTCACAGAGTCGCTATAAGGAAAGGACTGTGTCCTGTTAAACTCCATAGGAATACACAGTAACTGCTGAGCAGATAGCAGCTTGTGGTCACGCAGTCCAGGAGGCAAACATACAATCTCCTCACCGGTGGAGCCGGTATTCTAGTGGCTTATTTCAGCCGGGGCCCTGTAACCAAACACACAATCTCCTCACCGGAGGTGCCGGTATTCTAGTGGCTTATTTCAGCCGGGTCCCTGAATACACACAAGCGTGACCACAGTGGCGCAAAACTCATGTCATGCATTGATACTAGCGCATGGCCGTGCGGCCATGCGAGCCTTATATAGCTGCAGCAAAAAAAAGACCTTCCTAGAAGGACCAATGAGAGACTGCCATAACTGAGCATGTGACCCTAGATCTCCACAGAGAGATCTTACCCTGGGCATGCTCAGTGTGTGAAAAGCAGGAGTTAGTCCTAGCAGCAATAGGACCTTCCTACCATGTGACCCTCGATCTCCACTGAGAGATCTTACTCAGGGCATGCTCAGAATGAGAAAAGCAGGACTTAGTCGCAGAAGCGTCTGCTCGCCGCTGCCCAGCACTGACTTCAATGGCAGAAGCAGGAAAGGCAGCAGTAACTCTTTGTACAGAGTGGGACTGAGCAAGAAGCTTGGACTGACGTCTCCGCTGAGCAGGCACAACTGCGGCAGGAGAGGAATGGGAGACCACAGCGGAGATGGCCCGAGATTCCCCTTGTGCAGAGGCGGGAACTCGACCCCTAACATTACCCCCCCTCCTAGGGCCCCCCCCTCCTTGGACCTCGCTACGCTCAAAGGCAGCAATGAGCTGCGAAGCCTGAATGTGATCAGCAGGCTCCCAGGACCTGTCCTCAGGACCATAACCCTCCCAGTCCACCAAATAAAACTTTTTACCACGTACCACCTTGCACCCCAAAATAGCATTCACCTCGTAATCATCCGTAGACGAACCCGATATCCCAGCAGATGACTCGGAAAACCGGGACATGTATACGGGTTTCAAGAGGGACACATGAAAGGTGTCGGTGATACCCAGGCGTGGCGGAAGGGCTAAACGATAGACCACAGGATTAACCTGTTCGAGGACCTTAAAAGGACCCAAGTAGCGAGGTGCAAACTTAGTGGACTCCACTCGCAGCCTGATGTTACGGTCGGAGAGCCACACCAAGTCGCCAGGAGCAAAGGTCGGAGCGGGGCGCCGATGTACATTCTCTCCTTGGAGGCCCGAATGGCATCCTGAGTGCGGTCCCAAATATCCCGTGCTTCCACAGCCCAGTCTGCCACCCTGGAGTCGGCGGAAGACACGGGCATAGGCACAGGTACCCGCGGATGCTGACCATAGTTAAGGAGAAATGGGGTTTGTCCAGTGGAGTTGGCCACGGCGTTGTTCAGCGCAAACTCTGCCCATGATAGCAAGGATGCCCAGTCATCCTGCCTGGCTGAGACAAAATGTCGCAGATATGTGACCAAGGTCTGGTTCGCCCTCTCTACCAACCCGTTCGTCTCGGGATGATATGCGGAAGAGAGATTTAACTCAATGCTGAGAAGACGACAAAGCTCTCTCCAGAAACGAGACGCAAACTGGGGACCCCGGTCACTGACAATTTTGTCCGGCATACCGTGTAGGCGGAAGATGTGTTTTATGAACAACGCTGCCAAGGCCCGTGCAGAAGGTAACCGTGGAAGCGGGACCAAATGCACCATTTTAGAAAAATGATCGGTGACAACCCAAATGATGGTACAGCCACGAGACTTGGGCAAACCCACCACAAAGTCCATCCCGACCATCTCCCAGGGCCTGTCTGCCACCGGCAAGGGATAGAGTAACCCTGCTGGCCATTGTCGAGGAGATTTATTTTTGGCACAGGAGACACATGCCTGAATGTAATCTCTGACATCACGAACCATATGTGGCCACCAGTACGACCTCGCCAGCAGCTTAGATGTCCTTTTTGTCCCAAAGTGTCCACCCACCCTGGACGAATGAGCCCAAGAGAGAACCTCCGGTCGCAAGTTAATGGGTACAAAAGTCTTGCCCGGAGGCACAGACTCTAGCGAAACCGGAGCTACGGTTCTCAGGCTCTCAGAAGGGACAATAAGCCGAGGCTCCCCTTCCTCCTCCTCAGATGACACAACAGAGCGAGAGAGGGCGTCAGCACGAATGTTCTTCTCCCCAGCGAGATAATGGAGGGTGAAGTGGAACTGGGAGAAGAACAAGGACCATCTGGCCTGGTGAGAATTTAGCCGCTGGGCTGTTTGCAAATATAACAAATTTTTGTGGTCCGTGAAGACTTGAAAGGGAAAGCGAGCCCCCTCAAAGAGATGTCTCCACTCCGAGAAAGCCAACTTCATCGCTAGCAACTCCCTGTCCCCGATGGAATAATTCCTCTCCGCTGGTGTGAAGGTCTTGGAGTCTGGCGGTAATAATTAATGAACACCATAAAGCGCTGCACCGCTTTAAGAGAATGGGATTCTTGCCAGTCCATCACAGCCTGTAGTTTGGCAGGATCCATAGCCAATCCCTGGGCGGAAATGATATAGCCCAGGAAAGGTAAAGACTCCTGCTCAAACATACACTTCTCCAACTTTGCATAGAGGGAATTTGACCGTAAGAGGTCGAAGACTCTGCCAACATCTCTCCGGTGAGAGTCAATATCTGGAGAGAAGATGAGAATATCATCCAGATAGACTACGACCGAGGTGGAGAGCATATCCCGGAAGATGTCATTGACAAAGTCTTGGAAGACGGCTGGAGCATTACAGAGCCCGAAGGGCATCACCAGATACTCATAGTGCCCATCCCTGGTATTAAACGCCGTCTTCCATTCATCCCCCTCACGGATGCGAATCAGGTTATAAGCACCCCGCAAATCTAATTTGGTAAATACCCTTGTCAAAGAGCTCAGAAATCAGGGGCAATGGGTACTTATTCTTAACGGTGATGGCGTTAAGACCCCTATAATCTATGCAAGGACGTACCGTATATACTCGAGTATAAGCCGAGATTTTCAGCCCAAATTTTAGGGCTGAAAGTGCCCCCCTCGGCTTATACTCGAGTCACGGTAGCGGTGGGGTCGGCGGGTGAGGGGGTGAGGGCGCTGAGGCATACTTACCTAGTCCCAGCGATCCTCGCGCTGTCCCTGCCGTCCCACGGGCTTCGGCGCTGCAGTTTCTTCCTCTCTTCAGCGGTCACGTGGGACCGCTCATTACAGAAATGAATAAGCGGCTCCACCTCCCATAGGGGTGGAGCCGCTTATTCATTTCTCTAATCAGCGGTGCCGGTGACCGCTGATAGAGAAAGAAGCTGCAGCGCCGAAGACAGGAGGGGACAGCGCGAGGATCGCCAGGACTAGGTGAGTATGTTATATTCACCTGTCCTCGTTCCAGCCGCCGGGCGCCGATCCATCTTCCCGGCCGGCGCCTCCATCTTCCCGGCGTCTGCGCTCTCTGACTGATCAGGCAGAGGGCGCGATGACGCATATAGTGTGCGCGGCGCCCTCTGCCTGATCAGTCAGAGCAGAGACGCCGGGAAGATGGAGGCGCCGGAATGAGACGCCGGGAGCTGCAATCAAGGGAGGTGAGTATGTGGTTTTTTTTTTTATTGCAGCAGTAGCAGCGGCAGCACAGATTAATGTGGAGCATCTATGGGGCACAGTGAACGGTGCAGGGCACCGTATATGGAGCACATCTATGGGGCACAGTGAACGGTGCAGAGCACCGTATATGGAGCACATCTATGGGGCACAGTGAACGGTGCAGAGCACCGTATATGGAGCACATCTATGGGGCACAGTGAACGGTGCAGAGCACCGTATAAGGCACAGCTAGGGGGCACAATGAACGGTGCAGAGCACCGTATAAGGCACAGCTAGGGGGCACAATGAACGGTGCAGAGCACCGTATAAGGCACAGCTAGGGGGCACAGTGAACGGTGCAGAGCACCGTATATGGCACAGCTAGGGGGCACAGTGAACGGTGCAGAGCACCGTATAAGGCACAGCTAGGGGGCACAGTGAACGGTGCAGAGCACCGTATAAGGCACAGCTAGGGGGCACAGTGAACGGTGCAGAGCACCGTATAAGGCACAGCTAGGGGGCACAATGAACGGTGCAGAGCACCGTATAAGGCACAGCTAGGGGGCACAATGAACGGTGCAGAGCACTATATGGCACAGCTAGGGGGCACAGTGAACGGTGCGGAGCACCGTATAAGGCACAGCTAGGGGGCACAGTGAACGGTGCAGAGCACCGTATAAGGCACAGCTAGGGGGCACAATGAACGGTGCGGAGCACCGTATAAGGCACAGCTAGGGGGCACAGTGAACGGTCCAGAGCACCGTATATGGCACAGCTAGGGGGCACAATGAACGGTGTAGAGCACCGTATATGGCACAGCTATGGGGCACAGTGAACGGTGCAGAGCACTGTATATGGCACAGCTATGGGGCACAGTGAACGGTGCAGAGCACTGTATATGGCACAGCTAGGGGGCACAGTGAACGGTGCAGAGCACTATATGGGGCACAGCTATGGGGAAATATGAATGGTGTAGAGCACTATATGGCACAGCTATGGGGAAATAATGATCTATTTTTATTTTTGAAATTCACCGGTAGTTGCTGCATTTCCACCCTAGGCTTATACTCGAGTCAATAAGTTTTCCCAGTTTTTTGTGGCAAAATTAGGGGGGTCGGCTTATACTCGGGTCGGCTTATACTCGAGTATATACGGTAATTCTCCGTTCTTCTTCTGCACGAAGAAGAACCCTGCCCCTGCATGTGACACTGACTTCCTAATGAACCCTCTTGCCAAATTTTCCTGGATGTATTGGGACATAGCCTCTCTCTCCGGGAGGGAGAGGGGATAGACCCGTCCCCGAGGAGGTTCTGCTCCAGGCAAGAGATCAATAGGACAGTCATAGGGGCGGTGAGGTGGAAGGGTCTCCGCAGCCTTTTTGGAGAAGACGTCTGCATAGGACCAATAGCATTTGGGAAGGGAAGAAAGATCTGCAGGTATCTCGGTGGTAGAAACCTGAACGCACTCTCTCAAACATCTGCCCTTACATGAATCACTCCAACCCAATATCCTCCCAGAGGACCACTCAATATGTGGGGAGTGGAAACGGAGCCAGGGTATTCCCAGCAGAATCTCATCCATTCCCTCGGGAAGGACAAGAAGGGAAATTATCTCCTGGTGGGATGGGGACATAGCTAACGTGAAAGGGACAGTCTGGTGTGTTATCTGAGATGGAAGTGTTGACCCATTCACTACTCTAACAGTCACCGGTTTGGCGAGCATCACCAGAGGTATTGAATGGCGCAGAGCAAAAGCTGAGGAGATGAAATTCCCCTCAGCTCCAGAATCCACACAAAGCTCGACTGTTAGAGAGTAAGAGCCTAATATGATTGTCCCTTTGAAGGACAGCTTGGAGGAAAATGCCGCTGTGTCTAGTGAACCTCCTCCAAGGGTTACTAGACGCGACCGCCGTGGACTTTTATTGGCATAATGTCCTTCTTGTTGGCAATTTCTGCAAACCACGGGTACTCGAGCGGTCCGAGACTTAGGTCCCGCTCGAGAAACCTCCATGGCCTCATGGGAGTCGGACGCCTGAACGGAAAATTCCAGAGGTCTTGCGAAGGTGGGAGCCAGCCGAAACCTCTGCCTACACTGGGCCCGCTCCAACTTCCGCTCGTTAAAACGGAGGTCGATGCGGGTAGATATTGAAATAAGCTCCTCCAGTGTGGCGGGAATCTCCCTGGTGGCCAAGGCGTCCTTCACATGGTCTGCCAGTCCTCTCCAGAAAACCGGAATAAGGACTTTATCCGGCCATTCCAGCTCAGAGACCAGAGTCCGGAATTGGACGGCGAACTGGCTGACCATGGACGAACCCTGTGTTGTTGCCAACAATTGGAGCGCGGTATCGTGGGTGACACGAGGTCCCAAAAAGACCTGTTTAAGAGCGTCCAGGAAGAGAGGAGCACTCTGCGCCACACGATCATTGCGCTCCCATAGCGGCGTTGCCCACTCCAACGCCCTACCTGACAAAAGGGATATAATAAATCCCACTTTCGCCCGTTCCGTAGGAAAACGTGCAGCCAGAAGCTCAAGATGTATGGAGCACTGACTCACGAATCCCCGACATAGCTTGCTGTCACCAGCAAACTTGTCTGGAAGTGGGAGACGGGATAAAGTCGGAGCAGGGGTGGCAGAGGACAAACTGGCTGCAGCTACACTTGCAGCCTGAACAGCGACTGCGGTAACATCCACAGCTGAGGTTGTGCGCTCGAGAGCCGTCAACCTACCCTCCAGCTGCTGGATGTACCGCTGTAAACGCTGATCGTCCGCCATTTACCAGCCAGACCCTGGTGCTAGTATACTGTTAGGGCTGGCGGAACGCACCGAGTAAATATAGAGATGTTATTTGGTGTGTTCGCAGCCCGGGGTCCACCGTGCAGGAATAGAACCTGCTGCTGGCAAACAGCGGCACGATATGGCGGTAGAAGCGAACTCTGTTGCTTCACAGAGTCGCTATAAGGAAAGGACTGTGTCCTGTTAAACTCCACAGGAATACACAGTAACTGCTGACGAGATAGCAGCTTGTGGTCACGCAGTCCAGGAGGCAAACATATAATCTCCTCACCGGTGGAGCCGGTATTCTAGTGGCTTATTTCAGCCGGGGCCCTGTAACCAAACACACAATCTCCTCACCAGAGGTGCCGGTATTCTAGTGGCTTATTTCAGCCGGGTCCCTGAATACACACAAGCGTGACCACAGTGGCGCAAAACTCATGTCATGCATTGATACTAGCGCATGGCCGTGCGGCCATGCGAGCCTTATATAGCTGCAGCAAGAAAAAGACCTTCCTAGAAGGACCAATGAGAGACTGCCATAACTGAGCATGTGACCCTAGATCTCCACTGAGAGATCTTACCCTGGGCATGCTCAGTGTGTGAAAAGCAGGAGTTAGTCCTAGCAGCAATAGGACCTTCCTACCATGTGACCCTCGATCTCCACTGAGAGATCTTACTCAGGGCATGCTCAGAATGAGAAAAGCAGGACTTAGTCGCAGAAGCGTCTGCTCGCCGCTGCCCAGCACTGACTTCAATGGCAGAAGCAGGAAAGGCAGCAGTAACTCTTTGTACAGAGTGGGACTGAGCAAGACGCTTGGACTGACGTCTCCGCTGAGCAGGAGAGGAATGGGAGAGGAATGGGCAGGAGAGGCAGGAGAGGAATGGGAGACCACAGCGGAGATGGCCCGAGATTCCCCCTGTGCAGAGGCGGGAACTCGACCCCTAACAGATGGTTGTTGGAAATGGGCCTCTATACACCTATGAATATATTGCATTACAAACCAGACATTTGCCTCTAGAATAGTCAATTACCACATTAACAATGTATAGAGTGTATTTCTGAATCATTTAATGTTAGCTTGATTGGAAAAAACTATGCTTTTCTTTAAAAAATAAGAACATTTCTAAGTGACCCTAAACTTTTGAACAGTAGTGTATATAATTTATACATCAAATATTAGGTCCCTTTCATACTGTATTCTTTCTCGTGATCTGTGGCCCCATCGGGGCTTATGTCTGAAACCCCTGCATACAGGGATTTGGGCATACAGTGGCTTGCCAAAGCATTCAACCTCTTGGCATTTTTCATGTTTTGTAACCTCACAACCTTGAATTTCAGTGTTTTTTTGAGGGCTTGCATTAGTTAATGTAAAGAACATGCCTACAACAGTGAACATTTTATTTTATTTTTATTGTGAAGCAAATAACAAAAAGGACAAAATAGCTGAATACTCCAGAGTGCAAAACAATTTATCATCCTAAAATCAATACTTTGTGGAGCCTCCGTTTGTGGCATTTACAGCTGAAAACCTCTTTGGATAAGTCTTTATAAGCTTTCCACATCTTGCCACTGGGATTTTTGCCCATTCCTCAAGACAAAAGTGCTACAGCTCCTTCCTTCAAGTTAGATGTTTCCTCTGGTAAAAAGCAATCTTCAAGTCTGACCACAGATTCTGAATTGGATTAAGGTCTGGGCTTTGACTAGGTCATTCCAAAACATTGATATGTTTCCACTTAAACCACTCAATGTTGCTTTAGCAGTATGCTTTGGGCCATTGTCTTCTGTAAGGTGAACCTCCACTCCATTCTCAAATCACTGACAGACTGAAGCTGTTTTGGCTAACAAATATCCCTGTATTTTGCACCATCCATCTTCCCCTCGACTTGGACCATATACCCTGTCCCTGATGCTGAAAAACATCCACACAGCTTGATGCTGCCACCAACATGTTTCACTGTGGGGATGATGTTCTTGGGGTGATGAGTGGTATTAGCTTTAACATTGGTGGATAAAAAGTTCAATTTTGTGGTCTTATCTGACCACTGCAACTTCCTGCATACGTTTGAGGAGTCTTCCACATGTCTTTTGGCAAACCCAAAATTAGAGTTACAACTTTTGTATTTAAGTAAAGGCTTTTTTGCCCACTCTTTTGGAAAGGTCACCTCTATGGAGTGTATGGCTTATCGTGGTCGTATGGACAGATACTCCAGTCTCGGCTTACAGCTCCGTCAGGGTTACTTCTCTCTCTGTGCTGTGTCTCTGATCAATGTACTCCTTGCCCAGGCTGAGAGTTTTGGTGAGAAGCCCTCTCTTGCCTTGTTTGTTATAATATTATGTTCTTTCTATTTGATGATAATCGATTTGATGATGTTGCTTTGGAGGATTATCAGAGATTGGGATTTTTTTTATAACCAAACCCTGATTAGTACTTCTCAACATTTTTGTCCCTGACTTGTTTGCAGATTTCATTGGTCTTCATGGTGTTGTTTGCTTAGTGGTCTTTAATGTTGTTGCAGCATATTTTGCCTTTCAGAAAAGGTGTGTACAGTTGTGTGAAAAATTGTTTGCCCCCTTCCTAATTTTAGTATTCTTTTACATGTTTGTGTTAGGTGTTGAGTTCCCGCCTCTGCACAGGAGGAATCTAAAACCATCTCCGCTGCGGTCTCCCATTCTTCTCCAGCCGCAGTGGAGTCTGCTCAGCGGAGACATCAGTTCCAGCGTCTTCCTCAGTCTCACTCTGTGCATAGAGTTAATGCTGCGTTTCCAGCTTCTGCCATTGAAGCCAGTGCTGGGCAGCGGCGAGCAGACGCTTTTGGGACTAAGTCCTGCTTTTCCCCTTCTGAGTATGTCCAGGGCAAGATCTCCCATTGGAGATTGAGGGTCACATGCTCAGACACTGCAGCAGATCCCATTGGTCCTCCAGGAAGGTCCTGAAGGTGCTCAACTTCTGTGGCAGCCTCCCATTGGTCCTTCTGGGAAGGTCCTGTACATGCTGCAGCTATAAAAGGTTCGCATGACCGCACGGCCATGTGCTAGTGTAAACGTGTGTGTGTTGATGTGTGAAAGTCGTTCATTAATTATCCCCTCCCTTGTGTATGACTGCTTATGTAAGGTGGATGATTGCTATCTAGCACCCAACTTAGCCATCAGCACGTAACACACAAAACAGCATCTATTCCTGTGACCGCCAGTGCGGCGCCATGCGCTTTGACAGCGCTTTCCTGACCCAAGCCTGGGTGGTTAGTGGCGTCCGCCAGTGCGGCACCACATGCACTCTCGTGCATCTTTATTATTATTATTATTTCTGTCACTCTGACACCCCAGTAGCGGTGTTGAGCGCAAGAGGTCTATATGAACTCAAATCCTGTGTCTTGGGATTGAGTTCTGAGACTCCTTGCTTGCGCTCTTGGTGCAGTTAACCCATGTGTGTATCCACATTGTACTGCCATATAGTCTGTCATTACTTGGCAGCAGGTTCCTTCTCTGCACGGTGGACCCCGGGCTGCGAACGCACCTTACTCTATCTTTCTTATTATTTGGTGCATTCCGCTAGCCCTAACATTACACTAGTGCCAGGGTCTGACTAGAAATGACAGGCAAACAGCAATCCTTGTGGTACATCCAGCAGCTGGAGGGTAGGTTGGCGGCTCTCGAGCGCACAATCTCAGCTGTGGATGTAACCACAGTTGTTGTTCAGGCTGCTAGCGTGGCTGCAGCCACCTTGTCCACTGCCACCCCTGTACCGACTCTATCTCGCCTCCCACTGCCAGAAAAATTTTCTGGTGATAATAAGTCTTGTAGGGGTTTCGTGAGTCAGTGCTCTATACATCTTGAGCTTCTGGCCTCTCATTTCCCTACAGAGCGGGCTAATGTGGGGTTTATTGTGTCTCTCCTGTCGGACAGGGCGTTGGAGTGGGCTACGCCGCTGTGGGAGCATGGTGATCATGTGGTGCACAGTGCTTCATTGTTCCTGAGCACTCTGAAACAGGTCTTTTTAGGACGTCGTGTGTTATGATCTGGTGGTTTAGGAACAACATGAGACAAGCTCTGAAGGAGGTGGTATCTGTACTGACCGCAAACCCTGAACCTAGCAGCGCAACTAAAAATAGCCGTGGGGGGTACCTGACGCTCCCTAGACCCCTCGGCACACCCTAAAATCTAACTTCCCCTAAAGATGGAAACAGGAACCCTACCTTGCCTCAGAGAAAATCCCCAAAGGAAAGATGGCCCCCACAAATATTGACGGTGAGAGGAGGGGAAAATAACATACGCAGAAATGAAATCAGATTTTAGCATAGGAGGCCAGTCTAGCTTGATAGATAGGACAGGAAAGGATACTGTGCGGTCAGTATAAAAACTACAAAACAATCCACACAAAGTTTAAAAAATCTCCACACCTGACTAAAGGTGTGGAGGGTAAATCTGCTTCCCAGAGCTTCCAGCTAACAGAAAAAATCCATACTGACAAGCTGGACAAATATAGAATGCACAGAACAATAAGTCCACAACATGTGGACTGAAATGAGCAAAGCCAGAACTTATCTTTGCAGAACTGGTCAGGAAGCCAGGAGAATCCAAGCAGAGATGTGAATCCAGCCAGGAAACATTGACAAGTGGCACAGGCTGAAGAAAGAGCCAGACTTAAATAGCGGACGATAAGTGGAGGCAGCTGATGACAGTTAACTCCAAGGAGCAGCCATACCACTAGAAACCACAGGAGGGAACCCAAGAGCAGAACTCACAAAAGTGCTACTTACAACCACTGGAGGGAGCCCAAGAGCGGAATTCACAACAGTACCCCCCCTTGAGGAGGGGTCACCAAACCCTCACCAGAGGCCCCAGGCCGATCAGGACGAGCCAAGTGAAAAGCACGAACCAAATCGGTAGCATGGACATCGGAGGCAACAACCCAAGAATTATCCTCCTGGCCATAACCCTTCCACTTGACAAGATACTGAAGCCTCCACCTCGAAAAACGAGAATCCAAAATCTTCTCAACTTCATATTCCAACTCTCCCTCAACCAACACCGGGGCAGGAGGGTCAACCGAGGGAACAACGGGCACTACATCTCTCCGCAACAAAGATCTATGGAAAACATCATGAATGGCAAAAGAGGCAGGAAGAGCCAAACGAAAAGACACCGGATTAATATTTTAAAGAAATTTTATCAGGACCAATAAACCGAGGCTTAAACTTAGAAGAAACCTTCATAGGAACATGACGAGAAGACAACCAAACCAAATCCCCCACACGAAGCCGGGGACCAACACGCCGACGGCGGTTAGCAAAACGTTGAGCCCTTTCCTGAGACAGCGTCAAATTGTCCACCACATGAGTCCAAATCTGCTGCAGCCTGTCCACCACAGAATTAACACCAGGACAATCAGAAGGCTCAACCTGCCCAGAAGAATAACGAGGATGAAAACCAAAATTACAAAAGAAAGGTGAAACCAAAGTAGCCGAACGAGCCCGATTATTAAGGGCAAACTCGGCCAACGGCAAGAGAGACACCCAATCATCCTGATCAGCAGACACAAAGCATCTCAAATAGGTCTCCAAGGTCTGATTAGTTCGCTCAGTTTGGCCATTAGTCTGAGGATGAAATGCCGAAGAAAAAGATAAATCAATGCCCATCCTAGCACAAAAGGCCCGCCAAAATCTAGAGACAAACTGAGAACCTCTGTCAGACACAATATTCTCCGAAATGCCATGCAAACGAACCACATGATGAAAAAACAATGGAACCAGATCTGAGGAGGAAGGCAACTTAGGCAAAGGTACCAGATGGACAATTTTAGAGAACCGGTCACAAACAACCCAGATAACAGACATCTTCTGGTAAACAGGAAGATCCGAAATAAAATCCATGGAAATATGCGTCCAGGGCCTCTCAGGGACCGGCAAAGGCAAAAGCAACCCACTAGCGCGGGAACAGCAAGGTTTGGCCCGGGCGCAAGTCCCACAGGACTGCACAAAAGCACGCACATCGCAAGACAAGGAAGGCCACCAAAAGGACCTAGCAACCAAATCTCTGGTACCAAAAATCCCAGGATGACCAGCCAACACTGAACAATGAACCTCAGAAATTACCTTACTTGTCCATCTATCAGGAACAAACAGCTTCCCCACTGGACAGCGGTCAGGCCTATCAGCCTGAAATTCCTGAAGCACCCGCCGCAAATCAGGGGAGATAGCAGAAAGAATCACCCCTCCTTAAGAATGCCAACCGGCTCCAGGACTCCAGGAGAATCAGGCGAAAAACTCCTAGAGAGGGCATCAGCCTTAACATTCTTTGATCCCGGAAGATATGAGATCACAAAATCAAAATGGGAGAAAAACAGGGACCATCGAGCCTGTCTAGGATTCAGCCGCTTGGCCGACTCGAGGTAAATCAGATTCTTATGATCGGTCAGGACCACAACACGGTGTTTAGCTCCCTCAAGCCAATGTCGCCACTCCTCAAACGCCCACTTCATAGCCAACAACTCCCGATTGCCGACATCATAATTGCGTTCCGCAGGCGAAATCTTTCTGGAAAAAAAAGCACACGGTTTCATCAAAGAACTATCAGACTCCCTCTGAGACAAAAACGGCCCGTGCCCCAATCTCAGAAGCGTCGACCTCAACCTGAAAAGGAAGAGACACATCCGGTTGACGCAACACAGGGGCAGAAGTAAATCGGCGTTTCAGCTCCTGAAAGGCCTCAACAGCCTCAGAGGACCAATTCGTCACATCAGCGCCTTTCTTCGTCAAATCAGTAAGGGGCTTAACCACACTGGAAAAGTTGGCAATGAAACGGCGATAGAAATTAGCAAAGCCCAAAAATTTTTGAAGTCCCTTCACAGATGTGGGTTGGATCCAGTCATGAATAGCTTGGACCTTAACAGGATCAATTTCTATAGACGAGGGAGAAAAAATAAAACCCAAAAAAGAGACCTTCAGAACTCCGAATAGGCACTTAGACCCCTTCACAAATAAAGCATTATCACGAAGGATCTGGAACACCATCCTGACCTGCTTCACATGAGACTCCCAATCATTGGAAAAAAATCAAAATATCATCCAAATATACGACCATGAATTTATCAAGATAATTGCGGAAAATATCATGCATGAAAGACTGGAACACAGATGGAGCATTAGAGAGCCCAAATGGCATCACAAGGTATTCAAAATGGCCTTCGGGCGTATTAAATGCAGTTTTCCATTCGTCACCCTGTTTAATACGAACAAGATTATATGCCCCTCGGAGGTCAATCTTAGTAAACCAACTGGCCCCCTTAATCTGAGCAAACAAATCAGTAAGCAAAGGCAAGGGGTATTGGAATTTGACCGTGATCTTATTAAGAAGACAATAATCAATACAGGGTCTCAAGGAGCCATCCTTCTTAGCTACAAAAAAGAAACCCGCTCCCAATGGTGATGGAGAGGGCCGAATATGCCCTTTCTCCAAAGATTCCTTAACATAGCTCCGCATGGCGGCATGCTCTGGCACAGACAGATTGAAAAGTCGGCCCTTAGGGAACTTACAACCAGGAATCAAGTTAATAGCACAATCACAGTCCCTATGTGGAGGAAGGGAACTGGACTTGGGCTCATCAAATACATCCTGGAAATCCGACAAAAACTCAGGGACCTCAGAATAGGGGGAAGAGGAAATTGACATCAAAGGAACGTCACTATGTACTCCTCGACAACCCCAACTAATCACCGACATAGTTTTCCAATCCAGCACCGGATTATGTTCCTGTAACCATGGAAATCCCAGCACAACAACATCATGCAGGTTATGCAACACCAGAAAACGGCAATCTTCCTGATGTGCAGGAGCCATGTACATAGTCATCTGTGTCCAGTACTGAGGTTTATCCTTGGCCAAGGGTGTAGCATCAATGCCCCTCAAAGGAATAGGGCTCTGCAAAGGCTGCAAGGAAAAACCACAGCGCCTGGCGAATTCTAAGTCCATTAAGTTCAGGGCAGCGCCTGAATCCACAAATGCCATGACAGAAAAGGACGACAATGAGCAAATCAGGGTCACAGATAAGAGAAATTTAGGCTGTATAGTACTAATGGTAACAGACCTAGCGACTCTCTTAGTACGCTTAGGGCAATCAGAGATAACATGAGCCGAATCACCACAGTAAAAACACAGCCTATTCTGACGTCTGAATTCCTGCCATTCTATTCTAGTCTTAATCCTATCACATTGCATAGGTTCAGGACTATGCTCAGAGGATACTGCCATATGGTGCACAGCTTTGAGCTCGCGCAGACGCCAATCAATCTGAATGGCTAGAGACATAGATTCGCTCAAACCGTCAGGCATAGGAAAGCCCACCATAACATCTTTAAGGGTTTCAGAAAGACCTTTTCTGAAAATAGCAGCCAGAGCATCTTCATTCCACTTAGTGAGCACAGACCATTTTCTAAATTTCTGGCAGTATAACTCTGCCGCTTCCTGACCTTGACACAAGGCCAACAGGGTTTTTTCTGCATGATCCACAGAATTAGGTTCGTCATACAATAATCCGAGCGCTTGAAAAAATGCATCAACATTCAATAATGCTGGATCCCCTGCTTCAAGAGAAAAAGCCCAGTCTTGAGGTTCACCCTGCAGCAAGGATATGATGATTTTTACCTGTTGAATGGGATCATCAGAAGAACGGGGTTTCAAAGCAAAAAACAATCTGCAGTTATTTTTAAAGTTCAAAAACTTTGATCTGTCCCCAAAAAACAAATCAGGAGTATGAATTCTGGGCTCTAAAGCCGGAGTCTGGACAACATAGTCATGGATACTCTGTACTCTTGCAGCAAGTTGGTCCACTTGTACTGTTATGATCTGGTGGTTTAGGAATAACATGAGACAAGCTCTGAATGAGGTGGTATCTGTACTGACTGCAAACCCTGAACCTAGCAGCGCAACTAAAAATAGCCGTGGGGGGTACCTGACGCACAGCCTAAGATCTAACTTCCCCTAAAGATGGAAACAGGAACCCTATCTTGCCTCAGAGAAAATCCCCAAAGGAAAGATAGCCCCCCACAAATATTGACGGTGAGAGGAGGGGAAAATAACATACGCAGAAATGAAATCAGATTTTAGCATAGGAGGCCAGTCTAGCTTGATAGATAGGGCAGGAAAGGATACTGTGCGGTCAGTATAAAAACTACAAAACAATCCACACAGAGTTTACAAAATCTCCACACCTGACTAAAGGTGTGGAGGGTAAATCTGCTTCCCAGAGCTTCCAGCTAACAGAAAAAATCCATACTGACAAGCTGGACAAATATAGAATGCACAGAACAATAAGTCCACAACATGTGGACTGAAATGAGCAAAGCCAGAACTTATATTTGCAGAACTGGTCAGGAAACCAGGAGAATCCAAGCAGAGATGTGAATCCAGCCAGGAAACATTGACAAGTGGCACAGGCTGAAGAAAGAGCCAGACTTAAATAGCGGACGATAAGTGGAGGCAGCTGATGACAGCTTACTCCAAGGAGCAGCCATACCACTAGAAACCACAAGAGGGAGCCCAAGAGCAGAACTCACAAAAGTGCCACTTACAACCACCGGAGGGAGCCCAAGAGCGGAATTCACAACACTCGTGTCACCCATGATACGGCGCTCCAACTGTTGGCATTGACTCAGGGCTCGCCCTTGGTCAGCCATTTTGCAGTCCACTTCTGCACCCTAGCATCTGAGCTGGAGTGGATATATCCTGCTGCAGCAGATCCACCGGTCCACTCGTGACCAACCAGAGATAAACGAGTTGGTAAAACGTGGATTTAAACTGTGCTGCTGAATAATTCAAGGTCCAAATATGTAGCCATTAAATTGTGGATTTATTCAACGCGTTTCAAAGTACAAGACTTCTTCATCCACGTTTTACCCCCTTTTTTATGAAAAATACTTAAAAAGAAACATTCACACATGTCTACTTTACATCAAAACAATTTGGGAACCACATTTTTTTGTTAGGAAGTTATATGGCTTAAAAGTTGACAAGCGATTTCTCATATTTACAACAACATTTACAAAACTATTTTTTAGGGACCACATCACATATGAAGTCCATTTGAGGAGTCTATATGATAGGAGATGCACCATTCTAAAAAGTGCACCCCTCAAAGTGCTCAAAACCACAGCGAAGAATTTTATTAACCCTTCAGGTGCTTCACAGGAATTTATGGAATGTGGAAAAAAATGAACATTTATCATTTTTCCTAAAAAATTTACTTCAGATCCAATTTTTTATTTTGACAAGGAAACAGGAAAAATGGACCCCAAAATTTGTTGTGTAATTTCTCCTTGCCATGCTGATACCCCATGTGAGGAAGAAAACCACTGTTTTGGCACTCAACAGAGCTTGGATGGGAAGGAGCGGCATTACACTTTTTGAATGCAATATTTGCTGGAACAATAGGCAGATGCCATGTTGTGTTTGGAGAGCCTCTGATGTGCCTAAACAGTGAAAACCCCACACAAGTGATGCAGTTTTGGAAACTAGACCCCTCAGGTAACTGATCTAGATGTGTTGTTAGCACATTGTAACCCTCAGGTGCTTCACAGAAGTTTATAACGTTAAGCAATAAAAAATAAAAATTTTCCCCACAAATATGTTTTTAGCACAAAATATTTCATCTTCATAAGGGTAACAGGTGAAATTGCACTACAAATCGTATGGTGAAATTTCACCTGAGTACGCCAATACCCAATATGAGGGAGAAAACTACTTTTTGTGTACACGGCAGGGCTCAGAAGGGAAGGAGGGGCATTTGAATTTTTAATGTAAAATTTCCTGGAATCATTAGCCGAATTCACAGAAGTTTATAACATTGAGCCATGACAATAAAAAGATCACATTTTCCCCACAAAAGTGCTATAAGGGTAACAGGAGAAATTGCAGCATACAGTTTGTTGTGCAATTTTTCCTGAGTACACTTGTGAGGGATCGCACAGGGGAAGGGGGGCGTCAATTTCGTGGGGATTCATGGATCGAGATACAAGAACAGCCAAAGATCAATTTTATATTTAATCACCGAGGAAGCGCACTAGAAAATAAAGTCAGGAGTATAGTACAAAGATAGGGTATAGATAGGTTGCAATTAATGTGTCATGTAGCATGTGACCACAGGGAGGCACTGATAGATCACAGGTCCAAATATTAGTTACAGGCTTTCTGGGCTGCGTCAGCTAACGTATCCTCTGGCCATCAGAAAAACTCTGTCCAAAATGAGGGGCTGCCTTATATCTCCTAGGCTGCTATCTCACAGATCTGCTCCCACCCCTGGGTGGTGCAGCTTCTCTCCTCCCTTGTCTGAGAATATGATTTTCTGCCTAAAACCATGGCTCGCCCATAAGTTTGCGCCCGAAGCTCTGAATGGGTTGGTTTTATCGCCACTGGGTTCCATTGGATTTTATCTGCGCATAGAGCAGGGGTCACCAACATAGAGCAGGGGTCACCAACCTGTAGCTCGGGAGCCACATGTGACTCGCGGTCCCATGAATTGTGGCATGTGGATGTATGTCAGCTTGGTGAATTAGCTCCAGTCCTAGCAAACAGGTATGAAGAGCAAATCTGAAAATGGTGAATTTTGTGAGCAGCCATTCACCGAAGAGCAGATCTGGATGCACATATACTGGTCTTAGGGGTTTTGAGATGATTTAAGTATGGTACGCTGGAGACAAGATGATACCACCTGTCAGAGGAGATGTTTGAAACTGAATGTGGCAGTGTCTTGGGAGTGCTCTATAGGAGAATACTGAATGGGGGTATTGTGGGAACCCCTGCACCTTAGTATACTGCTTTGGCGTGATTTTTTGTGGAAAAGCTTTGGTTTAGCCTCTCTCTCAAAGCTGAATGTGGCTCTCAAGGTCAGAAACGTTGGGGACCTCTGGCATAGAGACTTAATATGACTACAGTATGTAATTCCTGTTATCTATGTTTTATAACTTCATAATCCAGAGTGCTACAGGTGGCTAAATAATATGGGTGTGTGGGGAAAGGAACGGCTAGGACCCGGCATGCCACATACAGCCCTGGCAGGCCCACATACAGCGCCGGCAGGCCCACATAGAGCCCCGCCAGCCCACATACAGCCCTGGCAGGCCCGCATACATCCCCGGCAGGCCCGCATACAGCCCCGGCAGGCTCACATACAGCCCCGGCAGGCCCACATTCAGCCCTGGCAGGCACATACAGATCTCCGGCAGGCCCGCACAGACCCCGCCCGCAAAAACAGACACGCACAGTGTCCGCCCACGCACCGCCCACCCTCTTCCCCCTCCGGAACAGGATGTAGAAGGACAGAAAGGGCTTATTTACAATCCGATATTTGTGTCCCATTGAATTGCAATGGTATCGGGTATTGGTATCGGCGATATCCGATATTTTTTGGATATCGGCCGATCCAATCCGATACCGATACTTCTGGATATCGGAAGGTATTGCTCAACACTACTCTACATTATAAACTTCTGTGAAGCACTTGGGCTTTCAAGTTCTCACCACACATCTAGATAAGTTCCTAAGGCGGACTAGTTTCCAAAATGGGGTCACTTGTGGGGGGTTTCTACTGTTTAGGTATATCAGGGGCTCTGCAAATGCAACATAACACCCGCAGACCATTCTATCAAAGTCTACATTCCAAAACTGCGCTCCTTCCCTTCCAAGCTCTGCCATGCACCCAAACAGTGGTCTCCCTCACATATGGGATATCAGCCTGCTCAGCATAAATCGAACAATAAATTTTGAGGTCCAATTTCTCCTGATACCCTTGTGAAAGTAAAAATTTTGGGGTGAAAAGATCATTTTTGTGGAAAAAATATGATTTTTTTTATTTTCATGGCTCTACATTATAAACTTCTGTGAAGCAGTTGGGGCTTCAAAGTGCTCATCACACATCTAGATAAGCTCTTTGGGGGTCTAGTTTCCAAAATGGGGTCATTTGTGGGGGGTTTCTACTGTTTAGGTACATCGGGAGCTCTGCAAATGCAACATGACGCTCGCAGACCATCCCATCAAAGTCTGCATTCCAAGCGGCGCTCCTTCCCTTCCGAGCCCCAATGGGTGCCCAAACAGAGCCCCCCCCACATATGGGGAATCCGCATACTCAGGACAAACTGGTCAACAGATTTTGGGGTCCAATGTCTCCTGTTACCCTTGAGAAAATTTTTAAAAAGGATTTTTTATTTTCACGGCTCTACTTTATAAATTTCTGTGAAGCACTTTGGGGTTTAAAGTGCTCACCACTAGGGTTGAGCGACTTTTAGTATTTTAGGGTCGAGTGGGGTTTAGCGAAACCCGACTATCTCAAAAGTCGAGTCGAGTGGAATCGGCCGATTATCGTGAAAAGTCGGGGATCGACCGAAACACGAAATCCAATGCAAGTTAGTGGGGGAGCATAGTCGGCAGTGAGTGGAGGCCAGGAAAACACCTACAGTGCCCATTTTAATGGCAAAAACATCCATTCTTGTTACTGAAGCTTGTCAATCTTAATTTACCTTATAATAATAGTAAGGCATTGGAAATTGGGGGTCATTTGGCTATAGTTGTGGGGGGTAGGGCTGGTTCAAGTATTTAGTGGGCCCAGGAAATCTGGAACACGTCACGGCACTGGAGCAGGGAGAGGTAAGTATTTAAACTTTGCAAGTGCTGTGATCCTGAGCAAGCAGGGGGGGCCCACTCGTTGGCATTGGCACTGGCACAGGGCCCCTCAAAGTACAGCGGTGTGTTTGCACGGCGGGGGTGCCTCTCACCGGCAGCGACACTTTTGCGTACTATGAGGGGCCCTGTGCCAGTGACGTTGCCAACGAGTATTCCCCCCCACCTGATGAAGGAACCTGCACTTTCATCTGCACCTTCCTCTTTGTCCCCGTGTAAGGTGGTATGGTATGCGGGAAGGGGAACCTGACTTTCAGCAGGGTCACATTCTGGCTGTGTAGTGTGCACAGGGAATGTAGCGTTCTGGGTCAATGTACCAGCAGACTCATCTATCACTGGCTGGGCAATGGGCAGGATGAGGAGGAAACACAGATATAGGCCCAAATAATAAAGTGGGCTAAATGCAGTTCAAAATTGGTAACAGGACTAACCAGGGAGCATTGCTTTGTTCAGTGGAGTACAACTGTAATGAGAGGCTGACACAGTGAGTAGGCCCAAATCAGTAAGTAGGCTAAATGCAGTTCAAAATTGGTAACAGAAGTAAACAGGCGGCACTGATTTGTTCAGTGTAGGAGAACATCAAGGAGCGGCAGACACCGTTAGTAGGGCCAACAAAACAAGTAGGCCAAATGCAGTGTTGTTTCAACAACTACTTAACAAGAGCTTGAAGATAGAAGCTAGGGAGAGGCACCCTGGATAACACCTTGGAGCGGCAGACACCGTCTCTAGAACCCAGATCCAACTTGTAGGCCTAATGCAGTGTTGTTTCAACAGCTACTTAACGAGAGCTTCAAGATCGAAGCTAGGGAGAGGCAACCTGGAGAACACCTTGGAGAGGCAGACACTGTCTCTACAACAGAGACCCAACTTGTAGGCCTAATGCAGTGTTGTTTCAACAACTACTTAACGAGAGCCTGAAAATGGAATTTCAGGACAGGAAACCTGGAGAACAGCACGGAGCGGCATACACCGTTAGTAGGCCCCAACCAAACTAGTAGCCCCACTGCAGTTGTTCGATTAAAAAACTATTTAACAAGAGCCTGAAGATTGAAGCTCAGGAAAGGCAACCAGGAGAACACCTTGGAGCGGCAGATACTGTTAGTAGGCCCCAACCAATCTAGTAGCCCCACTGCAGTTGTTCTATTAAAAAACTATTTAACAAGAGCCTGAAGATTGAAGCTCAGGAAAGGCAACCAGGAGAACACCTTGGAGCGGCAGACACTGTTAGTAGGCCCCAACCAAACTAGTAGCCCCACTGCAGTTGTTTGATTAAAAAACTATTTAACAAGAGCCTGAAGATTGAAGCTCAGGAAAGGTAACAAGGAGAACACCTTGTAGCGGCAGACACCGTCTTTACAACCCAGACCCAACTTGTAGGCCTAATGCAGTGTTGTTTCAACAACTACTTAACGAGAGCCTGAAAATGGAATTTCAGGGCAGGAAACCTGGAGAACAGCACGGAGCGGCATACACCGTTAGTAGGCCCCAACCAAACTAGTAGCTCCACTGCAGTTGTTCGATTAAAAACTATTTAACAAGAGCCTGAAGATTGAAGCTCAGGAAAGGCAACCAGGAGAACACCTTGGAGCGACAGACACTGTTAGTAGGCCCCAACCAAACTAGTAGCCCCACTGCAGTTGTTTGATTAAAAAACTATTTAACAAGAGCCTGAAGATTGAAGCTCAGGAAAGGCAACCAGGAGAACACCTTGGAGTGGCAGACACCGTCTCTACAACCCAGACCCAACTTGTAGGCCTAATGCAGTGTTGTTTCAACAACTACTTAACGAGAGCCTGAAAATGGAATTTCAGGGCAGGAAACCTGGAGAACAGCATGGAGCGGCATACACCGTTAGTAGGCCCCAACCAAACTAGTAGCCCCACTGCAGTTGTTCGATTAAAAACTATTTAACAAGAGCCTGAAGATTGAAGCTCAGGAAAGGCAACCAGGAGAACACCTTGGAGCGGCAGACACCGTCTCTACAACCCAGACCCAACTTCTAGGCGTAATGCAGTGTTGTTTCAACATCTACTTAACAAGAGCTTCAAGAAAGAAGCGAGGGAGAGGCAACAGAGAGAACACCTAGGAGCGGAAGACTCAGTTTGTAGACCACAACGAAACTTGTGGCCCCAATGCAGTTTTATAATTCTGACAAGCTGAAAATCAGCCTTTTTTTTGTTTTTTTGGAGGACAGCTGTATTAAGTGACGCAGACAGACACTGCTAGTAGGCCTTACACCACAAAGTAGGCTCACTGTAGGATGAAAAAAAGTTACATGGGTACACGGTCAGCATTGGTGTGCTCAGCGGAGGACAAATGGAAGGAGGGACCGCAGACAGACTTAGTAGGCCTAAAATTTTAAAAAATAGGCTCAAAGCAGTTTGAATTATCTTGCAGGGGTACACAGGCAGCATTGGTGTGGTCAGCGGAGGACGATTGGAAGGAGTGTCTGACACAGTTAGTACTCCCAAAAAATAAATAGATGTTAATGTCTTGCAAAACAACAAAACCAAAAAAAAAAGGGTGGCATACTTAGGTACAGGGGTGGGCTCCTCTGCTGAGTTTCAGACATAGTAATTTGGCGCTAAGTATTTACTGGTGTCAATATAGGACACTGACCCTGACTATTTTAACTAGCATCATACATGTCAACAAATTGGCATTGTCAGTGCCAGGCATTGAAGGATGTCAGCGCATAGACTAAACATTGGTGGAGCTGTGAGAGATAATTTTGCAAGTGGTAGAACAGTGTTTGAGCTGGGGGGAAACTCTCTTGTGGCCGGCGGTACAGGCCCAGGGCCCCTCATGTTACAACGGTGTGTCTGACGTTGGTTGCGCGCCACCACCGCCAGAGACACTTTATTGTACTATGAGGGACCCAGTGGCAGTGCCGTCGACCAAAAGAGGCACACCCACCTCTTCAGACAAACGGTACCCTCACGGGTGCTTGCGCCAAGTGGCGAGACCACGGCCCCGTGGGGGGAGTTAGCCCATTTAGGGAGGTGTAAACATGTTGTATGCTGGACAAACAGCTGCTGCAAATTAAGAGATTGGAACAGTCAGTAAGACCAGTCCACCAGCGAGACCTTTTTATAGGAAAGCTAGGTGTCAGCCGGGAAAGGTGGGGCAAAATAATTCGAAATCCATGAGTGGTTCATTTTAATGAAGGTTAGATCATCAACATTTTGGGTAGCCAGACGAGTCCTTTTTTCGGTCAATATTGAACCAGCAGCACTGAATACTCTTTCTGATAGCACACTAGCTGCTGGGCAAGCAAGCTCCTGCAATGCATATTCTGCCAATTCAGGCCAGGTGTCTATTTTGGATGCCCAGTAATCATATGGGAATGACGGTTGAGGGAGAACATCGATAAGGGATGAAAAATAGTTAGTAACCATACTGGACAAATGTTGTCTCCTGTCACTTTGAATTGATGCTGCAGTACCTGTCCTGTCTGCGGTCATTGCGAAATCACTCCACAACCTGGTCAGAAAACCCCTCTGTCCAACGCCACTTCTGATTTGTGCATCTCTAACTAGGGTTGAGCGAAACGGGTCGAACATTTTCAAAAGTCGCCGACTTTTGGCTAAGTCGGGGTTTCATGAAACCCGATCCGACCCCTGTGCGGGGTCGGCCATGCGGTACGCGACTTTCGCGCCAAAGTCGCGTTTCAATGACGCGAAAAGCGCCATTTCTCAGCCAATGAAGGTAAACGCAGAGTGTGGGCAGCGTGATGACATAGGTCCTGGTCCCCACCATCTTAGAGAAGGGCATTGCAGTGATTGGCTTGCTGTCTGCAACGTCACAGGGGCTATAAAGAGGCGTTCCCGCCGACCGCCATCTTACTGCTGCTGATCTGAGCTTAGGGAGAGGTTGCTGCCGCTTTGTCAGAAGCAGGGATAGCGTTAGGCAGGGTCCATTAACCACAAAACCGCTTGTGCTGCAGCGATTTGCACTGACCAACACCACCCTCGGTGTGCAGGGACAGTGGAAGTTTTTTTTTTTTTTTTTTCCCCTCAGCGCTGTAGCTCATTGGGCTGCCCTAGAAGGCTCCCTGATAGCTGCATTGCTGTGTGTACGCCGCTGTGCAAACCAACTGCTTTTTTCAAAGCACAAATCCTCTTGTTCCTTCCTTTCTGCACAGCTATCTTTTTTGTTTGTCCACACTTTTTATTTCATTTGTGCATCAGTCCACTCCTTATTGCTGCCTGCCATACCTGGCTGAGATTACTGCAGGCAGGGAGATAGTAGCTGCCTGCCATACCTGGCTGAGATTACTGCAGGCAGGGAGATAGTAATTGTAGGACATTCCCTGTTTTTTTTTTTTTTTTTTTTTTGGTGGGAGATTAAGATTGGCAATTTGGCATTTCTGCTAGAGTGCCATCCCTGTGTGTGCCATCTCTCTCACATAGTGGGCCATAGAAAGCCTTTTCATTTTTCTGTATTTTTTTTTGTGGGGTGTATAAATTCTCCCTGATAAAAATACAGTGGGAGATTAATATTGGCCTTTGGGCTTGTGTGCCAGTCCTGAGTGTGCCATCTCTCTCACAAATAGTGGGCCATAGAAAGCCTATTTTATTTTTTTTTGGGTTTTATAAATTCTCCCTGAAAAAAAGGGAGATTAATATTGGCCTCTGGGCTTCTGTGCCAGTCCTGAGCGTGCCATCTGTGCCAGTCCTGAGCGTCCCATCTCTCTCACAAATAGTGGGCCATAGAAAGCCTATTTAATTTTTTTTTTGGTTTTATAAATTTTCCCTGAAAAAAGGGAGATTAATATTGGCCTCTGGGCTTGTGTGCCAGTTGTGAGCGTGCCATCTGTGCCAGTCCTGAGCGTGCCATCTCTCTCACAAATAGTGGGCCATAGAAAGCCTATTTAATTTTTTTTTTGGTTTTATAAATTTTCCCTGAAAAAAGGGAGATTAATATTGGCCTCTGGGCTTGTATGCCAGTTGTGAGCGTGCCATCTGTGCCAGTCCTGAGCGTGCCATCTCTCTCACAAATAGTGGGCCATAGAAAGCCTATTTAATTTTTTTTTTGGTTTTATAAATTTTCCCTGAAAAAAGGGAGATTAATATTGGCCTCTGGGCTTGTGTGCCAGTTGTGAGCGTGCCATCTGTGCCAGTCCTGAGCGTGCCATCTCTCTCACAAATAGTGGGCCATAGAAAGCCTATTTAAATATTTTTTTGGTTTTATAAATTCTCCCAGAAAAAAAGGGAGATTAATATTGGCCTCTGGGCTTGTGTGCCAGTTGTGAGCGTGCCATCTGTGCCAGTCCTGAGCGTGCCATCTCTCTCACAAATAGTGGGCCATAGAAAGCCTATTTAATTTTTTTTTTGGTTTTATAAATTTTCCCTGAAAAAAGGGAGATTAATATTGGCCTCTGGGCTTGTGTGCCAGTTGTGAGCGTGCCATCTGTGCCAGTCCTGAGCGTGCCATCTCTCTCACAAATAGTGGGCCATAGAAAGCCTATTTAAATATTTTTTTGGTTTTATAAATTCTCCCAGAAAAAAAGGGAGATTAATATTGGCCTCTGGGCTTCTGTGCCAGTCCTGAGCGTGCCATCTGTGCCAGTCCTGAGCGTCCCATCTCTCTCACAAATAGTGGGCCATAGAAAGCCTATTTAATTTTTTTTTTGGTTTTATAAATTTTCCCTGAAAAAAGGGAGATTAATATTGGCCTCTGGGCTTGTGTGCCAGTTGTGAGCGTGCCATCTGTGCCAGTCCTGAGCGTGCCATCTCTCTCACAAATAGTGGGCCATAGAAAGCCTATTTAATTTTTTTTTTGGTTTTATAAATTTTCCCTGAAAAAAGGGAGATTAATATTGGCCTCTGGGCTTGTGTGCCAGTTGTGAGCGTGCCATCTGTGCCAGTCCTGAGCGTGCCATCTCTCTCACAAATAGTGGGCCATAGAAAGCCTATTTAAATTTTTTTTTGGTTTTATAAATTTTCCCTGAAAAAAGGGAGATTAATATTGGCCTCTGGGCTTGTGTGCCAGTTGTGAGCGTGCCATCTGTGCCAGTCCTGAGCGTGCCATCTCTCTCACAAATAGTGGGCCATAGAAAGCCTATTTAAATATTTTTTTGGTTTTATAAATTCTCCCAGAAAAAAAGGGAGATTAATATTGGCCTCTGGGCTTCTGTGCCAGTCCTGAGCGTGCCATCTGTGCCAGTCCTGAGCGTCCCATCTCTCTCACAAATAGTGGGCCATAGAAAGCCTATTTAATTTTTTTTTTGGTTTTATAAATTTTCCCTGAAAAAAGGGAGATTAATATTGGCCTCTGGGCTTGTGTGCCAGTAGTGAGCGTGCCATCTGTGCCAGTCCTGAGCGTGCCATCTCTCTCACAAATAGTGGGCCATAGAAAGCCTATTTAATTTTTTTTTTGGTTTTATAAATTTTCCCTGAAAAAAGGGAGATTAATATTGGCCTCTGGGCTTGTGTGCCAGTTGTGAGCGTGCCATCTGTGCCAGTCCTGAGCGTGCCATCTCTCTCACAAATAGTGGGCCATAGAAAGCCTATTTAAATATTTTTTTGGTTTTATAAATTCTCCCAGAAAAAAAGGGAGATTAATATTGGCCTCTGGGCTTCTGTGCCAGTCCTGAGTGTGCCATCTGTGCCAGTCCTGAGCGTCCCATCTCTCTCACAAATAGTGGGCCATAGAAAGCCTATTTTTTTTTTGGGGGGGGTTTTAGAAATTCTCCCTGGAAAAAAAAAGGGAGATTAATATTGCCCTTTGGGCTTGTGTGCCAGTACTAAGCGTTCCATCTCTCTCTCTCTCTCTTAGTCAGTGGGCCATAGAACGCCTATTTTTGGTTTTATTTGTTTTCTAAATTCTCCCTGAAAAAATCATTTTATTTTATTTGGTTTCTAAATTCTTCCTGATAAAATCATATTTTTTTTATTATTTTTTTTTCTAAAGTCTCCCTGAAAAAAAAAAAAAAAAAAAAAAAACAGTGGGAGATTAATATTGGCCTTTCTGCTTGTGTGCCAGTCTTGACTCCTGGGTGTGCCATCTCTCTCTCTCTCTCTCTCTCTCTCTCTCTCTCCAATTGTGGTCCATAGAAAGCCTATATTTTTTTTCCTTGATTTGGGTTCCAAAATCTACCAGAGAAAATAACTCCATCAATCATTGGTAGAAAAATATTGGCCTCTGGGCTTGTGTGCCACTCCTGATTCCTGTGTGCGTCATCTCTCAGTCAGTGGGCCATAGAACGCCTATTTTTGGTTTTATTTGTTTTCTAAATTCTCCCTGAAAAAATCATTTTATTTTATTTGGTTTCTAAATTCTTCCTGATAAAATCATATTTTTTTTATTTTTTTTTTTTCTAAAGTCTCCCTGAAAAAAAAAAAAAAAAAAAAAAAACAACAGTGGGAGATTAATATTGGCCTTTCTGCTTGTGTGCCAGTCTTGACTCCTGGGTGTGCCATCTCTCTCTCTCTCTCTCTCTCTCTCTCTCCAATTGTGGTCCATAGAAAGCATATATTTTTTTTCCTTGATTTGGGTTCCAAAATCTACCAGAGAAAATAACTCCATCAATCATTGGTAGAAAAATATTGGCCTCTGGGCTTGTGTGCCACTCCTGATTCCTGTGTGCGTCATCTCTCACTCAGTGGCCCATAGAAAGCATATAGTTTGTTACATTTGTTTTCTAAATTCTCCCTGCAAAAATCAATTTTTTTTTGGGGGGGGGGTTTCTAAAGTGTTCCTGAAAAAAATAAAAATAAAAAACAAATAATAGTGTGACATTAATATTAACATTTGTGCTTCAGTGACAGTCCTGCGTGTGGGGCATCTCTCTAATTTGCAGCCACCAAAAAAAGAGTGTGTAACATTGTGCCTGATTTTCGCGGTGGTCTCACCAACCTGTAAAGGGGTAGCTAAATCATACTGAAGTTATAGCTCACCGTGTAAGTTGTGTGACTGCAACAAATAACGTTAGTTTGGTTACGTTTTTAAAACAATGAGGAAGTCTAGTGGAAGAGGTCGTGGCCGGGGGCGTTCATTGTCAGCTGGTAATGAGGGTAGTGGTAGTGGTGGAGCATCAGGTGGTCGTGGGGAAAAAAATATTGCACCTAAGTCTGGAGCTGTGGAGCCAGGTTCGTCGTCCGGCTACACAAGGCCTCGAACGCTCCCTTTTCTGGGATTAGGAAAACCGCTTTTAAAGCCGGAGCAGCAAGAGCAAGTTTTGGCTTATCTTGCTGACTCAGCCTCTAGCTCTTTTGCCTCCTCTCGTGAAACTGGTAAAAGTAAAAGCAGCGCGTCGTTAGTGGATGTTCACGGTCAGGGACAAGTCACTTCCTTGTCCTCTTCAGCAAAAACAACAACAGAGAAGAATGCAGCAGGCGACACAACGGGTTACTCCATGGAGCTCTTTACACATACCGTCCCTGGCTTAGAAAGTGAAGCAGTTAACAGTCCATGCCCATTACAAATTGAATCTGACATGGAGTGCACTGACGCACAGCCACAGCCAGACTACTATGCTGGTCCTTTGACTCAGACCACAACATTGCCCTCGCAGGGTGCTGATCAAGAATCAGACCCTGATGAGACTATGTTGCCCCATCACGAACGCTATACCACCGAACGACACGGTGACACAGACGAAGTTGCGCAGGAGGTACAAGAAGAGTTATTAGATGACCCAGTTCTTGACCCCGATTGGCAGCCATTGGGGGAACAGGGTGCAGGCGGCAGCAGTTCTGAAGCAGAGGAGGAGGAGGGGCCGCAGCAGGCATCAACATCGCCACAGGTTCCATCTGCCGGGCCCGTATCTTGCCCAAAACGCGTGGCAAAGCCAAAACCTGGTGGAGGACAGCGTGGCCATCCGGTTAAAGCTCAGTCTGCAATGCCTGAAAAGGTATCCGATGCTAGAAAGAGTGCAGTCTGGCATTTTTTTAAACAACATCCAATTGATCAGCGCAAAGTCATCTGTCAAAAATGTTCTACTTCCTTAAGCAGAGGTCAGAATCTGAAAAGTCTCAATACTAGTTGCATGCATAGACATTTAACCACCATGCATTTGAAAGCTTGGACTAACTACCAAACGTCCCTTAAGGTTGTTGCACCCTCGGCCAATGAAGCTAGTCATCAACGCAACATCCCTTCCGGCAGTGTAGGACCACCATTTAGCGCACCACCTGCTGTATCTGTGCAGGTATCTTTGCCAGGCCAAAGCAGTCAGGGTCAGGGAATCACCAGTTTCGTAGTAGGAAACACTGCATCTAGGGCACCGGCGGCAACAATACCATCTCCCACCGTCTCTCAGTCTGCCATGTCCACCGGCACCCCCGCTAGTTCCACGATCTCCATCTCTCCAGTCCAGCTCACCCTACATGAGACTATGGTTAGAAAAAGGAAGTACTTAGCCTCGCATCCGCGTACACAGGGTTTGAACGCCCACATAGCTAGACTAATCTCGTTAGAGATGATGCCCTACCGGTTAGTTGAAAGCGAAGCTTTCAAAGACCTGATGGACTACGCTGTACCACGCTACGAGCTACCCAGTCGACACTTTTTTTCCAGAAAAGCCATCCCAGCCCTCCACCAGCATGTTAAAGAGCGCATCGTCCATGCACTCAGGCAATCTGTGAGCACAAAGGTGCACCTGACAACAGATGCATGGACCAGTAGGCATGGCCAGGGACGTTACATGTCCATCACGGCACACTGGGTAAATGTGGTGGATTCAGGGTCCACAGGGGACAGCAAGTTTGGGACAGTTCTGCCTAGCCCACGGTCTAGTAAACAGTTGTCTGTAGCCGTTCGCACCCCCTCCTCCTCCTCCTCCTCCTCGTCCTCCTGCAGAAGCAAGAGCTCGTCCACAGACCGCAGTCGCACAAACACTCCATCCGCACCTGCCACTGTTGCACACCAGGTCTCCCATTATGGGGCAGCTACTGGCATACGTCAGCAGGCTGTATTGGCTATGAAGTGTTTGGGCGACAATAGACACACCGCGGAAGTTCTGTCCGAGTTCTTGCAGCAAGAAACGCAGTCGTGGCTGGGCACTGTAGATCTTGAGGCAGGCAAGGTAGTGAGTGATAACGGAAGGAATTTCATGGCTGCCATCTCCCTTTCCCAACTGAAACACATTCCTTGCCTGGCTCACACCTTAAACCTGGTGGTGCAGTGCTTCCTGAAAAGTTATCCGGGGTTATCCGACCTGCTCCTCAAAGTGCGTGGACTTTGCGCACATATCCGCCGTTCGCCTGTACACTCCAGCCGTATGCAGACCTATCAGCGTTCTTTGAACCTTCCCCAGCATCGCCTAATCATAGACGTTGCAACAAGGTGGAACTCAACACTGCACATGCTTCAGAGACTGTGCGAACAGAGGCGGGCTGTTATGTTTTTGTGGGAGGATACACATACACGGGCAGGCAGTAGGATGGCAGACATGGAGTTGTCAGGTGTGCAGTGGTCGAAGATTCAAGACATGTGTCAAGTCCTTCAGTGTTTTGAGGAATGCACACGGCTGGTTAGTGCAGACAACGCCATAATAAGCATGAGCATCCCCCTAATGCGTCTGCTGATGCAAAGTTTGACGCACATAAAGGATCAGGCGTCTGCACCAGAGGAAGAGGAAAGCCTTGATGACAGTCAGCGATTGTCTGGTCAGGGCAGTGTACATGACGAGGTACCGGGCGAAGAGGAGGTGGAGGATGAGGAGGATGATGGGGATGAGTATATTTTTAATGAGGAAGCTTTCCCGGGGGCACGGGAAATTGGTGGCGTGGCAAGGCCGGGTTCTGGTTTTTTGAGGGACACAAGTGACGTAGATTTGCCTGCAACTGCCCCTCAACCAAGCACAACCGCAGATTTGACAATGGGAACTTTGGCCCACATGGCGGATTATGCCTTGCGTATCCTCAAAAGGGACACACGCATTACAAAAATGATGAACGATGACGATTACTGGTTGGCCTGCCTCCTTGATCCTCGCTATAAAGGCAAATTGCAAAATATTATGCCACATGAGAACTTGGAACTAATATTAGCAACAAAACAATCAACTCATTCCCTGCACACAGCGCCCGTGATCGTTCTCACACGAGCTCCAGGGGCCAGCAGACCAGAGGTGTTAGAGGGGCAGAAATCAGAAGTGGCGTTGGCCAGAGGGGTTTTCTGACCAGGTTGTGGAGTGATTTTTCTATGACCGCAGACAGGACAGGTACTGCAGCATCAATTCAAAGTGACAGGAGACAACATTTGTCCAGTATGGTTACAAACTATTTTTCATCCCTTATCGACGTTCTCCCTCAACCGTCATTCCCATTTGATTACTGGGCATCCAAATTAGACACCTGGCCAGAATTGGCAGAATATGCATTGCAGGAGCTTGCTTGCCCGGCAGCTAGTGTCCTATCAGAAAGAGTATTCAGTGCTGCAGGTTCAATACTAACAGAAAAAAGGACTCGTCTGGCTACCCAAAATGTAGATGATCTAACCTTCATTAAAATGAACCACAACTGGATTTCAAAATCTTTTGCCCCACCCTGCCCGGCTGACACCTAGCTTTCCTATGAAAAGGTCTTGCCTGTGGACTATTCTGAATGACTTTTCCAATCTCGTAATTTTCTTCACCTGATTGTCCAGCATACGACATGTTTCCACCTCACGAAATGGCCAAACTCCCCACACGGGGTCGTGCTATCGCCACTTTGCGCTTGGACCCTTGAGAGTGCTGTTTGTCTGAAGAGGTGGGTGTGGCCGCTTTTGGTCGACGGCACTGCCACTGGGTCCCTCATAGTACAATAAAGTGTCTCTGGCGGTGGTGGTGCGCACCCAACGTCAGACTCACCGTTGTAATATGAGGGGCCCTGTGCCTGTACCGCCGGCCACAAGCCAGTTCCCCCCCCCAGCTCAAACAGTGCTCTACCACTAGCAAAATTATCTCTCACAGCTTCACCAATGTGTAGTCTAGGCGCTGACATCCTTCAATGCCTGGCACTGACAATACCATTGTTTTGACATTTTTGTTATGTTAGGCCTTCGAAGCCTGTCTGCGGTCACTCCTTCCACTAGACTTCCACTGACCATACACTGCTGCCCATGTACCCCTGGAACCAATTTAAAGTGCCTACAGCCAGCCCAATTTTGTTATGTTAGGCCTTCGAAGACTGTCTGCCGTCACTCCTTCCACTAGACTTCCACTGACCATACACTGCTGCCCATGTACCCCTGGAACCAATTTAAAGTGCCTACAGCCAGCCCAATTTTGTTATGTTAGGCCTTGGAAGCCTGTCTGCGGTCACTCCTTCCACTAGACTTCCACTGACCAGACCACTGCTGCCCATGTACCCCTGGAACCAATTTAAAGTGCCTACAGCCAGCCCAATTTTGTTATGTTAGGCCTTGGAAGCCTGTCTGCGGTCACTCCTTCCACTAGACTTCCACTGACCAGACCACTGCTGCCCGTGTACCCCTGGAACCAATTTAAAATTGCCTACAGCCATGTGTTAATATTTTAGGCCTTCGATGCCTGTCTGTGGTCACTCCTTCCACTAGGCCTCCACTGACCACACCACTGCTGCCCGTGTACCCCTGGAACCAATTTAAAATTGCCTACAGCCATGTGTGATTATTTTAGGCCTTCGATGCCTGTCTGCGGTCACTCCTTCCACTAGGCCTCCACTGACCACACCACTGCTGCCCGTGTAACCCTGGAACCAATTTAAAATTGCCTACAGCCATGTGTTATTATTTTAGGCCTTCGATGCCTGTCTGCAGTCACTCCTTCCACTAGGCCTCCACTGACCACACCACTGCTGCCCGTGTAACCCTGGAACCAATTTAAAATTGCCTACAGCCATGTGTTATTATTTTAGGCCTTCGATGCCTGTCTGCGGTCACTCCTTCCACTAGGCCTCCACTGACCACACCACTGCTGCCCGTGTAACCCTGGAACCAATTTAAAATTGCCTACAGCCAGCCCAATTTTTTTATTTTAGGCCTTCGATGCCTGTCTGCGGTCCATTCTTTCAACTACTACTACACTGACCAGGGCACTGCTGCCCAAGTACCCCTGGAACCAATTTAAAATTGCCTACAGCCATGTGTTAATATTTTAGGCCTTCGATGCCTGTCTGTGGTCACTCCTTCCACTAGGCCTCCACTGACCACACCACTGCTGCCCGTGTACCCCTGGAACCAATTTAAAATTGCCTACAGCCATGTGTGATTATTTTAGGCCTTCGATGCCTGTCTGCGGTCCCTCCTTCCACTAGGCCTCCACTGACCTGTCTACTGCGGCCCGTGTACCCCTTGAACCAACCTAATAAAATATTTAAAAAATTAATTTGATTATAAAAAATAAGATCGTGTTGAGATCTCAAATGCAGACATTTTAACAATCAAAACAAACACACAACAAATATCTGGAACTGTACTACAAAGGTCCAACAGCTACAATTTCTTTCTCCTGCAAGAAGTTAACTGAAAGTTTTTTGGAGTTGTTAACACAGATATGGCATCCACCGAGTGTTGTCCTGTCGCGTCTCCTTTAAATTATTTCCAATAAGATGTTAAACTATTAATTTAATAAAATCAATAATTAAAAAAATAATTGAGTAAGTCAAAAGCACATTGCAAATAAACATTAATTACAAATCAAGAAGCATGGCGCGTCCGAGGGTGAGTAGATACCGAATAAGAATATAATCACCCTCGGACGCGCAATGCTTATTTACAACAGCCTTCCTTCCTAAGAATCAGCCCTTCCGTGGTGTAGAGAGAGGTTGTTGTTACACTCCAAGGTGTTCCCCAGGTTGCCTTTCCTGAGCTTCGATCTTCCGGCTCTCGTTTAGTAGCTGTTGGAAACTACGCTGCATTAGGCCTACTAATTGTGTATGGGTGAAACAGTGGCGCATCTGCGGTCCCTCCTTCCACTAGGCCTCCACTGACCTGTCTACTGCGGCCCGTGTACCCCTTGAACCAACCTAATAAAATATTTAAAAAATTAATTTGATTATAAAAAATAAGATCGTGTTGAGATCTCAAATGCAGACATTTTAACAATCAAAACAAACACACAACAAATATCTGGAACTGTACTACAAAGGTCCAACAGCTACAATTTCTTTCTCCTGCAAGAAGTTAACTGAAAGTTTTTTGGAGTTGTTAACACAGATATGGCATCCACCGAGTGTTGTCCTGTCGCGTCTCCTTTAAATTATTTCCAATAAGATGTTAAACTATTAATTTAATAAAATCAATAATTAAAAAAATAATTGAGTAAGTCAAAAGCACATTGCAAATAAACATTAATTACAAATCAAGAAGCATGGCGCGTCCGAGGGTGAGTAGATACCGAATAAGAATATAATCACCCTCGGGCGCGCAATGCTTATTTACAACAGCCTTCCTTCCTAAGAATCAGCCCTTCCGTGGTGTAGAGAGAGGTTGTTGTTACACTCCAAGGTGTTCCCCAGGTTGCCTTTCCTGAGCTTCGATCTTCCGGCTCTCGTTTAGTAGCTGTTGGAAACTACGCTGCATTAGGCCTACTAATTGTGTATGGGTGAAACAGTGGCGCATCTGCGGTCCCTCCTTCCACTAGGCCTCCACTGACCTGTCTACTGCGGCCCGTGTACCCCTTGAACCAACCTAATAAAATATTTAAAAAATTAATTTGATTATAAAAAATAAGATCGTGTTGAGATCTCAAATGCAGACATTTTAACAATCAAAACAAACACACAACAAATATCTGGAACTGTACTACAAAGGTCCAACAGCTACAATTTCTTTCTCCTGCAAGAAGTTAACTGAAAGTTTTTTGGAGTTGTTAACACAGATATGGCATCCACCGAGTGTTGTCCTGTCGCGTCTCCTTTAAATTATTTCCAATAAGATGTTAAACTATTAATTTAATAAAATCAATAATTAAAAAAATAATTGAGTAAGTCAAAAGCACATTGCAAATAAACATTAATTACAAATCAAGAAGCATGGCGCGTCCGAGGGTGAGTAGATACCGAATAAGAATATAATCACCCTCGGACGCGCAATGCTTATTTACAACAGCCTTCCTTCCTAAGAATCAGCCCTTCCGTGGTGTAGAGAGAGGTTGTTGTTACACTCCAAGGTGTTCCCCAGGTTGCCTTTCCTGAGCTTCGATCTTCATGCTCTCGTTTAGTAGGTGTCGGAAAGTAGGCTGCATTAGGCCTAAAAAATGGGGAATGGGGTGGAGAGAGATGGTGTGTTACACTCCAAGGTGTTCTCCAGGTTTCCTCGCCATTGCTTCGATCTTCCGACTCTCGTTTAGTAGTTGTAGAAAACTACACTGCATTAGGCCTACAAAATGGGTATGGGGTGGAGAGAGATGGTGTGTTACACTCCAAGGTGTTCCCCAGGTTGCCTTTCCTGAGCTTCTATCTTCAGGCTCTCATTAAATTGTGGTTAAATGGAACAACTGCATTTGGCGTACTAGTTGGTTTGGGGCCTACTATCTGTGTCTGCCACTCCTTGCTGTTCTCCTGGTTTCCTGTCCTGAAATTCCATTTTCAGCCTCTCGTTAAGTAGTTGTTAATGTTAGACTGCATTTGGCCTACTAGTTGGGTTGGGGCCTACTATCGGTGTCTGCCACTCCTTGCTGTTCTCCTCCACTGAACAAAGCTGTGCCGCCTGTTTACTACGGTTGCCAATTTTGAACTGCATTTCGACTACTTACTGATTTGGCCCTACTCTCTGTGTCAGCCTCTCATTCCAGTTGTCCTCCACTGCAATGCCCCCTGGTTATTCCTGTGTTACCAATTTTGAACTGCATTTAGCCCACTTTATTCTTTGGGCCTATATCTGTGTTTCCACTTCATCGTGCCCATTGCCCAGCCAGTGATAGATGAGTCTGCTGGTACATTGACCCATAACGCAACATTCCCCGTGCACGCTACACAACAACATTGTGACCCTGCTGAAAGTCAGGTTGCTCTTCCCGCATACCATACCACCTTACACGGGGACAAAGAGGAAGGTGCAGATGAAAGTGCAGGTTCCTTCATCAGGTGGGGGGAGGAATACTAGTTGGCGACGTCACTGGCACAGGGCCTCTCATAGTACGCAAAAGTGTTGCTGCCGGTGGGAGGCGCCCCCGCCGTGCAAACACACCGCTGTACTTTGAGGGGCCCTGTGCCAGTGCCAATGCCAACGAGTGGGCCCCCCCTGCTTGCTCAGGATCACAGCACTTGCAAAGTTGAAATACTTACCTCTCCCTGCTCCACTGCCGTGACGTGGTCCAGATTTACTGGGCCCACTAATTACTTGAACCAGCCCTACCCCCCACAACTTTAGCCAAATGACCCCCAATTTCAAATGCCTTCCAATTATTTTAAGGTAAATTACGCTTGACAAGCTTCATTAAGAAGAATGGATGGTTTTGACATTAAAATGGGCACTCTAGGTGTTTTCCTGGCCCCCACTCACTGCCGACTATGCTGCCCCATTGACTTGCATTGGGTTTCGTGTTTCGGTCGATCCCGACTTTACGTCATAATCGGCCGATTTCACTCGACCCGACTTTGGACATAGTCGGGTTTCGCAAAACCCGGCTCGACTCTAAAAAGGTCAAGGTCGCTCAACTCTATCTCTAACACCTCTGCCCTGTTGCCCCCTGCAACTCGTGTGAGAACCATCACCGGGGCTGTGTGCTGCGAATGCCTGAATCAAACGGTCTACAAGAGTTGCTTGTTTGGTTGCTAATATTTGTTCGAGGTTCTCATGTGGCATGATATTTTGCAATTTGCCTTTATAGCGAGGATCAAGGAGGCAGGCCAACCAGTAATCGTCATCATTTTAATAATGCATGGGTCCCTTTTGAGGATACGTAAGGCATAATCCGCCATGTGGGCCAAAGTTCCAGTTGTCAAATCTGCGGTTGTGCTGGGTTGAGGGGCAGTTTCAGGCAAATCTACGTCACTTGTCTCCCTCAAAAAACCTGAACCCGGCCTTGCAACGCCACCAGTTTCTATTGGCCCCGGAGAAGCTTCCTCATTACAAAAATACTCATCCCCATCATCCTACTCGTCCTCCTCCTCTTTCCCCGCTACCTCGTCCTGTAGACTGCCCTGACCAGACAATGGCTGACTGTCATCAAGGCTATCCTCTTCCTCGGCTGCAGACGCCTGCTCCTTTATGTGCATCAAACTTTGCATCAGCAGACGCATTAGGGGGATGCTCATGCTTATTATGGCGTGCTCTGCACTAACCAGCCGTGTGCATTCCTCAAAACACTGAAGGACTTGACACAGATCTTGTACCTTCGACCACTGCACACCTGACAACTCCATGTCTGCTATCCAACTGCCTGCCCGTGTATGTGTATCCTCCCACAAATACATAACAGCACGCCTCTGTTCGCACAGTCTCTGAAGCATGTGCAGTGTGGAGTTCCACCTTTTTCCAACGTCGATGATTAGGCGATGCTGGGGAAGGTTCAAAGACCGCTGATGGTTCTGCATACGGCTGGAGAGTACGGGCGAACGGCGGATATGCGTGCAAAGTCTGCGCAATTTGAGGAGCAGGTCGGGTAACCCCGGATAACTTTTCAAGAAGCACTGCACCACCAGGTTTAAGGTGTGAGCCAGGCAAGGAATGTGTTTCAGTTGGGAAAGGGCTATGGCAGCCATAAAATTCCTTCCGTTATCACTCACTACCTTGCCTGCCTCAAGATGTACAGTGCCCAGCCATGACTGAGTTTCTTGCTGCAAGAACTCGGACAGAACTTCCGCGGTGTGTCTGTTTCGCCCAAACACTTCATTGCCAATACAGCCTGCTGACGCTTGCCACTAGGTGTCCCATAATGGGACACCTCGTGTGCAACAGTGGCAGCTGCGGATGGAGTGCTCGTGCGACTGCGGTCTGTGGACGAGCTCTCGCTTCTGCATGAGAACAAGGAGGAGGAGGAGGGGGGGGGGTGAATGCCTACAGCCAACTGTTTCCTAGACCGTGGGCTAGGCAGAACTGTCCCAATATTGCTGTCCCCTGTGGACCCTGCATCCACCACATTAACCCAGTGTGCCGTGATGGACACGTAACGTCCCTGGCCATGCCTACTGGTCCATGCATCTGTTGTCAGGTGCACCTTTGTACTCACAGATTGCCTGAGTGCATGGACGATGCGCTCTTTAACATGCTGGTGGAGGGCTGGGATGGCTTTTCTCAAAAAGAAGTGTCGACTGGGTAGCTCGTAGCGTGGTACAGCGTAGTCCATCAGGGCTTTGAAAGCTTCACTTTCAACTAACCGGTAGGGCATCATCTCTAACGAGATTAGTCTAGCAATGTGGGCATTCAAACCCTGTGTACGCGGATGAGAGGATGAGTACTTCCTTTTCCTAACGAGAGTCTCATGTAGGGTGAGCTGGACTGGAGAGCTGCAGATCGTGGAACTAGAGGGGGTGCCGGTGGACATGGCAGACTGAGAGAGGGTTGGAGATGGTATTTTTGCTGGTGCCCTACATGCAGTGTTTCCTACTATGAAACTGGTGATTCCCTGACTGCTTTGGCCTGGTGACGAAACCTGCACATTTACTGCAGGTGGTGCGGGAAATGGTGGGCTTACAGTGAGGGAAGGGATGTAGCGTTGCTGACTAGCTTCATTGGCCGAGGGTGCTACAACCTTAAGGGACGTTTGGTAGTTAGTCCAGGCTTGCAAATGCATGGTGGTTAAATGTCTACGCATGCAACTTGTATTTAGACTTTTAAGATTCTGACCTCTGCTTAAGGTAGTTGAACATTTTTGACAGATGACTTTGCGCTGATCATTTGGATGTTGTTTAAAAAAATGCCAGACTGCACTCTTTCTACTATCGGATACCTTTTGAGGCATTGCAGACTGAGATACTGTAACCGGATGTCCACGCTGTCCTACAACTGGTTTTGGTTTTGCCACGCGCTTTTGGCCAGATACCGGCCTGGCAGATGGAACCTGTTGCGATGTTGATGCCTTCTGCGGCTCCTCCTCCTCCGCTTCAGAGCTACTGCTGCCTGCACCCTGTTCCCCCAATGGCTGCCAATCGGGGTCAACAACTGGGTCATCTATGACCTCCTCTTCTATCTCGTGTGCAACTTCGTCTGTGTCACCGTGTAAGCCGGTGGTATAGCGTTCGTGACGGGGCACCATAGTCTCATCAGGGTCTGATTCTGGATCAGTACACTGCGAGGGCAATGTTCTGGTCTGAGTCAAAGTAACAGCATAGTAATCTGGCTGTGGCTGTGCATCTGTGCACTCCATGTCCAATTCAACTTGTAATGGGCATGGCCTGTTAACTGTTTCACTTTCTAACCCAGAAACGGTATGTGTAAAGAGCTCCACGGAGTAACCCGTTGTGTCGCCTGACGCATCCTTCTCTGTTGTTCTTGGTGAAGAAGACAAGGAAGCGACTTGTCCCTGACCGTGGACATCCACTAACGACGCACTGCTTTTACATTTAGCAGTTTCAGAAGAGGAGGCGAAAGAGCTAGAGGCTGAGTCAGCAAAGAAAGCCAAAACTTGTTCTTGATGCTCCGGCTTTAAAAGCGGTTTTCCTACTCCCAGAAAAGGGAGCATTCGAGGCCTTGTGTAGCCAGATGACGAACCTGGCTCAACAACTCGAGACTTAGGTGCTATATTGCTTTTCCCACGACCATCTGATGCTCCACCACCACTACCATCATTACCAGCTGGCAATGACCGCCCACGGCCACGACCTCTTCCACCAGACTTCCTCATTGTTTGAAAAACGTAACCAAACTAACGGTATTTGTTACTGTAAAACCAGTTACAAGGTGAACTCAAACTTCTGTTGGATTTATATATCCCTTTATAGGTGGGTCAGAGTGCAGGGAAAATCAGTCCCAATGTATAACAGTACACAGCTTCAGTGGTAGACAGATATGTCACTAACAGGACTGACGCTGATGCAGACACTACCAATAAAAATTTCCCCCTTTTTATTTTTTCTGGGAGAATATTGAAGAAATTTGGCCCACTCTTATACAGTATATGTTATGTGGCACAAAATTAGAGACAGATGCCACACACAGCACTGGCAATGAGGCAGAATTGCCAATCTTAATCTCCCACTGTTTTTTTTTTCAGGGAGAATTTAAAAGAAATCTGGCCCAGTATTACAAACTAGGTTTAATGTGGCACAAAATTTGAGACAGGTGGCACACACAGGAGCGGCACTGAAGCAGAAATGCCAATCTTAACCTCCCACTATTTTTTTTTCAGGGAGAATTTAAAAGAAATCTGGCCCAGTATTACACACTAGGTTTAATGTGGCACAAAATTTGAGACAGGTGGCACACACAGGAGTGACACTGAAGCAGAAATGCCAACCTTAATCTCCCACTATTTTTTTTTCAGGGAGAATTTAAAAGAAATCTGGCCCAGTATTACACACTAGGTTTAATATGGCACAAAATTAGAGACAGATGCCACACACAGCACTGGCACTGAGGCAAAATTGCCAATCTTAATCTCCCACTATTTTTTTTTTTATTTATGGGAGAATTGGCAAGAAATCAGGCCCACTGTTAGACTGTATGTTTTCTGTGCCACACACAGGACTGCCACTGATACAGATTTGCCAATTTTAATCTGCACCCTTTTTTTTTTTTTTCTTCAGGGAGACTAGTGAATAAATCTGGGCCACTGTATTAGAGTATATTTTCTGTGGCAGAAAGTGGCTTGAAGAGATATAACGAAACAAAAAAAAAAGGGACTGTCCTACAATTACTATCTCCCTGCAGTAATCTCAGCAAAGTATGGCAGGCAGCAATAACGAGGAGTGGACTGCTGCACAAAAAAGTCAAAAGTGTGGACAAACAAACAAGATAGCTGTGCAGAAAGGAAGAAGCAGTTGGTTTGCACAGCTGTGTACAAACAGCAATGCAGCTATCAGGGAGCCTTCTAGGGCAGCCCAATGAGCTACAGCGCTGAGGAAAAAAAAATCTAGCCTCCACTGTCCCTGCTAAGAAAAGGTGGTGTTGGACAGTGGAAATTGCTACAGCACAAGTGGTTTGGGGGTTAATGTACCCTGCCTAATGCTATCCCTGCTTCTGACGAAGCGGCAGCAACCTCTCCCTACGCTCAGATCAGCAGCAGTAACATGGCGGTCGGCGGGAACGCCCCTTTATAGCCCCTGTGACGCCGCAGAAAGCAAGCCAATCACTGCAATGCCCTTCTCTAAGATGGTGGGGACTGAGACCTATGTCGTCACGCTGCCCACACTCTGCATCCACCTTCATTGGCTGAGAAATGGCGCTTTTCGCATCATTGAAACGCGACTTTGGCGCGAAAGTCGCGTACCGCATGGCCGACCACACACAGGGATCGGGTCGGGTTTCATGAAACTTGGGTCACTTGTGGGGGATTTCTACTATTTAGACACATAAAGGGCTCTCCAAACGCGACATGGCGTCCAATCTCAATTCCAGCCAATTCTACATTGAAAAAGTAAAACGGCACTCCTTCTCTTCCAAGCTCTGCGGTGTGCCCAAACAGTGGTTTACCCCCACATATGGGTTATCGGCGTATTCAGGAGAAAGTGCACAATAAAATTTTTGGTTAAATTTCTGTTTTTACACTTGTGAAAAGAAAAAAAATGGTTCCGAAGTAAAATGTTTGCAAAAAAAAGTTAAATGTTCACTTTTTCCTTCAACATTGTTTCAGTTCCTGTAAAGCACGTAAAGGGTTAATAAACTTCTTGAATGTGGTTTTGAGCACCTTGAGGGGTGCAGTTTTTAGAATGGTGTCAAATTTGGTTATTTTCTATTATATAGTGTTAGGACTGGCGGAACGCACCAAGAGAGATGTAATGGATGCGTTCGCAGTCCGGGGTCCACCGTGCAGGTGAAACCTGCTGCTAGGACATGACAGACGATATGGCGGTACTCATAAGTATACACGCGTGGGTTAAACCTCACCCAGCGTGAAGAAAGCGATCCTGTTGCGTCACAGGATCGCGGTACCGCACATAGAGCGCGAGCAAGTGGTCAGCGAACTAGACCCCAACAGGGATAGTAGTCCGATTAGACCCTTGCTGGCACTACACCACAACTGGGTGTGAAAAGTATATACAATAGAGGCACCGAAGTGCAAACTGTGCCGTGCTGGCAGGCACCACTAAGTACCCAGACATGGGTCAGGAAGCGCACACAGGCGCGTGGCGCCGCACTGGCGGTCACAGCAGAGGACGCTGACACGTGTGTGACACGTTGAGTGTTAAGTCGGGCGCTAGATAGCAGCCATACACCATACGCGAACAATCATACAGTAGGGTAGGGGTATTTAAAGGACGACTTGCACTCACAACAAACACACGTATAAAGTTGTACACTAGCGCATGGCCGTGCGGTCATGCGCAGTTTATATAGCTGCAGGACAGGAAGCGGCCACAGAAACTTTGCCCTTCCAAGACCTGCCAAGAGGACCAATAGAATGCGCTGCAGAGTCTGAGCACATGACCCTCGATCTCCAACGGGAGATCTTGCCCTGGGCATGCTCAGTGTGCGCAGACAAGGACTTAGTCCCAGAGAAGTCCACTCGCTGCTGACCAGTATTGGCTTTAAAGGCAGAAGCTGGAGAAGCAGCAGTAACTCTTCTCACAGAGTCAGACTGAGCGAGACGCTGGGATCGACGTCCCTGCTGAGCAGGCTCCACTGCGGCTGGAGGAGAATGGGAGACCGCAGCGGAGACGGATCGAGATTCCCCCTGTGCAGCAGAGGAAACTCGACTCCTAACATTACCCCCCCTCCTAGGGCCCCCCCTCCTTGGGCCTCGCTACGTTCGAAGGCAGCAATGAGCTGTGGGGCCCGAATGTTTTCAGCAGGCTCCCATGACCTGTTCTCTGGACCATAACCCTTCCAATCCACCAGATAGAACTTTTTGCCGCGTACCACCTTACACCCCAAAATAGCGTTCACCTCGTAATCGTCCGTAGACGAACCCGATGTCCCGGCAGATGACTCGGAAAACCGGGACATGTATACGGGTTTCAAGAGGGACACATGAAAGGTGTCGGTGATACCCAAGCGTGGAGGAAGAGCCAGGCGGTAGACCACAGGATTAACCTGTTCGAGAACCTTGAAGGGACCCGAGGAGCAAACTTAGTGGACTCAACTCGCAGCCTGATGTTACGGGCGGAGAGCCACACCAAGTCGCCAGGGACAAAAGTCGGAGCAGGGCGCCGATGAACATCGGCGGAGGACCTCATTCTCTCCTTGGAGGCCCGAATGGCATCCTGCGTGCGATCCCAAATGTCCCGTGCCTCCACAGCCCAGTCTGCCACCCTGGGATCAGCGGAAGACACAGGCATGGGCACTGGAACACGCGGATGCTGGCCGTAATTTAAGAGGAATGGAGTCTGACCGGTGGAGTCGGCTACGGCATTGTTAAGTGCAAACTCTGCCCACGGTAGCAAGGATGCCCAGTCATCCTGTCTGGCAGAAACAAAATGTCGCAGATATGTGACCAAGGTCTGGTTGGCCCTTTCTACCAACCCATTCGTCTCGGGATGATATGCCGAAGAGAGATTTAACTCAATACTGAGTAAACGACATAGCTCCCTCCAGAATCGAGACGCAAACTGGGGACCCCGGTCACTAACAATTTTGTCTGGCATACCGTGTAAGCGAAAGATATGCTTGATAAACAAGACAGCCAACGCCCGTGCAGATGGTAGCCGTGGAAGAGGCACCAAATGCACCATTTTGGAGAAATGGTCGGTGATCACCCAGATAATGGTGCAATTACGAGACTTGGGTAAGCCCACCACAAAGTCCATCCCGACCATCTCCCAGGGCCTGTCAGCCACGGGCAGAGGGTAAAGCAAACCAGCTGGCCGTTGCCGAGGAGTCTTGTTCCTGGCGCAAGAGACACACGCCCGAACGTACTCCGCGACATCATGAGCCATATGCGGCCACCAGTATGTCCTCGCCAGTAACTCAGATGTCCTTTTAGTACCAAAATGTCCACCCACCCTGGACGAGTGCGCCCAAGAGAGAACCTCCGGCCGCAAACTAGATGGAACAAAAGTCTTGCCCGGGGGCACAGACTCCAGCGAAACCGGGGCCACGGTTCTCAAACTCTCGGTGGGGACAATAAGCCGAGGCTCCTCCTCCTCCGCAGATGACACAACGGAGCGAGAGAGAGCATCGGCCCGAATGTTCTTCTCCCCAGAAAGGAAATGGAGGGTGAAATGAAACCGGGAGAAGAACAAGGACCATCTGGCCTGGCGAGAATTCAACCGTTGAGCTGTCTGCAGATACACCAAATTTTTGTGATCTGTGAAGACTTGGAAGGGAAAACGTGCTCCCTCCAAGAGATGTCTCCACTCCGAGAAAGCCAACTTCATGGCTAGCAACTCCCTGTCCCCGATGGAATAATTCCTCTCTGCTGGTGCGAAGGTCTTGGAGAAAAAGAAGCAAGGATGCTTCCGACCTTGAGCATCCTTTTGGAAGAGGACTGCTCCAGCACCAACAGAAGAGGCATCCACCTCCATGATAAATGGCTTATCAACATCGGGGCGATGAAGTATGGGAGCGCTAGCGAAGTGTGACTTTATAGAGATAAAGGCCTTGGAGACCTCCTCAGACCACAATTTAGGATTTGCCCCCTTCTTGGTGAGGGCAACCAAGGGAGCTACCAAAGTTGAGAAATGCGGGATGAACTGGCGATAATAATTGATGAACCCCATAAAGCGCTGCACCGCTTTAAGAGAATGAGGTTCCTGCCAGTCCATCACAGCCTGTAGTTTGGCAGGATCCATAGCCAATCCCTGGGCTGAGATGATGTAGCCTAGGAAAGGTAAGGACTCCTGCTCAAACATGCACTTCTCCAACTTGGCATAGAGGGAGTTTGCCCGTAGGAGGTCGAAGACTTTGCAAACATCTCTCCGGTGGGAGTCAATATCTGGAGAGTAGATGAGAATATCATCCAGATAGACTACGACCGAGGTGGAAAGTGTCATGATCCCAATGGCAGGGGATCACAAAAAGGACAAGCACAGATACAAACAAGCTCTAGGGCGATGGAACCTGAGCTGACCGCGACCCTGAACCTAACACACAAATAAAAGTAGCCGGGGAACGTGCCTACGATGATCCTAGACGTCTCGCTCCAGCCGAAGATCTAACTTCCCCTATCAGAAGAAACACAGACCTCTCTTGCCTCCAGAGAAATACCCCACAGCAAATAGCAGCCCCCCACATATAATGACGGTGAAATGAGAGGAAAGCACATACGTAGTATGAAAACAGTTTCAGCAAAATGAGGCCCGCTAAAGCTAGATAGCAGAGGATACAAAAGTGAACTGCGCGGTCAGCGAAAAACCCTTCAAAAAACCATCCTGAAATTACTTGAACTCATGTGCCAACTCATGGTACATGAAAAGCAATTTCAGCCCACTAGAGCAACCAGCAGCAGAGAATCACATATCTGCAGGCTGGACTAAAAACCAAATTAAGCAAAACACAAAACAGGAAAATCCAAACTTAGCTTGTCCAGAAGGTTCTAGGAGCAGGGAGCAGAGGTAACAAGACACACTGGATACATTGATAACCGGCGAGGAAATGCCAGCAAAGCCAGGTTAAATAGGAAACTCCCATATGCTGATGGAACAGGTGGAACCCAGAAACCCAGGAAAGACAAGTCACCCAGTACCATCAGTAACCACCAGAGGGAGCCCAAAAACAGAACTCACAACAGTACCCCCCCCTTGAGGAGGGGTCACCGAACCCTCACGAGAACCACCAGGGCGACCAGGATGAGCCCTATGAAAAGCGCGAACCAAATCATCAGCATGAACATCCGAGGCAACCACCCAAGAATTATCCTCCTGACCATAACCCTTCCACTTGACCAAATACTGGAGTTTCCGTCTGGAAACACGAGAATCCAAGATCTTCTCCACAACATACTCCAATTCTCCCTCCACCAGCACTGGAGCAGGAGGCTCAAGAGAAGGAACAACAGGTACCTCATACTTCCGCAACAACGACCGATGAAACACATTATGAATAGCAAACGATGCCGGGAGATCCAAACGAAACGACACAGGGTTAAGAATTTCCAAGATCCTATAGGGACCGATGAACCGAGGCTTGAACTTAGGAGAAGAGACCTTCATAGGAACAAAACGAGAAGACAACCACACCAAGTCACCAACAAGAAGTCGAGGACCCACGCGGCGACGGCGATTAGCAAACTGCTGAGCCTTCTCCTGGGACAACTTCAAATTGTCCACCACATGACTCCAAATCCGATGCAACCTATTCACCACCATGTCCACTCCAGGACAATCAGAAGGTTCCACCTGACCAGAGGAAAAACGAGGATGAAACCCCGAATTACAAAAGAAAGGAGAAACCAAGGTAGCAGAACTAGCCCGATTATTAAGCGCAAACTCGGCCAGCGGCAAAAAGGTAACCCAGTCATCCTGATCAGCAGAAACAAAACACCTTAAATAAGTTTCCAAGGTCTGATTAGTTCGTTCAGTCTGGCCATTCGTCTGAGGATGGAATGCAGACGAAAAGGACAAATCAATGCCCATCTTAGCACAGAAAGTCCGCCAAAATCTAGACACAAACTGGGATCCCCTGTCAGAAACGATGTTCTCAGGAATCCCATGCAAACGAACCACATTCTGAAAAAACAGAGGGACCAACTCAGAGGAGGAAGGCAACTTAGGCAAGGGTACCAGATGAACCATTTTAGAAAAGCGATCACACACAACCCAGATGACGGACATTTTTTGAGAGACAGGGAGATCCGAAATAAAGTCCATGGAAATGTGCGTCCAAGGCCTCTTCGGGATAGGCAAAGGTGACAACAATCCACTGGCCCGAGAACAGCAAGGCTTAGCCCGAGCACAAACCTCACAAGACTGCACAAAAGAACGCACATCCCTCGACAAGGAAGGCCACCAAAAAGACCTGGCCACCAAGTCTCTAGTACCAAATATTCCAGGATGACCTGCCAACGCAGAAGAATGGACCTCGGAGATGACTCTACTGGTCCAATTATCCGGAACAAACAGTCTCTCAGGCGGACAGCGATCAGGTTTAGCCACCTGAAACTCCTGCAAAGCACGTCGCAAGTCTGGGGAGACAGCAGACAAAATCACCCCATCCCTAAGGATACCAGAGGGCTCAGAATTTCCAAGGGAGTCAGGCACAAAATTCCTAGAAAGAGCATCCGCCTTCACATTCTTTGAACCTGGCAGGTATGAAACCACAAAATTGAAACGAGAGAAAAACAGTGACCAACGAGCCTGTCTAGGATTCAGACGCCTGGCAGACTCAAGGTAAATCAAATTTTTGTGATCAGTCAAGACCACCACACGATGTCTAGCACCCTCTAGCCAATGACGCCACTCCTCAAATGCCCACTTCATGGCCAAAAGTTCCCGATTACCAACATCATAATTCCGCTCAGCCGGCGAAAACTTTCTAGAAAAAAACGCGCATGGCTTCATCACTGAGCCATCGGAGCTTCTCTGTGACAAAACCGCCCCCGCTCCAATCTCGGAAGCATCAACCTCAACCTGAAAAGGGAGCGAAACATCTGGCTGACGCAACACAGGAGCAGAAGAAAACCGGCGCTTAAGTTCCTGAAAGGCCTCCACAGCCGCAGGAGACCAATTAGCAACATCAGCACCCTTCTTAGTCAAATCCGTCAAAGGCTTAACAACACTAGAAAAATTAGTTATAAAACGACGATAGAAATTAGCAAAGCCCAAGAACTTCTGTAGACTCTTAAGAGATGTAGGCTGCGTCCAGTCACAAATAGCCTGAACCTTGACGGGATCCATCTCAATAGTAGAAGGGGAAAAAATATACCCCAAGAAAGAAATCTTCTGGACTCCAAAGAGACACTTTGAGCCTTTTACAAACAAGGAATTGGCCCGCAGGACCTGAAACACCTTCCTGACCTGCTGAACATGAGACTCCCAGTCATCAGAAAAAACCAAAATATCATCCAAATACACAATCATAAAATTATCCAGATATTCACGGAAAATATCGTGCATAAAGGACTGGAAGACTGAAGGAGCATTAGAAAGTCCAAAAGGCATTACCAAATACTCAAAATGGCCCTCAGGCGTATTAAATGCGGTTTTCCACTCATCACCTTGCTTTATTCGTATAAGATTATACGCACCCCGAAGATCAATCTTAGTGAACCATTTAGCCCCCTTAATGCGAGCAAACAAATCAGTCAACAATGGCAAAGGATACTGATATTTTACGGTAATCTTATTCAAAAGACGATAATCTATACAAGGCCTCAAGGAACCATCTTTCTTGGCCACGAAAAAAAAAACCTGCTCCCAAAGGGGACAAAGATGGACGGATATGTCCCTTTTCCAAGGACTCCTTAACATAATCCCGCATAGCAGTATGCTCTGGCACTGACAGATTGAACAAACGACCTTTAGGAAATTTACTGCCCGGAATTAAATTTATAGCACAATCGCAATCCCTGTGAGGAGGAAGCGAACTGAGCTTAGGCTCCTCAAAAACATCCCGATAGTCAGACAAAAACACAGGAATCTCAGAAGGAGTAGATGAAGCGATAGAAATCGGAGGTGCATCATCATGAACCCTCTGACAACCCCAGCTTAACACAGACACTGATTTCCAGTCAAGGACTGGATTATGAGTTTGTAACCATGGCAGACCAAGTACTAGAACATCATGCAAATTATACAGTACCAGGAAGCGAATCACCTCCTGATGAACGGGAGTCATACGCATGGTCACTTGTGTCCAGTACTGAGGTTTATTCATAGCCAAAGGTGTAGAGTCAATTCCCTTCAAAGGAATAGGGACTTCCAGAGGCTCCAGACTAAACCCACAGCGATTGGCAAATGACCAATCCATAAGACTCAGGGCAGCGCCTGAATCCACATAGGCATCGACGGAAATGGATGATAATGAACAAATCAGAGTCACAGACAGAATGAACTTAGACTGTAAAGTACTAATGGCAACAGACTTATCAACCTTTTTTGTGCGTTTAGAGCATGCTGATATAACATGAGCTGAATCACCACAATAAAAGCACAACCCTTTTTTCCGCCTATACTTTTGCCGTTCACTTCTGGACTGAATTCTATCACATTGCATTATCTCAGGTGACGGTTCAGACGACACCGCCAAATGATGCACAGGTTTGCGCTCCCGTAAACGCCGATCAATCTGAACAGCCATAGTCATAGACTCATTCAGACCAGCAGGCGCAGGGAACCCCACCATAACATCTTTAATGGCCTCAGAAAGGCCATCTCTAAACTTTGCAGCCAGAGCGCACTCATTCCACTGAGTAAGTACCGACCACTTCCGAAATTTTTGACAATAAATTTCTGCTTCATCTTGCCCCTGAGAGAGGGCCAACAAAGCTTTTTCAGCCTGAATCTCTTGGTTAGGTTCCTCATAGAGCAAACCCAATGCCAGAAAAAACTCTGAGGGGAAAAAAAAAAAACAAAAAAAAAAACTTCCTCAGACTACTTATCCTCCTACTTCAGCCAATACAATTAACACTTTGTGGGCCGGTTATACTGTCATGATCCCAATGGCAGGGGATCACAAAAAGGACAAGCACAGATACAAACAAGCTCTAGGGCGATGGAACCTGAGCTGACCGCGACCCTGAACCTAACACACAAATAAAAGTAGCCGGGGAACGTGCCTACGATGATCCTAGACGTCTCGCTCCAGCCGAAGATCTAACTTCCCCTATCAGAAGAAACACAGACCTCTCTTGCCTCCAGAGAAATACCCCACAGCAAATAGCAGCCCCCCACATATAATGACGGTGAAATGAGAGGAAAGCACATACGTAGTATGAAAACAGTTTCAGCAAAATGAGGCCCGCTAAAGCTAGATAGCAGAGGATACAAAAGTGAACTGCGCGGTCAGCGAAAAACCCTTCAAAAAACCATCCTGAAATTACTTGAACTCATGTGCCAACTCATGGTACATGAAAAGCAATTTCAGCCCACTAGAGCAACCAGCAGCAGAGAATCACATATCTGCAGGCTGGACTAAAAACCAAATTAAGCAAAACACAAAACAGGAAAATCCAAACTTAGCTTGTCCAGAAGGTTCTAGGAGCAGGGAGCAGAGGTAACAAGACACACTGGATACATTGATAACCGGCGAGGAAATGCCAGCAAAGCCAGGTTAAATAGGAAACTCCCATATGCTGATGGAACAGGTGGAACCCAGAAACCCAGGAAAGACAAGTCACCCAGTACCATCAGTAACCATCAGAGGGAGCCCAAAAACAGAACTCACAACAGGAAAGCATATCCCGGAAGATATCGTTCACAAAGTCTTGGAAAACGGCTGGGGCATTACAGAGCCCAAAGGGCATCACCAGATATTCATAGTGCCCATCCCTGGTGTTAAAAGCCGTCTTCCATTCGTCCCCCTCACGGATGCGAATCAGGTTGTAAGCACCCCGCAGATCTAATTTAGTAAATACCCTTGCTCTCCGAAGCCTATCGAACAGTTCAGATATCAAAGGCAAAGGGTATTTATTCTTAACGGTGATGGCGTTAAGACCCCTGTAGTCTATGCATGGACGCAATTCCCCACTCTTCTTCTGCACGAAGAAGAATCCTGCCCCAGCAGGTGACACTGACTTCCTGATGAACCCTCTTGCCAGATTTTCCTGTATGTACTGTGACATTGCCTCCGTCTCCGGGAGAGATAGCGGATAGACTCGACCCCGGGGAGGCTCAGCACCAGGCAAGAGGTCAATAGGACAGTCATAGGGGCGATGGGGCGGAAGGGTCTCCGCCGCCTTTTTGGAGAATACGTCTGCATATGACCAATACTGCTTGGGGAGAGAGGATAGATCTGCGGATACCTCAGTAGTAGCAACCTGAACGCACTCCCTCTGACACCTACCCCCACAAGATTCACCCCAACCCAGAATTCTGCCTGAGGACCACTCGATATGAGGAGAGTGGTACCGTAGCCAAGGTATTCCCAACAGGATCTCATCAATTCCTTCCGGAATGACGAGCAGAGAAATTATCTCCTGATGAGATGGCGACATGGACAGAGTAAAAGGGATGGTCTGGTGTGTTATCTGTGAGGGCAATGTCGACCCATTCACCACTCGCACCGTTACTGGTTGAGCAAGCATAACCAAGGGTATTGCGTGACGTTGGGCGAAGGCAGAAGACATAAAGTTGCCCTCCGCCCCAGAATCCACGCAGAGCTCTACCGAGTGGGAAAATGAGCCAATAGTAATTGTCCCCTTAAAGGACAACTTAGAGGCAAACGTCGCCATGTCTAGTGTACCTCCACCAACTACCACTAGACGCTGACGTTTCCTCGACCGCTGAGGACATCTGGTGGCTAGATGTCCTGACTGCTGGCAAACATGACAGACCCTGAGTGCACAAGCGGTCCGGGACTTAGATCCTGCTTGTGACACCTCCCTGGCCTCATGTGACTCAGGAACCAGGACTGTAAATTCAAGAGGTTTGGCAAAAGTAGGAGCCAGCCGAAACCTCTGCCTACACTGGGCTCGCTCTAACCTCCGCTCGTTAAAACGGAGGTCAATTCGAGTGGAGACAGTTATTAACTCCTCCAGTGTGGCAGGAATCTCCCTAGTGGCCAGAGCGTCCTTTACGTGGTCAGCCAAGCCCCTCCAAAATATGGGGATAAGAGCTTTATCCGACCAATCCAGCTCAGATGCTAAGGTGCGGAATTGGATGGCAAAATGACTGACCAAGGACTCACCCTGAGTTAATACCAGCAATTGGAGCGCAGTATCATGGGTGACTTGAGGTCCTAAAAAGACCTGTTTCAGAGCGCTCAGAAACAGCGGAGCACTCTGCACCACATGATCGCCACGCTCCCACAGCGGCGTAGCCCATTCCAACGCCCTGTCCGACAATAGAGACAAAATAAATCCCACCTTAGCCCGCTCTGTGGGAAAACGTGTAGCCAGGAGCTCGAGATGAATAGAGCACTGACTCACAAATCCCCTACAAAACTTGCTATCACCAGAAAATTTTTCTGGCAGCGGGAGGTGAGATAATGTCGGAACAGGGGTGGCAATGGACATAGTAGCTGCAGCCACGCTGGCAGCCTGTACAGCTACTGCAGTAACATCCACAGCTGAGGTCGCGCTCTCGAGAGCCGCCAACCTACCCTCCAGCTGCTGGATATGCCGCAGAGATTGCTGTATGTCTGTCATCACTAGCCAGACCCTGGCGCTAGTGTAATGTTAGGACTGGCGGAACGCACCAAGAGAGATGTAATGGATGCGTTCGCAGTCCGGGGTCCACCGTGCAGGTGAAACCTGCTGCTAGGACATGACAGACGATATGGCGGTACTCATAAGTATACACGCGTGGGTTAAACCTCACCCAGCATGAAGAAAGCGATCCTGTTGCGTCACAGGATCGCGGTACCGCACATAGAGCGCGAGCAAGTGGTCAGCGAACTAGACCCCAACAGGGATAGTAGTCCGATTAGACCCTTGCTGGCACTACACCACAACTGGGTGTGAAAAGTATATACAATAGAGGCACCGAAGTGCAAACTGTGCCGTGCTGGCAGGCACCACTAAGTACCCAGACATGGGTCAGGAAGCGCACACAGGCGCGTGGCGCCGCACTGGCGGTCACAGCAGAGGACGCTGACACGTGTGTGACACGTTGAGTGTTAAGTCGGGAGCTAGATAGCAGCCATACACCATACGCGAACAATCATACAGTAGGGTAGGGGTATTTAAAGGACGACTTGCACTCACAACAAACACACGTATAAAGTTGTACACTAGCGCATGGCCGTGCGGTCATGCGCAGTTTATATAGCTGCAGGACAGGAAGCGGCCACAGAAACTTTGCCCTTCCAAGACCTGCCAAGAGGACCAATAGAATGCGCTGCAGAGTCTGAGCACATGACCCTCGATCTCCAACGGGAGATCTTGCCCTGGGCATGCTCAGTGTGCGCAGACAAGGACTTAGTCCCAGAGAAGTCCACTCGCTGCTGACCAGTATTGGCTTTAAAGGCAGAAGCTGGAGAAGCAGCAGTAACTCTTCTCACAGAGTCAGACTGAGCGAGACGCTGGGATCGACGTCCCTGCTGAGCAGGCTCCACTGCGGCTGGAGGAGAATGGGAGACCGCAGCAGAGACGGATCGAGATTCCCCCTGTGCAGCAGAGGAAACTCGACTCCTAACATATAGACCCCTCAAAATGAATTCAAATGTGATGTGGTACCTAAAAAATATTGTGATGTAAAAATGAGAAATTGCTGGTCAAATTTTAACCTTTATAACTCCTTGACAAAAAATTTTTTTTTCCAAAATTGTGCTGATGTAAAGTATACTTGTGGGAAATGTTATTTATTAACTATTTTTCATGACATATCTCTCTGATTTAAGGGCATAAAATACAAATTTTGAAAATTGCAAAATTTTTTAAAATGTTCGCCATATTTCCATTTTTTCATAAATAATCGCAAGTAATATCGAAGAAGTGTTACCACTACCATGAAGTGCGATATGTCTCGAAAAAACTATCTCAGAATCAGTGGGATCCGTTAAAGCGTTACAGAGTTATAACCTCATAAAATGACAGTGGTCAGAATTGTAAAAATTGGCTCTGTCACTAAGGGGTTAAATAAGTCCACTTTTTGGTAAATAATCTCATTAAATCGCAGCATTTTGGGGGTTAAAGTGCCGGGAGCAGTGCATGACCACTAATGACACTTAATGCTGGGTGTCAGCTATCTGAATCATCTGGCACCCAGCAGCGATCGCCGTCACACCACCAGTGTGGGAGGGCAATCACGAGGATGTAATAATCCGTCCTTGGTCAAATAGGCCCAGGTCACATGGATGAATTATTATGTCCAATGTCAAAAAGGGTTTAATATATTGTAATCATCATATTATTTGGCAATGTATACTTACAATTACTCATTTCCTTTTCACCCAGTAAATTCTTCTCTTTTCTCTGCTCTATGTACAAACAGGAAATTTCTCTTCCCTGCATTTATCACTCTAGGTGACTGAAGACTTGTGAATCCTTACATCGTTCTTAGTGCACACTGTGAGGATTCTCTGGTGATAGTGACAGAACTGGGCAGTCATATGGCAGTAAGTATACAGTTTGCATCCCCCCTGACATATTCCAACTAGACTTTTTTGCCTTTGCTCAATATACTTTCATTGAATGAGGCTGCACTTAACTAGTTGGCATGAGACCACATGTATGAAAATTACATACTTGTGCTCACACGTCTGCCTAATCCTGGCATTGGCACCCGAAAACCCTCTCAGTGCACAATACATACAATGTGAGGATTCACAATTCTGCAGTCACCTAGAGTGACTGTAAACTTGTAGCCCGAGCTAGGGCAACCCCTTTAAGTTATAAAAGCAAGAGATTCTTATTGGCAATATCTTAATGCAGTCAGGGGCTGGTTGAGCAGGAACAGAGGAGATATGAAGAATGAACTGAACAGCAAAGTTGCTGGTATGGTAGTTGTGTAATGTGAGCATATCTGTATGTAATCATACTATATAATTCTGTAATGCCTATGAAAAAATCTAAGCTTAGATGTGCTCACACATCATATCAATTGTGTAATCATTGTCTCAATGTAATAAAATGTAGAATATAGTTTATATCCCTCCAAATGACATTTCCTTTAATTTATGTTTGTTTTGTTTTTTTACACCAAAGACAACAGTGAGACAACTATGAGAGTCAAAATGAGAAAACAAATCCAGAAAATCACCTTGTCTGATTTGGAAATATTTATTTTGAAAATTATGGTGGAAAACAAGTATTTGGTCACCTAAAAACATGTAAAATTTCAGGTTCTCACAGACCTGTAATTTTTCTTTAAGAGGCTCCTCTGTCCTCCACTCATTACCTGTAGTAATGGCACCTGTTTGAACTTGTTATCAGTATAAAAGACACCTGTTAACAACCTCAAACAGTCACACTCAAAACTCCACTATGGTGGAGATAGAGCTGTCGAAGGACACCAGAAACAAAATTGTAGCCCTGCACCAGGCTGGGAAGACTGAATCTACAATAGGCAAGCAGCTTGGTGTGATGAAATCAACTGTGGAAGCAATAATAAGAAAATGGAACACATAGAAGACCACTGATAATCTCCCTTGATCTGGGGCTCTACAAAAGATCTCACCCCGTGGAGTCAGAATGATCACAAGAATGGTAAATAGTGTTGAGCGATACCGTCCGATACTTGAAAGTATCGGTATCGGATAGTATCGGCCGATACCCGAAAAATATCGGATATCGCCGATACCGATATCCGATACCAATACAAGTCAATGGGACATCAAGTATCGGAAGGTATTCTCATGGTTCCCAGGGTCTGAAGGAGAGGAAACTCTCCTTCATAGTAACATAGTAACATAGTTAGTAAGGCCGAAAAAAGACATTTGTCCATCCAGTTCAGCCTATATTCCATCATAATAAATCCCCAGATCTACGTCCTTCTACAGAACCTAATTGTATGATACAATATTGTTCTGCTCCAGGAAGACATCCAGGCCTCTCTTGAACCCCTTGACTGAGTTCGCCATCACCACCTCCTCAGGCAAGCAATTCCAGATTCTCACTGCCCTAACAGTAAAGAATCCTCTTCTATGTTGGTGGAAAAACCTTCTCTCCTCCAGACGCAAAGAATGCCCCCTTGTGCCCGTCACCTTCCTTGGTATAAACAGATCCTCAGCGAGATATTTGTATTGTCCCCTTATATACTTATACATGGTTATTAGATCGCCCCTCAGTCGTCTTTTTTCTAGACTAAATAATCCTAATTTCGCTAATCTATCTGGGTATTGTAGTTCTCCCATCCCCTTTATTAATTTTGTTGCCCTCCTTTGAACTCTCTCTAGTTCCATTATATCCTTCCTGAGCACTGGTGACCAAAACTGGACACAGTACTCCATGTGCGGTCTAACTAGGGATTTGTACAGAGGCAGTATAATGCTCTCATCATGTGTATCCAGACCTCTTTTAATGCACCCCATGATCCTGTTTGCCTTGGCAGCTGCTGCCTGGCACTGGCTGCTCCAGGTAAGTTTATCATTAACTAGGATCCCCAAGTCCTTCTCCCTGTCAGATTTACCCAGTGGTTTCCCGTTCAGTGTGTAATGGTGATATTGATTCCTTCTTCCCATGTGTATAACCTTACATTTATCATTGTTAAACCTCATCTGCCACCTTTCAGCCCAAGTTTCCAACTTATCCAGATCCATCTGTAGCAGAATACTATCTTCTCTTGTATTAACTGCTTTACATAGTTTTGTATCATCTGCAAATATCGATATTTTACTGTGTAAACCTTCTACCAGATCATTAATGAATATGTTGAAGAGAACAGGTCCCAATACTGACCCCTGCGGTACCCCACTGGTCACAGCGACCCAGTTAGAGACTATACCATTTATAACCACCCTCTGCTTTCTATCACTAAGCCAGTTACTAACCCATTTACACACATTTTCCCCCAGACCAAGCATTCTCATTTTGTGTACCAACCTCTTGTGCGGCACGGTATCAAACGCTTTGGAAAAATCGAGATATACCACGTCCAATGACTCACCGTGGTCCAGCCTATAGCTTACCTCTTCATAAAAACTGATTAGATTGGTTTGACAGGAGCGATTTCTCATAAACCCATGCTGATATGAAGTTAAACAGTTATTCTCATTGAGATAATCCAGAATAACATCCCTCAGAAACCCTTCAAATATTTTACCAACAATAGAGGTTAGACTTACTGGCCTATAATTTCCAGGTTCACTTTTAGAGCCCTTTTTGAATATTGGCACCACATTTGCTATGCGCCAATCCTGCGGAACAGACCCTGTCGCTATAGAGTCCCTAAAAATAAGAAATAATGGTTTATCTATTACATTACTTAGTTCTCTTAGTACTCGTGGGTGTATGCCATCCGGACCCAGAGATTTATCTATTTTAATCTTATTTAGCCGGTTTCGCACCTCTTCTTGGGTTAGATTGGTGACCCTTAATATAGGGTTTTCATTGTTTCTTGGGATTTCACCTAGCATTTCATTTTCCACCGTGAATACGGTGGAGAAGAAGGTGTTTAATATGTTAGCTTTTTCCTCGTCATCTACAACCATTCTTTCCTCACTATTTTTTAAGGGGCCTACATTTTCAGTTTTTATTCTTTTACTATTGATATAGTTGAAGAACAGTTTGGGATTAGTTTTACTCTCCTTAGCAATGTGCTTCTCTGTTTCCTTTTTGGCAGCTTTAATTAGTTTTTTAGATAAAGTATTTTTCTCCCTATAGTTTTTTAGAGCTTCAATGGTGCCATCCTGCTTTAGTAGTGCAAATGCTTTCTTTTTACTGTTAATTGCCTGTCTTACTTCTTTGTTTAGCCACATTGGGTTTTTCCTATTTCTAGTCCTTTTATTCCCACAAGGTATAAACCGCTTACACTGCCTATTTAGGATGTTCTTAAACATTTCCCATTTATTATCTGTATTCTTATTTCTGAGGATATTGTCCCAGTCTACCAGATTAAGGGCATCTCTAAGCTGGTCAAACTTTGCCTTCCTAAAGTTCAGTGTTTTTGTGACTCCCTGACAAGTCCCCCTAGTGAAAGACAGGTGAAACTGTACAATATTGTGGTCGCTATTTCCTAGATGCCCGACCACCTGCAGATTTGTTATTCTGTCAGGTCTATTAGATAGTATTAGGTCTAAAAGTGCTGCTCCTCTGGTTGGATTCTGCACCAATTGTGAAAGATAATTTTTCTTGGTTATTAGCAGAAACCTGTTGCCTTTATGGGTTTCACAGGTTTCTGTTTCCCAGTTAATATCCGGATAGTTAAAGTCCCCCATAACCAGGACCTCATTATGGGTTGCAGCTTCATCTATCTGCTTTAGAAGTAGACTTTCCATGGTTTCTGTTATATTTGGGGGTTTGTAACAGACCCCAATAAGAATTTTGTTACCATTTTTCCCTCCATGAATTTCGACCCATATGGACTCGACATCCTCATTTCCTTCGCTAATATTCTCCCTTAAAGTGGACTTTAGACAAGACTTTACATAGAGACAAACCCCTCCTCCTCTCCGATTTTTACGATCCTTTCTAAACAGACTGTAACCCTGTAAGTTAACTGCCCAGTCATAGCTTTCATCTAACCATGTCTCGGTTATTCCCACTATGTCAAAGTTACCTGTAGATATTTCTGCTTCTAGTTCTTCCATCTTGTTTGTCAGGCTTCTGGCGTTTGCGAGCATGCAGTTTAGAGGATTTTGTTTTGTTCCAATCTCCTCACTGTGGATTGTTTTAGAAATGTTCTTACTTCCCTTCTGAGTATGTTTTCCTGGATCTTCTTTGTTCAAGTCTAATGTTTTTCTTCCCGTCCCCTCTTCTTCTAGTTTAACGCCCTCCTGATGAGTGTAGCGAGTCTTCTGGCGAATGTGTGTTTCCCAGGTGTGTTTCCTTCAGGCCCTGGGATCCATAGGGATGTGGAAAATAAAGAATTAAAATAAAAAATATTGATATGCTCACCTCTCCGGCGGCCCCTGGACTTCACGCTGGTAACCGGGAGGCTTCTTTGTTTAAAAAGCGCGCCTTTCGGACCTGTGAATGACGTCCCGGCTTCTGATTGGTCGCGTGCCGCCCATGTGACCGGCACGCGACCAATCAGAGGCCGCGACGTAATTCGCAGGTCCTCAATTCCTATAATTAGCAGTTTTGTGAATGAGAATGACGTCGCGGCTTCTGATTGGCCGCGTGCCGGTCACATGGGCGGCACGCGACCAATCAGAAGCCGCGACGTCATTCTCATTCACAAAACTGCTAATTATAGGAATTGAGGACCTGCGAATGACGTCGCGGCCTCTGATTGGCCGCGTGCCGGTCACATGGGCGGCACGCAACCAATCAGAAGCCGGGACGTCATTCACCGGTCCGAAAGGCGCGCTTTTTAAACAAAGAAGCCTCCCGGATAGCAGCGTGAAGTCCAGGGGCCACCGGAGAGGTGAGCATATCAATATTTTTTATTTTAATTCTTTATTTTCCACATCCCTATTGATTCGATACCGATACCCGATATCACAAAAATATCGGATCTCGGTATCGGAATTCCGATACCGCAAATATCGGCCGATACCCGATACTTGCGGTATCGGAATGCTCAACACTAATGGTAAGCAAAAATCCCAGAACCATGCTTTGGGACCTAGTGAATGAGCTGCATAGAGCTGGGACCACCGTACCAAGGGCTACCATCAGTAACACACTACATCTCCAGGGACTTAGATCCTGCAGTGCCAGACATGTCCCCCTGCTTAAGCCAGTACATATCTGGGCCTGTCTGAAGTTTGTTAGAGAGCATTTGGATTATCAAGAAGAGTATTGGGAGAATATCATATGGTCTGATGAAACCAAAGTAGAACTGTTTGGTAGAAACAAAACTCGTCGTGTTTGGAGGAGACAGAATGCTGAGTTGCATGCAAAGAACATCATACCTACTGTGAAGCATGGGGGTGGCAACATCATGCTCTGGAGTTATTTCTCTACAAAGGGACTAGGATGACTGATCTGTGTACATTAAAGAATGAATGGAGCCATGTATCATAAGATTTTGAGTACAAATCTCCTTCCATCAGCAAGGGCAATGAAGATGAAACATCAATGGGTCCTTCAGCATGATAATGATTCCAAGCACACAACCAGAGCAACAAAGGAATGGCTTCATAAAAAGCATATGAAGGTCCTGGAGTGGCCTAGCCAGTCTCCAGATCTCAACCACATAGAAAACCTTTGACAGTAGTTAAAAGTCTGTGTTGCCCAGCGACGGGCCCAAAACATCACTGCACTAGAGGACATGTGCATGGAGGAATGGGCCAACATACCATCAACAGTGTGTACCAACCTTGTGAAGACTTATAGAAAACGTTTGACCTCTGTCATTGCCAACAAAGGATATATAACAAAATGTTGAGATGAACTTTTATTAATGACCAAATTCTTATTTTCCCACCATAATTTGCAAAATAAATCTTTCCAAATCAGACAAGGTGATTTTCTGGATTCATTTTCTTCTTTTGACTCTCATAGTTGTGGTCTACCTATGATGTCAATTACAGGCCTCTCTCATCTTTTCAAGTGGGAGAACTTGCACAATTGGTGGGTGATGAAATACTTTTTTTTCCCCACTGTGGATGCAAATTGGAATTCTATTTGAAAATAAAAATCTTAAGTATATTCCTACCTAGTTTAGAACAACGGCCACCTCCTTTTCCTCGGTTTCAGCTCTGGCACCAGTCAGATGTGAATATTGAATGGAGATGGTACTGCATAGCTCTGTTCACTGTGTACTAGCCACTGCAAAGAACTTTAGCTCAGATCTCATTCAGCTCAGGGTTGGAGTCTTCCCTGAAAAGTTTTATGCATAAGACCTTCTGCTATTTTGTAGTCTATCTTTGGGAATGTTCTATCTTTTCAATATATTTTAACATATGTACTCACAATTTCTCAAATAATAGGAAAAGCGAAAATCAAGCTCTTACTACAATTCACAAGTCTTTTTCTTTTTTTACACAATGGCATTGACAAGCCACAAATCAATATCAAAACAGATTTTGCGCTTCACTGGGCACCGAACTGTGCTGAAATTTTCTCATTGCTGCATGAAATCATCAGCATGGTATAAATATTATTTTGAAACGATAATTACATATCTGCTAGCAACTAATATTCCACAAATACTTCTGCTTCTCTGAAATCTCCAATGCACACCATGTTCTGCAGAGATCCATGAAAAATTGTGACTAAAGTAATATACTTTGGCAAGGATAGATTAGATACTATACCAGTGTACGTACATTATGCTATCTCAAGAGAACTTTCATTACTATTTTAATTAATGTTGGGCAAATTCTTAACCTTATTGGTTAGCTAAGAATGCAGTTCCTCTGGAGTCTTGCATACTTTTTTGACAACCAAATAGCAAAAGGGACACAATCAATCAGAGATGAGTCTCAACTTTCTCTAAGCACCACTCCATACTTTTTTTTATTTCATAGCTAGACTGGTGCCACTAATCCAAGTTTCCTGATTCTAGTTTTATAATTACCGATCGCCATTTTCAGATCCCGGCCTCGGGCTGCCATCTTGTGACCACAACTTCTGACTGACAGGAAGTCAGGTAATGGTCGCAAGCGCTCAATGTAAGTCTATGAGAGTCTCATTTTGGCCTTGTTCTGTCTCTCATGGACTTACATTGAGTTGTGACTTCCAGCTTGGCCAGTAAACATTGGCGAGATCCGGCAAGTCACAACTTGACCAAGATAGATCGGTGTGTTGCAAATAAAAGATGAAGATGGTGGCTGGTAAGCAAAAGACTAGGTGCAGGGAATTTACATTAGTTGCAACACTCCAGCACTGCAAAAAAAAAAAAAAAAACACTGGAGTGGTGCTTTTAGTCCCAAATAGGAGCTGCACAGGTATCTTTATGGCATCTACAATTACACCCATGAATTTACATATATAGTACATGTATCTTATTAGGAACAGCTGCCATTTTAGTCAAAACATCATCATTTGCTATGTTTAGGGTAATTTACCTGTATTGGTATTATTTATTTTTCCATAGACTTAAACAGTACTTTTGCAAGCAACATAATCTTACTTTTAGGTGTGAATACAACCATAGGTGGTGTTTTGTTGGCGGGATCCTTTTATTAGCTAATACTGAGACATAGAAACTGAAAAGAGGGTTGTTGCTTTGTAAAAATAACCCATTCCGAATCCCACTGATATGCCTGTTATTAAATCCTTCTGTTTATCTTTCATTAGGTCTATACATAATGCAAATGATGAGCGTTAAAAATTGTATTAGTAAATATACGGCAGTAATGAGTAATGCTTGTTGACAAAAAGACTCTGCATTAAACCTTATAATTAAAAGATTTTGTGGGGGGAGGCTGAGTGAAAATAAAATACAGTTTTACTCATTTTTTTCTGTTTGATGGTTGAGCTGCTTTTCTTGTAAAAGAAATCGGAAAACAAAGCATCTAATGGAAAAATACTTAGCCAGAGCTTTCCTTTTTTTTCTAAGTACTGGTAGTCCTTTATAAGAGACAAGGTACTTCAGAGGAAAGCAAAAGAGGAAAAACCAGCACCAGATGATTTTCATAAAAATTCAAGTTTTGTCTTTGTTTGTAAAAAGTTAAAAACATACATGTCAAAGAATGTCAAGGGGCAAAAATCCCCCACACGCCTGACGCGTTTCGGACTTTATGTCCCTATTCATAGGCCTATGAGTAAGGACATAATATATGTATGTTTTTAACTTTTTGCAAAGAATGGATTAAATAAAAGACAAAACTTGAATTTTTATGGAAGTCACCTGGTGCTGGGTTTACCTTTTTTGTCTGCGTTTACAAGTGGACTTCAGCAACATTGAACCTGGCACCCGTGGTCCCGTGATACTCTGGTAAGCACTGTGAAAATCATTTTTCCCCTTCTCCCATGTTGATTTATGACTTCAGAGACAAGGCTGTGACAAGTTTTCTAACCTGTCTAAAACAGAATGCATTACTTAGCTTCTTTTAATCATATTACATCAATTGCAAACTTATAATTTTAGACCAGACAACCCCTTTAATAAGTGAGATTGGGAGAAGAATAAAACCATTGAACATTGTTGATGGTTCCAGTAGGGGAAAGGCTAAAAGGCTATGACAGCCATTTTGGTCCTATTGAGCTTTAGGATGGTATTAGAGAAGACAGAAATGGCTGTTTGTCACTCAAACTCTGGCTATCAGGCAAATACTGTAAGTTCAGGGCAAGTAAAATAAATTTGGATGCATTCGGCAAAAAAGTAGTATTGAAATTTGAAAGTTTATGAACTCATTTTTAATTTCACTGCATAAAGCAGAGAAAGCCTTTAGACGTTGTAAAAAATAGGTATTTTCCTTTGCTTAAAGCCTGGAAAAAAATGTTCACTTAGGTTTGTATAAGGAACTTAAAAAGGTATTTATTTTACATATCGCCCACCTATTATGTTTCAACTTGGACATCCAAACACATAAACATGTCAGTTAAATTCCTCTGTGAAATGTTGTATTGATTTCAATCTGCACATATAAATAATTTGAATTGAAGTAACATATCCCAAAAAAGGTTCAGTTTGACTTGGTGTTTACATGGTATGGTCCACATATGGTACTGTCAGTGGGGATACACGTCCTGTTCTTTGTCATAATTAGTTCCTTAATCCATCATTACACTGCAAGTGTTCAGGTGGCTCCACTGGCAGTGGTCCAATTTCTGCAGTTTAAATTGAAGCATGTAATACCTTAGACAGAACATTACAGAATACAATGTGAATTTCCCAACATTTGAAGTAAAAGTCACCTTCACAGTTTAGATTAGCAACTAGATTTCAGATTTCATTTTATTAATGTAGACTGATACTGGACGCTGTGGCCAACAAGGACACCTTTCAGAGACAATGATGATACAACAGGTTCATACTTTTACTTGTAATTCATGAGGAATATGTCCAACACTTATCACTTAGAAATCTTGTCTAGTTAAAAGGCCTTTGTATGCAACTGATCATTACCTAGGGAAATATTCTTGTCTACTCCAATGATAGCATTTTGGAGGTGAAGAAACTGGGAAACAGATAAGCGCAATTAGGAAATTAATCAATTAACATCCAATGACAGATATATCTGACATTGGATGCCTCCCCCTGTTTGGTGCGGGCCCTGGCGATGAGCCACCACCTTTTCCGGCACATGACAGTAATCTGATCAGCTGTCATGTACCCCTAACAGTCGCTGGTGGATTTGTGATCTACCCACTGCTGTTAACATGCTAAATGCTGATGTCAATCTGTGACAGCTGCATTTAACATGCACGTAAAGGAAGCGCGTCATTATTTCCTCCCATCGGCCCCCTTGTCACATGACCTCGGGTCGCCGATAGGTTAGCATGACAACCCATGGTCAGTAGGAGACCAATATGGTTATCATAGCAGTCTACTGTCAGATCGATGTGAAAAAAATAAGCCTACACCCGGCCCCAGATCCGAAAAAATGGAGATGCTACGGGACTCGGAAAATAGCATTTTTTTTTTTTTAAACTTTGGCTTCTTTTCTCCACTTAAAAAAAATGAACCTAGACATGTTTGTTGTCTAAGAACTCATAATAACCTAGAGAATCATATTGTCAGGTCAGTTTCAGCATTTACTGAACATGATTAAAAAAAAAATCCAAAAAACAATTGTGGATTTTCACTTTTTTTTGCAATTTTACCGCATTTGGAATTCTTTCCCCTTTTTCCAGTACACAATATGGTGAAATCAATGGTGCTATTCAAAAGCTCAAATCATCCCACAAAAAAATAAGCTGTCACATGGCCATATTGGTGGAAAAATAAAAAATATATGGCCATGGGAATAAGGGAAACAAAAAATGGAAACGCAAAAACGGAAATACCCCTGTTGCTTAAGGGGTTAAATAATATCAATGCGGTTACAATGAAAGTGAATACGTTCACCTGGTACAGTTGCACCTAAGCAACGTGTATTTCATCACCTGCTGCAGGACATTTGTCCAAAGGACCAAGCCAAACGTAAATCCAGGCAACGTGTGTCACTTGATGTGCTGCTGATGGACACTGCCAACAAGATGATATTCTTGGAAACTTTATTGGAAAGGTTTTTAAAGTCAACAGATTTCGAGATCATGCAGGACCTCTTCCTCATGACAAAATCTAATAGTGACCTGTCGAAACTGTTTGTCTTATATGCGGTCTTTAAAAAAAAAACGTCAAACAAATTCGGCAATGACAATATCAAAGTTCATCAACACTTGTAAGCCAAACATTAATATATTGCACTACATGAAACAATTAAAATTGTGTACAAATTCTAATTAGCATAAAAGGACAATCTAGAGCAATTTGAAAGTCTGTAAAAATATGAAAAGGAAAGAAAAAACGTAACAGTGTTTTCCATTTGACGGATCCAGTACCAATAGGCTTCCATTTGAGCAAACGACGGATGGCAATGGATCCGTCGCTGCCCTTTTTTTTTATATACACCAAAAATGTTACTTTGTCCATTGCTTCTGGCCACTGGACAAACAATTTTCAATGGATCCGGTGGACAGCTGATGAAACGTGAGGCCATCTGTCGGATCTGGGGCATCAGTAGTCGGATTCGTTTTTTTCAAAATTCAATGGATTGCGACTGATACCAAGAAAAATGATGTGTGAAAGGGGCCTTAGAGAATTGTATCTGTTGGGATACGAAATAGTGTTCAAATGACCTCTGGAGTTACCAAGTCCAAGGAGTTAGGCTATGAACCACTGGAGAAGTGCCTGGATAAATAGTAAGAAGTAATATGGGGAAAATATATGAAGAGTGTGAGCCACATGTAGCTAAAAAAGAAAATGGGACCAGCACTAAATTAGAGTGAACATTATCCTGGAGTAGTTTATTTTTAAAATAAAGGAACGCAATGTGATTTTAAGTAATACAGAAAAACATTTGTCCTCAATGACATAGCTGCCAAATGTATTGATTCTTAATTTATATAGTAAAAATTAATGACTAAAAGATTTTAGCAAGTCAGTAAAATTAAAGACTCCAATGACTTTTATTATTTGGCACTTAAATTAATTTGTAACATTTTAGACATTATTCTTAGTACTTGGTATTGACCGCATTTAATTAAATATTTTTGGAGGAAGGTCAAAGTTCATAGATCTAGCAATTTATTATACAACTCACTTCTGCTGTTAAAATATTTAAAGAAATACTCAGTAGCTAGTCTTCTGCAATAGCAATGACTTTGTCATTTTTAAAATGATAACACATATTATTACTACCAACAATAACAACTTATTTATATAATAATCAATAGTAAGCACGGTGGCGCAGTGGATAGCACAGAAGCCTTGTAGCAATGGAGTCCTGGGTTCAAGCCCCACTAAGGACAACATCTGCAAAGAGTTTGTATGTTCTCTCCGTGTTTGCGTGGGTTTCCTCCGGTTTCCTCCCATATTCCAAAGACATACTGATAGGGAATTTAGATTGTGAGCCCCAACGGGGACAGCAACGATAACGTGTGCAACCTGTAAAGTGCTGCGGAATATGTTAGCGCTATATAAAGATTATTATTATATTATTAACCATCTTGTTGTGCCAGAAACCCATTCTAGACCATTAAGACTTGTGCTTGTGGGCATGTGCAGTAGAAAGCTCTGCTGCTGAAACCAGGACAGCAGTCTGAGCAGAGGCTTCATACCTCAGAAACATGGAATCTCCAGTATAAGATCAAAAATGCACATTGGTCAGATTTAACTGGTATCTCCAGTATTTATTTACCAGTGGGTAAAATAAGGATTGAACACGTCACAAATTTTCAAAGTAAATATATTTCCATACTTTTTCTTTTTCTTTGACTGTGTGGATTGGATTAGTTATTAACAACATCTGATGAGAATTAAATGTCAATATCACCTTTTGAAATATAATTATTTTGAAATTTGGTGATGCATTCAATACTTAGTGCACCCACTGGATAGAAAGACAGAGTAGACAGCAGTGTGATCAACTTCTCCTGAATCCCGGCAATCCTGGTAAGTGATGAGCGAACGTGCTCGTCACAACTCGTTACTCGCTCAAGTATCACTGTATTCGGTGTACTTGGTGAGCACCGAGGATTTCCGGGATTACTCGGAGGGAACTAGGGTCTCCACCCTACATTTTTGGCAGTCTTTAGAGACCCAATCAACATGCAGGGATTGTCTGCCAGGCACTGTAACACCACAGCCATCGTTGTTGTGGTCTTGCAGTAATTGGCATCATCAGGGGTATAAGAGACCAGACGTCGCCCTGCTCAGTGCATTCAGCTCTGGAATCAGACAGTGTAGGGAGAGGTGCTGCAGAGATAGGGTCAGATTTGAGGATTTCTTAGGGTGGTTTCACATTTGCGGTGGTGCCTGCAGTGTTTCTGACGCATACATCCGCATGGGTCCTGATTTCCTATCTTTAACATTGTAGACGCAGGTGCAAGTGTTTGTATGCGTCAGCCCGTCTTTGCTTATGCATGCATTTTTTGGCGGTTTGTGGCCAGGTGCAGCTGACGCACCATGTTCTAATTTTTGTGGTGGCAAATTTCCGCCGCCATATGCATGCGGATGCTTGCGGAAGGAATACGTAAAAAAACGCATTACAGTCTATGGGAATGCATGCGTGCGCAAGTGCTTGTGTTTGCTTGCGTTTGCTTACGCATGCGTTCTTCTGAGTAAACATGTATAGGAACTTGTTTGAAGCAACCCCCCAAACAAAGGTTATAAAAGAAGGTGTGGGCAGTGGCAGTCCATTACTCTCAAGACTTCTGAAGCGAGAAAAGCATTGCAGCCTCAAGTGTGGAAGACGCTAGCAAAATGTAAGTATGCAAGCTATATGTCTGCTTTCCTCCCTGCAGTCTGTAATAATTTCTATGTTTCTTGCAGCATTCCTCATCATGTCGTCCAGTGCAGAGTAGGCTTCACAGAGTGGACAGGAAACTGGAGTGAGTGCATTTGCTGGTGATTGGTAAGTATTCACAGTCACTATTATACACATGTGGCAAAATATTTTTATTTTTACAGAACCCTTCCAGTGCAGATGAACAGGAGAAGCAGACTCAGGCCCAAGCTCCGGTGGCAAGACGGCGTGTAAGTATTCTTCACTGTTTTTATTTATTTTTGACTGTTGTTGGTACTCTTGCCTTTTTTAACTTTATTCTTGACTGTTTTGGGATGCTTGACTTTTTGTTTTTTAATTTTTGACTGTTTTTGTTTTAAGGGCAGAGACTCACTGCCGTATTCCTCCTGCGATAATCGCATCGCACTGCACGGACTGGCTGGCACATCTCCTGACCCAAGTATGACAGCATGATTGATTACTACACTGTGTTCCAAATTATTATGCAAATTATATTGTGTCTCAGGACTCAATTGATCACTGAAATCAATCTTAAAAACATGGGATAATTAGTTTTCCAGGTGATACTAAGTAAAGGAAAACAACTTAAAAATGATGTTCCACATTATTAAGCAGGCCACAGTTTTCAAGTCACATGGGAAAGAAAAAAGGATCTCTCTGATGCCGAAATGCATCAAATAGTGCAATGCCTTGGTTAAGGGATGAAAATTTAGATATTTCCAGAAAACTTAAGCGTGATCATCATACTGTTAAGACATTTGTGGTTAATGTTTAAATATTACGTACCTTAGTGTCACCAGCAGACGTTCCTCAGCAGGAATTACTCTACAGAGCTGGGTGTCCTGCCTCCTGATGGCTCCTTATACACGGTCCAGCAATTCCATAAAGCTGTCTTGAGACATTCTCGTGTACTCAAAATATTTCTATGGGTTTTCATGGAGCTCACTGAATAAGGAGTGGTAGGCTCCACGGCTCTATCGTAGTTCAAGAATCAGGTGCTGCCGAAAGCACCGACGCCATCTTCTCTGTTTTTCTCTTTTCCGTTCTTGCTCACAAGCAAATGCAAAGGAAAGAAGCAAGTTGACGTCCAAATCCAGATTTCGATAGGAACTCTCCAGGCGAAGATCCATCTTGACACAGGATACAGGAGCAAAATGTGAGGATTTCATCTGTACAAGGGTTTATATAGAGAAATCCCATGAGTCACGCCCATTTGGCATGGCTTGTATCAAGGAGATTCTTCTTGAAATAATGTTTCCTTTCAAATGCATGCTAATAAAAAATGTGAACACATGCAAAAACGCATGTAAACGCGTGCAAACATTGCATTTTTTATCCGTCATGCGTAAGTTGTTACAGAAAAAAATACAGCATGTTTGCATGCATTTGGCATTGCGCTTGCGGTTGCGAACGATACGCTGCGGACTCAACCGCAAATATGAACCTAGCCTTAGATGTTTGTCTAAATTGGGACTTGCCATTTAAATGTTTCTCTGGAGGTAGATCGCAGATCTACTGGGGGTAATTTTGTTCTGTTGCATTGTAGAATTTCATAAGCTGATCATACAGTTGGTCTTCCATTGTTGTCAAAATTGTAAAACTTATTTTTTTTGTTGGAGGTGTTCCAAGTTCTCTTTATATACCTTATCAGGATAGAATAGGAACTCACACTGGAAAACTTAAAGTGCATATCATAAAGAGCAGGGAGAAACATACATAACAAGTTACAACACATAACATTAACTATTCACTAATGGAACTGCACCATCTACTGTCAGTTCAATGTAAAGCCTCCAACAAATGCTGTAAGTCTAGTCCACCCATTCCCATGCACAAGATTTGCTGCTGATTTTCCACAAGGCAAAAATCAGCAGCCAATCTGCATCAAAATCTGCATCCCAATCATGTGGATTTTTTGTGCAGAATCACAGCAGATTTCTCCATGTCACATGGAAGAGGGAAATCTGCTGCAGACCGCATCAAAATCTGACAAAAGCCACATGAAATGGTATATGGTTTGTGTATGTGCATCTATATATACTGTAGCACTATTGTAGCACTACAGCAGCAAAACACACTAATATTCTGTCCTAATGGAGTACAGACCATGGGTATATTATTGCCTAGGCCAAACTATACCCCAGGGTATAAATTGGCCTAGGCCAGATTATGCTCCTCCGGGCCAGAATATACCCCTGCTGCTGTAGATCAGATTTTTCATGCTTATGAGAACCATTGAGTGATATTCTCAAGAAAGGGGCCCCAGATGTTGCACAGGGGCCCCAGACATCGTATATCGCAAAGGGGCCCCAAACATCGCACAGGGGCCCTAGACATTGCACAAGATTGAGTGATATACTCAAGAACGGGGCCCCATAAATCGCACATGGGGTCCCAGATAGTGCACATCAATCCTGTGCGATGTCTGGAGCTTCTGTGTGCTGCCTGGGGCCCCTGTACACCGACTGGGGCCCCATTATTAAGAATATCACTCACTGGTCCTCAAAAGCATGAAAAATCTGATCTACAGCAGCTGGGGTATATTCTGGCCCTGGAGGGGTATAATCTGGCCTAGGCCAATTTATACCCTGGGGTATAGTTTGGCCTGGGCCATAATATACCCGGGATATATTCTGGCCCAGAGGGGCCACTTTAACCCCGGTATATTCTGGACAGGGGGTTAATCTGGCCTGTTACTCCGGAAAGCTTGTATTTGCTAGTAAAATACTCGTTGGGGAGAGGAAAGAGAGAGAGCCCGGCTGACCGTAAGAGTTTACACATTACAAGAGAGATAGAGGGGATCATACGATTATAGGAGGTTACACATTGCAGAAGTGATAGACTTATGCAGTAACTCTAGAGATTAAAATTAAACCTGCAGCAAAAACTGTGCTGCACTAGGAACCACTGATCTGTGATGGTCCAGGTACTGATCACCACTGTACAAGGTATGATAATCCGTAAGATGTCATAGCTATACAACATTTTGGGGAGGCCCGCAGGCCAATGAAAAATAACATTAGCCTGCTCTGTGATGCTTTAGCAGTGCGAGAAATGGTGCTGGGCAAGTTTTTTTTTTTTGGAGATCCCTTCTGTGTCACTGTCTATGCTTTAGACTCGTGATTGAAAGCCTTCCAGGTATTAGTGTGCTTACATATTACTAGAAATCACTCATTATAACTGCTCAGTAAACTAACCATAGAAAGAGCAAATAACTAAATTAATTCACTTTCTGCCTTTCACAGAATGGACTTCATGTACATTAAGATGGGTTCCCTTTAAAGAGGTAGTTTCATCGGGACAACTTTTTCCATATGCTTATATGTAACAATCTAATTCCTGCAATTAACCTCTAGGACCCCGTTTCCCATGACTGCGGGTCAAGTTAAGGTCCTCAGCTGTGCCAAGGAGCTTCCTGCCCTAAAATTGTCTACTGCCTGATTACATAAATAATCTCTGCTATAGTTGGAACCATATGTTACAATGCAGCATTTATAGGTATAGTCACTAAAGCCAGGGTCAAAGCAGATTACATCAATACAGGTCACAGGCAGTGGAACAGAAAAAGGAATTCACAACACAAAATAAGGGAAAAATCATTGCAATAAGCAAGATGCCAGTAAGAGCACCTTGAAATAAGACCCCATTAATTGGATTAGTCATATTTTATTCATTTAGAGTAGACTAGCTGAAGAGCCCGGCGTTGCCTGGGCATAGTAAATATCTGTGGTTAGTTATAGCACCTCACTTCTCTTATTTTCCCATCACGCCTCTCATTTTCCCCCTCACATCTCTCATTTTCTCCCTCACACCTCTCATTTTCTCCCTCACACCTCTCATTTTCTCCCTCACTCCTCTCATTCCCCCCTAACACTTGTCATTTCAACCTCACATCTGTCATTTTCTGATCACTCCTCTATTTTTCCTCACTTCTCTCATTTTGCACTCACACCTTTTCATTTTCACCTCACACCTCTCATTTTCACCTCATCACCTCAGTATATCCATGTTTGTCATCTCCCTTATATATAGTATACATCTGTATGTCATCTCCTGTATATAGTATATACCTGTATGTCATCTCCCCTGTATATAGTATATACCTGCTGTGTGTCATCTCCCCTATATATAGTATATACCTGTATGTCATCTCCTCCTGTATATAGTATATACCTGTGTGTCATCTCCCCTGTATATAGTATATATCTGAGTGTCATCTCCTCCTGCATATAGTATATTCCTGCATGTCATCTTGTATATATAGCATATACCTGTATGCCATCTCCTCCTGTATATAGTATATACCTGTGTGTCATCTCCCCTGTATACAGTATATATCTGAGTGTCATCTCCTCCTGCATATAGTATATGCCTGCATGTCATCTTCTATATATAGCATATACCTGTATGTCATCTCCTCCTGTATATAGTATATACCTGTATGTCATCTCCTCCTGTATATATATGTACCTATATGTCATCTCCTACTCTATATAGTATATACCTGTGTGTCATCTCTCCTGTATATAGTATATATCTGTGTGTCATCTCCCCTGTATATAGTATATACCTGTGTGTCATATCCTCCTGTATTAGACCTCGTTCACACGTTATTTGCTCAGTATTTTTACCTCAGTATTTGTAAGCTAAATTGGCAGCCTGATAAATCCCCAGCCAACAGGAAGCCCTCCCCCTGGCAGTATATATTAGCTCACACATACACATAATAGACAGGTCATGTGACTGACAGCTGCCGTATTTCCTATATGGTGCAATTGTTGTAGTTTGTCTGCTTATTAATCCGATTTTTATTTTTGAAGGATAATACCAGACTTGTGTGTGTTTTAGGGCGAGTTTCGTTTGTCAAGTTGTGTGTGTTGAGTTGCGTGTGGCGACATGCATGTAGCGACTTTTGTGAGATGAGTTTTGTGTAGCAACATGCGTGTGTAATGACCAGAGGTCCGAATAAGATCCAGTGAGTCACAAACCAAGACCAAGGCAGAAATCTCCAACGGTATTTACTCAAAGGCAAAATAATCAAGGTAATATGGAGAATATTAAGGCAGATGCACCCCAAAGATACACTAGCTCAGCAGCAGCTGAAATCACTGTGCCACTCCAAGGTCTCCTGAGAACTGTGTACTACAACAGACTAGTAAGAAATTTACCTAACAGGCAACTAAAAGCAGGAACAAGTGTAAATTGAATGTAGTGTTATTAAGGGAGCCCCTGGAATGGCACACTGAGTATAACTTACACAACTCTAATATAAGATACACCTCTAAAGTAACAATTTAACACTCTGAGCAGAGATACCCGGGTATCTATAACTATGGTACCGTATCCTGAGATGGATTTCCTCTCAGGCAGGAATCCGCACAGGCTGCAGCCAGTTCATATTTTCAGCGCCAATAAGTTACAGCAAACTCCTCTTGTCTTGTCGGCCGATGCCGAGCCCAAACGCCGGGGACTTAGTTAGTGGTCTCACGATGTAGTCTCTGCTTCTGTAGCTCCTAGGAATGCTTCCACGACAATCCGTCCGTCTCTGTATCAGCAGTCTGTCCAGACTTGGTTCTCCACTCAATGCACAGGGAATCCACAGACTTCCAAATACGTACTGGGTTCTTAGTAAAGTCTCAGTCTTTTGTTAAATAAAGGGTTAACTCCTCTCCAGGAAACGTTAGCCACACAAGTCTCTCACAGAGTTAAACAAAAGGTTAATTCTTCTCCAGGGGAACGTTAGCAACAAAAAGTCTCTCAAAAGCTTCTTTTCCTCCAAAAACACTTGCAGTAAATCCACACACAGTCTCTCTTTAAGATATCACAGCAGCTTCTGCCTTTGCTTCCCGCCTTTTTCTCTCTCAGCTCTCACTTCCAAGTTTCACTTTACACCCGAGACACTAGACCCCACCCAGCAGCACACATTGTCTCTGGGAGTTTTGCACGGTCTGTTCTCTTCTGCAATAGGCAAAAACCACAGGGTCCTAGTGCCCTCTCAGTGGGACTACAGTTCACCCTCTTACATGCCACCCCACTAGAGGTTGGCGTCCTCGACATACCTTCACACTCAAATTCATCTTGAGCATATCGCTGAGGCGGTATTCCTGCCGTAGATCGTGTAGTTCTCCTGAGTCCTACATCAACAGGTGCGACCTTAGAGGGAGCTAGAGTCTCTTCCATGGTCGTGTCAGTGGGCGTAAGTGGAGTTGTCTCCTCCTGCGGCTCGATGTCCTGTGATACAGCGTCAGGACCAAGCAGTTGACCTGATGCACTCTCCTCAACAACATCCTCCATATCCCCAACATTCTCATCACCCGAAGCCAGATCGGTCACAGGGGGCAAATAAGCAGGCGCAGGAGTAAGCACACCATCAAACTCAAGATCATTCAGAGCTTCTGCCCCTTGAAACATGGCCTCTGGCTCTAGGGGGGTAGGCGCCGAATCTTCAAACCAGCACCGCTGTAACATGTTACGATGCAAATTACGGGTTGGCCCCCCTGTCCCCACCGGTTCGACCTCGTACACTGGAATCTCAGGGTTCACCTGTTTTTTTTATCAGATACGGTATCGCCTCCCATCGGTCACTCAGCTTTCCTGACCGTCGTTTTGTCCTCACCAACACTCTGTCTCCCGGAGAGAACAGCTCTGTTTGTACAGGTCGCGTGTCCTTATGGACCACCTGGCGAAGGCGGTCACCCACCACCTGATGCACCACCCTCAACCGCCGCCGATGCTCTCGTACCCACTCGGATGCAGTCCGAAGGGGGGCGGAGGAGGGATCTGGCATGCTCAAATCCTCAATGTCTCGGCCAGGTCTACCAAACATCAACATGTGTGGTGAGTAACCAGTAGTACTGTGCACCCTGTTATTGTAAGCCCACATCAATTCGGGGAGATACTCAGGCCAGCATGTCTGTTGCTGACTCTCTAAGGACCTCAACATTTGCAACAGGGTCCGATTAAAACGCTCACACGCCCCGTTACCCTGAGGGTGGTAAGGCGTTGTTCTCGACTGCTCGATACCATAGAGCTGGTGCAACTCTTTCATCAGCGTTCCCTGAAAGCAGGCCCCTTGATCTGAATGTATTCTCTGCGGACACCCGAACACTTGGAAGAAATGTCGGCACACTGCCTCAGCCGCCGACTTGGCCGTCTGATCTCTTGTCGGCACCGCTACAGCATACTTGGTAAAGTGATCTGTCATCACCAGGCAGTAGGAGTACCCTGATGTAGAGTACCCTATCAACACGTAGTCAATCATGAGTAGTTCCAGTGGAGCTGAAGTCTTAATAGACTGTGTGGGAGCCCGCTGCTCAGGGCTTTTGTTGAGCCCACAAATTCGGCACTGCCGACACGCGTCGGCCACCATCCCTCCCAACTCAGGGCAGTAGAGGACTCGCTGCAACCACTGAAGTGTCTTTTCACTTCCAAAATGGGCCCCCTTCTCATGCGCCTCACGAGCGACCACCGGCCCCATCCCCACAGGAATTATCAGTTGGTACCGATGCTGCAGCTCCGATGGCAGGTACACCTTACGATACAAAAGACCTTGTTCCACACACAATTTATCCCATTGTCGAAGGAGTTTCATTCCTTCCATGGACAACTGAGCCTTGTCCTCTGCACTGGGCCAGGCCTTGTTTTGTACCCAACGGCGCACAAGTGCAACGTCCGGACACTCATCCTGGACTCTTGTCCAATCTGAGGGTGTTTTACCCAGGACACAGGGCATCCCGGTGGCCACCCCACTTGAGTGTACCACACTTTGGAAGATAGGTATTTGCCCCAAAGCTGGAGTTTCAGTATCCTCAAGTTGTTCATCAACATCTTCCCCGGATGACCCAAGGGGCACTCTTGACAATGCATCTGCATTGCCGTTCTCTCGACCAGAGCGAAATTTAATGCGGTAATTGAACTTGGCCAGTCTGGCGACCCACCGCTGCTCCAACGCCCCCAGTTTTGCATTCTCTAAGTGAGCTAGCGGGTTGTTATCTGTCATGACTAGCACCTCAGCTCCTGTTAGATACTCGGCGAAGCGTTCTGTCATTGCCCACACCAGGGCCAGCAATTCCAGACGGAATGAGCTGTAGTTAGCCGGATTTCGCTCGGAGTCTCTTAAAGATCTGCTGCCATAAGAAATCACTCGTTCTCGGCCGTCCTGCACCTGTGCTAGTACTGCCCCCAACCCATGAAGACTACCATCGGTATACAACAAAAAAGGGGTGTCAAACCGGGCGTAGGCCAGCAATGGGGCACTCGTTAGGGCGGTTTTCACTCCATCAAATGCCTTTTTCTGTAGGGGCCCCCATGGAATGGGGCGATTTCGAGGACCCAGCGCTGTCCCTCTCAAAAGTTCATTCAAGGGACTCACCACTTGTGAGAATTTAGGCACAAACCGCCGATAGTATCCTGCTAGGCCCAGGAAGGCCCGCACTTCTCGCAGGTCACAAGGAGGTGGCCACTCTTGTACCGCCTTAATCTTACTGGCTAAAGGTAGTACCCCGTCCGGGGTCACCAGATGCCCCAAATATTCAATCTGGTTTCGTAACAGCTGACATTTTTTTGGCTTTATTTTCAGGCCGTAGCTCTTGAGCCGCCGGAGAACTTGACGCAGCTTCTCCAGATGATCTTCAAATGAGGTTCCGAACACCACAATGTCGTCCAAATATATCAGGACTGATTCAAAATTTAGATCACCCAAGCAATGTTCCATCAGGCGTTGGAAGGTTCCCGGGGCGGTAGCGAGGCCAAAGGGCATCCGGTTGAACTCAAAGAGCCCCATTGGCAATACAAACGCCGTCTTGGCCCGATCTTTTTCAGCCATTGGGACCTGCCAGTACCCGCTTGCCAAATCCAACGTTGAGAAATACTTGGCCCGACCCAGGGCCGACAGGGATTCTTCAATACGGGGTAAAGGATATGCGTCCCGTACGGTGTGGGCATTCAATTTCCGATAGTCCACACAAAATCGGAGTGTCCCATCCTTCTTGCGGACCAAGACTACAGGGGCCGCCCAGGGACTCCGGCTCTCTCGGATCACTTGGTTGTCCAGCATACTGGCCACCATGCTCTTCACCTCTTGATAGAGCGCCGGAGGAATTTGGCGATATCTTTCTCTAATGGGTGGAGTATCCCCCGTTGGAATCTCATGCTCAATCGTCTGGGTACACCCGAAGTCCTCTCCATGTCGGGAAAAGGTCTCTTGATGTTCCCACAAAACTCTCTCCAACTGTTCCAACTGCACGGGGGTCAGCTTCTCCCGATCCACTCCCATCTGCTCCATGATCACATGAACATTCCATTCCTCCGTAGGAGGTTCAGTCCGGCCTACCTCGACCGCGAATGTCCAGGATGACTGTTGGTCTGGTCGCAATTCGAACCCTGCATTTTCCGGCACCTTCTCTGCCGGTACGAACAGTTCAGCCAGTATGGTCCCAGCGGGAATTGCAACAGCTTCATCTAAAACATTGATGCATCGGACCGGTACTCGTCCATTCTTCACAATCGCCAAAGAACGGGCCACATGTACCTTGGCAAATGAGGAACCCTCTCGGGCGGGCTCAAGTAGCACTTCAAGCCCATTCAATCTCTGTGCAGCTCCCACAGGCAGCATTAAGAGTTCCTCTTGTCTGGGTCCCAGCAGGATCGGGGCCCTCGAAGTCACTCGGACCCGGCCCACCCGGCCACCTGGGACCGCACTTTTCAGCAAGTCGCAACTCAGCACTAGACGGTGTAGAATTCTCTGTGTGGGTCGGTGTCTTGTCGCACGGGCCCAGTATCGGGGTCCTTCACTGGCATACATCTGGTGATTCAAATCTCGCAGCACGTTCATTCCGAGCGTCACTTCCATCCCTCTTCTAGGGGGGTGATCCACCAGTACTACCCCTTTCTGCCCCAGCTCTTGACCAAACATTTTTAGTTGCATCCACACGATCCCTTTTACTGACAATTGACCATTATTTGCGGCGGTCAGTCGTATCACTCGGCCATCCTCTGGAATCACTAGTCGACTGAAGTATCTCTCATATACTTCTAGAGGCATTATAGTACATTCGGATCCCGTGTCAACCAAGCACCTCATCTTCCGCCCTTCAAACTCTGCTTCTATCACTGGACTACATGCAAACAAATCTTGTTCATTCCGTCGAGGGCTTTGTGTGGGTGGGGCCGCTGCTGCTTGCCCTCTCATGGCAGCGGCCGGAAGTTTAAAGCCGGCGACGGGGTTTCTGGGGCTGTAAGCGCCCGGCAGTAACGCGAGATGTGTCCCTGGCGGCCACACTTCCAGCAGGTGATTGTTCCTCGTGGGCGAGGGCTTGACTCATTATGATAGGACGACCTGGCCATTTGCGGGGTCACCGTTCCAGGGGGTGAGGCAGGAGGTTCCCGCGAGGGGGTAGAGGCGGGATCAACTGTCAGTTGAGACAATTTCAGCTTCAACTCCTTCACCTCAGCACGCAGAGCTTGTACCACGCTTACCAGCCCCTCTCCCCCCGACCCTGATGAACCACCTTCCTCCAGCTGGGCACTGTTCACTGACCCCTCGGGAACATAGGCCGATTTCTCTTCCCTTTCCACTGCAGCTCGGTAAATCTGCCAGAAAGATAATTCTGGTGCAACCCGGACCATTTCCAACAGTTTGTCCCGGAGAAGTCTATTGGCTACACCGGTGATGAATTGGTCCCGGAGCAAGCGGTCTACCTCCCGGAATGCCCCCATGGCCCCCGGGTCTAAACGCTGCATCTCATTCAACATCTCTTGTAAAATATTAGAGTACTGCATCAGGGACTCACACTCTCTCTGGGGACGATTAAAGAATAGGGACCGAAGCTGGGCCACGCGCGCTCGGCCCCCCAAACTCCCCTCTAACAGTTCCAAAATCTTTTCTAATGTATCCCTCTCTGATTCTGGGCGCACCATCACCATACGCCTAATATCACCCTCCAGTGCATTTAATGCCAGCTCAGCGCGTAACGCGGGGGTCAAATTACACATGCGCAGAATACTCCGGATTCTCTCAGCCCAATCTTGCAACGCCATATTGCGCCCATCGTATTTCGGCATGTGCTGAAGTAAAGCTCCTACAGGCACATACCCTCCCGAAGTCGCCGCGGCTGCCAGGGGAACCCCAACCCCCGAGGAGGATGCGGATACAGCGGGGTCATTTCCACCATCGCCCTCGTCCATGACAAACACTGGATCCTGCCGACTACGCCAAAAATGTAATGACCAGAGGTCCGAATAAGATCCAGTGAGTCACAAACCAAGACCAAGGCAGAAATCTCCAACGGTATTTACTCAAAGGCAAAATAATCAAGGTAATATGGAGAATATTAAGGCAGATGCACCCCAAAGATACACTAGCTCAGCAGCAGCTGAAATCACTGTGCCACTCCAAGGTCTCCTGAGAACTGTGTACTACAACAGACTAGTAAGAAATTTACCTAACAGGCAACTAAAAGCAGGAACAAGTGTAAATTGAATGTAGTGTTATTAAGGGAGCCCCTGGAATGGCACACTGAGTATAACTTACACAACTCTAATATAAGATACACCTCTAAAGTAACAATTTAACACTCTGAGCAGAGATACCCGGGTATCTATAACTATGGTACCGTATCCTGAGATGGATTTCCTCTCAGGCAGGAATCCGCACAGGCTGCAGCCAGTTCATATTTTCAGCGCCAATAAGTTACAGCAAACTCCTCTTGTCTTGTCGGCCGATGCCGAGCCCAAACGCCGGGGACTTAGTTAGTGGTCTCACGATGTAGTCTCTGCTTCTGTAGCTCCTAGGAATGCTTCCACGACAATCCGTCCGTCTCTGTATCAGCAGTCTGTCCAGACTTGGTTCTCCACTCAATGCACAGGGAATCCACAGACTTCCAAATACGTACTGGGTTCTTAGTAAAGTCTCAGTCTTTTGTTAAATAAAGGGTTAACTCCTCTCCAGGAAACGTTAGCCACACAAGTCTCTCACAGAGTTAAACAAAAGGTTAATTCTTCTCCAGGGGAACGTTAGCAACAAAAAGTCTCTCAAAAGCTTCTTTTCCTCCAAAAACACTTGCAGTAAATCCACACACAGTCTCTCTTTAAGATATCACAGCAGCTTCTGCCTTTGCTTCCCGCCTTTTTCTCTCTCAGCTCTCACTTCCAAGTTTCACTTTACACCCGAGACACTAGACCCCACCCAGCAGCACACATTGTCTCTGGGAGTTTTGCACGGTCTGTTCTCTTCTGCAATAGGCAAAAACCACAGGGTCCTAGTGCCCTCTCAGTGGGACTACAGTTCACCCTCTTACACGTGTAGCAACTTTTTGTGTGTCGAGTTACATGTGACAGGTTAGTGTAGCAAGTTGTGTGCAGCAAGTTTTGCGCATGGCGAGTTTTGCTCGTTGCGAGTATTATGTGTGGTGCCTTTTGAGTATGTGCAAGTTTTGTGTGAGGCAACTTTTGCATGTGTTGCAACTTTTGTGCATGTGGCAATTTTTCCGCGTGTGCAAGTTTTGCGTGTGGCGAGTTTTTCATGAGGAGAATTTTGCACTTGTGGCGAGTTTTGCAAGAGCCTAGTTTTTGCATGTGGCGAGTTCTGCGCGTGGTGAGTTTTGAGTGGCGACTTTTGTGTTTTGACTTATGTGGCGAGGTTGGTGTATTTGTGGTGAAATGTGTGCTGAGGGTAATATGTGTTCAAGCACGTGGTAGTGTGTGGCGCATTTTGTGTGTGTTCATATCCCCGTGTGTGGTGAGTATCCCATGTCGAGGCCCCACCTTAGCAACTGTACGGTATATACTCTTTGGCACCGTCGCTCTCATTCTTTAAGTCCCCCTTGATCACATCTGGCAGCTGTCAATTTGCCTCCTACACATCTTCCTTTTCCAAGATTGCCTTGTGCAGGCATGCACTACGGAGGACAGAGAATGAACTTCAATCCAATATTGCAGCCAGCATGCAGCCAGCGGGTAAGGAAAGGGTGAATCAAACACCCCAAAACCCCGCCTCCATGGCGGAAGATTGTTCCCTCCAAATTCAGGTGACAGTGTCCCTTTAATGTGATAGTGAGAATGGGTGCGGACCGGAATGTGGAGGAGATGCAATCTTTAATAAAGACGGCTCTGGGAGAGAAGAAAAAAAGAGACACATGTTATTATAGGAATTATTGTGATGCCATAGCAGATATAAAATGAGGCAGAAGATCTCACAATTAGGCCGGTGTCACACTAGAGAGGAATATGGATGAGCCAGAGGCGCAAAAACAACGCATTGCACATGGACCAATGTTTCTCTTTGGAGCAGCTCCCATCAGCCGTATATTTCTCCGCCACATTTTACGGGCTGGGAAAATCACAGCATTTTGCATTTGTTAGCGTATTGCGCAAAAAATTTGCCAATGAAAGTCTATGGGGGCGAGAAAAATATGGATTACAAATGGACCATGCATGTGACTTATGAGAAATACGCACCGGTGTTCTATAGAAAAGCCGGCAATTCATTGCGGTGTACAGTAAAATCACACTGACAGGTTACAATAGAATAGCTAAAAAAAATGTCTACACATAGAATAGGTATATATATTGTAGCATGGCTAACGGGTGTGTGGTCGACGGGAGGTATGTGTCACATAGGTACCTTGTCGCTGTAATGTAGCCCGGAATATTTCTTTGTTTTACATAACCATATATTTGTGTTTCAGGACCTGTGGTGATGTCAGACCACATGGCTAATCATGTGATAGATTACTGGGTGTGGTTAGTCCTATATAAGACAGGCTAATGCTTAACACAGTAGATATATGAGGAGGTGAAACCCTCCTGAGTGTGTCAAGGCTCCAGGACTGAGCCGGAAGGACTGGACATTTGTTTTTCTTTCCTGAGCCAAAGGCTATTTGTTTTCTGTTATTTCGCCACGTGGTTTATGATGCAATAAACCCTATGAACTTTTCAAGAAACGTGCCTCCTGAGTCTCAGACGTCGCACCCGAGTGAGTGAAATCCCTACAATTGGTGATAGACGTGCGGGCAGCGTTCCCAGCGGAGACGAAGAGTCTGTTATTGGATGTCCTGGGTCAAGTCTGTGATAAGCCAGCAAGCATTGCCGGAGAAAATGGAGGACCTGCTGAAACACTTGCTCCAGTCGCAGCAAGAGAGCAACAGGCTGTTGATGCAGCAGATTCAACAGAACCAGCAGCAGATACAACAGAGCCAGCAGGAGCAACGGCAGCAGATGCAACAGAACCAGCAGGAGCAACGGCAGCAGATGCAACTTCTGGCAACCGCCATCCAGGGCAAGACGAGCGCCCCAACCCCAGGTCTGGCTGATGACACCCACGTTCGGAACACGGTAAGACGCGCGTTGCAAAAAATGACTCCCGGGGATGATGTTGAGGCCTTCCTGACGGTGTTTGAGAGGGTCGCTGAGCTAAGCGGAAAAACTTCCGCCAGAGCAGTGGGCAGAGGTACTGGCGCCATACCTGATGGGAGAACCCCAGAAGGTGTACTATGATTTGACCTTGCAGGATGCCAAAGAGTATCACAAATTGAAAGCTGAGATTCTCGCACGTTTGGGGGTGACACTGACTGTCAGGGCACAGCGAGTTCACTGCTGGGCCTATCACCGGGACAAACCACCTCATTCCCAAATGTTTGATCTGTTGCACCTGGTCCAGAAATGGCTGCAGCCAGAGTCATCTACACCTGCACAGATGGTAGAACGGGTGATGATGGATCGGTTTGTCCATTCCCTCCGAAGGCCTATACAGTCTTGGGTTGCCCAGGGTGATCCCCAGAATGCCGACGAGCTGATCGGACTGGATGAGAGATACCAAGGGTTGGAAGGCTCCTTCGGGAGGCAGCCCATGCCGTACTGGGGGTCCCAGAAGGGAGCTGAGTCCCAAAAAGGGGTGGTGCGTCCAAGGTCACAAAGGGCGGGGGAGGTGGTGCCCAAGGTCCCTACGGGTGATATTATTTGTTGGAGGTGCCACGGGCCAGGACATATAGCTGCCCGTTGTTCCCAGACCACTGAGCAGATGGACTGCAGCATGGGACGCCGTTGTTCATACTATGCGTATCCAGCCTGTAGTGTGAACTCTCCATCCAACGAGGGACCTCAAGGTGAACGGTCGAGCAGTAACGGCACTGTTAGACTCGGGGAGCCTAGTGACCCTGGTGAGGGCCACTTTTCCTCTCCACCTGCTCCCAGGAAAGAAGGTCGGAGTGCGGTGCATACATGGTGATGCAAAGGACTACCCTATGGCCAGGGTGTCCCACATAGTCGGTGTCGTTCAGGACTTGTTGCACCCTATAATTATTGGCCGGGATTTCTGTTTGTTTTGGGATTTGTGGGGGAAAGGTTCTGAACTCCCTAGCAAGAGTAGGGAACCAATGAACCCTGGAAGGGAGTCAGACAGGTTTCCTTTTTGTGTCCTGGTTGGAGATGAGGAAGAAGTGTCCCCTGCATCTGACATTCTGGAGTTAGAGTTATCCGGTGAAAATTTTGGGACTGCCCAACATAGGGACCCCACTCTAAGGGAAGCCTTTAATAATGTCACAGTTATTGACGGGGTGGTACAGGAGCCGGGGGCAGACACAAGATTTCCCCATTTTCTGATGAGTGGGGAGTTGTTGTACCAGGTCACGAAAATAAGGGAGGAGTTGGTAGAGCAGTTGGTAGTGCCGGGTCCGTATAGACGGAAGGTGTTGGACATGGCCCATTCCAACATCTTGGGTGGACACCTAGGGGTGGAAAAAACGCAGGAACGGGTTGTGCAGAGGTTCTATTGGCCTGGGTGTCACCGGGAAATAGTGAACTATTGCAGGTCCTGCCCTACATGTCAGCTAACTGCTCCCACTCCTCATTTCCGGAACCCCCTTGTGCCACTGCCCATTATTGAGGTACCGTTCGAGAGAATTGCCATGGACTTGGTCGGTCCCTTAGTTAAATCAGCTCGGGGCCATCAGTATATATTAGTCATCCTGGACTATGCCACACGCTATCCTGAGGCAATTCCCTTGAGAAATTCTTCCTCAAAGAGCATAGCCCGCGAGTTGGTCCATGTCTTTTCCCGGACAGGTCTGCCGAAGGAGATCCTGACTGACCAGGGTACACCTTTCATGAGCAAGGTGATGAGGGAGTTATGCAAAGCCCTGAAAATCTCCCAGTTGAGGACCTCGGTGTACCATCCCCAGTCAGATGGCCTTGTTGAGAGATTTAACAAGACTCTGAAGAGCATGCTGAGAAAAGCTATTGAGAAAGACGGTAGAGACTGGGATTGTCTCTTACCCTATCTGATGTTTTCCATTCGTGAAGTTCCACAGGCCTCCACAGGGTTCTCACCATTTGAGCTTCTATATGGCCGACATCCGCGAGGACTCCTGGATATAGCCAAGGAAACCTGGGAAGCCGAAGTCACGCCCCACAGAAGCGTCATTGAGCATGTGGCCCTGATGCAGCAGAGGATTGCAAAGGTGATGCCTATCGTGAAAGAGCACCTCCTGCAGGCACAAGAAGCTCAGGCCAGGGTCTACAACCGGTCTGCAAGAGTGAGGCAGTTCAATCCGGGAGACCGAGTTCTTGTGTTAGTTCCGACGGTGGAAAGTACGTTCTTGGCCAAATGGCAAGAGCCATATGAGGTCATCGAGAAACTTGGTGAGGTAAATTATAAAATTCACCAACCGGGAAGACGGAAACCATTCCAAGTTTACCATGTCAACCTCATCAAGCCATGGCAAGATAGAGAGCCGACAGTAACTCCATCTTTGCTAAGCAACCCAGAAGATGAGGTTGGAGCGGTTACTATAGCGCAGACGCTATCAAAGACCCAGAAACAGCAGTGCCGGGAGTTACTCCAGAAAAACAGGGACCTGTTTTCAGAGTTGCCGGGATACACGAAGGTCATAGAGCACGAGGTCCTAACAGAGCCACATGTGCGGGTGAATGTGAAACCCTATCGTATTCCTGAGGCTCGTCGAGAAGTTATCTCCAAGGAAGTGGAGCGTATGTTGAAGCTTGGAGTCATTGAGGAATCCAAGAGTGGTTGGTCGAGCCCAATTGTCCTGGTCCCAAAACCTGATGGAGAGTGGAGGTTTTGCAACGACTATCGGAAGTTAAATGAGGTCTCCAAGTTTGATGCTTATCCCATGCCCCGCGTTGATGAGCTCATCGAAAGGCTCGGGCACGCCAGATATATATCCACCTTGGATTTGACAAAGCGGTATTGGCAGATCCCCATGGCACAGCAAGCCAAGGAGAAGACGGCCTTTTCGACACCTGATGGATGCTTCCAGTATGTCCGGATGCCGTTTGGCCTACAGGGAGCTCCGGCGACCTTCCAGAGGGCTATGGATAGAGTCCTTGCACCCCATAAGGCCTACGCTGCTACGTACCTAGATGATATCGTCATCTTTAGCCCGGACTGGGAGAGTCATCTGGAGAAAGTCCAAGCGGTGTTTGATGCTCTAAGAGAGGTGGGGTTTACAATAAACCCGAAGAAGTGTGCCTTGGGTAGGGAAGAAGCTAAATACCTAGGCTATGTAGTGGGTCGTGGAGAAATAAACCCCCAAATCAGGAAAGTGGAGGCAATCCAAACGTGGCCGATGCCACTTTCAAAAAAGGAAGTTAAAGCCTTTCTGGGAATCGTGGGATATTACAGGAGGTTCATCCCGAACTTCGCCACAGTGGCTGCGCCTCTGACTGATCTGCTGAAGGGGACAAAGTCAGTGATGGTTAAATGGTCCGAAGAGACAGAGTCAGCCTTCCAAGAGTTGAAAGGGGCTCTATGTAAGCAGCCCGTTCTGATGGCCCCAGACTTCAAGAAAGAATTTATGCTTCAGACAGATGCCTCAGATGTTGGGGTAGGAGCAGTCCTTTCCCAAGAGCTACATGGGGAGGAGCATCCTGTTCTCTATCTGAGTAGAAAGCTGTCCTCATCTGAGAAGAACTACTCAGTCGTGGAAAAAGAGTGTTTGGCCATAAAGTGGGCGGTGGACACGTTACGGTACTATCTGCTGGGTCGTAAGTTCAGACTAATATCTGACCATGCCCCACTTAGATGGATGAGGGAAACAAAGGGTAGAAATGCTAGGGTCACCCGTTGGTTCTTAGCCCTGCAGGACTTTAGTTTCTATGTGGAACATAGGGCCGGAAAGCTGCACGGTAATGCGGATGCCCTATCAAGAATCCCTTGTTTAGTTGGGGAAAGTGCCAAGCCCCACGGCTTTAGGCAGAGGGGGGAGGTATGTAGCATGGCTAACGGGTGTGTGGTCGACGGGAGGTATGTGTCACATAGGTACCTTGTCGCTATAATGTAGCCCGGAATATTTCTTTGTTTTACATAACCATATATTTGTGTTTCAGGACCTGTGGTGATGTCAGACCACATGGCTAATCATGTGATAGATTACTGGGTGTGGTTAGTCCTATATAAGACAGGCTAATTCTTAACACAGTAGATATGTGAGGAGGTGAAACCCTCCTGAGTGTGTCAAGGCTCCAGGACTGAGCCGGAAGGACTGGACATTTGTTTTTCTTTCCTGAGCCAAAGGCTATTTGTTTTCTGTTATTTCGCCACGTGGTTTATGATGCAATAAGCCCTATGAACTTTTCAAGAAACGTGCCTCCTGAGTCTCAGACGTCGCACCCGAGTGAGTGAAATCCCTACAATATATATATATATATATATATATATATATATATATTATATTTAATACAGAGCTAGGTAGCTTAAAAGCCGGTAATTCAATTGCTGGCTTTTGCTATCACCTTATCAAACCCGACAGGATATGAGACATGGTTTACATACAGTAGACCACTTAATATCCCTTATATTTTACATATTCCTCTCTAATAATGTTAGAAGTGTCTGTGTGTAAAATTTGGCATCTGTAAGATGAGCCTATTCTGGCACTCAGCCACTCTCTTCCCACTCCCGAGTAGCGGTGGGATATGGGGTTAATATCACATTGCTAATGTAAGATGACATTAAGCCAGGTTAATAATGGAGAGATGTCAATAAGACACCTATTCATTTTTAATCCAATAGTAATAAAGGGTTAAATAAATACACACACATTATGAATAAAGTATTTTAATGAAATAAACAGATGGGATGTTAATATCTTTATTGTACTCTCAATCCAAGGACATTAACCCCATAAAGGTACCTGTATGCTTTGAATCATTATTTATCTCACTGTTTTTTATATTTGGCAGAGCGGTGCTCTGATATTTATGCTGACCCTGACATATATATTTTTCTGGACCAGTGCAAACACTATATGCTTGCTGTGGCACTTGAGCACTTTAGTCACTGATATATAAAAAAAAATTTTTACATTTTTTATGTATAGATGTATATGTATACTTTATATTAGATATATTATTATTTTTTTCACAAAATTTTTTTTTCACTTATTTAATTATTCAGCATCAGGTCTCACCCCCCCTTTTTGATAATGTGGGTTATTATTGTGTATATACGTATGTATTAATTATATCAGTATATGTCCTGTAGTGCACATCCCTTTTTAATACTTTTTTAATGTTTTATTATATGACCATTTGCTATCATAATAAATAATAAAATTGAATATATGTATATCCTAGCCTGCTGACTCTCCTTCTTTTGATCCCTGTCTTGGGTTTTGGTTTTACTCCATGTACGTTATGCAGGTCCTTCCATGCTTGCTGCCTAGCACTGTCATTTGAGCATGTGAATATACAGGTGCCTTTCTCAAAATTGGAATATCATCAAAAAGTTAATTTAATTCAGTTTTTCATTACAGAAAGTGAAACTCATATATAGAGTCATTACAAACAGTGTGATCTATTTCAAGGGTTATTTATTGTTAATATTAATTATTGCGGCTAACAGCAAATGAAAACCCAAAAGCCATTATTTCAGTAAATTTGAATAATTAATAAAAAAATTGGCAAAGGTTTCCTAAGTATCTGAAAAGGTCCCTTAATCTGTTTCAGTAGGCTTCACAATCATGGGGAAGACTACTGACTTGACAGATGTCCAGAAGGCAGTCATTGACATACTCCACAAGGAGGGTAAGCCACAAAAATTCAATGCTAGTTCAGAGTGCTGAATCCAAGCACATTAATGGAAAGTTGAGTGGAAGAAAAAAGTGTGGTAGAAAAAGGTGCACAGGTAATCGGAACAACCGCAGCCTTGAAAGGATTGTTATGAAAAGCATAAAAGATGTGGCACTCACCCCAAGATTGCTGAAAAACAATGTCCTTTAATTCGCTTTATGCGGCATTAGACATCTGTGGAGAAGCGGCAGGTAAAAGTGAGTGGTGCGGGGACAGGAGAACGGACGACGACCTGGACCCGTGGAAGCACATTTGTGCAAAACGGCCATCGTCCGTTCTCCTGTCCCCGCACCCCTCACTTTTACCTGCCGCCTCTCCACAGATGTCTAAAGCTGCATAAAGCAAATTAAAGGACATTGTTTTTCAGCAATCTTGGGGTGAGTGCCACATCTTTTATGCTTAGATAGTGTGTAACTCTATTGTTCTGCTATATGTAGAGCACCGCCCATGGATGCATCAATTGTTGTGTTTTTAAGTCTGATGGAAAGCCGGTCCCATATGTTCTATAGCCTGTGAAGATTACTAGTTACTTGATGCCGCTCAGTTCGGAATCTTGTTTGTTTGGCATTGTTATGAAACGGCCATTCAAAAATTTGGGGGAGATTCACAAGGAGTGTACAGCTGCTGTAGTCAGTGCTTTAAGAGCCACCACACACAGATGTAACCAGGACATGGGCTACAAGAGTCGCATTCCTTGTGTCAAGCCACTCAGGACCAATAGACAACGCCACTAGCATCTTACCTGGGCCAAGGAGAATAATAACTAGACTGTTGCTCATTGGTCCAAGGTGTTGCTTTCATATTAAAGTAAATTTTGCATCTCATTTGGAAATCAAGGTCGCAGAGTCTGGTGGAAGAGTGGAGAGGCTCACAATCCAAGCTGCTTGAGGTCTAGTGTGAAGTGTCCACAATCAGTGATGGTTTGTGGAACCATATCATCTGCTTTTGTAGGTCCACTGTGTTTTATTAAGACCAAAGTCAGCGCAGCTGTCTTCTAGGAAATTTTTGGGCACTTGATGCTTGCCTCTGCCGACAAGCCTTTTGGAGATGCAAATGTCATTCTCCAGCAGGACTTGGCACCTGCCCACACTGCCAAAAGGTTTGTTTTTGGTTTAAAAACAAAAGTATCACTGTGCTTGATTGGCCAGCAAACTTGCCTGATATCATCCCCAAAGAAACCCCATAGAGAATCTATGGGGTTTTGTCAAGAGGAAAATGAGAGACACCAGACCCAACAATGCAGACGATATGAAGGATGCTATCAAAGCAACCTGGGCTTCCATAACACCTCAGCAGTTCCACAGGCTGACTGCCTCCATGCCATGCATACATACATTGATGCAGTAATTGATGCAAAAGGAGCCCCGACCAAGCATTGAGAGCATTTACTGAACATACATTTCAGAAGGCCAACATTTGGGATTTTAAAATCATTTTTCAAGCTGGTGTTATAAAGTCTTCTAATATACTGAGATAATGACTTTTGGTTTTCATTGGCTGTAAACCATAAGCATCAACATTAACTGAAATAAACATTTGAAATAGATCACTCTGTTTGCAATGACTCTATACAATATGAGTCTCACTTTTTCTATTGAAGAACTAAAATGAATTAACTTTTTGATGATATTCTAATTTTTTGAGAAGCACCTGTATCTATAGAATAGGTACATTTACACAAACTGTAGATGTCTAAGGTAATACTAGAATATGTTAAGTGTAATGTATACATACACATAGAGCACAATAGCTGTCACACAGTTGTCTCAAAATAAGCATTTTACCCTTAACCCCTCTGTGACCTTAGACGTACTATCCAGTCGAGGTGCCCTGGGCTTATCTGACCCTGGACGGGATAGTACGTCATAGCCGATCGGCCGCGCTCACGGGGGGAGCGCGGCCGATCGCGGCCGGGTGTCAGCTGCTTATCGCAGCTGACATCCGGCACTATGTGCCAGGAGCGGTCACGGACCGCCCCCGGCACATTAACCCCTGGCACACCGCGATCAAAGATGATCGCGATGTGCCGGCGGTGCAGGGAAGCACCGCGCAGGGAGGGGGCTCCCTGCGGGCTTCCCTGAGCCCCCCGCAGCAAGGCGATGTGATCGCGTTGCTGCGAGGGTCTCCTCACCTCCCTCCCTGCTCGAGCCCCGGATCCAAGATGGCCGTGGATCCAGGTCCTGCAGGGAGGGAGGTGGCTTCACAGAGCCTGCTCAGAGCAGGCACTGTGAAGGCTGCAGCACTGCATGTCAGATCAGTGATCTGACAGAGTGCTGTGCAAACTGTCAGATCACTGATCTGTGATGTCCCCCCCTGGGACAAAGTAAAAAAGTAAAAAAAAAATTTTCCAAATGTGTAAAAAAAATTAAAAAAAATATTCCAAAATAATGAAAAAAAAAAAAAAATATTATTCCCATAAATACATTTCTTCATCTAAATAAAAAAAAAAAACCAATAAAAGTACACATATTTAGTATCGCCGCGTCCGTAACGACCCGACCTATAAAACTGTCCCACTAGTTAACCCCTTCAGTAAACACCGTAAGAAAAAAAAAAAAAAACGAGGCAAAAAACAACGCTTTATTATCATACCGCCGAACAAAAAGTGGAATAACACGCGATCAAAAGGACAGATATAAATAACCATGGTACCGCTGAAAGCGTCATATTGTTCCGCAAAAAAAGAGCCGCCATACAGCATCATCAGCAAAAAAATAAAAAAGTTATAGTCCTGAGAATAAAGCGATGCAAAAATAATTATTTTTTCTGTAAAATAGTTTTTATCGTATAAAAGCACCAAACCATAAAAAAATGATATAAATGAGGTATCGCTGTAATCGTACTGACCCGAAGAATAAAACTGATTTATCAATTTTACCAAACGCGGAACGGTATAAACGCCTCCCCCAATAGAAATTCATGAATAGCTGGCTTTTGGTCATTCTTCCTCACAAAAATCGGAATAAAAAGCGATAAAAAAAGTCACGTGCCCAAAAATGTTTTCAATAAAAACGTCAACTCGTCCCGCAAAAAACAAGACCTCACATGACTCTGTGGACCAAAATATGGAAAAATTATAGCTCTCAAAATGTGGTATTGCAAAAAATATTTTTTGCAATAAAAAGGGTCTTTCAGTGTGTGACGGCTGCCAATCATAAAAATCCGCTAAAAAACTCGCTATAAAAGTAAATCAAACCCCCCTTCATCACCCCCTTAGTTAGGGAAAAATAAAAAAAAATGTATTTATTTCCATTTTCCCATTAGGGCTAGGGTTAGGGTTAGGGTTAGGGCTAGGGTTAGGGCTAGGGTTAGGGCTAGGGCTAGGGTTAGGGCTAGGGTTAGGGCTAGGGCTAGGGTTAGGGTTAGGGCTAGGGTTAGGGCTAGGGTTAGGGTTAGGGCTAGGGTTAGGGCTAGGGTTAGGGCTAGGGTTAGGGCTAGGGTTAGGGCTAGGGTTAGGGTTAGGGCTAGGGTTAGGGCTAGGGTTAGGGCTAGGGTTAGGGCTAGGGTTAGGGTTAGGGTTGGGGCTACAGTTAGGGTTGGGGCTAAAGTTAGGGTTAGGGTTTAGATTACATTTACAGTTGGGAATAGGGTTGGGATTAGGGTTAGGGGTGTGTCAGGGTTAGAGGTGTGGTTAGGGTTACCGTTGGAATTAGGGTTAGGGGTGTGTTTAGATTAGGGTTTCAGTTATAATTGGGGGGTTTCCACTGTTTCGGCACATCAGGGGCTCTCCAAACACGACATGGCGTCCGATCTCAATTCCAGCCAATTCTGCGTTGAAAAAGTAAAACAGTGCTCCTTCCCTTCCGAGCTCTCCTGTGTGCCCAAACAGGGGTTTACCCCAACATATGGGGTATCAGCGTACTCAGGACAAATTGGACAACAACTTTTGTGGACCAATTTCTCCTGTTACCCTTGGGAAAATACAAAACTGGGGGCTAAAAAATAATTTTTGTGGGAAAACAAAAAGATTTTTTATTTTCACGGCTCTGCGTTATAAACTGTAGTGAAACACTTGGGGGTTCAAAGTTCTCACAACACATCTAGATAAGTTCATTGAGGGGTCTAGTTTCCAATATGGGGTCACTTGTGGGGGGTTTCTACTGTTTAGGTACATTAGGGGCTCTGCAAACGCAATGTGACGCCTGCAGACCAATCCATCTAAGTCTGCATTCCAAATGATGCTCCTTCCCTTCCGAGCCCTCCCATGCGCCCAAACGGTGGTTCCCCCCCACATATCGGGTATCAGCGTACTCAGGACAAATTGGACAACAACATTTAGGGTCCAATTTCTCCTGCTAACCTTGGAAAAATACAAAACTGGGGGCTAAAATATAATTTTTGTGGAAAAAAAAATATTTTTTATTTGCATGGCTCTGCGTTATAAACTGTAGTGAAATACTTGGGGGTTCAAAGCTCTCACAACACATCAAGATGAGTTCCTTAGGGGGTCTACTTTCCAAAATGGTGTCACTTGTGGGGGGTTTCTACTGTTTAGGTACATTAGGGGCTCTGCAAACGCAATGTGACGCCTGCAGACCATTCCATCTAAGTCTGCATTCCAAATGGCGCTCCTTCCCTTCCGAACCCTCCCATGCGCCCAAACGGTGGTTCCCCCCCACATATGGGGTATCAGCGTACTCAGGACAAATTGGACAACAACTTTTGGGGTCCAATTTCTCCTGTTACCCTAGGGAAAATACAAAACTGGGGGCTAAAAAATAATTTTTGTGGGAAAAAAATTTTGTTTTATTTTTATGGCTCTGCATTATAAACTTCTGTGAAGCCCTTGGTGGGTCAAAGTGCTCACCACACATCCAGATAAGTTCCTTAGGGGGTCTACTTTCCAAAATGGTGTCACTTGTGGGGGGTTTCAATGTTTAGGCACATCAGTGGCTCTCCAAACGCAACATGGCGTCCCATCTCAATTCCTGTCAATTTTGCATTGAAAAGTCAAACGGCGCTCCTTCCCTTCCGAGCTCTCCCATGCGCCCAAACAGTGGTTTACTGCCACATATGGGGTATCAGCGTACTCGGGACAAATTGGACAACAACTTTTGAGGTCCAATTTCTTCTCTTACCCTTGGAAAAATAAAAAATTGGGGGCAAAAATATAATTTTTGTGAAAAAATATGATTTTTTATTTTTACGGTTCTGCATTATAAACTTCTGTGAAGCACTTGGTGGGTCAAAGTGCTCACCACACCTCTAGATAAGTTCCTTAGGGGGTCTACTTTCCAAAATGGTGTCACTTGTGGGGGGTTTCAATGTTTAGGCACATCAGTGGCTCTCCAAACGCAACATGGCGTCCCATCTCAATTTCTGTCAATTTTGCATTGAAAAGTCAAACTGCGCTCCTTCCCTTCCGAGCTCTCCCATGCGCCCAAACAGTGGTTTACTGCCACATATGGGGTATCAGCGTACTCAGGACAAATTGGACAACAACTTTTGAGGTCCAATTTCTTCTCTTACCCTTGGAAAAATAAAAAATTGGGGGCAAAAATATAATTTTTGTGAAAAAATATGATTTTTTGTTTTTACGGTTCTGCATTATAAACTTCTGTGAAGCACTTGGGGGGTCAAAGTGCTCACCACACATCCAGATAAGTTCCTTAGGGGGTCTACTTTCCAAAATGGTGTCACTTGTGGGGGGTTTCAATGTTTAGGCACATCAGTGGCTCTCCAAACGCAACATGGCGTCCCATCTCAATTCCTGTCAATTTTGCATTGAAAAGTCAAATAGCGCTCCTTCCCTTCTGAGCTCTCCCATGCGCCCAAACAGTGGTTTACTGCCACATATGGGGTATCAGCGTACTCAGGACAAATTGGACAACAACTTTTTGGGTCCAATTTCTCCTGTTACCCTTGGTAAAATAAAACAAATTGGAGCTGAAGTAAATTTTTTGTGTAAAAAAGTTAAATGTTCATTTTTATTTAAACATTCCAAAAATTCCTATTAAACACCTGAAGGGTTAATAAACTTCTTGAATGTGGTTTTGAGCACCTTGAGGGGTGCAGTTTTTAGAATGGTGTCACACTTGGGCATTTTCTATCATATAGACCCCTCAAAATGACTTCAAATGAGACGTGGTCCCTAAAAAAAAATGGTGTTGTAAAAATGAGAAATTGCTGGTCAACTTTTAACCCTTATAACTCCCTAACAAAAAAAAAAATTGGTTCCAAAATTATGCTGATGTAAAGGAGACATGTGGGAAATGTTACTTATTAAGTATTTTGTGTGACATATCTCTGTGATTTAATTGCATAAAAATTCAAAGTTTGAAAATTGCGAAATTTTCAAAATTTTCGCCAAATTTCCGTTTTTTTCACAAATAAACGCAGGTACTATCAAAGAAATTTTACCACTATCATGAAGTACAATATGTCACGAGAAAACAATGTCAGAATCACCAGGATCCGTTGAAGCGTTTCGGAGTTATAACCTCATAAAGGGACAGTGGTCAGAATTGTAAAAATTGGCCTGGTCATTAACGTGCAAACCACCCTTGGGGGTAAAGGGGTTAAAGTTCCCCCCATAAGAATGAGTACCCTCTCAAAACAATCATCATGTCATCTGATGTGACTCTATGCAGAGGCGTAGCTAGGGTTTTGGTTCAGGGGGGGGCGAAGCTTCTGAGTGGGCCCCTAACCAGGTAACCTTGATTATAACTGGGTTACGTTCTCTAATAGTGGAGGAGAACCTCAGCAGATGACAGCGATGTTACTGAAAATAATCTCTATATAAAGACCAACATGGATATTACCGCCATATGGTCAGTGGTAGATACCAGCCCTGCAAAACATGTAAGAGATCACAACACAGTTGCAGATAATGTCTTACCGCTAATGTCCTTTATGATGGAATTGTTCACTTTTCACGTCTTTTCCATCTGGCCCAGACCGACATGACAACTTCTTCCAGCCAGGACTCGTCTGCAGAGATTACAACAAAGACACATTTCACTTCTAATATTCCAACCCCATCACCATCTATTCCCAACCTGCACAAACTCCTCATCCTGCTGATACCCCAATACTGAGCCGCTGCTGCCGTATGTGTTCCTAGTACTGCCCCTGATACCCCAATACTGAGCCGCTGCTGCCATATGTGTCCCTATTACTGCACCTGATACCCCAATACTGAGCCACTGCTGCCGTATGTGTCTCTATTACTGCCCCTGATACCCCAATACTGAGCCGCTGCTCCCGTATGTGTTCCTTTTACTGCACCTGATACCCCAATACTGAGCCGCTTCTGCCGCATGTGTCCCTATTACTACACCTGATACCCCAATACTGAGCCGCTGCTGCCATATGTGTCCCTATTACTGCACCTGCTGTGTGGTTCTTTGTACCCTCTAAAGTAATGCCGGGTGCAAGTGCCCTAGAAAACAGTGCCCACATTTTGCCCCCTAGAAAGTAATATTGCCCTGTGTGCCCTTTTGATAGTCACAGTAACTTGAATTCCCCTATTAGGCTGTGTGCACACGTTGCAGTTTTTTCGCAGCTTTTTCGTGTTTTTTCCTGATAAAAACGCTATAAAACCGCAAAAAAAACGCATACAATAAGCATCCCGTCATTTAGAATGAATTCCGCATGATTTGTGCACATGATGCGTTTTTTTCCGCGAAAAAAACGCATCGCGGTAAAAACCGCAGCATGTTCATTAATTTTGTACAAAATGCATTGGAAAGTGTCCGGAACAAAATGCGGCAAAAACGCGGCAAAACCGCGGCAAAAACGCATCAAAACGGCAGCAAAATCGCGGCAAAAACGCATGCGGTTTTCTTGCGAATTTCTTGCAGAAAATGTCCGTTTTTTTCTCAGGAATTTTCTGCGAGAAATCCTGAATGTGTGCACATAGCCTAACAATAAGTGCCCAATTTACATTTAATAATGTCCTGAGTCTTCCCCCTGTACAGCTCCCCTATACACAGTATAATGCCCCCTAACTGTATAGTACCACCCACACAGTATACTGACCCCTTATTAGCCTCCAAACTGTTTGATGGCTCCAACACTGTATGATGGCCCCCTTACTGTAATCCCCACACTGTATGATGCCCCTTCACTGTAATAGCTCACAGACACAAAAAGAGGACTTGAAAATCCTCCAGAAAATTGAAAGAAATCACAGAGAAAAAAGCAGAGATGGTTACCTGCTGAATCCTCCAAACAAATGCACTAGCAGGGCACATCGGACCCGATTAATGATGACAAGATGGCTCTGTAAACTGTAGGTCTCTATTCACACAGCATGCATTTTGTAGCACTGGGCGGCCCGCTTGTATGTGCGTTACTAATAGGCTGTAAACCAGATGCTCTGCATTGCCTGTGTGAACAATGCCACATACAGACTATTATCTCTTATCTTTTTGTGCACTAATGCCAAACAGCCAACACTGGATTGAAAATGGTTGTTTCATCGGTATTATTTGCACCTGTGTTTTTGCCATCATTAATCGGGTCCGATGCGCCCTGCTAGTGCATTTGTTTGGAGGCTTCAGCAGGTAACCATCTCTGCTTTTTTGTCTGTGATTTTTTTCCCTTCACTGTAATCCCCACACTGTATGATGGCCCCATAGATAACCTCCATATAGTATAATGTGCCAGATAGTCCTCAATATAGTACAAGGCAGCACCCCCATAGGCAGACCTTGTAGTATAAGACAGTACCCCTATAGGCAGACCATGTATTACAAAGCAGCACCCCCATTGGCAGACCCTGTAGTATAAGGCATCACCCCATAGGCACACCCTGTAGTATAAGACAGCACCCCTATTGGCGGACCCTGTAGTATAAAACAGTACCCCATAGGCAGACCCTGTAGTATAAGGCAGTACCCCATAGGCAGACCCTGTAGTATAAGGCAGCACCCCATAGGCAGACCCTGTAGTATAAGACAGTACCCCCAGAGACAGACACTATAGTATTAAACAGCACCCCCATAGGCAGATCCTGTAGTATAAGGCAGCACCCTCCCATAGGCAGATCCTGTAGTATAAGGCAGCACCCTCCCATAGGCAGATCCTGTAGTATAAGGCAGCCCCCCATAGGCAGATCCTGAATATAAGGCAGCACCCCCCATAAGCAGATCCTGTATCTAAGGCAGCACCCCCCATAGCCACATCCTGTATATAAGGCAGCACCCCCCCAATAGGCAGATCCTGTATATAAGGCAGCACCTCCCCAAATGGGCAGATCCTGAATATATGGCAGCACCCCCCAATAGCCTTATATACAGGATCTGCCTATTGGGGGGGTGCTGCCATATATACAGGATCTGCCCATTTGGGGAGGGTGCTGCCTTATATACAGGATCTGCCTATTAGGGGGTGCTGCCTTATATACATGATCTACCTATGGGGGGAGCTGCCTTATATACAGTATCTGCCTATTGGGGGGGTACTGCCTAATATACAGGATCTGCCTGTTGGTGGGGTGCTGCCTTATATACAGGATCTGCTTATGGGGGGTGCTGCCTTATATACATGATCTGCCAGCACCCCCATAGGCAGATCCTGTATATAAGGCAGCACCTCACCCAATAGGCAGATCCAGTAAATAAGGCAGCACCCCCCAATAGGCAGATCCTGTATATAAGGCAGCACCCCCAATAGGCAGATCCTGTATATAAGGCAACACCCCCAATAGCCAGATCCTATATATAAGGCAGCAGCCCCCCAATAGGCAGATCCTTTATATAAGGCAGGACCCCCCCAAAAGGCAGATCCTGTAAATAAGGCAGCACCCCCAATAGGCAGATCCTGTATATAAAGCAGCACCCCCCATAGCCAGATTCTATATATAAGGCAGCAGCCCCCCAATAGGCAGATCCTTTATAAAAGTCAGCACCCCCCCAAAAGGCAGATCCTGTATATAAGGCAGCACCCCTCACCCCACAATAGGCAGATCCTGTATATAAGGCAGCACCCCCCAATAGGCAGATCCTGCATATAAGGCAGCACCCCCCCATAGCCACATCCTGTATATAAGGCAGCACCCTCTCCAAGTGGGCAGATCCTGTATATATGGCAGCACCCCCCAATAGCCTTATATACAGGATCTGCCTATTGGGCGGGTGCTGCCATACATACAGGATCTGCCCATTTGGGGAGGGTGCTGCCTTATATACAGGATCTGCCTATTGGGGGTGCTGCCATATATACAGGATCTGCCCATTTGGGGAGGGTGCTGCCTTATATACAGGATCTGCCTATTGGGGGGTACTGCCTAATATACAGGATCTGCCTATTGGTGGGGTGCTGCCTTATATACAGGATCTGCTTATGGGGGGTGCAGCCTTATATACAGGATCTACCTATGGGGGGTGCTGCTTTATATACAGGATCTGCCTATGGGGGGTGCTGCCTTATATACAGGATCTGCCAGCACCCTCCATAGGCAGATCCTGTATATAAAGCAGCACCCCACCCAATAGGCAGATCCAGTATATTAGGCAGTGTGGCACCCCTAGGGGTATTTGCCACAAAAATAGTTACTGACAGTAAGTACAAATACTAAAATAGCAAGACTGCACTACCACCTCCGGCCAGAAGGGGGAGCTCCAGAGACTCCCCTTGATCCATTCTGGTCTGAGAGAAGAAATGGCAGTTGGGCCAAGGAGCTGATAGTGAGAGGTCATACAGTTGAATCTCTAACAGCCCTGTGACTGTTACCAGGCCTAAATCACCGGCCTGAGGAGAAGAGGGATAGAGAAAAAGGACATTGTGAGAACCGGGTAGCATTAATCACTACCCAGAACAGGCGCAAAGATGGATACCGGATCCGTGGCTGTATTCATTATATATAATACAGCAACCGGAAAAACGTGAGGTGATATCAGCTTCACTAGGGTCGGATGCAGCAACAGACACAGAGTTCAGCGGTACTCCCAGAGGGGGTAAACCGATAAAAGGACTCGGGTTGCCCGTCGAACCAGGACCCGGAGGGGACAGATTGGGCCGGCAGCCAGTTCACATACAGCAGCAGGGCCACACAGAAATTGCGCACAATAAGAGGCGAAGACCCCGGCAGGGTCAAAGTAACTCAGAGTTCCCATACAGACTCCGGTGACAGGACTGGTTGTAAATCCTTTTATGTTAAAGTAAACTGGTTAAACGTTTCAGTGCCTCAGTCTTTCATTTGGACAATAGCCATCTATCCAGGATCAGGATCGTCACTGCTGGGAGAACCTGCTGCTGATCAAGTAAGTGCCTGTCCCCTCATGATACCCCTTACACTGTGCATTGCCTGAGGCCACAGCACCGGGTCAAGCCACCCGTGACATCCCCCTCAAGAGACAGACTCCATTGGTCCGGTGCTGGGTATCCCGGTCTCCTGGGCGTCACAATTGGCGTCACGAACAGGATCCTGCCAGCCCGTATACCGGGTATTGTGTGCCGTGATTGGAGCCCAAAACTGTGAAAACTGGGATGAAAAATCTTGAAAATTGACTTTATTAAAGAAAAATCCATTCCCCATTGAAAACTATTGAAAGTGACTTTTCCCCATTGGTTATAATGGAGTAAAGATGGCCGCCATCCCCTGAGGTAATCACTTCATAACCGTTAGGCACGAGACTGTCAATTGAGCTACGCCATCACCTGAGCCCCAGTCTAACTGAAAAACTTCAGAATCCGCCATTACAGAGCGCGGTGGGTGGGAGCAGCAGGGGGCGTGTCATTGTGGGCGGCACCAAGCTGAGCGCTCTGACATCAGAGCAAGGGGAAAATCGATCCTGCTGCACAGCGGAACGAATCTACACTATCCCGACGGAAGCGGAGGACCGGAAGGGTCCGGATTAACTAAGGGGGCACAGTATGTCGCAGCACGGAGACGCCGCAGCACTCGGCAACGCTAATGCAGCTGAAAGACAGAGTGTCAATAGAGAGTCCGGCAGCGCAGCGGTGCAAGGAGTGGCGCCCATCATGCCGGTGCTGATGCCATATACCCCGGGTGGCCCATGGCTTCCAATGTATGAAGGTGAGCCTAATACCCTTGACGATTTCAGAGAAAAGATGCTGGCCCATTTTGACATGTTCCCTGTGGGTGAAGTTCAGCGTGTTAGTCTCCTGATGATGCAGTTAAGTGGCCATGCTAAGCGAGAAGTCACAGCATGGGCAGCTGATCTAAAAGGCACTGTTGAACGCATATTTGCTGGATTAAAAGCTACATTTGAAACCACGGCCAGCAGCAAAGCTAAAATACGATTCTTTAGTTGCAAACAAAAAGCTAATGAGGGCGTGAGAGACTTTGCCTTAAACCTGCAGGAAGCCCTTAAATCACTTACACTGGCTGAACCCATTTTTAACACCGGAGCGGATAAACTGCTAAGAGATCAATTTATTGAGGGACTCTACACCCCTTCTCACCGGGGGCATGTGAGCATGCTTGTTTTTAAGAACCCTGAATTGACATTTGCCCAATTAAAGGAGAGCGCTATACGTCTCCAGCTGGCAGAGGCACCTCGGGATCAGGATCCTGCGCAACCCATGGCAGAGGCACCTCAACAACAGGGAGTGCCAGTGACATCAGCTATGTCTGGGGCCATTGCTAAGCCCCTGGGGCCCAGTACTAATGAGGCTCTTCAACAAAAGCTTGACTCTTTAGCTGATGTTGTTGCTTCAATGGCTAAAACCATGCAGGAGATGAGAGGACACAAGATGGAGTTGGCAAACTGTAGAGAGGATGTTCCATGGATGAGACCCCGGAGATACCCGACATGGAGAGGACGACCACGCGACCGCTACCAACCGGATGGACAGCCCATTTGCTGCCGTTGCCAGCAGCCGGGCCACTTTGCACGAGATTGTGATTTAAACGGGAATCCCCTGGGAATGCGGGCCACTTCGCAGGAATGAACTTTCAAGGCCCAACACCCTGGCACGACAGGTACATCGGAGGACGACCCATTATCCCTATCGTGCTGGACGGAATTCCCCTCAACGCTTTGCTGGACACAGGTTCCCAGATTTCATCTATATCGTATATCCTTTATAAGAGGTACTGGGCTGATGCAGATATTGATAAAGGGCCCTCTGATGTTGAACTAGATATATGGGCCAGTAATGGTAAGTTGGTACCGAAACTAGGATTCAGGGAGATGACCATAAAGATTGGTAAAGTAGAACTGAAGAAACAGGGTATAATTGTTGTTGATGTTGACCGGCGGAACTGTGAACCAACTGTATTGATAGGAATGAATGTGTTAGAGAACTGCTTTTACGAAGTCATTTCTGTCTTACAGCAAATTGCTGAAACTGCCCAATCCTGCCAGCAGAGAGTTCTCCGGAGGGAAATAAAAGTATTGATGTTAAGGCAACAGGTAGAAGTTGCAGGTGGAGAAATCGGCAGTGTGAGGGTAAGTGATCCAACGTCTATTGTAATCCCACCAAAAACAGAAATGCTGGTATGGTGTAGAGCAGCCATTGGTACTAAGGGACGAGATTATCAAGCCTTAATAGAACCAGTGTACACCGACAGCAGGCCCACTATACTCACAGCATGAGGGATAGTCGAGGTACACCGGGGACGAGTGCCGGTACGACTTTTGAACTGTGGAGAGGAAGAGGTCACTTTGCCAAGGTATGCTACAATGGCAAAGCTATATACTGTTGACAACAATGCCATCACAACCATTGAGCCCTTAGAACCAACCTGCCAGGTGGAAGGCAATGGCTCAGATGGAGAAATGGAGGATTGGTGCCAACAGCTACACGTGGGCATAAATTCAACACCTACCCATCAAAAACAAGGGGTGTATAGGCTAGTGACGGAATATGAACAAGTCTTCAGTAAACACCCATTGGACTTCGGACAGATAGAAGGGGTAGAACACACAATCCCCACAGGTGACCATCCCCCAATAAAAGAAAGATATAGACCCATACCGCCCGCTCACTATCAATGTGCAAAAGATATGCTGAGGGAAATGAAACAGGCTGGGGTAATAAGAGACAGCTGTAGCCCCTGGGCGGCCCCTCTAGTGATTGTCAAAAAAAAGGACGGAACCATGAGAATGTGCGTAGACTACCGGAAGATTAATAACATCACCCATAAAGACGCCTACCCCTTGCCTAGGATAGAAGAGTCCTTAACTGCTTTGAAATCTGCTAATTATTTTTCCACCTTAGACTTAACAAGCGGGTATTGGCAAGTCCCTGTGGCTGAGAGAGATAAGGAAAAGACGGCATTCACCACACCAATGGGTCTATGTGAATTTAATCGCATGCCGTTCGGACTCTGCAACTCATCCGCTACCTTCCAGCGGCTGATGGAATGCTGCCTCGGACACAAGAACTTCGAGACCGTCCTCCTGTACCTAGATGATGTGATCATCTACTCAAAGACTTACGAACAACACTTAATAGACCTGGCAGAAGTGTTCGAAGCCTTATCCAGGTATGGCATGAAAGTCAAGCCATCCAAATGTCACCTTCTCAAGCCAAAGGTACAGTACCTGGGACACATCGTGAGTTCGGAGGGAGTAGCACCAGATCCCGAGAAAATAAGCGCCATAAGGGATTGGCCAAGACCTACCAGCGCAAAAGAAGTGAGACAATTCCTGGGATTGGTGGGTTACTATCGCAGATTTATAAAAGGATTTACCAAGTTGGCAGCACCCTTGCAAGACACCTTGGTAGGGCAGACGAAGAAACCTTCAAACCGAAACCCTCCTTTTCAGTGGAACGACGAAAGGGAAGACTCCTTTGAACAACTAAAGAAGGCACTAACCGGAGAAGAGGTTCTGGCATACCCAGATTACCATAAACCTTTCATCCTCTACACCGATGCCAGTAATGTGGGACTAGGAGCGGTGCTGTCACAAAAGCAAGAAGGTCGGGAGAAAGTCATCGCCTTTGCAAGTAGAAAGCTCCGGCCTACTGAAAGAAATTCAGAAAATTACAGCTCCTTCAAATTGGAACTACTGGCAGTAGTTTGGGCTGTGACGGAGCGTTTCAAACACTATCTGGCCGCTGCAGAATTTATTGTCTATACTGACAACAATCCGTTGACCCACCTGGACACAGCCAAATTAGGTGCGTTAGAACAGCGATGGATAGCCCGGTTATCTAATTACAACTTCATAATCAAGTATCGAGCAGGTCGCAAGAATGGAAATGCCGATGCCCTATCCCGGATGCCACACTTGAGAGATGTAGAAGAGGAAACGGGGGAGCTGGAAGAAATTGAACTACCAGCCTTCCATCGTCCCAAGGCAAAACATCATCAGTCAAGTACCTATCAGAAACAACAAGAGGTGAATTTTAATCCGTTAGCACACCATAGATGGGCTGACACCCAAGACAGCAATCCGGCTGTGAAGTTGGTGAAGGAACTGTTGACTGAGCAAAGTGCATATCCCTATGAGGATGCCCCAGAAGAGACGCATCAACTCTGGAAAGAGAGAGGCAAAATGTTCCTGTATCAAGGGAAGCTCTGTAGAAGATACACCAATCCGAAAACACATGAATTGGTTTGGCAGATTATTGTGCCTAAACAAGATGTGAAGATGGTCCTCGAAGCTTACCATAATGGTGCTGGTCACTTCGGTTGGAAAAAGTTAGAAGTACTTCTAAGAGAAAGATTTTATTGGGTCGGGATGAGAAAATCAATCGAACAGTGGTGCAGAAATTGTGGCCCGTGTAACCTCAGAAGAAACGATCAAAAGAACCAAAGAGCACCGCTGCAGCCCATAATCACCAAACAACCACTTGAACTTGTAGCCATGGACCACGTGAAGTTGACACCAAGCCGGTCCGGCTATGTCTATGCCTTGACCATCGTGGACCATTATTCACGTTTCTTGGTAGTAGTACCCGTAAAAGATCTGACAGCAAAAACAGCAGCCAAAGCGTTCCAAACGTACTTTTGTAGACCCCATGGATATCCGGAACAGGTTCTCACCGACCAAGGTACAGCCTTTGAATCAGAGATCTTCAGAGAATTCTGTAATATGTATGGTTGCAAAAAGATCCGGACGACGGCCTATCATCCACAAACAAACGGCTTATGCGAGAAGATGAACCATATTGTAATAGACCTACTAAAGACTTTACCTGAGACAGAAAGGAATCAATGGCCAGAGAAATTGCCTGACTTGGTGGATCTGTATAATCATGTCCCGGTGAGCTCCACCAACTGCACCCCAGCTTACCTTATGCGTGCAAGACCCGGCCAATTACCAATCGATCTAGAAACGGGAATTCTGAAACCAGACGCAGAAGTTCAAGACTCCAATTGGGATATCATACGGCAAAAGCAGTATCGCCAAGTGCAAGAGAGTGTGGAAAGAAGCCTTCAGCAAACTAGAGAAAGACAAGAGCGAACTTTCAACCAGAATGCTCTAGCGACCCCATTAAGACCGGGTGACCAAGTGCTCAAGAGAAATCGTCGAACCAATAAACTGGACAATCAGTGGGAAGCCGTACCCTACACAGTTTTACCAACAAGAGTGGATAATCCTAAAATGTGTCTCATTAGCAAAAACGGAGGCTTAACATCTGTACTAGTGTCAAGAGACAATCTTAAATTATGTCCGGAAGCATTGAAAGAGCCAGACGTTGTCCAGCCAGAACCAGAAGTTATTCAACCCATACAGGTTCAACCAGTAAAGGAAAAAGAAGAGGAAGTGTATCACACCTGTATAGGAGACTTTCCCAAAACCCTACTAACATACCATGGTGCAGTAGTGGTTCCCATGGTGGCCTTTTACCCAACACCGAACCCAATACCAGAAGTCCCAAGACAGGAAGAGGCTGACCCCGTACTACAGGAGGTTCCAGGCCAGGAAGAACAGATTCCTGGTCAGAGTAATCCCATTCACGGTGGACTTGCCAACTCCATAGTCGTGGAATTATCTTTAGCAGAGCGGGCAGATACTACATCCGCAGTAGACAGTAGTACACCACATGAAGAGACACCGCTATTACGTAGATCACAGCGTAGTACCCAGGGTCAATTACCGGCCAGGTATGCAGATTACCAACTATAAAGCTCATAATGTGAATTGTATATATGTTATGCCGTATATAGTTAAACAGAAAATGTAGTATAGTCATTGCTATCAGTCTGCAACGTTTAAGCCCAGTGCCTACAGAGACTTGTCTGTATGAACTTATTGTATATTCTTGAACTTTTTATCAGCCCGGAGGCACTAAATCAAAGCTCCGGAAAGACTGCTTTTTGAACTTTGCTTTTTGCTCTTTTTCAACTTTCTTTAGACTTTATATTGATAACTCCGTTGGAAAAATGGAACTAAATTCCTGGACATTAAGTACAGTGCCGTTCCTAATACCTTCAAGGATAGAACTGTATTAATGGACGCTATTTGAAGTGACTTTTTACAGAACTCTATTTTTGTTTCCTTGAGTGGTTTTTGTAACTTTTCATTTTTAAGACTCTGTACATATTAATTGTTATTTCAAAATGTTATTGTCCCACAGTCCCGGAGTACTGTTCTTAACTAAGGGGGAATGTGGCACCCCTAGGGGTATTTGCCACAAAAATAGTTACTGACAGTAAGTACAAATACTAAAATAGCAAGACTGCACTACCACCTCCGGCCAGAAGGGGGAGCTCCAGAGACTCCCCTTGATCCATTCTGGTCTGAGAGAAGAAATGGCAGTTGGGCCAAGGAGCTGATAGTGAGAGGTCATACAGTTGAATTTCTAACAGCCCTGTGACTGTTACCAGGCCTAAATCACCGGCCTGAGGAGAAGAGGGATAGAGAAAAAGGACATTGTGAGAACCGGGTAGCATTAATCACTACCCAGAACAGGCGCAAAGACGGATACCGGATCCGTGGCTGTATTCATTATATATAATACAGCAACCGGAAAAACGTGAGGTGATATCAGCTTCACTAGGGTCGGATGCAGCAACAGACACAGAGTTCAGCGGTACTCCCAGAGGGGGTAAACCGATAAAAGGACTCGGGTTGCCCGTCGAACCAGGACCCGGAGGGGACAGATTGGGCCGGCAGCCAGTTCACATACAGCAGCAGGGCCACACAGATATTGCGCACAATAAGAGGCGAAGACCCCGGCAGGGTCAAAGTAACTCAGAGTTCCCATACAGACTCCGGTGACAGGACTGGTTGTAAATCCTTTTATGTTAAAGTAAACTGGTTAAACGTTTCAGTGCCTCAGTCTTTCATTTGGACAATAGCCATCTATCCAGGATCAGGATCGTCACCGCTGGGAGAACCTGCTGCTGATCAAGTAAGTGCCTGTCCCCTCATGATACCCCTTACACTGTGCATTGCCTGAGGCCACAGCACCGGGTCAAGCCACCCGTGACATCCCCCTCAAGAGACAGACTCCATTGGTCCGGTGCTGGGTATCCCGGTCTCCTGGGCGTCACAGCAGCATCCCCCAATAGACAGATCCTGTATATAAGGCAGCACCCCCAATAGGCAGATCCTGTATATAAGGCAGCACCACCCATAGCCAGATCCTATATATAAGGCAGCAGCCCCCCAATAGGCAGATCCTTTATATAAGGCAGCACCCCCCCAAAAGGCAGATCCTGTATATAAGGCAGCACCCCCCAATAGGCAGATCCTGTATATAAGGCAGCACCTCCCACCCCACAATAGGCAGATCCTGTATATAAAGCAGCAGCCCCCAATAGGCAGATCATGTATATAAGGCAGCACCCCCCAATAATCAGATCCTGTATATAAGGCAGCACCCCCAAATAGGCAGATCCTGTATATGAGGCAGCTCCCCCCAATAGGCAGATCCTGTATATAAGGCAGCACCCCCCATAGGTAGATCCTATAAATAAACAATAAATACTCCCCTATCTTCCTCCTTGTTCCAGCGCTCCCTGCTCCTACTCATCTACTGACAGCGGGCGCCGGGCAGTGACATCATCACGCCCGCTGTCAGTGTGGGGGATGATTGGAGAAGGAGTGCAGCGCAGTGCTCCTTCCCTCATCAATGTGGTGAGCTGTATCGGCTAGATGCTGATACAGCTCACCTTGCAATAACGGGCGGGGGGCCAACTGCTGGCACCGGGCCCCCAGCCTGCTCAGGGGCCCCATAGCGGCAGAGCAGGGAGATTGATTCTCCCTGCTCTGCCACAGAATCTAACTGGATGCAGTTACAGTAGCGCAGCTCTGGGTGGGCCCCCTCAAAGCGCAGGGTCCGGGGCGATGGCCCCCTCTGCCCCCTCCAGTAGCTACGCTACTGACTCTATGTGAAAAATGCTTCTAACATTCTCCTGGATACTTGGCTGCAACTGGGTTTGAATTAATGTTGGAGCCTGATGAAAAAGCTCTGATTGCAGCACCAAAAACACTTTTGCGACTTATCTAGAACTTGCTGCCACACTACAGTTTTTTTTTTAGCAATGATTCGTTTGTGAAATCAGCTAAATTTCAGATGGTTTCAAGTTGCAGACAACTTCCATTGAAATCTATGAGATCAAATTCAGTGCGACAGTATTAAAAGGGTGGATCAACCTTAAGGTACCGTCACACATAACGATATTCTTAACGATATCGTTGCTTTTTGTGACGTAGCAACGATATCGTTACCGAAATCCTTATGCGTGACAGCGACCAACGATCAGGCCCCTGCTGGGAGATCGTTGGTCGCTGGGGAATGATCAGAACTTTATTTTGGTCGCTGATCTCCCACTGACATCGCTGAATCGGCATGTGTGATGCCGATTCAGCGATGTCTTCACTGGTAACCAGGGTAAATATCGGGTTACTAAGCGCAGGGCCGCACTTAGTAACCCGATGTTTACCCTGGTTATCATTGTAAATGTAAAAAAAACCACTACATACTTACATTCCGGTGTCTGGTCAGCTCCCTCGCCTTCAGCTTCCCGCACTGACTGTGAGTGCCGGCCGGCCGTAAAGCAGAGCACAGCGGTGACGTCACCGCTCTGCTTTACGGCCGGCCGGCGCGCCGCTCACAGTCAGTGCGGGAAGCTGAAGGCGAGGGACGTGACCAGACACCGGAATGTAAGTATGTAGTGTTTTTTTTTTTTACATTTACAATGGTAACCAGGGTAAACATCGGGTTACTAAGCGCGGCCCTGCGCTTAGTAACCCGATGTTTACCCTGGTTACCCGGGGACTTCGGCATCGTTGGTCGCTGGAGAGCTGTCTGTGTGACAGCTCTCCAGCGACCAAACAGTGACGCTGCAGCGATTGGCATCGTTGTCTATATCGCTGCAGCGTCGCTTAATGTGACGGTACCTTTAGGGTACAAGTCTGCAAACATTCTATTTGCCTGCAGACTTGTGAATCTTCACAACTCATGCACTTTGAAAGTGCTGACTCCAGTATCGGTTTATCATGTGACTGTAAGTATGCAATTTGCATACTTTCTGCCACATTCTGACTGGACGTATGCAACCTTGTTAAATACACTTGCATATAGTGACTGCACACTTGTACTCTAAGGCTGGATATAAGGGGCAAAGGGTGGTAGTTGGGAGCGAGGGGCAACTGTTCTCCCACGCCCTGGCACCCCACAAGTAAATAGTGTCCTGTCTGTCATGTGGGTTGTATAACACACACTTATGTGTTGGATGTCTCCCCTGGTTCCACGATCCGGGGTACAGATGCCACCACACATTGAATGACAGACTCCGTGTCCATTTTTAAACATTCAACTTTACTTAACAAGTTCAAATGTTCCATGGCAGTTACAGTACAGCACGTGTCCACTTTGTCAGTTTTTCCAGCCTGAGCTCTCCCTTCACTTCCTAGCATTCTGGACCAACCTCACAGCACCCATGCTCTTCTCTGTCCTGGTTTTCCATCTGGCTCCCTTATCTGGAAGATAAAAAAGGCACTTATCTCTGGCTGTTGACCCCGAATATCCTGGGAGGGATCACTGAAAGTAGTGGCAGCCGTCTGCATGCTGCTTCCCAAAAGTCCTGTGCTTTTCTGTACTTCCAGGCCCACTGGCCTAATCTTCCTTTCCTTTGTCCCCTTCAGTTATCTCAACCTCTATCTCTGACTGACTCCCTAAAAACCGGAAGTATTCCTATTATACCTACTCCTACCCTTCCCAACTGGGAAATTCCCTAAAGTCTTAACTACTTCTATACTGATCCTACCTTACTTCCTATACAACAGTGCCCTTCACTGCACTATACCTAATCCTACCCTAATCTATGAACCTTATGCTATACCTCTGCTTATTTCCTAATTCCTCAGCCTAATTCTTTCTCTAGTCATATCAAATTACACACAAGTATACTGACTATGAGTCACGACATATAAAACCATTATCAAAACATTCAACAGAATCATCCACATTATATCTAAACTGTACCTGTTTTATCAGGAAGGAATGCAGGGCATGAATCGACCCTGACATACCCTTACATGTACAACCCCTTTAAATATTTGGTGATCCTTGCATCACGATTTTGCATTATAAGCAAATAGAAACGGATATGAATTGCCAGATATCTGGAGCATCACAACTGTGTGTTTTGGGCCTCAGTTGCCATAGAACGGATGCTGCCGATATGCGTCTCTGGAGATAATTCATGTCATATTTTAATTTTTAAAAAATAAAAGTTGGAATAGTCTTTATTCTAAACCTTGGCGCTGCTCTTCCTTTCAGGTAATTTTATGCTCAGAACACTGCCGTGGGGCCAAACCAACACCTGGTGATCTGACTAATCTATGAATATCTGATTTCTATGAATATTATGGTGCATGGTAAAAATCTGTTTCACAACAGTGAAATCTGAATGTGTCCTACAAAGAAATATGTTTGCACTTAGTATGTAAAAAGTGTTCACAGGAAGGAAATCCTGACTGTTTTTTATTAAATTCTTGTAAATTGTTCCGGCACTGCTGGAGACCCAATGTTTTTAGATATTTGGCAGGAAAGGTTTATCTTTATGTATTGACGGCCAGTGAAACAGTAATTCAACAAGTAGATTGAGCGGAATCATACAAGTTTACGGGAAACTGTTGAATTTGTCCATGAGCATCTAGAATGGATATACATCTCAAAATGCACAAAGTAGAAATATGTTTTGTATCTATTGGAACCATGTCAGTGCATGGAAAAGTTTCCGCTTTATTGCCGAACATTTATTGGATTCAATCATTTATGACATGCAGTAATATTTCAGCTTTCTGGAGGAAGTCGCACATTTGGATACTGCTGCTTTTCACTCATATTATTAGAATATTGTTTAAGTGCAGAGAAAATATGTGTCACATAGTTCAATGTTTACATCATCTCCTCATGAAAGTGAAGCCAGAGATTATTGGCGCCCCTCCTCCAGAAATTCACAGTGACGCCAGTTGTCTTGGAGCGATTGAACGGCTCTCTTTTTCCTCTATGTATAGTTTATGAAATGCACCATTTGTTCCAGGCTCATTTCTTCTAGATTTAGTCTCTGAGGATGTGCTCATTGTTCTGTTGCTCTTCTTTTTATCTTCCAGGTCTATTGGCACATGTTGCTAACCATTTTATTTCAAGAATGATGAAATTTTTGTAAATAATGCATTCTCTCCTTTATCACATTGACAATGTGCCTATATTAGATGTCCCTGTTTAGGACCCCTTCTTCTAGTCATTAAGCTAATATGACTGATTAAAGAAATATGTGGATCCGTTGTTCGCAGTCTGCTGTAAAGCGAAGGACACTTTTTCTCCTTTGATGTGTATGCAATCACTTATGAGAGAGACAGGAGCAAACTATGAGTCTTCCGTACTCTTCTATATACTTCAGTTGCTCCCTTTGACCCAATAATTTTATTATTTATTAATAATAATAATAATAATTTTATTTCTATAGTACCAACATATTTCGCAGCACTTTACATTTTTAGAGGGGACTTTACAGACAGTTAAAGACATTGCAGCGTAACACTAATCACATAAATCAACAGATACTAAGAGAAATGAGGGCCCTGCACGCAAGCTTATAATCTATGAGGAAATAAGGGAGACGCGAGAGGTGGATGGTAACGATAGCTTTCATTGTTCTAACCAGCCATATTATAATAAATCGGGTGTTCATATAATGCTGCATGAACCAGTTATTAGCCAGAATGTGTAAAAGTACAGACACAAAAGGGCTGTTAAAAAAATAAAGCGTGTGAGAGCATGATACAAGGGTCCTGGTTATGAAGAAACTTTTGAATGGGCAATACAGTGATAGCTAAATAAATATGTTGACGCAGTCTGAAGAAATGCGTATTTAGGGCATGTATAAAACTGTGGTATTGGGGATTGGTTGAATGATCCTGGGTAGTGCATTCCAAAGAATTGGCACAGCACGTGAGAAGTCTTGGAGACGGGAGTAGGAGGTTCTGATTATGTTAACTTTAGTTTATTAATCTTGCTCATATAGCATCATCATATTCCACAGCGCATTACATACATTATCATTGCTGTCCCCACTGGGGCTCACAATCTAAATTCACTAGCAGTATGTCTTTTGCAGTGTGAGAGGAAAGAGAAGTACAAGGAGTAAACTCACTCAAACACAGGGAGAACATAAAAACTCCCTGTAGATGTTATCCTGGGCGGGATTGAACCCAGAAAGAGATAAGCCAGCACCCTGTACTTCTTGAGAAAATTCCATGTTTATTTTAACTTTATTCCATACGTGATAAAACCACTGAACACAGGTCATCAGACACCTGACAGATATGGAAAAGGAAGTTTACCTCCGAAACGCGTCAAAATTACAACAGACATTGAGTTTTCTCAACAAGGATGGATTGCTGGCTTTTCTCTTACTGGGTTACATTGAGAAGCTCAGCTCAAGCTGCCAAACACCCTGGATGAACCTATTACACGTGAGGGGAGCTGTTCATTTTCTTATGCTGGATTGAACCTAGGACCCCAGTGCTGCAAAGCAACAGTGCTAATCAATGAGCTACTTTGCTGCCCTTAGCAGTTTCACCTACTATGGCAGAGAACACTTTGAGGAAAAAAAACCCTGGCAGCAAGGGTGGATTAAGGGTAGCCAGGACCCCGGGCTGTTCAGACACTGTGGGCCCCTGGTCATGTGACGGGGTCATGTGACGGGGTCATGCTATGGGGTCATGCGATGGGGTCATCATATAACTGAACCAGATTATTCCAGAAAAATAGTTGCTGTGTGAAACTATAACCTGTCAAACATCCATTGATCTAGTCAATTTACCCTTCAGTTAGGAAGAAAAAAAACAAAACAATATACTATCATCATAAGTGCCAGTATTCACAGGAGATCTGTACTTAGTATGCAGTGTCTGTGTAGAGGTAATACAGTGATCACCAGTGACATTATACACAGGACCTCTGTATATAATATACAGTGTATAGTGTCAGTGTATAGGTAACACTGACTCACCAGTGACATCTCTAGGTGAAGTCCTTCATCTTTCATCCAGCACAGACCGCCATCACTTCATCCAACCAGGACTTGTCTCTGCAGGAAATAACACAGATATCTCGAGCTCCACTTGCAGAACACATTACTTAAGTTTTCACAACTTCTACATTACACCACATGAAGAAAAAGAGGCGACATAGTGTCACTCTACACAGTAACAGGACCGCCTCCCCATTTAAAACAGAATCCTCAAAAAATAAAATAAAGACATCACTGCAGTAATAATATCCCTTAATTAGCCCCTATGGTAATAATAAAATCCCCCATCCTGGCCCTGTGTATCTCATTCCTGGCTTCATCCATATGTTCTCCCATCCTGCCCTCATGAGTATCCATTCTGCCCCATATTATCTCCCCATCCTGCCCCATCAGTCTCCATCATATCCATCCTGCCCCATGATCCTGCATGATCTGTCTACAATCCTGCCTCATGTCTTTCATTCTGCCCCATGTCTCCAATCATGCCCCGTATCTACATTCTACCCATGTCTCCAATCCTGCCCTATCTGTCTCCAGTCCTGCCCCCAGTGTGTCCAGCATCTCTGTCCCCAGTGTCCAGCATCTCTGCCCCCAGTGTCTAGCATCTCTGCCCCCAATGTGTCCAGCATCCTGCCCCCAGTGTGTCCAGCATATTGCCCCCAGTGTTTCCATCATCTTGCCCCAGTGTGTCCAGCATATTGCCCCCAGTGTGTCCAGCATATTGTCCCCAGTGTGTCAAGCATTCAGCACCCAGTGTCTCCAGAATTGAGCCCCCAGTGTCTCCAGCATTTCTGCCACCAGTGTGTCCAGCATCCTGCCCCCAGTGTGTCCAGCATATTGCCCCCAGTGTGTCCAGCATCTCTACCCCAGTGTGTCCAGCATTCATGCCCAGGCCCTCCGCATTGCCGTTCGGAATAAAAAAACAAAAACCTAGTTCTTCTCACCTGTCCGCGCTCCTTCGGCGAATCTCCCTCCAGCAGCGTGCACTCGCCGGTGACTGACAATGACATCAGATGCCAGCGACGTGCGCGCTGCAGCTCACTTCAGCTGCCAGCCTCCAATTGGCTGGCGGCTGTTAACTATTGATGTGTGGGCGCGCATCCGCGCGTCAATAGCGTTAAACTGCCGCAGCGTCGGTAGGGGCCCGGTGAGCAGATGAGACGGGGCCCGATGTGGGCCCCCTCTGCTCACCGGGCCCATACGCCCATCGGGCAGTGGTCAATCTGAGCGGTTGCCCATTTTCCCCCACACCACTATGCACTGGGCTAACGCCCAGATTGACCTCACTATAATCCGCCACTGCCTGGCTGACTAGTCCTGGCAAATTAGTAAGAGAACAGAATTTTTTTTTCGTCCTCATAGCTCCAAAGTTTTCTCATATCAGACACTTGATTAAAATGCAAGGTTTTGGGTTCTGTATGATGCTGGTGTATCACAGAAGTAGTGAGATGGCTTATTTATCTGTTCACCTGGATAAGAAGGAACCCACGTAAAGCAGGGGGTTTAGTTCTATATTTACATGTGCAAGTTTTGTGGCAATTTACTGTGTTATTAACTTTCAGTTAAAAAGTGGATGTAGTTTTTGGAGATGACTTCATATTTAGTGATGAGCGAATACATTCGGCACTATTCGTTACTTGCACAAATAATGCGGTATTCTGGCTATTCGTTACTTGGCAAGTAATTTATTATTCGCCTCGATATAGTCAAGTGACCAGCCCAGCCCATTTGGTGCTTTATTGCAGCCAATGAACATGCTGGACTGGCTTGCCAATCACAGTAATGCCGGCACCATTTTTTGTGTGACATTACTGTGATTGGCTGGCCTTTCAGCATCACAGGGACTATTTAAAGGCTGCCAGCGCCTTCTTGCGCACATTGCAGCTGGAAACAGCGTAGGGAGAGCATAGTTTAAGCATAGGGAAAGTGCAAGTAGAGTAGGGATAGTGATGGGAGTTTATACTGAACGTTTATTCATTCCAAAAACCTCTTTTAAGAGGTAAAGCCTGACAGCCTGACCACAATACAGGCCCTCGCTTGCATACACTGTTTTCAAAATGTAGTTCTAATGCTTTTGGTCTCTGGTAGAATCCAGTTTACTGTTATTGATCATACAGCTCCACCAACTCCTGTATTATATTCATTTTCAGCGGCTTCACCCGCTATGACAGTGGTTCCACTGGACTTTACAAAACACAGGTTTCACTGCAAGGTACTAATTGTGAGCGAGGGCTGCATAATGAAATGGCGGTGGACATAAGCATGTTTGAAATGGCATTGTAAAGGGAATATGTATTCCACTATCTTGCTAACTATTTGGCATGAGGAAGGGTCCTCCCAAATGTAGGAGTGAGAGCCCTGACAAATATTGAAGTAAAAAATAAAGCCAAAATGCTCCGTGTGAACATGCGCTAAAAAGGCAAAAATTAAGAGACCACTGCAAAATGTTCAGTTTGTCTGATTTTTTTTCTTTATAGGTATATGCAGTGCCCCAGGATCCTGATCGTTGCAGTAATATCATTCTCCTCTTGGGGGGAGTGATGTTACGTTTGGAGGCAAAGAAGGACAATTGAATCCAGGTATCACAAACATGCAACATATTTCGCACTCCAGGCCACCAAGGGGAGCTATGCTCCTATTTATTAGGGCACTTCTCACACTTAGGTAAAACTGGTTGCCTGGGGAGGAAGTTAGAGAGTTGCTGACTGAGCTTCGCTCAGGTAGTTGGTCCCTGACAAGGGTGAAAGCCTGTCAGAGATCCAGACAGAAGGACACGGAGCTGTGCCTGCCCTAAGTGCGGCAGCTTCTAGAAAGAGACACTGAAGGAGGACTGTATTGTAGAGAGGGTGAAGAAGTCATAGCAAAGGAGTGGATATCAGAGGAGTTCTGCCCTACACAGGCTGCCTCCTTCTGAGGCGCAGGATCCCGGTAGCCGGAACACCGAGGGAGCAACAGTCCTTTATGCTTTGCTCTGGAGACCGACAGGACAGCTAATATCACGTGACCTGCCCACCCGATACCCAGGAGGCAAGATGGCACCCCTTGGAGGCTGGGGCATGATAGAGTCCCTGTAAAACGCCTCAAGCCACCGGTCATACGGGTTTGACCTATCCATCTGGGGCACAGAGAGAGACACAACATCTGTACCATCTTCAACAGTTGTGAGTACCTTATGAGAAGCTTAGCAGTAAGGTACTACAACACACGGCGCTAGAGGAAGGCTACCGATTTCTATCTGGACAAGGGGACTCTGGATTTGCCTCCAAACCGGCCGGACTCTGCCTGCCCTGTGGTCTGGTACTCTGAACTGTGGATGCTGAAGCCTTCAGTAAAGGTAAAGAGACTGCAACTCTGTGTCCTCGTTCTTCACTGCGCCTCTCACCACCCACCATCTACACACTGGGAAGCCCTGGGGACATACTTCACATGTGGGAAGGTATACCATCTAGCTGCCATAACATCACCCCAGTGGTCCCCTTAAATCAGTGTCGGTCACTCTGACCGAATACCACAGGTGGTGTCACGAACATTTCCCCTTTAAAGACCTTCCCCTTTAACTCGGACGTCCCAAGGGCCATGGACCGGGTCAGCCACCTTGACATCCCCCTGGGAACCGAAGGACCCAGTACGGAGTACCCCACTGCCCTTGGGGCGCTCCATTTATTTTTTGAGTAAAATGTAAATTGTTCTTTTAGTCTATAAACTTCTGACATGTCTCCGAATTTCCAAGCAATAAATTTTGTAATTTTTTCTGACAAGGAAAAATGGTCAAAATAAAAAAACAGGGCTTTCAGACCTCAAATAATACAAAGAAAACAAGTTCATAATCATTGAGAAACAACAATACTAATGTTTTAACTCAGGAAGAGTTCAGAAATCAATATTTTGTGGAATAACCATGATTTTTAATCACAGCTTTCATGCATCTTCCCATGCTTTCCACTAGTCTTTCACACTGCTTCTGGCGCAAAATTTAAGCAGTTCTTTGTGTGATGGTTTGTGACTATTCATCATCCTCTCAAAGACATTCCAGAGGTTTTCATTGGGGTTCAGGTCTGCAGATTGGGCTGCCCATGACAGGGTTTTGACGTGGTGGTCTCTTAATTTTTGCCAGAGCTGTATATATATGTATGCCTATTTTTTGCGTTATATACATGTAATTATGAAGGAAATAATGTTTCTTAGCATTTTTGCCTTTAAAAATTTTTTGGTTTGGTAGATATTTTCAAAAATCCGTAAAATCGGTGTAATAGTCTGACAACATTATTCCCAGACACCATATGTGAGTCAAAAAGGCATGCGGGCATCTTCTCTATGTTCTTCCCATTTTAGTTTTAGCTCTTTCCCATCCATTTCAGCTTTTTTCTTGGGCCCTCAGACCTGTTTGTTGGGTCTAGCAGAAAAATATTCGGCTTTCCCATTGACTTGCCTTGGATTTGTTATTTGGTACGAATACATGGATATTAGAAATTATTCGTGCTGATTTTCCCGAATTTGAACATTTGACAATTTGATCATCACTACTATTCATATTGAATGTTACTTGCCACTTATGCCTGAGAGTCTCAGACAATGACTCAGTATCCTCCTTCTCCAGCCTCTGTCCTTGACTCCACAGGGTAGGCTGGCAGGCAGTGTGCACATGCCGACTGCTGAATTTGTCTCTGCCTTGTCTGCTATAATCTCTCCTCAGTGCCAATCCTACTTTTCACCTAGTCATGATGATGCTGATGTTCTTAATGATGGCTGCATGGCAAATGAGAATAATTTAATCTAAATGTGAAGTAACAGGACCATGCAAATCCAAAATTACTGAAACTTGCTATTGCTATTTAAAAAAAAATCACTTGGCACCAGTCTACCAGTAGTAATACCAGCTGTGTAGAGGGATTTCTGGCCTGGAGACAACCCCAGATGTCACATAGGAATAAAATCCATTTGGGCTGCAGATCCTCATTTTTGCTGCTTCAAGACCTCCTATCTGTTCCTTCCACCTGAGTTTCTCACCACTTCTACTCGAGAACCAGACTATTGCAGTGTTCCAGTATTGATTTAATTTGAACCTGATAAATGAGGAATCATGAATTTAGAAAGCACTTGGGCAATGGTTATAAAATAAGAAGTCAGAAACAAGACGTAGCCACTCTTCAATTTCATTTACTCATCTATCCTGTTTTCTGAGGAATTAAAGCACAGAATCTTTCCTATTTTTCTAACCCTTCATTCTCCATCGTCCCAGGGGGGATTCTCATAAATGACATATTCACCTCCTACTTCTGGGATCCTTACAGAATAAAAGCATAGTAGATTCTCCTACCTTACCTGATGAATTACGTCGGAGCGTCGGTTATTGCTGGATTGGACTGGAGACAACAATTTGCAGAATGACACATGATGTATGGGCTTTATTGACCTGGTGTAAAACATGTCAATATTATACTCATTTTTTTTATACATTTTCTATGTTTTAATCCACAGCATATACATTATGATCTAAGCTTTATGTGTGTGACAGAGTAAAATATGCCTGTTATCACTGGTCCCTTTGGTAATACATGGCAATCGTAGTGCTGCATTATAGGGAGAAATACGGTAATGCAGGAGAGTAGAAGAGAACAGATAGACTGTGTGTAGCAAGCAGCAAGTAGCAGGCAGTAGGCGTGCTATGTATAGAGGAGCGAGCAACACCAGGGAAGAATGTGACTGTCACCAATTAAAAGTAAATGGATGTTTAGGCGCCTCTGAAGTAAAGGAGTCTTATGTCATTCGTGAACTTTGGGATCTTGCACTTTTTTCTCCCTTGATTTAGCGAAGCACTGTGACGCAGGCACTGATCGACAATCGCCACTAGTCTGCAGCCCATTCCCCAAGCAGTTCTGTGGAGTTCATGGCAGCGTGTATACAGGGAGAGGAAAAAGAAGAGAATGAGGGAGATCTGAGCAAGAAAATGCGGGGGAACAGCTCCTCAGAGAGGGCTGGAGCCAGTCACCCTCTTCTGAAGCTCCCTTGAGCTGGACTGCAGCATGTCAGCAAAGTCTAAGGGGACATCCTCACCGACAGAGGGACAAGCCTCCAAAGCCAAGGTGAAAGAACAGATCAAGATTATCGTGGATGATTTGGAATTAGTCTTGGGAGACTTGAAGGATGTAGCTAAGGAACTTAAAGAGGTAAGACTGTGTTGGAAGCAAGGGGCAGCCCACCGCCAAGACAACCGCAAACTCTAAGTTACCCATAAGCAGCACTCTACTGTCCAGCAGAGCAGTGGGAAGGTGTGTGCTGGGGATCAGCGGTAATCACAGCTGGTTTTATGAATGGGAGAGTGTGGATTTTACAAAACTGTGGAATTCCTGATGTTTGTTTATAGGAATAAAGCTTAGGGCTTGTTCACACATCAGTATTTGGTCACTATTTTGTATCAGTGTTTGTATGACAAAACCAGGAGTGGCATTTAGGACTTATTCACACATTAGTATTTGGTCAGTATCTTGCAGCAGTGTTTGACAAAACCAGGAGTGGCATTTAGGGCTTATTAACACATTAGTATTTGGTCAGTATCTTGCAGCAGTGTTTGTATGCCAAAACCAGAAGAGACACTTGGTGCTTATACACATATCAGTATATGGTCAGTATTTTGCATCAATGAATGTATGCTAAAGCCAGGTGCACTTAGGACTTATTCACATGTCTGTATTAGGTCAGTATTTTGCATCAGTGTTTGTATGCCAAAACTAGGAGTGGAACTTACAGAGTAAAATAATACTTGAAAGATTGACACCTGTCCTGTGTTGTGGAGACACTCCTGAGACAAATACTGTTGAGCTACAAGTACTGATCAAAAATACTGCTGTGTGAATAAAGCCTCATAGTAAAGCACACATGCACAGACACAAGTGAGACTACAGCTGCTCGGCCAGCTCCAGCATCCTGCACCTCGCAGACTGAACACATTCCCACATTGCCTGTACTTGTATCAGGGAGATGGATGGAGCAGGCATGCAGATCTCAATGAGCATTTCTTAGTCACGCATCTAATTCCTGCCTCTCTGTGATTTTATGCACTATTAATGGTTCCCATTTCAAAGGCTGCTCTGCAAAACATGCAGACATCAGTGCGAGAACCAGCCGGAATATAAACTTGTGCTTTATGCAGATATGTATGAATGTGTGTGTGTGTGCAAGATGCATGTCTTGTGTTTTTTTAATGAAATTGGAGCATCCCCCTTAAGTGCCTTAAAGACTTTCTATGTCATTAATGGATTTCCAAGTCCACTGAGCCATCAAAGAAGATGTACCCAGCTACTAAAATAGCTGCAAGGCAATTTTGGGGACAATTTATAATAAGTGATCTGGATTTTAAAACTCTTATTTTAGTTTGGTAAAGATAAGATTCCTTGGAAATAACAAAAAAAAACCTGCCACAGATATACCAAGTCATTACTGGCAACATGAATGTCATTTCTGTATGTGTGCTAGCTCTTTAATGCTGTTTAACCCAAGATTTGTGATATATAGACAGGCTGATGAATATTTGATATTCGATGTAATTACATATGGTGTCTGCCTTATTATGGGCAGTCTGGGCTATAGTACTGGAATATAAATGTGTATAATGATAAGATCGCAAACATAGGATCAAACGAATGATTCTGATGCTTAAAACAAATCACTAGAGCATTTTGCAGAGATGTATTTTTTTTCTGTGCTAGAGAATGAGTCAGCTCCTGAAATAATGTATGATAATATGAAGCATGAGGCTGGTATATTTATGGGTTCGGGAAAGTAATTAGGTAAGTGTTAAAATAAATAATAGATCTCCTGTTCATATTAACATGTATAAATAGAAATCGTCATACATTCATGGGAAACATGTTGGATTTACCAATGGCAAGTGTCACATTCCTTGAGGTTTAAAAGGAGACATAATGTAACTCGGAGGATGTCAGCAGCAGATAAATGGAGCTCCAACGCAGCTAAGGATTTGGTTTTTTTTTTCAAAGCAATTCCCTAAATCATAATTTAGCAACACAACTGGTCGACAGATGGTTGGATTATGCATAGAAATTCTGGTCGAAAGACGATGTACTTTGATAATCCTTGGTTTGCCATTTATATAAGGCAGGCGTTCATTTTCATTGAGCGTGCAAGTTGTTTCCATTGTGAATCGACGGCAACAGGTCTAGCAATGGTTACAGTATTAGTCGAAGTAAATGAAAACAGAAAAAGGGTGGCGTATATCTTATCTGCGTAGGATAGGTTTTTTTTTTTTAATATGTGCTGTCTATGACCATAGTAAGCAATCAAGAGGAGGGCACAGCCATGGTATCAAGTAATGACAGCTCTAAGAGAACAACACTGTCCTGGGAAGTTTGTGATGTTGCAGAGATAATAATCAATTATTTTTTTGAGATTCTTATAAACAATAAGCCCATAATTAGCAAGACTTTAGGAAAACCTGCAATCTGAAAAGTGGTTGTCAAGACTAATTTAGGTTGCCTATGATGTATCTATTTATCTATCTATTTGGTCCTTGCTATATTAGGATTTTTTTCCCCAGAATGTGGTCATGCATTTATACATTTTATTTGGTACAGGAAAGATATAGATCTTGGTACCGTGTTAGCCGATAGATAGAAAAATATTTAGAATTGAGAGTAACCACTAACCAGTAACCATCAACCACTGAGGACTCTCAATTCTAAAGTATCAACCACTGAGGACTCTCAATTCTAAATATTTTTCTACATGTTATCTGTTAATTTTTTTGGACAGAAGCAATTAACCTCGGCCATTGACAATGTACGTTGTAATACAAAGCCATTACCGATGTGTAAACTGATCCTTCACCATCAGGCTATCTGTTCTTGTCCAACATTGATGGCTTGGGAATGTAAAACTATGAATCAGACACATTTACTTGGAAAGAAATAGAATTAAATCTCTGTAGTTTGGATGATTCACTGTGTAATCAAGCTGAAAGCAATCGCTGATTAAGATTTTTGTCCCACGTTCAAATGCCAATGGCAAATAATTCAATTAGAATGGATTTTCTTTTCTGTTTTTTTTTCCCCCTTCTGCAGGGAAACTCCTGTTTTTAGAGATTTTCATAGATATGTTCCAGTAAAGTCCATTTGGCTGGTGATTGCTGCATCACTTTCAAAGCAGATTACATGTTAAGGATGACTTTAACTGGGATGGAGATTGAAATCACTAATCTCTCCTTCATTTTGTTAGTTCTCTCTATATGAAGAACTGGAAATCTAGTTAAACACAAAACACTGACAGCTTGAACATGCCTGCAGGAGATATTAGAATTGAAACTTTGTGCTTTTATCTCTCTCGGCGGATAGATCTCATTGTGGCAAGTATATCTTACACAAATGACATTAGTCACATTATATTATGTAACTTATAGAGCACAATTAGCAAAAGTGCATCTCTACGGTATAAGTTAAAGAGGACCTGACACCAGGTCAAAAGGGTTCAGTTATTGCTCTTATTTTTTTTATTTCGAATGCTCCCATGAGTATTCTTTTTTTTTTTAATTCCTTATACATCTCTAGAGATATGGACCTTTTGATTTAGTGTTTATTTTTATGGTCTTTACCAAGGGAGCATGGCTCACAGAATTCCTTGGGGGGGTGCCATTAGGCTGCTCTGCATTATTACCCTATGAGCAAAGCCCCTTTGGAAAAGACCATGAAATTAGCACTAAAGGTACCGTTACACTAAACGACTTACCAACGATCACGACCAGCGATACGACCTGGCCGTGATCGTTGGTAAGTCGTTGTGTGGTCGCTGGGGAGCTGTCACACAGACAGCTCTCCCAGCGACCAACGATCAGGGGAAAGACTTTGGCATCGTTGAAACTGTCTTCAACTATGCCAAAGTCCCCAGGTAACCAGGGTAAATATCGGGTTACTAAGCACAGGGCCGCTTTTGTAAAAAAACAAAAACAGTACATACTCACATTCCGATGTCTGTCACGTCCCCAACAATGGTAACCAGGGTAAATATCGGGTTACTAAGCGCGGCCCTGGTTACCAGTGAACACATCGCTGGATCGGCGTCACACACGCCGATCCAGCGATGACAGCGGGTGATCAGCGACCAAAAAAAGGTCCTGATCATTCCCCAGCGACCAACGATCTCCCAGCAGGGGCCTGATCGTTGGTCGCTGTCACACATAACGAGATCGTTAGCAGGATCGTTGCTACATCACAAAAAGCGTGACGTTGCAACGATATCGTTAACTAAATCGTTATGTGTGAAGGTACCTTTAGTAAAATACCCATATCTATGGAACCAGATGGTGGATTTTAAAATGTAGATAAAGGACTATTCAGGGGAGCAGTAGGCATCAAATAAATGCAAACGCTGTCCACTTTTGACCTGGTATCAGGTCATCTGTAAAGAATATATAGTTTGGAAATAATAACCCCCGTTTTACTGTATACAATGATGATATTTTCCAGCTTTGAATCTCCACCATACAAATTTAATCAGAATAAAAAAATATATATTCAGTTCACCCTCCTATCTGCCAGCAATCACAGCTAATGGTAACACAGTGTGCAGGAGCACTTGGGAAAGTCAATCCCACACAGAAGGTTCCAAGAAAGTAGGGGAAGCACCACATGTGAGTGGATAAAATCAATGTTTATTCCTAAATTGTTAAAAAACAGCTTCATTAGTGTACATTCCATAAAAAGATTAGGCAAAAGGTCTATACGATGGGAGTTATTACATATTTCAAACTTTTAAGCTCTCTAGTAAGTCTAAAAACCAGGGATTTTAAAGGTTCGAAACATGTACTAACTCACATGGTTTATAGAACTTTTGCCTAATCTGTTATGAAATATAAACTGATGAATTTTGAAATACAAATTCATTTTATCTTTTCAAATATTTAATCAGTATAATATCAGCAATTGTATTTCACTAAAAATAATTTTGTCTCTATAAACAGAAATTTTATGTAATTGACATTTCAATAGAACCTGATGGATCAGGAAAATGATTGCAGTTACATAAGGTCATCTTCTTCTGCCACTATTCATGGAGGTCAGAAAAGCAGTTGTGTGATTTTGGGTGTTTTCCAAGAGAAAAATAAATGAATGGATCTTAATGCTGAAAATCCAGTCTATGATGTATTACTTTCAAAGTCAAGTTTCAGAATATTTGATGGGAAGATCATTAAAGAAAGTGAATGAGAAAAATGGAAATATTAATGTACAGGTAAAAGCAGTACAAAGACTCAGTAGTACAAAGCCACATCATAAAATAAAGCAAAAAATGATATGAACAAAAGACTAAAAAGATGATAGATCAATAGGATTAGTCAGCTTCACAATATTACTGCTAATATTCTACACCAGGACAAATAAGGATTTTTGAAAAGTTTCTTATTAACATCAAGAATGATCAATGTTACCAAGAGACTAAGAGCATCTATCATGCTTGTGGATTCCCATTGTTCTGGGTGAAAAGGCTACTTTTATAAATTATGCAACAAAACTTGTGATAACTTCATAAAATAAAATCTTGAAGAGAACATGTAATTTACAACAGAAAGATAATTGCTGTACCTAGTATAAATGCTTCTGTTCCACTTAATCTGATAGGTATTTTTAGCTCCAAAGCCCTTCTGTTCCTGAGATATGGTCCATCTTTGATTTATGTTAATCTAGTCTTGTAATTCAATTGGGCATAATCCTGAAGAAGTCCATAGAGAAGAATTGGGGACTACACCCACATGACCAACAAGACTTGCTTTATATACAGAGAGGAGGGAGCTATATTTCAGGAATGGAGAGGTACAAAAATGAAAAAGACAGTTTCAGGGGAACATTGGCATTTAGACCTCCAGTTGAAAAGGTTACATATTTATGGCAAGCAAAATGTTCTCACATAAAGAAATAAATACAAGATGTCATTTGGCCACTCTATTCAATTTTCTCTGATATACTAAAATATCTGATAAATACAGATGGGAGATATCAGTTCGCAGGACAGTCCAGTCACAAAGTCAGTTATGTCTGACAGGCCTGGTACGACATCATGGTTGTGATGTGTCATCCATGTGATATCACACCAGGTTTGCTGATCAAAAGAAGAAGAACCATAGATGGTGTAATAAGAGTCCGATGGGCCCAAATGCAAAATTTGAATCTGGGCTCTCCCCTTCGCCTATTGGTCAAATGCATGGGCCCTTGTAGCGTTCTAAATTATTTAGGGACATATGTGTTGCCTCCAACTATGTAGTAATGTCCCCCATCCTGTACTAATGTGGCCCCTTACAGGTATATATGCTTCAGATCCTGGGGTCCTTCCTGGTATTTACTTCCCCCATCCTGGTATATAAGTCCCCTATCTTGGGTTCCTTTCTGGTATACTCTGTATTTCCCCTATCCTGGCATATATGCCCCACATCTTGGGTTCCTTCCTGGTATATATGTCTCACATCCTGTGATATATGCCCCACATCCTGGGTTCCTTCCTGGTATATATGCCCCCCACCCTCCATTCTGGGTTCCCTCCTGGTATATATGCTCTCAGTCCTGGTTTCCTTCTTGGAATATTTGTCCTCCATCCTGGGTTCCTTTCTTGTATATAAGTTTCCCATCCTGGCTTCCTTCTGGGTATATATGTCCCACATCCTAGTACGTATGTCAGCCAATCCTGGGCCCCTTCCAGTCATACATTCATGTCTAAAAGTTTTGGTACCTTTGAAATTGTTCCAGTAAATGAAGCATTTCTCCTGGAAAATTATTGCAAGTACACATTTCGTTATACACATGTTTATGTCCTTTGTGTGTATTTGAACAACACACAAAAAACTGGAAAAAAAGGCAAATTGGATATAATTTCATGTAAAACTAGAGAAATGGGCTGGAAAAAATTGTTGGCACCTTTCCAATATTGTGGGTAACACTTTGTTTCAAGCACGTGATGGTCATTCAAGCTCACCTGTAGCAAGTGACACCTGAAGCTGGATAAAAAGGGGAGAAACTGACTCAATCTTTACATAGTGTGTCTGTGTGTGTCACACTAAGTATAGAGAACGGAAAGAGCAGAAGAGAACTGACTGAGGACTTGACAACCGAACTTGTTGAACAATATTACAATCCATCTCCAGAGATCTTGATGTTCCTTTGTCCACAGTGCACAACATAATTGAGAAGTTTACAACCCATGGCTCTCTAGCTAATCCCCCTGGAGGTGGATGGCAGAGAAAAATTGTTGAAAGGTTGCAACGCAGGATAGTCTGAATTGTGAATAGTTGAGGTAGTGAAAACATGGCACTCGTACAAAATAGGATGGGTGGTGCTCAAGTAGGGCGTCCAGCCCGAAACAGTCCAAAAATAGAAATGAACTTGGCACTCAAATGGTATTGTGGCTTGAAAAGACAAATTGTTTATTGGGCATCCATAAAGCAAAAAGGTTGAACGTTTTCGGTCCACATCCGGACCTTCATCAGAACAATTTTACTGGTATAGTCGTAATTTATCAATGTCCTGCCTTTTGCAGATCCGATGGTTTTTAGGTTGCCTGGAAGCTCAGAAATGTCCTGTGTGTGCCAGCGCAGAACGGTATGCACCTGAGGTCACTGGAGAAAAGCGCTGTCAGGACATTCCTTGGCATTCCTGTGGACCGAAAACATTCAACCTTTTTGCTTTATGGATGCACAATAAACAATTTGTCTTTTCAAGCCACAATACCATTTGAGTGCCAAGTTCTGAATTGTGAATAAGCAGCCCTAATCAAGTTTCAAAGAAATTCAAGCTGTCTGCAGGATCAGGGTCCATAGTGTCAGTGCAAAATATTTGTAGACATTTGAATTAAATAAAGCGCTATGGCAGAAGACCCAGGAGGACCCACTGCTGGCATAGAGACATAAAAAGCTAGACTACAGTTTGTCAAAATGTGAGACCAAGATAGAGCTTTTTGGTAAATCACATCATTCAACTGTTTACTGAAAATGGCATGAGGCCTGCAAAGAAAAGAATACAGTAACTACAGTCAAATATGGTGAAGGTTCAAAGATCTAATCTATCTAATCTAATGTGGTTGTTTGATGCCTCTGGCATTGGGTGCCTTAACTGTGTACATGGCATCATGAAATGTGAAGATTACCAAAGGATTTTGGGGTGTTATGTACTCCCAGTGTCAGAAATCTGGGTTTGTGTTCTAGGTCGTGGGTCTTCCAGCAGGACATTGCCCCAAAACATACTTCAAGAAGCGCTCAAAAATGGATGGAAACAAAGAGCTGGAGTGTTCTGACGTGGCCAGCAATGAGTCCGGATCTAAATCCCATTGATCACCTGTGGAGAGATCTCAACACATTCGGCCATGACTGTATATGCCCCCATCCTGCGTTTTTTCCTGGTATATAGGTTCCCATTTTGCCACTGGTCTCTAGCGCATAAAAATTCTACTTACCTACCCCGCTCCCACTTTACACGGTTTCCTCTACTATATCAACAAACTCACAGAGCTAACATGAGTATTATATGATTGAGAGCATGCTAGCTTTAAAAAGTGTTTAAATTTCCCCATGTAATAAGATCAGGATATAAATTGTATACTCCTACAGTATATAATATGCGAAGCCAAACAAATTGGAGTGCTATGCCATATATAAAAAAGTATCAAAAAATCTTTATTAAATGATTATAAATACATTTTTCAAGACATCATTTGTAATATACAAAAACAAAAGAATCAAGACAAAAGGGCAAATTACCCCAGTACAAAAGTGTGGGTCCAAGGCATAAATATACAATCATAGTGAAAGCATCATGGTAGTAAATAAGGAACAGGCTGATCACTGAAACACAAGTGCATTTAAAGCAGAAAAATACAAATAAATAGAGAAAAAAGCAAGTGCATCTCAGTGATTATGCTGCCACAATGCACATAGTTTCAGAGACCAGATCATCTAAGATCTGTCATGGGGTATTCTCTTAAAGCATCCTAGTTACATTGCAAGTCAAAGACAATAATACTATTGTATCCATTAGTGCTCACCCATGATGTAAGTAAAGATATGCCAAGAATTCAGGCACAATCCCTAACACGCGTTTCACGTTAGCTTTGTCAAGAAGCAGAGGCGTAGCTAGGGTTTTGGTTCAGGGGGGGAAGCTTCTGAGTGGGCCCCTAACCAGGTAACCTTGAGAACAAATGGGTGAGGAGGCAATGTTGCTGAAAATAATCTCTATTCAAAGAGCAACATTGATATTACCACCATATGGTCAGTGGTAGATACCAGCCCTGCAGAACATATAACAGATCAAAGTACAGTTGCAGATGGTGACTTACAGTTGACGTTCTTTCTGATGGTATCGTTCACTTTTCCTGTCTTTTCCATCTGGCCCAGACTGACACAACTTCTTCCACCCAGGACTCATCTACAGAGAATACAACAAAGACACATTTCACTTCTATTATCAGCCCCGTCACCATCTATTCCCAACCTGCACAAACTCCTCATCCTACTGGTACCCCAATGAGCTGCCGTATGTGTCCCTATTACTGCACCTGCTGTGTGGTTCTCTGTGCTCTCTACATTCTAAAGCTAACCTAGTAATGCTGGGTGCAAGTGGCCTAGAAAACAGTGCCCACATTTTGCTCCCTAGAAAGTACTAGTGCCCTGTGTGCCCATTTGATAGTTACAGTAACCTGAGTTCCCCTATAACAATAAGTGACTACTTAACATTGAATAATGATGCTCTCTTATACATAATATGATGCCTCCTCACTGTAATGTATTCCCACACAGTATACTGACCCCTTAGTAGCCCCAAAACTGCTTTATGGCCCCAAAACTATGTGATGGCCCGTTCACTGTAATCCCCACACTGTATGATGGCCTCCTAGATAGCATCCGTATAGTATAATGTGCCAGATAGTCCTCAATACAGTATAATACATTCCCCATAGGCCTGTGTAGCATAATGCACTCCTCATAGGCCTGTATATTATAATGCACTCCCCTAGGCCTATATAGTATAATGCAATCTCTATAGGCCTATATAGTATAATGCACTCCCCATAGGCCTGTATAGTATAATGCACTCCCCATAGGCCTGTATAGTATAATGCACTCTCCATAGGCCTATATAGTATAATGCACTCCCCATAGGCATGCAAAGTATAATGCACTCCCCATAGGCCTGTATAGTATAATGCACTCCCTATAGGCCTGTATAATATAATGCTATCCCTATAGGCCTGTGTAGTATAATACACTCCCCATAGGCCTGTAAAGTATAATGCACTTCCTGTAGGCCTGTATAGCATAATGCACTCCCCATAGGCCTGTGCAGTATAATACACTCCCCATAGGCAGCCTCTACAGTATAATGCACCCCCATAGGCAGCCAGTATAGTATAATGCACCCCCATTAGGCAGTCAGTACAATATAGTGCACCCCCATAGGCAGCCAGTACAATATAAGGCACCCCCATAGGCAGCCAGTACTATATAAGGCACCCCCATAGGCAGCCTGCATAGTATAATACACCCCCGTAGGAAGCCAGGACAGTATAATGCTCCCCCATTTGGCAGCCAGTACAATATAATACACCCCCCATTAGGCAGTCTGTATAGTATAATGCACCCCCATTAGACAGCCAGTACAATATAAGCACCCCCATTAGGCAGCCAGTACAATATAATGCACCCCCATTAGGCAGCCTGTATAGTATGCTGCACCCCCATTAGGCAGCCAGTACAATATCATGCACCCCATTAGGCAGTCTGTATAGTATAATGCATCCCCATTAGGCAGCCAGAACAATATAATGCACCCCCATTAGGCAGCCTGTATAGTATAATGCACCCCAATTAGGAGCTAGTATAGTATAATGCACCCTCATTAGGCAGCCTGTGTAGTATAATGCACCCCCATTAGGCAGCCAGTACAATATAATTCACCCCCATTAGGCAGCCAGTTTAGTATAATGCACCCTAATTAGGCAGCCTGTATAGTATAATGCACCCTCATTAGGCAGCCAGTATAGTATTATGCACCCTCATTAGGCAGCCAGTATAGTATTATGCACCCTCATTAGGCAGCCTGTTTAGTATAATGCAACCCCATTAGGCAGCCAGTATAGTATAATGCACCCCCATTAGGCAGCCAGTACAGTATAGTGCACCCGATAAAAAAAGAATAAATCCAATGCTCACCTCTCTTCCTCCTTGTTCCCGAAGTGCACTGAGCTCCCGCTCATCTCCAGACAGCAGGTGCCGAGTACTAACATAATCGCGACCCCTGTCAGTGTCGGCAAAGGTGACGTCAGATGCTGACAGGGGGATGATGGGGAAAGAGCGCAACGCTCCCTCTCTCATCAATGTGGTTAGCTGTATCGGCATCCAGCCGGTACAGCTGACCCTGCAATGACAGGTGGGGGGCCCACTGCTGGTACTGGGACCCCCACCTCCTCCTCAGGGGCCCCATAGCGGCTGGGCGGCAGAGCAGGGAGATCGTGTCTCACTGTTCTGCCTCAGAATGTAACTGTATCGGTGCACTGTGCACACCAATACAGTTACATAGTGTAGCTCAGGGTGGGCCCCCTCAGAGCGCAGGGCCCGAGTCAACCGCCCCCTCTGCCCCGGTAGCTACGCTACTGTCAAGAAGGGAATGCAAGGTGTCCTCTACTGTAGCAGGTGCAAAGGCCAGCAGCTTCCATCTTCGTGCCTGCTATGTGTCCTGTATAACATCATTGCCATGCCCCGCCTGTTGATGTCAGCTGCCGGACTCTGATTGGCCTGTACTGTCTATTGCAGTTCAGGGACTCGGTGGGTCTCTGCACCACTATGCATTTCAGCTGAATGTGAGTCTAAGGACTCTGCTGGTGATGGTGGGCACCTCTTCCACATGGGCCCGGTTGTGGTTGTACCCTCTGTGATGCGAACCTTACGCCTCTGGCCACACATGCCAGAAGGTAGGAGTTGTTAGGTGATAGATCACACTAGTGATAATCGAACATGAGCTTTTAGCACATAAATACAATACACTTCTAAGAAAATGATCCTAATTAAAAAGAGTGGTCATTCAGTTATAGCAGACTTTGTGTTCATATTTTATTTGTTTTATAAACTTGTCTTATCCAGGATATGCCATTCTTTTCCCATTTAGGCTTCTTAAATGTGCTTCACTTGGCTCAGATTCCCACAGAAGATTTTTTAGAAAAGTGCATTAAGAAAAAAAAATGTGCTCATATTTCTTCTAATTGGTGCCATGTACATTGCCTTGAAGACTCACTACATTAAATGAATTGTCAGGTTTTGAAAATGGAAAGAAGAATTCAGATCTGAAGCTTCTAAGATTGTGAATTCATTGTTGGGCTATAAGCTAGCCTGTATCTAAAATCCAGTATAAGCAATGCATGCAAAAATAACTTTTTACAATAAAACAGTGCACGGGTTTATAAAGGGTCATATACTTTTAAAATAAGACAAATAATTCACATGAATGTCTTCTTTTCAAGCCATATGTCACATGCATTAAAAAAAACTTCAAAGAATTGTTGTGAAAGACATTTAGCCTGTGTGACAGGAGGCCTACTTAGGGAATCTGTTATAATGGACAAGAAGATGCCGAGATTGAGACCTACATTTCTTCTCTGAGAATTACTGTTCCAGTCATATTCTGCCGTTCGTCTTTGTCACCTAAATATGTTAGTGCTAGACATATGATGTGCACTGTTTAGTAAGGATTGTCCCTAGATATGGACTATGTGAGAAAAGGAAATGCATGCTTTAGGCATGAATAAGTGTGAAATACAGCATATATTCATTAAAAGAAATGCTAAAATAACGATTTTCTGTGACAACATGGCATCTAAAAGGCTTATGGTATACAGGGAGTTTGCATTTGTTTTAATTGCATAGTATATAGGATAAAGGAGTATATAAAAGGGTTGAAACCGAAACATGCTACCTTTTAACAAAAATTAGGCTAGATAAACCCTACTTCTATTTTGTGTACTGTATATATCTTATAAAGCTCTGGCAATTTGGTACGTCGCCTTTGCTATATACTATGTGGCTGCTATATAGATACATACATATTCTAGAATACCCGATGCGTTAGAATCGGGACACCATCTAGTATCTTATAAAGCTCTGGCAAAAAATGAAGAGACCACTTCAAAATGTTCAGTTTGTCTGATTTTTCTCTTATAGGTATATATTTGAGTAAAATGTAAATTGCTCTTTTAGTCTATCAACTTCTGACACAACAGGTCTCTGAATTTCCAAGCAATACATTTAGTACTTTTTTTCTGACAAAGAAAAATGGTCAACATTAAAAAAAAACAAAAACCAGTGCTTTCAGACCTCAAATAATGCAAAGAAAACAAGTTCATATTCATTTAGAAACAACAATGCTAATGTTTTAACTCAGGAAGAGTCCAGAAATCAATATTTTTGTGGTTTTGATTAGGTGGTCTCTTAATTTTTTCCCAAGCTGTATATCAGCCATTGATGCAGTTGTTGTGGATATACCGCCTGATTTCTAAATTTATTTGATTCTACGTAGAAATAATTATTTTGCCATTCTATTGTTATATGTATGATTATCATACTATATTCTATATTATTTTATGTTTTGTCTGCTGCGTACCACCAGTACTGCAATGTCGCAAGCTAGTATTGTGCCTTATAGTATATCAATCTATGTTAATGTCAATTCGATTTGTGTGTGATACAACACATGAGAAAAATGTGCAAGAAATGTATGTGACATACTACAGGAGTGATGTCGCAGATAGTGAGATGTGGCAGTTATGCTCCAAGTCAAAAATGCCTGATGTAGGGTATAGTTCGATAGAGGTTTACGTGTAAGAGCTACTGTGTCATGGTCAGGACATGGTTAATGTCCTGTCAGGGTTAATTTTTGCTAGCCTCTTTTCTATATTGGGAGGGGTATTTATACTCGCTCCTAGCCTGGTTTCTCTGTCAGCTATAGATTCTGTTTCTGTCTGTATGCATGACTCCTGGATTGTGTGCCTGGTTTGCATAGCATTGTCTTGCTTTCTGTGCTTTACCCTGTTTGTGTTCCTGGCTACTGAACTCTGGCTTTGCTTCTGACGATCCTCTGTCTCTCTGTTTTGGTACCTCGTAATCTCCTGGCTACGACTTCTGCTTGTTTGATAATTCTTTAGTGCTTGTCCCTTCTCTGTTTCCCTGGCATCTGGCTCCGCCCCCTTTTCCTCCTCCCACTCTGTCACATGGTCTAGGTCCTGTTCGTTACCTGTACACTCTGTTTCATGTCAAAGGTCCTGTGGGTTCAGGTTAGTAACTTGGCATTTTGCTCAACTGCTGTGCGCAGCTTCCCCTGCAGCATAGATATCCAGGCACCGTGACATTATAGCTGACCTTACAGTCTTTTTCCCTGGTGGGGGGTTCTTGGTATGCCATGGATCCTGTACAGGTTCTCACGGGGCAGATTAATGAGCTATCCCAGTTGTTGCAGAAGCTGTCTGTGGAACAGCAAGCCCTGGTCCACTCGCACCAGCAGGTGCAGAGAGATGTGGCAGGTGCTTTACAGATGTCTGCTTCCTTGCGGTCCCGGGAGGGGGGCACCACTGATGTATCCCTGGTGGACCCCGAACCACCTGTAAAGTTACCCGATTCTTTTTCTGGGGATAAAAAGTTATTCAGGGTCTTTAGGGAGGGATGCAGGTTGTTTTTTGAGTTGCGTCCCCGGGCCTCGGAAAATGAAAGACAGAGGGTGGGGGTAGTTATGTCTTTATTAAGGGGGTCCCCTCAAGCATGGGCCTTCTCCCTCTGCTCCTGAACGCATGTCTGTGAACCTGTTTTTTGAGTCCCTGGGGCTCATTTATGATGAACCAGATAGAGTACATCTGGCGGAGGAAATGGTGATGAGTTTGACACAAGGGAAGCACTCTGCTGAATGGTTCTGCTCCATTTCTTGGAATGATGCAGCCCTGAGGGGGTTGTTCCGCATGTGTCTGTCTGACCGTCTGAAGGACGCTCTGGCACTTCATCCTCCTCCTAATACCCTGGAGGATGCCATGACACAGGCAGTTCGAATGGACCGGAGACTCCGTGCTCGAGGAGTGATGCAGCAAAAGACTTCCTTGTTTTCCAAATTGCGTGACGCTGCTCCTGTATCTGAACCCATGGAGATTGGGTCAGTTTCGGTTATGGAGAAAGAAAGGAGGCGCCGGAGAGACAATCAATTGTGCTTTTACTGTGGAGCCTCTGGACATTGGAAAAGCAACTGTCCACTCTGCCCTTCTTCTGTGAAACCGTCTGAGAAACGACTGAGTCTGGGCAACAATCGAGGAGGTTGTCCAGACTCCCAGGTACATGTTTTTTCACTTGCCAAAATATTGCTTCAAGTGGAATTGGAACTTGCTGGCGGTCCTGTGGTGACCACCGCCTTTTTTGACTGTGGCTCTTCTATTAATTTGATTGATGCCCAATTTGTGACTCGTCATAAGATAGGGACAGTCAGGCTGAAAAACCCTGTTAAAGTTGTGGCTGTTGATTCATCCCCTCTTACCCGGGATGGAATTTGTTTCGGGACTGATGTTTTTTCTCTGAAGGTGGGTTCCACTCATGTGGAAAAATTAAGTTGCTTTGTAATGAATAATCTACCTGCAGGACTGGTACTGGGTATGCCTTGGCTGCAACGCCACAATCCTGTCATTGATTGGGTGGTAGGGGAAATCACTCAATGGAGATGTAAGGGTAATGGTCCGTGTTGTAACCTGGGACCTCTTGTTAACCCTATTAAGTCTGTATCTGTGTCGTCTGTCGGTCTGGAGGGTATTCCGGAGTACCTGAAGGACTTCGAAGACGTGTTTTCCGAAAGTGAGGCTGAGGCGCTTCCACCACATCGACCCGGTGATTGTGCAATTGATTTGATCCCGGGAGCCAAATTACCCAAGGCTCGTCTGTACAATTTGTCTGGGCCTGAGCGCCAATCTATGAAAGAGTACATCACAGAGAGTCTCCGCAAGGGGCATATTCGGCCCTCTGTCTCACCCGTTGCTGCGGGGTTTTTCTTTGTCAAGAAAAAAGATGGTGGTTTGCGACCGTGCCTCGACTTTCGAGAACTAAATAAGATTACTGTTAAAAACACGTATCCTCTTCCTCTGATTCCTGATTTATGTAATCAACTCACTGGGGCCAAGTGGTTTTCCAAGCTTGACTTACGAGGGGCTTATAATCTGATAAGGATCCGAGAGGGGGATGAATGGAAAACAGCATTTCTGACGACCGAGGGCTTGTTTGAAAATTTGGTCATGCCCTTCGGTCTCACCAACGCTCCTGCTGTTTTCCAGAGTTTTATTAATGTTGTGTTTTCTGACCTGATTGGGCGTTATGTTACATAACATAGTAACATAGTTAGTAAGGCCGAAAAAAGACATTTGTCCATCCAGTTCAGCCTATATTCCATCATAATAAATCCCCAGATCTACGTCCTTCTACAGAACCTAATAATTGTATGATACAATATTGTTCTGCTCCAGGAAGACATCCAGGCCTCTCTTGAACCCCTCGACTGAGTTCGCCATCACCACCTCCTCAGGCAAGCAATTCCAGATTCTCACTGCCCTAACAGTAAAGAATCCTCTTCCATGTTGGTGGAAAAACCTTCTCTCCTCCAGACGCAAAGAATGATCCCTTGTGCCCGTCACCTTCCTTGGTATAAACAGATCCTCAGCGAGATATTTGTATTGTCCCCTTATATACTTATGCATGGTTATTAGATCGCCCCTCAGTCGTCTTTTTTCTAGACTAAATAATCCTAATTTCGCTAATCTGTCTGGGTATTGTAGTTCTCCCATCCCCTTTATTAATTTTGTTGCCCTCCTTTGTACTCTCTCTAGTTCCATTATATCCTTCATGAGCACCGGTGCCCAAAACTGGACACAGTACTCCATGTGCGGTCTAACTAGGGATTTGTACAGAGGCAGTATAATGCTCTCATCATGTGTATCCAGACCTCTTTTAATGCACCCCATGATCCTGTTTGCCTTGGCAGCTGCTGCCTGGCACTGGCTGCTCCAGGTAAGTTTATCATTAACTAGGATCCCCAAGTCCTTCTCCCTGTCAGATTTACCCAGTGGTTTCCCATTCAGTGTGTAATGGTGATATTGATTCCTTCTTCCCATGTGTATAACCTTACATTTATCATTGTTAAACCTCATCTGCCACCTTTCAGCCCAAGTTTCCAACTTATCCAGATCCATCTGTAGCAGAATACTATCTTCTCTTGTATTAACTGCTTTACATAGTTTTGTATCATCTGCAAATATCGATATTTTACTGTGTAAACCTTCTACCAGATCATTAATGAATATGTTGAAGAGAACAGGTCCCAATACTGACCCCTGCGGTACCCCACTGGTCACAGCGACCCAGTTAGAGACTATACCATTTATAACCACCCTCTGCTTTCTATCACTAAGCCAGTTACTAACCCATTTACACACATTTTCCCCCAGACCAAGCATTCTCATTTTGTGTACCAACCTCTTGTGCGGCACGGTATCAAACGCTTTGGAAAAATCGAGATATACCACGTCCAATGACTCACCGTGGTCCAGCCTATAGCTTACCTCTTCATAAAAACTGATTAGATTGGTTTGACAGGAGCGATTTCTCATAAACCCATGCTGATATGGAGTTAAACAGTTATTCTCATTGAGATAATCCAGAATAACATCCCTCAGAAACCCTTCAAATATTTTACCAACAATAGAGGTTAGACTTACTGGCCTATAATTTCCAGGTTCACTTTTAGAGCCCTTTTTGAATATTGGCACCACATTTGCTATGCGCCAGTCCTGCGGAACAGATCCTGTCGCTATAGAGTCCCTAAAAATAAGAAATAATGGTTTATCTATTACATTACTTAGTTCCCTTAGTACTCGTGGGTGTATGCCATCCGGACCCGGAGATTTATCTATTTTAATCTTATTTAGCCGATTTCGCACCTCTTCTTGGGTTAGATTGGTGACCCTTAATATAGGGTTTTCATTGTTTCTTGGGATTTCACCTAGCATTTCATTTTCCACCGTGAATACCGTGGAGAAGAAGGTGTTTAATATGTTAGCTTTTTCCTCGTCATCTACAACCATTCTTTCCTCACTATTTTTTAAGGGGCCTACATTTTCAGCTTTTATTCTTTTACTATTGATATAGTTGAAGAACAGTTTGGGATTAGTTTTACTCTCCTTAGCAATGTGCTTCTCTGTTTCCTTTTTGGCAGCTTTAATTAGTTTTTTAGATAAAGTATTTTTCTCCCTATAGTTTTTTAGAGCTTCAATGGTGCCATCCTGCTTTAGTAGTGCAAATGCTTTCTTTTTACTGTTAATTGCCTGTCTTACTTCTTTGTTTAGCCACATTGGGTTTTTCCTATTTCTAGTCCTTTTATTCCCACAAGGTATAAACCGCTTACACTGCCTATTTAGGATGTTCTTAAACATTTCCCATTTATTATCTGTATTCTTATTTCTGAGGATATTGTCCCAGTCTACCAGATTAAGGGCATCTCTAAGCTGGTCAAACTTTGCCTTCCTAAAGTTCAGTGTTTTTGTGATTCCCTGACAAGTGCCCCTAGTGAAAGACAGGTGAAACTGTACAATATTGTGGTCGCTATTTCCTAGATGCCCAACCACCTGCAGATTTGTTATTCTGTCAGGTCTATTAGATAGTATTAGGTCTAAAAGTGCTGCTCCTCTGGTTGGATTCTGCACCAATTGTGAAAGATAATTTTTCTTGGTTATTAGCAGAAACCTGTTGCCTTTATGGGTTTCACAGGTTTCACTTTCCCAGTTAATATCCGGGTAGTTAAAGTCCCCCATAACCAGGACCTCATTATGGGTTGCAGCTTCATCTATCTGCTTTAGAAGTAGACTTTCCATGGTTTCTGTTATATTTGGGGGTTTGTAACAGACCCCAATGAGAATTTTGTTACCATTTTTCCCTCCATGAATTTCGACCCATATGGACTCGACATCCTCATTTCCTTCGCTAATATCCTCCCTTAAAGTGGACTTTAGACAAGACTTTACATAGAGACAAACCCCTCCTCCTCTCCGATTTTTATGATCCTTTCTAAACAGACTGTAACCCTGTAAGTTAACTGCCCAGTCATAGCTTTCATCTAACCATGTCTCGGTTATTCCCACTATGTCAAAGTTACCTGTAGATATTTCTGCTTCTAGTTCTTCCATCTTGTTTGTCAGGCTTCTGGCGTTTGCGAGCATGCAGTTTAGAGGATTTTGTTTTGTTCCAATCTCCTCGCTGTGGATTGTTTTAGAAATGTTCTTACCTCCCATCTGAGTATGTTTTCCTGGGTCTTCTTTGTTCAAGTCTAATGTTTTTCTTCCCGTCCCCTCTTCTTCTACTTTAACGCCCTCCTGATGAGTGTAGCGAGTCTTCTGGCGAATGTGTGTTTCCCAGGTTTGTTGAGGTGTAGTCCATCTCTGGCGAGGAGTCCATTGTACCAGTAATTCACACCGTGGTCCAGGAATCCGAATCCTTGTTGTCTGCACCATCGTCTTAGCCAGTTGTTTGCATCAAGGATCCTGTTCCATCTCCTGGTGCCATGCCCGTCTACTGGAAGGATAGAAGAAAAAACTACCTGTGCATCCAGTTCCTTTACTTTCTTAGCCAACTCTTCAAAGTCTTTGCAGATTGTCGGTAGGTCTTTCCTTGCCGTGTCATTGGTGCCAACATGTATCAGAAGAAATGGGTGGACGTCCTTGGAGCTGAAGAGCTTTGGTATCCTATCGGTCACATCCTTGATCATCGCACCTGGAAGGCAGCATACTTCTCTTGCAGTTATGTCCGGTCTGCAGATGGCTGCTTCTGTGCCTCTCAGTAGTGAGTCTCCCACCACCACCACTCTTCGTTGCTTCTTGGCTGTACTTTTTGCTGTCACTTGTTGCTGTGTGCCCTTTTCTTTTTTGCTTGCTGGTATTGCTTCATCCTTAGGTGTGCCATCTTCATCCTCTACAAAGATTTGATATCGGTTCTTCAGTTGTGTGGTTGGTGATTTCTCCATGGTCTTCTTGCTTCTTTTGGTCACATGCTTCCACTCATCTGCTTTTGGAGGTTCTCTGACACTTTTTTCACCTTCTGTGACCAGTAGAGATGCCTCTGTTCTGTCTAGAAAGTCTTCATTCTCTTTGATGAGTTTCAAAGTTGCTATTCTTTCTTCCAGACCCCGCACCTTTTCTTCTAAAAGGGCCACTAGTCTACACTTCTGACAGGTGAAATTTGATTCTTCTTCTGGTCGGTCTGTGAACATGTAGCACATGCTGCAGCTCACCATGTAGGTTGTCACATCTGCCATGTTGCTCCTAGATCCTGCTGACTTGCTGTGTGTTTTCCTTCTTGTGTAATCTACTCAGCCAAGCTCTTTTGCAATAATATCCTACAGGCAAAAATTTGCGCGCCGTAAGGCGCACGGTTTGGCGATGCTTTCCAAGCAGCTGGTCCCGGCTGTACCCAACGATCTTCTAGCTTTAGGAGACTTCGCTTTTCCCAGAAGGCACCTGGAATATGCAAATTAGCCTCCTCAAGCTTGAATCCCTGGTTTGGCGATGCTTTCCAAGCAGCTGGTCCCGGCTGTACCCAACGATCTTCTAGCTTAGGGAGACTTCGCTTTTCCCAGAAGGCACCTGGAATATGCAAATTAGCCTCCTCAAGCTTGAATCCCTGGTTTGGCGATGCTTTCCAAGCAGCTGGTCCCGGCTGTACCCAACGATCTTCTAGCTTAGGGAGACTTCGCTTTTCCCAGAAGGCACCTGGAATATGCAAATTAGCCTCCTCAAGCTTGAATCCCTGGTTTGGCGATGCTTTCCAAGCAGCTGGTCCCGGCTGTACCCAACGATCTTCTAGCTTAGGGAGACTTCGCTTTTCCCAGAAGGCACCTGGAATATGCAAATTAGCCTCCTCAAGCTTGAATCCCTGGTTTGTTGTCATTTACCTGGATGACATCTTGATATACTCAGAGGACAGTCAGTCACACTTACACCATCTTCACTCGGTTCTTGTAAGACTCAGGGAGAACCATTTATATGCTAAGCTGGAGAAGTGCTCGTTCTTTTTGCAAGAACTGTCTTTTCTGGGGTTAATTGTATCTGGGGAGGGATTCCGCATGGATCCTGAGAAGGTTCAGGCCATTTCTGATTGGGTGTAACCTCAGGACCTGAAGGGGTTGCAACGATTTCTGGGCTTCGCTAATTATTATAGGAAGTTCATTAAAGGGTTTTCGCAGGTAGTGAAACCCTTGACGGACCTCACACTCAAAGGGAAACAGGAACACATGGGCTACTTGCACAGTGAACAAGTCTGTATGATCATGTTCACACACCACCAAGAAACCTGAAGACACAAAAGAGAATAGTGAAACCAAAAACACTCAGTTTGAAAAAATGTTGCAGTAATCCGCAAGTGCTAGTAAAAGATGTAAAAAACAGGGTATTTGGTTGATACGTTTTTTGCAAAAAATGTATACTAAGCTGCTCTACCAATCTTCACGGTATACCCTTATCAGAGCAGTCCTAACTAATGTATGCAATCCCTATCTGATGTATTTAAAAACCTGATCATCTGTATATAACCTGTGTGAACAGGGTTCAGAGAGGAAAAATCCATGTGTGCATACAGGGTAGAACAGCTTTTGTGCAGATAGCCCAAGAGGAGTGGTGGAACTCCCCAGTCTTGTAGACACAAGAGAACAATTATGGAAACAGGAACACATGGGCTACTTGCACAGTGTACAAGTCTGTATGATCATGTTCACACACCACCAAGAAACCTGAAGACACAAAAGAGAATAGTGAAACCAAAAACACTCAGTTTGAAAAAATGTTGCAGTAATCCGCAAGTGCTAGTAAAAGATGTAAAAAACAGGGTATTTGGTTGATACGTTTTTTGCAAAAAATGTATACTAAGCTGCTCTACCAATCTTCAAAAACCAATAGTGTTTTTGGTTTCACTATTCTCTTTTGTGTCTTCAGGTTTCTTGGTGGTGTGTGAACATGATCATACAGACTTGTTCACTGTGCAAGTAGCCCATGTGTTCCTGTTTCCATAATTGTTCTCTTGTGTCTACAAGACTGGGGAGTTCCACCACTCCTCTTGGGCTATCTGCACAAAAGCTGTTCTACCCTGTATGCACACATGGATTTTTCCTCTCTGAACCCTGTTCACACAGGTTATATACAGATGATCAGGTTTTTAAATACATCAGATAGGGATTGCATACATTAGTTAGGACTGCTCTGATAAGGGTATACCGTGAAGATTGGTAGAGCAGCTTAGTATACATTTTTTGCAAAAAACGTATCAACCAAATACCCTGTTTTTTACATCTTTTACTAGCACTTGCGGATTACTGCAACATTTTTTCAAACTGAGTGTTTTTGGTTTCACTATTCTCTTTTGTGTCCTCACACTCAAAGGGGCGGATGTAAAAAATTGGTCCATGGCCGCAAAAAATTCCTTTCCGACACTGAAGAAATGTTTCACTTCAGCACCCGTGTTGATACAACCCGATCCATCGAAACCTTTTATCGTGGAGGTTGACGCCTCGGAGGTGGGGGTGGGGGCAGTGTTGTCTCAGGGTCCGTCCACCATTACTAACCTTAAACCCTGTGCCTTTTTCTCTAAAAAATTCTCTTCGGCCGAGAGAAATTATGATGTCGGCAACAGAGAATTGTTGGCAATTAAATTGGCCTTCGAAGAATGGAGGCATTTTCTGGAGGGGGCTGTTTTTCCCGTTACGGTCATCACTGATCATAAAAATTTGGCCTATATCGAGTCCGCTAAGAGATTAACCCCCAGACAGGCTCGGTGGGCACTTTTTTTTTTCTCGGTTTCATTTTACCATTACATTTCGACTAGGGTCTAAAAATGTGAAGGCGGATGCCTTATCCCGTAGTTTTGATTCTGTGTCCCCTCCAGAACCTCCTTCCTCCATTCTTCAACCTGGAGTGGTTGTGGCTGAAGTCTCATCTGAGTTACAGAGGGAGATTTTGAATGCACAAGCACAAGCTCCCAGGAATAAACCCCAAGGTAAACTGTTTGTACCTGATCACTTCCGTTTCACACTTCTGCAAGAATTTCATGATTCTATGTTGAGTGCACACCCTGGGATTGCAGCTACTCGGGGGGCAGTAGCTAGGAACTTTTGGTGGCCTTCTATGGGTTCGAATATCAAAAAGTTTGTGAATTCTTGTGGGGTGTGTGCTCGTTCTAAGAGCTCTCTGGTCCGGCCGGCCGGGGAATTGGTACCTTTGCCAATTCCGGATAAACCCTGGACACACCTCTCCATGGATTTTATCACTAATCTTCCGTCTTCCAAGGACAACTCTGTAGTTTGGGTTGTGGTTGATAGGTTTTCAAAGCAAGCCCATTTTGTGCCGCTACCTGCGTTGCCTTCTGCTGAAACCTTGGCTCGCTTGTTTATTCAGCATATAGTTCGGTTGCATGGGGTCCCTGTGAATGTGGTGTCTGACAGGGGTGTGCAGTTTGTGGCCAGGTTTTGGAGAGCTTTTTGTAAGAAGTTGGGGGTTACGTTGTCATTTTCCTCTGCTTATCACCCGGAATCCAACGGACAGACTGAACGCACCAACCAGTCGTTGGAACAGATTTTGAGATGCCTGGCCTCTTCCAGACAGGAGGACTGGTGTGAGGTTTTACCCATGGCTGAGTTTGCGTTCAATTGTCGTATTAATCAGTCTACTGGCAAATCTCCCTTTGAAGTCAATTGTGGATTTGTTCCACAGTTTGGAGAATTTTCCCGCATGGATTCTGGTTGCCCTGGTGCTGAGGGTCTGGTGCAACAGTTAAGAACCCTTGGAGGGAGGTTCAGGCGAACATCTCCAAAGCCCAAAAGAGGTACAAACATTTTGCAGACAGGAGGAGGGGGTCAGCTCCTACACTGACGGTGGGGGAGAAGGTATGGTTGTCTACTCGTAACATCAAACTTAAGATTCCCTCCATGAAGTTGGGCCCCAGGTTTATAGGTCCATACAAGATTATTGAGGTGATCAACCCGGTGGCCTATAGGTTACAGTTGCCCACCTCTTTCAAAATTTCTAATGTCTTCCACAGGTCCCTATTAAAACCTGTGGGGACAGTTAGAGAAGATTCTTCATTTGTTCCGCCAGTATTGGTAGAGGGTCAGCTGGAGTACGAGGTAGGGCGCATAATTGATTCATGGTGGGTGCGTCGTAGGCTTCAGTACCTTGTACATTGGAAGGGGTTTTCTATTGAGGATAGGTCATGGGTTCCGGCCAGTTCTGTGCATGCTGATCAACTGGTGCGGGCTTTTCATGTAAGATACCCTGAGAAGCCTGGGGGTCCAGTGGCCCCCCGTTAAGGGGGGGGGTACTGTCATGGTCAGGACATGGTTAATGTCCTGTCAGGGTTAATTTTTGCTAGCCTCTTTTCTATATTGGGAGGGGCATTTATACTCGCTCCTAGCCTGGTTTCTCTGTCAGCTATAGATTCTGTTTCTGTCTGTATGCGTGACTCCTGGATTGTGTGCCTGGTTTGCATAGCGTTGTCTTGCTTTCTGTGCTTTACCCTGTTTGTGTTCCTGGCTACTGAACTCTGGCTTTGCTTCTGACTATCCTCTGTCTCTCTGTTTTGGTACCTCGTAATCTCCTGGCTACAACTTCTGCTTGTTTGATAATTCTTTAGTGCTTGTCCCTTCTCTGTTTCCCTGGCATCTGGCTCCGCCCCCTTTTCCTCCTCCCACTCTGTCACATGGTCTAGGTCCTGTTCGTTACCTGTACACTCTGTTTCATGTCAAAGGTCCTGTGGGTTCAGGTTAGTAACTTGGCATTTTGCTCAACTGCTGTGTGCAGCTTCCCCTGCAGCATAGATATCCAGGCACCGTGACATACTGATGATGAAATTAAATAATCTTTTGTACTGTGTCCTTTTATTTAATATGCTCTTTGCTGAAGCTGCTGATGACATAGCTAGGTCAGAGGACAGCACCCTAGTGCTTCCATATCCTCTGAGTGCATCCCTGAAAACATAAGCGAAAATGCTTTCCCACTGGTAAAAGTCAGATATGCAAAAATAAATGTCAATGTAGAATTCATTAATTCATTTTCATGTATCTAGTGATACCAGCTTAGACAATCAGGCACCTTGTTGTGGCAGAGCTGAGTGTGCAGATAGCACTCAGAAAAAGAATAGTAAACTATCAGCCACCTGGGTGTAGAAGAGCTAGTTGGAAACTCCAGGAAATCACAAGCTACCAGAATACTCAGGCAATTCACAGCAGCATTGTCATGTTGTCATTGTTACACTGAATAACATCATACCTGGGGTGAAGAAGTCCTTCTTGTGTTTCTTGTATAATCAGTGTTAGACATTTTCAGTTAATGAGATGCTCATGCTCCGGGGTGTGACTGTAGGCAGAGTCTTATCTTCCTGCTCTAGGCTAGAGAAACCAAGGAAACACCTGCCAACAGGACGTCCAGAAGCACAAACAGTCTGTCTCTCTTTCGGTCTCTATGATGAGGAACATGTTTGTGCTTTGGGGTGGCCAAATGTTTGTGCTTCTGGACATCCTGATGTCAGGTCTTTCCTCGGTTTCTCTAGCCTAGAGCAGGAAGATAAGACTTTGTCTACAGTCCCACCCTGGAGCATGAGCATCTCATTAACTGAAACCTTCTAACACTACACAAGAACCACAAGACTGATTTTTTCATCCCAGGTAGCTTGTTAATCAGTGTAACAGTGGCAACATGACAATACCTGTAGTTTACTTAACAAAATTCTGCTGACTGATTCACTTTTAGACTCTTGAATGACTTGAAAGGTGTGTGCTCATTTATTATAGTAACTTAATGCACACTAGCATAGAAAAAGCCGGCCATAAGATAAAGAGGAAACAAGCCTGGTGCTGGAGCCTGAACAAATAAATAACAGTAGGGGGTTGGGAATTTTCATGTATTTTGCAAATAAATACTCTTGGATTTGTAAAAGTCTGACACATTCCAACAACACAGGCAGACAGTGGAGGAGAAGTTCTGTAGCACAGAAAACATTTCTGCACCACAGCTAGCTGGCAAATAGGGGTGAGTATTAATCCCTCAGGGCTTAGTGAGGGAGCATATCAGGAGCTCCAGCCTTTGTTCTATTTATTTATTTTTTATTAAGTTACAGTATATACACATTGAGCTGTGGGTGGGGAAGAAGATCTCATAGTCTAGTTTTATGAGTACTGGTGGCAATTTAACAGCTTTTTTTACATGAATATAGTTAATAAAACCAGCAGACAAAATGTTTGCCCTGTATTTTTTCCCAAGGTTAACCTAAGAGCTCTGAAGAAGATTTTTAAGGAAAATGTTAATTTTACATAATTGAACAGTCAAAATATTTTAACTAAAGAATTTTGTGGTTTTCCAGGTTCTTAAAATGTTATCCATTTCCATATTTCACTGATAAATGAAACCTAGGGGCTAGGGGTCCCAGTGGTGGAATCTACTATATAATTGTGTAAGGGTCACTTCCGTCTGTCCTTCTGTCTGTCATGGATATTCATTGGTCGCAGCCTCTGTCTGTCATGGAAATCCAAGTCGCTGATTAATCGTGGCAAAACAGCCACGACCAATCAGCGACGGGCACAGTCCGGCGGCAAAATGGCCGCTCCTTCCTCCCCGCAGTCAGTGCCTGCTCCATAATCCCCTCCAGTCAGCGCTCACACAGGGTTAATGGCAGCGCTAACGGACCTCGTTATGCCGCGGTGTTACGCACTCCGTTAATGCTGCTATTGACCCTGTGTGACCAACTTTTTACTATTGATGCTGCCTATGCAGCCTTTCCCGCTCCTTGCGAAACTCCGCTGACCGCTCCATGCATTGCGATCTCACGAGATGATGAAGTAAGCGGTCACGCGAGACCGCTACATCATCATCTCGCGAGGCCGCAATGCACTCTTGAGACCGGAGCGTGCGAGGAGCGTCGGTAACCGCTTCGCCATGATCCGGGGGGCTAACGGAAGGTGAGTATATAACAATTTTTCATTTTAATTCTTTTTTTTACCAGGGATATGATGCCCACATTGCTATATACTGCGTGGGCTGTGCAATATACTACATGGGCTGTGCAGTATACTACGTAAGCTGTGCAATATACCATGTGGGCTGTGCAATATACTACGTGGCTGTGCAATATACTACGTGGGCTGTTATATACTACGTGGCTGTGCTATATACTACGTGGCCAGCCGCGAACAATCAGCGACAGGCGCAGTCCGGCTGCGAATTGGCATGGGATTTGAACCACAAATTCGCTAATTGGTCGCGGCCAGCCGAATCCTGTGTATTCAATGTATTATTCTAGAATCTTCATAAATAAACTACATTCATATTCTAGAATACCCGATGCACTAGAATCGGGCTACCATCTAGTAAGAATATAATTATCTTTCTGAGAAATCATGTTGCATTTTATATTCCTCACAATGTCAGTTTTATTGTATAAATTATAAGCTGAAAATCTTACAGAGCTTTGCTACTTACATTTTTTTCAATGCTGCACATTATCTGAGCCAAGGTGTCCTCAGAAGTCTTGCTGTCAATGAAGGAACGCTATGAGAACTGGTTCTCAGCTCCAGACTGACACATCAACTGGCACAGAGCCACAAAAGGCATATTGGCTAAATATTTAGAGATAAATACTTGCATAAATATACATCAAACATCAAAGTGAACTAGCACTTTTTTAGGCAACCAGTAAAGCTAGAAAGTGTCTTGTCTGTTACTGCATACCTATGAACAAGCCTTGTATGCATATTTCACACCCCATTTTAAGCAAATCATTTTCTAATTGTCAATCATTCATCATCCACATTATACATTTATGTAATACATAAATAACACATCACATCTCATTGGCTGAAAACAAATTCATTGTAGCATGAACACAAAAATCAGGCTGTCATAAAAATGTTGCCTTCGTTGTATAGAAATTATTATTACTGTATTACGGTAATATGGTACGGTCAAGTGGTTTCCCAGTGTTAAATAAAACAAAATATAATCAGTATGGTTGATAAAAATTTGTGTTCATCAAGTTAACAGGAACATGGGGAATGATGAGGGGGAAGTAAAAAAAAAAAGTTTATATTGTGTCAAAACCAGTGGTGATCAATAGCATACCTTGAAGCTCATGGACCTCAATGCAAAATCTCCAAATAGGCCCCCAACTATCACAGGTATTCAATATTAAAGGGAACCTGTCACCCCCAAAATCAAAGTTGAGCTAAGCCCACCAGCATCAGGGGCTTATCTACAGCATTCTGTAACAGACTAACACTTGTGGGCAGAACGCTGCTCCACTCCCTGCTGTTAGGGCAGATGATGGCTAAATAACACAGCCATCAACTGCAGCAAAATAGGTAGGCTTAGCTTCTGAACTTGCCCCATTTATCTGCTGCTGTTTAGCGTTGTGCAAGCATGTCATTAAGGGATTTAAATAATATTTCCATATCTTGCATATATGACAAATTTCCGGGATATGCAAAAAATGTATGGGGCTCTGTTGCACTCTGCTGTTAGTGGATAGTCATTCATTCACAGTCAACACCACTGATGTTCCAAAAACTGGCAAGCAAAAATGGAAATGGCATATACTGTATATAGGAGGACAAGACAACAGATATAATTTGTATATCATTAATGTGCAAATTGCCTCTTCAGAGAGAAAAAGGACTTGAACTCTATATAGCGCCACCTGTTGGAAGTAACTATCCTACAAGTCACAATCAACCCTTTAACAAGTATTGCATTATGACTTATCAAAAAAGCCAAATCAGTATGTCAATTTGCAGACACGGTGTTTAGGGCTATTGGCCCTCGTCAGTGCAAAGTATGAGAACTGATTTAGCTAAGAGAGAGGCTCTGGACTGAGGTCTAAGGGGTAAGGTTTCTTGTGGAGAGTGACATACCAGCTCTGGCTTGTCAAGGTAAGGAGGCTTATTCGCCGTGCAATGCTCCTCTGGGAAATTTTATATGCAAATTGTTTCTTCAGAGAGAAAGAGGACTTGAACTCTATATCGCTATTTCCAACAGGTGGTGCTGTAGAGTTCAAGTCCTTTTTGTCTCTGAAGAGGCAATTTGCATATAAAATTTCCCAGAGGAGCAGGGCGAATAAGCCTCCTTACCTTGACAAGCCAGAGCTGGTTCATAACAAATGTTTAGTGAGCCTGTTTGTTGTGACTGTCACACAGCCGCAACACATGCAGCTGCGAAGCCAAACAGCTGATTTTTGGGAGCACTCCATGTATCCAGGTTCCCGCTGTAGTTTCTACTTTAAGCGCTATAGCGTGCTGAATAAGGAGACAGCCAACGATGTTCTCTCATCTCTAGAAATAACCCTTAAAGAAAAAAAAAGAGGGGTCATCCTTTAAATTAGGTTTATTTAATGTTGCACTGTATCTGGAAGACTGACAGTTCTAAATAAGGCTTGCACAGACAGGCATTGCTCAAAGGCATCTACAAATTACAATATAAAGTAGCAAAATAATGCAGAAATAAAATAAAGAAAACTGCAGAATTTTAATCACCTCTTTAAAAAAAAGATCTTTAAAACATAGAAAAACCCCGACATACTTGGTATTGATCCATCCGTAAAAGTCCTATTTATCAAAATATAAAATGAATTAACCTGATTGATAAAAACTGTAAAGAGAAAAAAATGAAACAACATCATTGCGGAGTCTTTTCAGCACTATAATTCAGTCAAAAACCATAATAAGAAACAATCAACATCTTGTAGTTTCTCAAAAAAATGGTCTAACAATAGAAATGAAAAGTTGCCCATAAAAAACAAGCCCTCAAACAACTTCATCAACTGAAAAATTATAATTTTACAGGTATCATATTTTGCTATTGTTTACTTACCCTTCAAGTTTTGTCACTAAAATATTATCAAATATTATCAAAATATCATTGCCAGGTCTGATGTGCATGCGACTCCGCCACCTCCTGTGATAAGCAGCTCACTGTCCATAGACAATGTACATACAGAGCCTGGTGTGGGCGGGCTTAGCTTTCTCAGCTCTGCTGCATTCTACGTCTAAAAACTCTGATTGTGTCATCATTGGATTCAGGGTTTCCTTGCCTGCATCATGCTTCTCTCAGTTAAGGTAGGAAAATCCTGCTGACAGATTCCCTTTAATTATTGTCACAATTCAATGCGGTTATTTAGTCTGTAATATATGTAGACAGTGTGCTCTGTCTCCTTCCTTGGTGTTTCTCCAAGGTTAAGCCACACCAAGTCTTAAAAGACATATAAGCTGTCAAATGTTAAGGGGATACCTAAGCAACCATTGAAGATTTATTACCATATCTTTATCAATTTAGCATGACTGTATTAGAATTTTTTTTTAAAGCTGGAGAGGAACCTCTTCAAGATATGGGGAGCATTGATGTTCTTCCAGGGTTCCCACGATCTCTCCTCAGGACTAAATCCCTTCCAGCCGATTAGTTCAACCCCTAACCGTCTTTTTGGCTAGATTATCCTTAACCTCGAATATATCAGAAGTGGTAGAAAAAGGTGAATGAGACTGGGAAGAGTGAAAACGATTAAAGACTGAAGGTTTGAGAAGTGACACATGAAAAGGATTATGAATTCGCAATGAAGCAGGCAAGTTTAACTTGTAAGCCACATCATTAATACGACTAGAGATTACAAAGGGACCAATGAAGCGAGGTCCTAGTTTCTGAGAGGGAATCTTAAGTCTAATGTAGCGAGAAGAGAGCCAAACTTTATCTCCCGGTTGATGTGGAGGACTGTCTAGACGTCTTTTGTAAGCATACCTTTTCATACGGCCACCAGCCTTAATATGAGCCTCTTAAGTCTCTTGCCAAACTTTGGAGAATTCCAAGGTACAGAGAATCCGCCACCGGTACGCCTGAGGTGGAGGAAACGGGAAGAGGAATGCCAGGGTGTTGCCCAAAGACCACAAAAAAAGGAGACTTAGAAGAAGATTCACTAGGGGGTTTGTTGTAGGCGAATTCTGCCCATGGACGCAGAGAAACCCAATCATTCTGGTGAGCATTGGAGAAATGCCGAAGATAAGACGTGAGAACTTGGTTAACGCGCTCAACCTGGCCATTGGATTGAGGATAGTAGGTCGAGGAGAAATCTAGAGTAACTTTCATTAAACCGCACAGAGCCCTCCAAAAACAGGAAGTAAATTGGACTCCTCGGTCTGACACGATATGCAGAGGAAAGCCGTGAAGTCGGAAGATCTGATGTATGAAGATCTTCGCTAACTCAGGGGCAGACGGTAGTCCTGGTAAGGAAATGAAGTGGGCCATCTTGGAAAATCGATCCACTACTACAAAGATAACAGAGCAATTCGAGGAGCAAGGCAGATCAGTGATAAAGTCCATAGCGATGTGGCTCCGTGGAACTGAAAGCACAGGAAGCGGATGCAGAAGTCCAAAAGGTAATTGCCGAGGAACTTTGTTCTTGGTGCAAGAGGGGCACGAAGCGATGAAATCCAGGACATCTTGGCGAAGAGACGGCAACGAATAATGGAGCGAAATAAGAGAGAGGGTCTTCTTACCTCCTGCGTGTCCGGCAAACTTGGAGGAGTGACCCCACCGCAGGACTCTCACCCTGTCGCAATCCGCCACGAAAGTCTTCCCAGGGGGAGAAGAAATTACATCCAAAGGAGCCATGGAAAGGATTCTAGCTGGATCAATAATATGAGCTGAACTCTCCACTTCATCCAGGGACTGAAAGGATCTTGAGAGAGCATCGGCTCTGATGCTATCACCAGGATGAAAGTGGAGCTCGAAGTCAAAACGTCCAAAAACAAAGATCATCTTGCCGAGGGTTTAACCTTTGGGCGGACTGAACATAAGCCAAATTCTTATGATCCATAAAAATGATGAAGGGATGTATGGCCCCTTCGAGAAGATAACGCCACTCCTCTAAAGTCAACTTAATGGCTAACAGTTCCTTGTCACTAATGGAATAATTAAGTTTAGAGAGGGAGAAGAACTTAGAGAAGAATCCGTAGAAGGACTGCCCCGGCTCCTATGGAAGATGCATAAACCTCAAGAATAAAAAGTTTATTGGCGTCCGTACGATAAAGCATCGGGGCTGCAGCAAATTCTTGTTTCAGAGTTTGAAAAGCGTCTTCAGCCTCGGAAGGCCAGTGAGGAGAAATGAGGAATAAATTGTCCATAATAATTGGCAAAGCCAAGAAAACGTTGAATGGCTTTTACCCCAATGGGCCGTGGCCTGTCAAGAACAGCTGACACCTTTGCAGGATCCATCTTCAGACCAGAGTTCAAGACTATAAACCCAAGAAAGGGTACACTGGACTGCTCAAAGACACACTTCTCAATCTTGGCGAAAAGTTGATTCTCCCTTAGATGTTGTAGAACCAGATGGACGTCACGTCAATGAGTGGAGAGATCAGTAGAGAAGTCGAGGATGTCGTCAAGGTGGACTACAACACTAGAATAGAGGCGATCTCGGAAGACATCGTTTACGAATTCTTGAAATACAGCAGGAGCATTACAAAGGCCGAAAGGCATGACCAGATATTCGCAATGACCGTCACAGGTGTTGAATGCGGTCTTCCACTCATCCCCTAAGCAGATACGAGCCAGATTATAAGATCCTCGAAGATCAAGCTTAGTAAATATTTGTGTTCCTCTAAGACGATCAAAGAGCTCTGGGATAAGTGGCAAAGGGTATCTGTTTTTCACTGTAATATTGTTTAGACCTCTATAATCAATGCATGGACGAAGAGAGCCATCCTTCTTCTTAACGAAAAAGAAGCCTGCTGCGGCAGGGGAAGGGGATTTCAGGATGAAACCTCTAGCAAGATTTTCTCGAACATACTCCAACATGGCTTGAGTCTCTGTGGGAGGGAGGATAGATTCTTCCTCTAGGTGGCATGGTGTCAGGAATGAGATCTATTGGGCAGTCATAGGGTCGGTGCAGAGGAAGATTCTCTGCCTCCTTCTTGTCGAAGACATCTGAGAAATCACTGTAAACTGAAGGCAAGAGAAGGAATGGGGGAAGAACGAGGAACACCAACAGGACATACTGGCAGCAGGCACCGAGCCTGACAGGAATCCCCGCAATGAAGAATATTGCCATTATGCCATTCCAAGACGGGCTCGTGGGTCCGCAACCAAGGTAGGCCAAGAAGAACTGGATGTGAAATACTGGCTAAAACATAAAACGCAATTTTTTCCTTATGCAGGACCACTACCTGGAGCTTCACTACCTGCGTGACTTGGGTTATAGTCTCCTGCAGGGGCTTGCCATCAACGAAGGTGAGGAAGAGGGGTTCTTCTAAAGTCTTAATGGGAACAGAAAATTTAATAACCTCTTCTAACCTAATAAATTTCCCCGCAGCACCCGAGTCAATATAGGTTAGTAAAGAAAAGCATTTGCCAGAAACATGCAACAAAACTGAAAGAGTGAGGGGTAGAGAGGTATCACATGCATGTAGGGAGGCCTCTCTTACCTGGCCTAGGCGGAGGAATTTTTTGGCCGTTCTGGACAAGCGCGAAGAAGATGAGAGGCATTATCACAGTAAAAACAAAGACCTTGGGTGCGTCTCTCTTGGTGACGTTGATCAGACATTTTGAGCCGATCGACTTGCATCGGCTCCGGCACCGGTACTGAAGTGGTCAACCTGAGACGAGGATTAGGTGGTCTACGTGAAGACAGTGAAGGCCGAGGAATCCTTCTCTCTTGGGCTCTCTCCTGAAAACGAAGATCAATACGGGTAGCAAAAGAAATCAGATCCTCCAAAATGGTTGGGGTATCGCGACCCGCTAACCCATACTTAATACGCCCGGATAAATCTAGCCAGAATGCTCCCACCAGAGCTTCATTATCCCAACCTAAATCGGAGGACAGGGTATGGAACTGAATAGCGTACTGACCTACTGTTAGAGATCCCTGATGCAAATTAAATAAAGACTCAGTGGTAGAGACCAGGCGACCTGGCTCGTCGAATACTCAATGAAAAGTCTCTAAAAAATTAGCTAGTTGCAAGACCACAGGGATGTCACTCTCCCAAAGAGGATTTACCCAAGCCAACGCATCTACCTCCAGGTGAGAAATTATGAAGGCTACCTTCGCCCGATCAGTAGGGTACTGTAAAGGCAAAAGCTCAAAATGGAGGCAACATTGATTTAAGAATCTCCAACGTAATTTGGGATCACCGTTATAACGTGGTGGTTTAGTCAGATGGGGAGAAGGATGAAGAGCCGAGGCAGGAACGGGCACTGACGCGGCAGACTCAAGGAGAGAAGCCGAGTGTCCACAGAGGCCATGTAGCTTAGGATATGGGCTTGAGTGTCTCGCTGTTGAGCCAGTTCTTGTTGCAGACTGACCAACTGGGAGGCATTCCTGGGATCGGAAGAGACGAGAGTCCATGGACTTCATATAGGACATCATACGGGACTGGTTCTCTCGTAAAAAGACTAGCTCTTTCTGAGCGTCCGAGGCTCCAGCGGGATCCATGGCCTGCGTATACTATCATGGAGAAAAGACAAAGGGAAGGTAAACCCGAAAGTGGACCCTCTGGGTCGCGGCCCCAGAGCCCCCGAGGTCGAGCAAACCTGATGGATGCACCCCCTATACAGGGAGTGTTAGGAACAGGCCCAAGGGGGATGGAACCGCAACTGCCGGAGCCAAAGGGATGACTGGGTCAAGACACAGATAGGTGAAAATGCTGGAAAACAAGGAAGACAATATTTAGGTTATATACAATTATTAGGTTATATACAATTATTAGGTTCTGTAGAAGGACGTAGATCTGGGGATTTATTATGATGGAATATAGGCTGAACTGGATGGACAAATGTCTTTTTTCGGCCTTACTAACTATGTTACTATGTTACTAAGACTCTGGGACGGGAGATGTCTGAAGGCAGAGAGCTGAAAAAGAAACAAAACAGTAAGGTAATCCTAAAAGACAACAGGGACACAGGTAAAATGATAAGACAGGGTAAGGATGAAGCAAAGGAAAGGCAGACAAAACACAATCAGAGGAGGCAAGGTAACTGGCTAGGCAGAATGTGTAAGGTACTGGCTAGTGAGTGGGCAAGCAGAAACGTGACCTGGGAATGATGAGGAGCACCTTGACTGAAGCAGGCGTCACAGCAATGAATATACGCAGGTGTCTTACCCAGGTAAGTGCCGAGCAGAAAAACCTTGTGGGTGCTGCCATGTTGGGGTGGAGCCACCAGGTCACGACCTCCCACAATCTCTGGTGGCAGAAGAAGCGCTACGGCGCATGCGCGAACTGCCGAAGTGCCGTGAGCTGGAGAAGCCGGGTGGAATACAGCGAGGAGGAACATCGGGAGCGCGCCGGCCGGACAGGTAAGTATCTGAGGACGTGACAAATATGAACCCCAACTCCTCACTTTTTTTTCCAATTACATTACAAGTGACACTTACCACTTTGTGTTTAATAAAGTTTTCCTACTTACAAAAGTGTTGCTTAACAATTTATGTAACCTACATGTAGTTCTTACTGGGTCTATTACACTACACTCTACGCAGTTATAGTTCTGAGACTTCCAAACTGAAAGGAAGTTCTAAATTCTTCACTGACTTCACATAATCAACTTATACAATGGAATGTGCTGTCCTAATAGAGGAATTGGACAAAATTATGAGACTGTCATTGCTTGTTATCCTGTTAATGTATCAGAGATTTTAGAGATTGGTTCAAAAGGCCTGTGATTTACCGTTGTGTGGCCACTTCTGTATTTCATACTCAGCAGTGAGCTGCTTGGAAATATTTATTGGTTATGCATCATTGTCTCACTTATTTCCTCACGTTGCTGCTCAGGAAAATGCATTTGTTTGAAATGGAAATGAATGAGGTATGTGCACAGAAAATAAAATAAGGACCTCAGTGCTGATTTCATAGACCTTTTCTCAATTTAAAGGCGTGGTTAGCTTCTACTTACAGGGAATCTCATCAGGTATGTAACATGAGGTCAGCATGAGGTAGGGGTTAAAACACTGAATTAAAAGATGTATCACTTATTAGGCTGTGTGCTATTGTTTACTTACAATAAAGGTTTTATCACTAGGAGATTATCACTGGCAGGTCTGATGAGCACACAACTGCTAGTCCAACTTTACCTACTCCTCTGATAAGAAGCTCACTGTCAGGAGATTATGTAAATACAAAGTCTGGTCTGGGCAGGGTTAGCTTTCTCAGGTCTGCTGCATCCTACATCTAAAAAATCTGTGTCAGAACTACTCCACGCAGTAAACTAAGTGACACATTGTTGGAATCGGGGTCTCTTTGCCTATATCATGCTGCTCTCAGATGAGGTAGCAAAACCTGGTGACATATTCTATTCAATCAATTCAGTGCTCCACATAAAATAAAAACAATGAGAATGTGGAATCCCAATGATTCTGGCTTTGTAGCTTCTAAAGGGACATGTTGAGTGTTATACCCAGGGTTTATTTTAGTGGATGGCAAACTAAGCAACTGCTCAGTCTCCCATTTTACGTAGATCATAGAAAAAAAGCAAACCATAGGGGAAATATATGGCAGAATTATCCTTTGGGAATCAAATGTCAGTGTTATGTGAGAATGATATGACAAAATAATGTGGGGAATATTATTATTGAAGAGGTTGTCTACTACTGGACAAACCCTTCTTAATAGCTGTAGTTTGATGCAGAAAATGAAAAAATAAAGTGCATGCTTACCAACCATCGGTAAGCATGCACAATATATACATAGAAAAACGATGAGGAAAAAACAAGCAAGGGGTGGTGCTGCAGTGGGGTGGGGTAACCAACTGATTAAAATCTCTGGTTCACAATGACAGTAATTTTGACTCGGGGTGCCCAAACTTTTACATGACACTGTAACTATAATAGGTGCAGCGTTTGCAATTGTATCCAGGCCTTAGAGACTGGGAGGCTCAATATGTCCCTGTGCCCTATAATAAAAAAGACTATTAACATTAACCCCTTAACCCCCAGAGCTTTTTTCGGTTCTGCGTTTTTGTTTTTCGTTCCCCTTCTTCCCAGAGCCATAACTTTTTTATTTTTCGGTCAATATGGCCATGTGAGGGCTTGTTTTACGCAGGACAAGTTGCAAAAAAAGTGCAATCCTACACTGTTTTTTTGTTTGGCTTTTTACTAGTTTCACTAAATGCTAAAACTGACCTGCCATTATGATTTTCCAGGTCATTACGAGTTCATAGACACCAAACATATATAGGTGTCTGGAAAATAAATTCCAAACTTTGTAAAAAAAAAAATTGCACCATTTTCCGATACCCGTAGCGTCTTTATTTTTCGTGATCTCGGTATTTTAGGGTTAATATCTGTGGGTGGATCGCGATTCCACCCGCGGCTATTCAGGGCACATGTCAGCTGTTCTAAACAGCTGATATGTACCGGGAAAGATGTGGGCTCACCGCCGGAGCCCACATCAAAGGGAGGGAGGCCGACATCGGCATACTTTTATGCCCGATGTCGGAAAGGGGTTAGAGACCTGTTATCGTTGGGGGCCCTGTTGCAGATTTTACATTGGGGCCTACAAACATCAATGTATGCGTCTAGATGTGTCATTGCATTTTATAAAATAACACAGTACAAAAAGCCCCTTTATAACATCACTTTCTTCATAATGATAAGCTTTAAGACATGACTATCAACAGTTTTCAATGTTTAATGCATGCATTATTCCTGGAAATAATAAAATGGTCGCTATAAACCTTTACTGTAGCCCATACTAGAATGTCTTCTTTCATTTACTGCATTTTCTTTATATTTTTCTTTCTTTCTATTTCACGAAAGTCAAAATCAGTGACTCTGGGGGCATCCCGAAGTATCTCAGAAGGCTTTTATCTACACGAAACCTCTGTGTTCGTCGGTTTGTAATTATTAAGGGCACTCGGAAGGAAGATGAAATAGGACTAGCTTTCAACTGTAGTGCTTAGTAATAACATTTAACAGGATTTGCAACATCAGTATCCAAGCCGTGAAATGTTTCGTATTGCTGTACCCAAAGTAATAAGTAATGGTGTCGATTCCAAAGTGTAAGAGTTTGCCCTTTAGCTTAAACCATATATTTTATATGTAATGGGCATTTTTATATGCTTTTTTAAAATGTATTTTCTATCCTTGCACATAGGAGATGTAGATGCTGGTAGAAAAAGCTTTTGGAATTAACCTCTGAGATACTTATCGCTAGGAAATAAGGTAAAAGAATAAAGGCATTTTGGGTTTAACATTACTTCACATGAAGCTCACGTCATTGCAAAGGAACATGTATGTTAGGTTTTTAGGTTCCTCTGCAAAAACTTGAAATGCTATGTTCTTCATTTGACTGTCTTATATGTGCCGCCTAATGATGACAATGGTTCTTCTGTATTGCATTGTATGGTATTTTTTAAGTCAACTGTTAATTATAGTCCTGGTGTCAAGATGAATGGCATTACTAGTATGGGATGTGAGCTTTTTAGTGAAGTATAATGTTACAATGTTAAAATAAGTATATGGCAAACTCTCGATAGGTATCCATTCAGTATAATGGGTTACCCTGGCTGTTATAAAGCTTGGCAAAATTTGAGCAAGAAAAAAATATTTGTTAGGTATAGTGTAGATTGAGTATGGAATGATGTTAGAAACTTGATTCCAGCTCACCCAGTTGCTCTATGCTCATCCACCTGGGGCTCAGACACCGGCCTTGCCCTGGCCTCACATCAAGGAAAATAGAAAAAATTGGAGTCCGTCTCAACAGGACTGGATTTTCCTTTTCTTTTTCAAAAGAAAATATAGTGCATACTAAACAAAAATTTACATGGTCGACACGACCCCGTCGACGCGTTTCAACTGCACTAGGCAGTCTTACTCATGAGCTTAAAATTCATTAGTTATTCCCTGCAAATTGAATTTTCCTTATTTTGCTCTGGTATCTAAGACCACAAAGCATAATATGTATTCAAATTAAAAAAATATTATTATTCACCTTACTGCTCTTGTTTCCAACCCCTCCACTCCTCAACATCTCCCATCTGATCTGTGTCATATCTTCTGATCCTCACTGCTCACACTGAAATCTCCTAAAGTGTGCCAAAGATCACAACATCGTGACATCGCAACATGCGATATGTCTTTGCTCGTGTAAGCACAAAACTGCCCCAAGCCTCATCATGGCCAGATTTCTGGCTCATTGTTTTCTGCACAAGCGGCGTGGATCAGACAGTGCGACAAGGACTGGACAAGTAACACTGAGGAGCTGGAGAGGTGAGCAGTAAGGTGAGTATAGGAATTTTTTTTCACCTTTTGACTGGCCCTTTATGGTTCAAAATTGGCGATTGTTTGTGTTTGTAAGATTCAAATCTACTAAAATGTATTCACTCATTTTAAGACCCGGTAGAAAGGAACAGGCATGACCTCGATACAGAAAAATTAACACCTTCCTGACATTGGATGTACTGGTAAATCCTGTTTTGCAGTGCGGTCCCGCAAATGGACGTACCGGTACTTCTTGGCGATCGCGTGGGCTCAGGAATAGTGCCCGCATGATTGTGGCCGCGGGCTTGGCTTAAGTGATAACCAAGACCAGCGCAGTTTAACCCACTAAATGTTGGAATCAATAAGGTAAAACAAGTTAAAGTCCAATATAGGGACCAAATTAAAAAAGTGAAATAAATGCTTAAAAAATCATAAATTATATTTTAAAAAAAATCACAAAATAAAGAAAAAATATTATACAAATAAATACGTATATTTATGTAAAAACAATACTCTTCAAGATCATGTGCACACGTAGCATAAGTAATGCGTTTTTCGGCAGCTATTTTTTTCTGCAGAAAATCTGCTGCATTTAGCTATCCAAGCAAAGTCATTGTCCATGACAACTCATGCCATTTGAACTTTGCATATTTTGATGTGTTTTATCTCTATGGGGAGCCTCATGTAAAAACAATACAGTAGAGTTTTTGTTTTAAGTGCAGTAACTAAACTTTTCTTTACAAAAAAAAATTAAATCTACCCCCAAAATACATCAAACATAGGAAATAACACATCTAAATGATGCAGCAAAACTACAATAATCATAGAAGCTTTTTATTGTGTATTTGTTGGTGACACCTGTATAAAACTTGTGAATAAAAAAATGCAGCATTTACCCTACATTTAAACGTGACCCAATAACCGTTCCTCTCATTATCTCAAAATCCTTCCTGGTTAAAACAAAAATTCTAAATGTCTGCATGTAATTTAACAGGTTTTGGATGCTGCAAACTTTGGAGACTTTCAAGCTTGATTTCAAACAGACTTTTACTGAATCAACTTCTACCCCTTGTTCTTCTGTATATTGTGTCTCACGATTTGCAAAGCTGTCAGTTACATGACTTGAGTGTTATTTCTGTTTGCAATGCTTGTCATGTTTTTCTTGTTTTCTTATGCTGTAGATCTTAAAAAGAAGGCCAAGACCACTCTTCAAACATTGTACATGCTATGTTGGGGTCATCTTAAGACAGTATAGCAATGTTTGCTGTATATTTCTGCTGCTTTTAAGTCATATTCTTTTCAACTACCAGAAAAAAATATTATGTGCAGAATGTGCTATGCTAACTTTTTTTTATGTGTAGGGCAACATTTGTCAGGTTTATTTATATGCATTGTTCCTGTGTCTATAGGCACCCATTCTGAAGGGTGTCTGCTAATAGGAGATTGTATGTACTGTAGGTGCGTAGGTGATTCATCAAGACTGATTCTCTTGCTGGTCTTAAATAGATGGTGTTTTGAAGCTGATTCATTTAAGGTACCTTCACACTGAACGATATCGCTAGCGATCCGTGACGTTGCAGCGTCCTGGCTAGCGATATCGTTCAGTTTGACACGCAGCAGCGATCAGGATCCTGCTGTGCTGTCGCTGGTCGCTGCAGAAAGTCCAGAACTTTATTTCATCGCTGGACTTCCTGCAGACATCGCTGAATCGGCGTGTGTGATGCCGATTCAGCGATGTCTTCACTGGTAACCAGGGTAAACATCGGGTTACTAAGCGCAGGGCTGCGCTTAGTAACCCGATGTTTACCCTGGTTACCAACGTAAACGTAAAAAAAACAAACACTACATACTTACCTTCAGCTGTCTGTCCCCGGCGCTCTGCTTCTCTGCACTGGCTGTGAGCGCCAGCCGGAAAGCACAGCGGTGACGTCACCGCTGTGCTTTCCGGCTGCTGTGCTCACAGTCCCAGGGACTATGTTATATAGACCATGCTTCTGCACAATCAGACACATCCATTACACAGGGGAACATTTCTAAGATTATCTCTGGTCAAGAAGATCATTTTAGCACATCCAGTTGTGGAACATATTTTTTATTCTAAGATCTATTAATTAACATTTACTTTGTTCATGGGAAAACTCCTTTCATGAATAAGGTAAAATACAAAGTGGTTTGTGCTCCCTGTGTGCCTTGTCACAAATATTACTCCAGCTCCACTTTGGCGAAGCTGGGGCAAGAATGGCGTGAAGACACCAAAGGTTGCATGTTACTGGGGCATCTTTGTATTTGCCCAAATATTGACTTTTCAAAGCTTTATTCACCAGAAATATGTCAAACAGGCTTTGATGAATGGCACCTTTTGTGTCTTCATGTTCCCTGTGCTGTGGCAGTGACAGGAGGTCCGCTTTTTATCCTCTCAGTGACATTTGCCCACACTTTGTACTCAACAGTTGGGTCCGTAAACATAAATCCCAATATCTTCGTGCTAAAGCAAATCATTCATTCTAAAAATTAATCTGTGGAGTGATCGTTTTAAATGTATTAAGTAAGATATCATCAAAGCTGCCAAGTAATCCCAAATCATGTGAAAGATTTAGGTCAGACTGGTAGATTTCCAGAACTAAATTTAGCAACTTAAAAGAAATCCAGTTAAATATCATAGACAGCCTCCAGCTGGACACAAGTCTTAAGTTTCCCTATTGTTCTCTGACAACAAGACCTATACATGTATTTATCTGTGAGAAAAACATCAATCAATTCTAAATTCCCCGACATTGTCCAAAATGTCCAAACATTAAAATGTATAAATCCTAATTTTTTAATGTAGCTTCATCTCAGCTCCATTTACTGATCGTCTAGAAGAAACAAAAGGACAGTTAAGTAAAATCATTCATTTTGTGTCTGGTTTTGTGTGAATGTCCGCATCTTTTGTGAGAAATAACATGAATGCTATAGTGTCACAATTTTCATGCACATCATTTCTTAAGAAAATTGGCATGCATAAATCACCGACCTGCACATTACGGCTTCCTTCAATTCTTGGCTACTATATTTAGAAGTAGACAGAGAGGAACCACTTTGCTGCTCTCAGAACCTGACATGTCATTTTGCTCTAAGTATCACCTGCCATTAACTGATAAAACAGGACACTCTGCTTGGTTATACAGCTAGGTGCATACCCTTACAATAAAAACAGTTATTTCACCCTTTGCAGAAAGAAATGGAAGAAAAACACACAAATGCATTGGTCAAAGCATCTGCATATATTATTATTATTATTATTATTATTTATTTATATAGCACCATTGATTCCATGGTGCTGTACATGAGAAGGGGTTACATACAAGTTACAGATATCACTTACAGTAAACAAACTAACAATGACGGACTGATACAGAGGGGCGAGGACCCTGCCCTTGCGGGCTTACATTCTACAGGATTATGGGGAAGGAGACAGTAGGTTGGGGGTTGCAGGAGCTCCGGTGTTGGTGAGGCGGTAGCTTCAATAGTGATGAGGCGGCAGCGGTGTCAGTGCAGGCTGTAGGCTTTCCTGAAGAGATGAGTTTTCAGGTTCCGTCTGAAGGATCCGACTGTGGTTGATAGTCGGACGTGTTGGGGCAGAGAGTTCCAGAGGATGGGGGATATTTGGGAGAAGTCTTGGAGGCGATTGGTTGAGGAGCGAATAAGTGTGGAAGAGAGAAGGAGGTCTTGGGAGGACCGGAGATTGCGTGAGGGAAGATATCGGGAGATTAGTTCAGAGATATATGGAGGAGACAGGTTATGGAGGGCTTTGTAGGTCAGTATTATTAATTTGAACTGGATACGCTGAGGGAATGGGAGCCAGTGAAGAGATTTGCAGAGGGAAGAAGCGGAGGAGTAGCGAGGAGAGAGATGGATTAGTCGGGCAGCAGAGTTAAGGATGGACTGGAGAGGTGCAAGGGTGTTAGCAGGGAGGCCACAGAAAAGGATGTTGCAGTAGTCAAGGCGGGAGATGATGAGGGCATGCACAAGCATTTTAGTAGATTGGGGGTTGAGGAAAGAACGGATCCTGGAGATATTTTTGAGCTGGAGGCGACAGGAGGTGGAAAGAGCTTGGATGTGTGGTTTGAAGGACAGGGCAGAGTTGAAGGTTACTCCGAGGCAGTGGACTTCGGGTACGGGGGAAAGCATGATGTCTGTTGTGAATTCTGTGGCAGAGCTCCCTCCTGTGGTCACAAGTGGTACTTCGGCTGATTCTCTCTGTGAGCTTCCGTTAGTGGAGGAGAGTGGTACTGCGGCTTCTGAGTTTCCTTCCTCAGGTGATGTGGTGAAGTTGTTAGGTGCTGCTCTATTTAACTCCACCTGGTGCTTTGATCCTGGCCTCCAGTCAATGTTCTAGTATTGGACCTGTTTCCTCCTGGATCGTTCCTGTGGCCTGCTGCTCTGCATAGCTAAGTTCTGCTTTGCTATTTTGTTTGCTGTTATTTACTGTCCAGCTTGTCTATTTGTTTTTCCTTGCTTGCTGGAAGCTCTGGGACGCAGAGGGTGTACCTCCGTGCCGTTAGTTCGGTATGGAGGGTCTTTTTGCCCCCTTTGCGTGGTTGTTTGTAGGGTTTTGTGTTGACCGCAAAGTTACCTTTCCTATCCTCGCTCTGTTTAGTAAGTCGGGCCTCACTTTGCTAAATCTATTTCATCTCTACGTTTGTCTTTTCATCTAACTCACAGTCATTATATGTGGGGGCTGCCTTTTCCTTTGGGGTATTTCTCTGAGGCAAGGTAGGCTTATTTTCTATCTTCAGGCTAGCTAGTTTCTCAGGCTGTGCCGAGTTGCATAGGGAGCGTTAGGCGCAATCCACGGCTGCCTTTAGTGTGGTTGGAGAGGATTAGGGATTGCGGTCAGCACAGTTCCCACGTCTCAGAGCTCATTCTATGTTTTTGGGTTATTGTCAAATCACTGTATGTGCTCTGACTTCTATGTCCATTGTGGTACTGAATTATCTCATCATAACAGTACTGGAGGCCAAAAGTACTAATGATTCTCAATAGAGGGAAAAAAGAAGTTCTGAGACCATTTTTTTTTCTCTGCACTGTGTTTTGCCTTTTTTTTCCCCTAGACATTTGGGTGGTTCAGTACACAGGTGTAGCGATGGACATTAAAGGTCTGTCTTCATGTGTGGATCAGCTCTCGGCAAGAGTACAAAAGATTCAAGACACTATTGATCAGAAATCTATGTTAGAACCAAGAATTCCTATTCCTGATTTGTTTTTTGGAGATAGAACTAAATTTCTGAGTTTCAAAAATAATTGTAAACTATTTCTGGCCTTGAAACCTCGCTCCTCTGGTGACCCAGTTCAACAAGTTTTGATCATTATTTCTTTTTTACGTGGCGACCCTCAGGACTGGGCATTTTCTCTTGCGCCAGGAGATCCTGCATTAAGTAATATCGAATAGCGTTTTTTCTGGCGCTCGGATTGCTGTACGATGAACCTAATACAGTGGATCAGGCAGAGAAGAATTTGCTGGCTCTGTGTCAGGCTCAGGATGATATAGAGGTATATTGTCAGAAATTTAGAAAGTGGTCCGTACTCACTCAATGGAATGAAGGTGTGCTCGCAGCTATTTTCAGAAAGGATCTCTCTGAAGCCCTTAAGGATGTCATGGTGGGATTTCCTATGCCTGCTGGTTTGAATGAGTCTATGTCTTTGGCTATTCAGATCGGTCGACGCTTGCGTGAGCGTAAATCTGTGCACCATTTGGCGGTATTACCTGAGCTTAAACCTGAGCCTATGCAGTGCGATAGGACTTTGACCAGAGTTGAACGGCAAGAACACAGACGTCTGAATGGGCTGTGTTTCTACTGTGGTTATTCCACTCATGCTATCTCTGATTGTCCTAAGCGCACTAAGCGGTTCGCTAGGTCTGCCACCATTGGTACGGTACAGTCAAAATTTCTTTTGTCCGTTACCTTAATCTGCTCTTTGTCATCGTATTCTGTCATGGCATTTGTGGATTCAGGCGCTGCCCTGAATTTGATGGACTTGGAGTATGCTAGGCGTTGTGGGTTTATCTTGGAGCCCTTGCAGTGTCCTATTCCATTGAGAGGAATTGATGCTACGCCTTTGGCCAAGAATAAGCCTCAGTACTGGACCCAGCTGACCATGTGCATGGCTCCTGCACATCAGGAGGTTATTCGCTTTCTGGTGTTGCATAATCTGCATGATGTGGTCGTGTTGGGGTTGCCATGGCTACAAGTCCATAATCCAGTATTAGATTGGAAATCCATGTCTGTGTCCAGCTGGGGTTGTCAGGGGTTACATGGTGATGTCCCATTTCTGACTATTTCGTCATCCACCCCTTCTGAGGTTCCAGAGTTCTTGTCTGATTACCGGGATGTATTTGATGAGCCCAAGTCCGATACCCTACCTCTGCATAGGGATTGTGATTGTGCTATCGATTTGATTCCTGGTAGTAAATTCCCAAAAGGTCGACTGTTTAATTTGTCTGTGCCTGAGCACGCCGCTATGCGGAGTTATGTGAAGGAGTCCTTGGAGAAGGGGCATATTCGCACATCATCGTCGCCATTAGGAGCAGGGTTCTTTTTTGTAGCCAAGAAGGATGGTTCGCTGAGACCTTGTATTGATTACGCCTTCTAAATAAGATCACGGTAAAATTTCAGTACCCCTTGCCATTGTTATCTGATTTGTTTGCTCGGATTAAGGGGGCCAGTTGGTTCACCAAGATAGATCTTCGTGGTGCGTATAATCTTGTGCGTATTAAGCGAGGCGATGAATGGAAAACTGCATTTAATACGCCCGAGGGCCATTTTGAGTATCTAGTAATGCCATTCGGACTTGCCAATGCTCCATCAGTGTTTCAGTCCTTTATGCATGACATCTTCCGAGAGTACCTGGATAAATTCCTGATTGTGTACTTGGATGACATTTTGATCTTCTCGGATGATTGGGAATCTCATGTGAAGCAGGTCAGAACGGTGTTTCAGTTCCTGCGTGCTAATTCTTTGTTTGTGAAGGGATCAAAGTGTCTCTTTGGTGTTCAGAAGGTTTTATTTTTGGGGTTCATCTTTTCCCCTTCTACTATCGAGATGGACCCTGTTAAGGTCCAAGCCATCCATGATTGGACTCAGCCAACATCTCTGATAAGTCTGCAAAAGTTCCTGGGCTTTGCTAATTTTTATCGTCGCTTCATCTGCAATTTTTCTAGTATTGCTAAACCATTGACCAATTTGACCAAGAAGGGTGCTGATGTGGTCAATTGGTCTTCTGCTGCTGTGGAGGCTTTTCAAGAGTTGAAGCGTCGTTTTTCTTCTGCCCCTGTGTTGTGTCAACCAGATGTTTCGCTTCCATTCCAGGTCGAGGTTGATGCTTCTGAGATTGGAGCAGGGGCTGTTTTGTCGCAGAGAAGTTCTGATTGCACGGTGATGAAACCATGCGCCTTCTTTTCTAGGAAGTTTTCGCCTGCTGAGCGTAATTATGATGTGGGCAATCGAGAGTTGCTGGCCATGAAGTGGGCATTCGAGGAGTGGCGTCATTGGCTTGAAGGAGCTAAGCATCGCGTACTGGTCTTGACTGATCATAAGAACTTGACTTATCTCGAGTCTGCCAAGCGGTTGAATCCCAGACAGGCTCGTTGGTCGCTGTTTTTTGCCCGTTTTGACTTTGTGATTTCGTACCTTCCGGGCTCTAAAAATGTGAAGGCGGATGCTCTGTCTAGGAGTTTTGTGCCTGACTCTCCGGGTTTATCTGAGCCGGCGGGTATCCTCAAAGATGGAGTAATTGTGTCTGCCATCTCCCCTGATTTGCGGCGAGTGCTGCAAAAATTTCAGGCTAATAAACCTGATCGTTGCCCAGCGGAGAAACTGTTTGTCCCTGATAGGTGGACGAATAAAGTTATCTCTGAGGTTCATTGTTCGGTGTTGGCTGGTCATCCTGGAATCTTTGGTACCAGAGAGTTGGTGGCTAGATCCTTTTGGTGGCCATCTCTATCGCGGGATGTGCGTTCTTTTGTGCAGTCCTGTGGGATTTGTGCTCGGGCTAAGCCCTGCTGTTCTCGTGCCAGTGGGTTGCTTTTACCCTTGCCGGTCCCGAAGAGGCCTTGGACACATATCTCTATGGATTTTATTTCAGATCTTCCCGTCTCTCAAAACATGTCAGTCATTTGGGTGGTCTGTGATCGCTTCTCTAAGATGGTCCATTTGGTACCCTTGTCTAAATTACCTTCCTCCTTTGATTTGGTGCCATTGTTCTTCCAGCATGTGGTTCGTTAACATGGCATTCCAGAGAATATCGTTTCTGACAGAGGTTCCCAGTTTGTTTCGAGGTTTTGGCGAGCCTTTTGTGGTAGGATGGGCATTGACTTGTCTTTCTCCTCGGCTTTCCATCCTCAGACTAATGGCCAGACCGAACGAACCAATCAGACCTTGGAAACATATCTGAGATGCTTTGTTTCTGCTGATCAGGATGACTGGGTGTCCTTTTTGCCTTTGGCTGAGTTCGCCCTTAATAATCGGGCCAGCTCGGCTACCTTGGTTTTGCCGTTTTTCTGCATCTCTGGGTTCCATCCTCGTTTCTCTTCAGTGCAGGTTGAGTCTTCGGACTGTCCTGGTGTGGATACTGTGGTGGACAGGTTGCAGCAGATTTGGACTCATGTAGTGGACAATTTGACCTTGTCCCAGGAGAAGGCTCAACGTTTCGCTAATCGCAGACGCTGTGTGGGTCCCCGACTTCGTGTTGGGGATTTGGTTTGGTTATCTTCTCGTCATATTCCTATGAAGGTTTCCTCTCCTAAGTTTAAACCTCGTTTCATTGGTCCGTATAGGATTTCTGAGGTTCTTAATCCTGTGTCTTTTCGTCTGACCCTTCCAGATTCTTTTTCCATACATAACGTGTTCCATAGGTCATTGTTGCGGAGATACGTGGCACCTATGGTTCCATCTGTTGATCCTCCTGCCCCGGTTTTGGTGGAGGGGGAGTTGGAGTATATTGTGGAGAAGATTTTGGATTCTCGTCTTTCAAGACGGAAACTCCAGTATCTGGTTAAGTGGAAGGGTTATGCTCAGGAAGATAATTCCTGGGTCTTTGCCTCTGATGTCCATGCTCCCGATCTTGTTCGTGCCTTTCATATGGCTCATCCTGGTCGTCCCGGGGGCTCTGGTGAGGGTTCGGTGACCCCTCCTCAAGGGGGGGTTCTATTGTGAATTCTGTGGCAGAGCTCCCTCCTGTGGTCACAAGTGGTACTTCGGCTGATTCTCTCTGTGAGCTTCCGTTAGTGGAGGAAAGTGGTACTGCGGCTTCTGAGTTTCCTTCCTCAGGTGATGTGGTGAAGTCGTTAGGTGCTGCTCTATTTAACTCCACCTGGTGCTTTGATCCTGGCCTCCAGTCAATGTTCTAGTATTGGACCTGTTTCCTCCTGGATCGTTCCTGTGGCCTGCTGCTCTGCATAGCTAAGTTCTGCTTTGCTATTTTGTTTGCTGTTTTTTACTGTCCAGCTTGTCTATTTGGTTTTCCTTGCTTGCTGGAAGCTCTGGGACGCAGAGGGTGTACCTCCGTGCCGTTAGTTCGGTATGGAGGGTCTTTTTGCCCCCTTTGCGTGGTTGTTTGTAGGGTTTTGTGTTGACCGCAAAGTTACCTTTCCTATCCTCGCTCTGTTTAGTAAGTCGGGCCTCACTTTGCTAAATCTATTTCATCTCTACTGTTATGATTAGGCAATTCAGTACCACAGTGAACATAGAGGTCAGAGCACATACAGTGATCTGACAATAATCCAAAAACAGAACGAGCTCTGAGACGTGGGAACTCTGTTGACCGCAATCCCTAATCCTATCCAACAACACTAGAGGCAGCCGTGAATTGCGCCTAACGCTACCTATGCAACTCGGCAAGCCTGAGAAACTAGCTAGCCTGAAGATAGAAAATAAGCCTACCTTGCCTCAGAGAAATACCTCAAAGGAAAAGGCAGCCCCCCACATATAATGACTGTGAGTAAGATGAAAAGACAAACGTAGAGATGAAATAGATTTAGCAAAGTGAGGCCCGACTTACTGAACAGAGCGAGGATAGGAAAGGTAACTTTGCGGTCAACACAAAACCCTAAAAACCACGCAAAGGGGGCAAAAAGACCCTCCGTACCGAACTAACGGCACGGAGGTACACCCTCTGCGTCCCAGAGCTTCCAGCAAACAAATAGATAAGCTGGACAGAAGAAAAGCAAACAAAATAGCAAAGGAAAACTTAGCTATGCAGAGCAGCAGGCCACAGGAACGATCCAGGAGGAAAACAAGTCCAATACTGGAACATAGACAGGAAGCCAGAATCAAAGCACTAGGTGGAGTTAAGTAGAGCAGCACCTAACGACCTCACCACATCACCTGAGGGAGGAAACTCAGAAGCCGCAGTACCACTTCCCTCCACCAACGGAAGCTTACAGAGAGAATCAGCCGAAGTACCACTTGTGACCACAGGAGGGAGCTCTGCCACAGAATTCACAACAGTACCCCCCCTTGAGGAGGGGTCACCGAACCCTCACCAGAGCCCCCAGGCCGACCAGGATGAGCCACATGAAAGGCACGAACAAGATCGGGAGCATGGACATCAGAGGCAAAGACCCAGGAATTATCTTCCTGAGCATAACCCTTCCACTTAACCAGATACTGGAGTTTCCGTCTTGAAACACGAGAATCCAAAATCTTCTCCACAATATACTCCAACTCCCCCTCCACCAAAACCGGGGCAGGAGGATCAACAGATGGAACCATAGGTGCCACGTATCTCCGCAACAATGACCTATGGAATACGTTATGTATGGAAAAAGAATCTGGAAGGGTCAGACGAAAAGACACAGGATTAAGAACCTCAGAAATCCTATACGGACCAATGAAACGAGGTTTAAACTTAGGAGAGGAAACCTTCATAGGAATATGACGAGAAGATAACCAAACCAGATCCCCAACACGAAGTCGGGGACCCACACAGCGTCTGCGATTAGCAAAACGTTGAGCCTTCTCCTGGGACAAGGTCAAATTGTCCACTACCTGAGTCCAAATCTGCTGCAATCTGTCCACAACAGTATCCACACCAGGACAGTCCGAAGACTCAACCTGTCCTGACGAGAAACGAGGATGGAACCCATAGTTGCAGAAAAATGGCGAAACCAAGGTAGCCGAGCTAGCCCGATTATTAAGGGCGAACTCAGCCAAAGGCAAAAAGGACACCCAGTCATCCTGATCAGCAGAAACAAAACATCTCAGATATGTTTCCAAGGTCTGATTGGTTCGTTCGGTCTGGCCATTAGTCTGAGGATGGAAAGCTGAGGAAAAAGACAAGTCAATGCCCATCCTACCACAAAAGGCTCGCCAAAACCTCGAAACAAACTGGGAACCTCTGTCAGAAACGATATTCTCTGGAATGCCATGTAAACGAACCACATGCTGGAAGAACAATGGCACCAAATCAGAGGAGGAATGCAATTTAGACAAGGGTACCAAATGGACCATCTTAGAAAAGCGATCACAGACCACCCAAATGACTGACATCTTTTGAGAAACGGGAAGATCTGAAATAAAATCCATAGAGATATGTGTCCAAGGCCTCTTCGGGACTGGCAAGGGCAAAAGCAACCCACTGGCACGAGAACAGCAGGGCTTAGCCCGAGCACAAATCCCACAGGACTGCACAAACGTACGCACATCCCGCGACAGAGATGGCCACCAAAAGGATCTAGCCACTAACTCTCTGGTACCAAAGATTCCAGGATGACCAGCCAAGACCAAACAATGAACCTCAGAGAACTTTATTCGTCCACCTATCAGGGACAAACAGTTTCTCCACTGGACAACGATCAGGTTTATTAGCCTGTAAATTTGGCAGCACTCGCCGCAAATCAGGGGAGATGGCAGACACAATTACTCCCTCTTTGAGGATACCCGCCGGCTCAGATACACCCGGAGAGTCGGGCACAAAACTCCAAGACAGAGCATCTGCCTTCACATTTTTAGAGCCCGGAAGGTATGAAATCACAAAGTCAAAACGGGCAAAAAACAACGACCAACGAGCTTGTCTAGGATTCAACCGCTTGGCGGACTCGAGATAAGTCAAGTTCTTATGATCAGTCAAGACCACCACGCGATGCTTAGCTCCTTCAAGCCAATGACGCCACTCCTCGAATGCCCACTTCATGGCCAGCAACTCTCGGTTGCCCACATCATAATTTCGCTCAGCAGGCGAAAACTTCCTGGAATAGAAGGCGCACGGTTTCATCACTGAGCAATCAGAACCTCTCTGCGACAAAACAGCCCCTGCTCCAATCTCAGAAGCATCAACCTCGACCTGGAACGGAAGCGAAACATCTGGTTGACACAACACAGGGGCAGAAGAAAAACGACGCTTCAACTCTTGAAAAGCTTCCACAGCAGCAGAAGACCAATTGACCACATCAGCACCCTTCTTGGTCAAATCGGTCAATGGTTTAGCAATACTAGAAAAATTGCAGATGAAGCGACGATAAAAATTAGCAAAGCCCAGGAACTTTTGCAGACTTTTCAGAGATGTCGGCTGAGTCCAATCATGGATGGCTTGGACCTTAACAGGATCCATCTCGATAGTAGAAGGGGAAAAGATGAACCCCAAAAATGAAACCTTCTGCACACCAAAGAGACACTTTGATCCCTTCACAAACAAAGAATTAGCACGCAGGACCTGAAAAACCGTTCTGACCTGCTTCACATGAGACTGCCAATCATCCGAGAAGATTAAAATGTCATCCAAGTACACAATCAGGAATTTATCCAGGTACTCTCGGAAGATGTCATGCATAAATGACTGAAACACTGATGGAGCATTGGCAAGTCCGAATGGCATTACTAGATACTCAAAATGACCCTCGGGCGTATTAAATGCAGTTTTCCATTCATCGCCTCGCTTAATTCGCACAAGATTATACGCACCACGAAGATCTATCTTGGTGAACCAACTAGCCCCCTTAATCCGAGCAAACAAATCAGATAACAACGGCAAGGGGTACTGAAATTTAACCGTGATCTTATTTAGAAGGCGGTAATCTATACAAGGTCTCAGCGAACCATCCTTCTTGGCTACAAAAAAGAACCCTGCTCCTAATGGCGACGATGACGGGCGAATATGCCCCTTCTCCAGGGACTCCTTCACATAACTGCGCATAGCGGCGTGCTCAGGCACAGATAAATTAAACAATCGGCCTTTTGGGAGCTTACTACCAGGAATCAAATTGATAGCACAATCACAATCCCTATGCGGAGGTAGGGCATCGGACTTGGGCTCATCAAATACATCCTGGTAATCAGACAAGAACTCTGGAACCTCAGAAGGGGTGGATGACGAAATTGACAGAAATGGAACATCACCATGTACCCCCTGACAACCCCAGCTGGACACCGACATGGATTTCCAATCTAATACTGGATTATGGACTTGTAGCCATGGCAACCCCAACACGACCACATCATGCAGATTATGCAACACCAGAAAGCGAATAACCTCCTGATGTGCAGGAGCCATGCACATGGTCAGCTGGGTCCAGTACTGAGGCTTATTCTTGGCCAAAGGCGTAGCATCAATTCCTCTCAATGGAATAGGACACTGCAAGGGCTCCAAGAAAAACCCACAATGCTTAGCATACTCCAAGTCCATCAAATTCAGGGCAGCGCCTGAATCCACAAATGCCATGACAGAATACGATGACAAAGAGCAGATCAAGGTAACGGACAGAAGAAATTTTGACTGTACTGTACCAATGGTGGCAGACCTAGCGAACCGCTTAGTGCGCTTAGGACAATCAGAGATAGCATGAGTGGAGCCACCACAGTAGAAACACAGCCCATTCAGACGTCTGTGTTCTTGCCGTTCAACTCTGGTCAAAGTCCTATCGCACTGCATAGGCTCAGGTTTAAGCTCAGGTAATACCGCCAAATGGTGCACAGATTTACGCTCACGCAAGCGTCGACCAATCTGAATGACCAAAGACATAGACTCATTCAAACCAGCAGGCATAGGAAATCCCACCATGACATCCTTAAGGGCTTCAGAGAGACCCTTTCTGAACATAGCTGCCAGCGCAGATTCATTCCATTGAGTGAGCACGGACCACTTTCTAAATTTCTGACAATATACCTCTATCTCATCCTGACCCTGACAAAGAGCCAGCAAATTTTTTTCTGCCTGATCCACAGAATTAGGCTCATCGTACAGCAATCCGAGCGCCAGGAAAAACGCATCGATATTACTTAATGCAGGATCTCCCGGCGCAAGAGAAAATGCCCAGTCCTGAGGGTCGCCACGCAAAAAAGAAATAATGATCAGAACCTGTTGAACTGGATCACCAGAGGAGCGAGGTTTCAAGGCCAGAAATAGTTTACAATTATTTTTGAAACTCAGAAACTTAGTTCTATCACCAAAAAGCAAATCAGGAATAGGAATTCTTGGTTCTAACATAGATTTCTGATCAATAGTGTCTTGAATCTTTTGTACTCTTGCCGAGAGCTGATCCACACATGAAGACAGACTTCTAATGTCCATTGCTACACCTGTGTCCAGAACCACCCAAATGTCTAGGGGAAAAAAAAGGCAAAACACAGTGCAGAGAAAAAAAAATGGTCTCAGAACTTCTTTTTTCCCTCTATTGAGAATCATTAGTACTTTGGCTTCCTGTACTGTTATGATTAGGCAATTCAGTACCACAGTGAACATAGAGGTCAGAGCACATACAGTGATCTGACAATAATCCAAAAACATAGAACGAGCTCTGAGACGTGAGAACTCTGTTGACCGCAATCCCTAATCCTATCCAACAACACTAGAGGCAGCCGTGGATTGCGCCTAACGCTACCTATGCAACTCGGCAAGCCTGAGAAACTAGCTAGCCTGAAGATAGAAAATAAGCCTACCTTGCCTCAGAGAAATACCCCAAAGGAAAAGGCAGCCCCCCACATATAATGACTGTGAGTAAGATGAAAAGACAAACGTAGAGATGAAATAGATTTAGCAAAGTGAGGCCCGACTTACTGAACAGAGCGAGGATAGGAAAGGTAACTTTGCGGTCAACACAAAACCCTAAAAACCACGCAAAGGGGGCAAAAAGACCCTCCGTACCGAACTAACGGCACGGAGGTACACCCTCTGCGTCCCAGAGCTTCCAGCAAACAAATAGATAAGCTGGACAGAAGAAAAGCAAACAAAATAGTAAAGGAAAACTTAGCTATGCAGAGCAGTAGGCCACAGGAACGATCCAGGAGGAAAACAAGTCCAATACTGGAACATAGACAGGAAGCCAGAATCAAAGCACTAGGTGGAGTTAAGTAGAGCAGCACCTAACGACCTCACCACATCACCTGAGGGAGGAAACTCAGAAGCCGCAGTACCACTTCCCTCCACCAACGGAAGCTTACAGAGAGAATCAGCCGAAGTACCACTTGTGACCACAGGAGGGAGCTCTGCCACAGAATTCACAACACTCTACGTTTGTCTTTTCATCTAACTCACAGTCATTATATGTGGGGGCTGCCTTTTCCTTTGGGGTATTTCTCTGAGGCAAGGTAGGCTTATTTTCTATCTTCAGGCTAGCTAGTTTCTCAGGCTGTGCCGAGTTGCATAGGGAGCGTTAGGCGCAATCCACGGCTGCCTTTAGTGTGGTTGGAGAGGATTAGGGATTGCGGTCAGCAGAGTTCCCCCGTCTCAGAGCTCGTTCTATGTTTTTGGGTTATTGTCAGATCACTGTATGTGCTCTGACTTCTATGTCCATTGTGGTACTGAATTATCTCATCATAACAGATGTCATTGACTGCGATAGATAGGACAGGTAAGGAAGATTTGTGGGATGGAGGAAAGATGATGAGTTCAGATTTGTCCACTTTGAGTTTGAGGAAGCGAGAGGAGAAGGAGGATATGGCTGATAGGCACTCTGGGATTCTGGATAGCAGAGCGGTGACGTCTGGGCCAGAGAGGTATATCTGAGTGTCATCAGCATAGAGGTGGTACTGGAATCCATGGGACTTTATGAGTTGTCCTAAGCCAAGTGTATAGATTGAGAAGAGTAGGGGTCCTAGAACAGAGCCTTGGGGGACTCCAACAGAGAGAGGGTGGGATGAGGAGGTAGTATGGGAGTGGGAGACGCTGAATGTGCGGTTGGAAAGGTACGAGGCAATCCAGGATAGGGCGAGGTCTTTGATGCCAAAGGAGGAGAGGATCTGTAGTAGGAGGCAGTGGTCAACTGTGTCGAAAGCAGAGGACAGGTCTAGAAGGAGGAGTACAGAGTATTGTCCAGTAGCTTTGGCGGTAAGTAAAGCGTTAGTGATTTTGGTCAGGGCAGTCTCAGTTGAGTGATGGGGGCGGAAACCAGATTGTAGATTGTCGAACAACAAGTTAGATGAGAGGTGGGAGGAGAGTTCAGCATGGACATGCTGCTCCGGGAGTTTGGAAGCGAATGGGAGCAGCGATATTGGGCGATAGCTGGACATAGCAGTTGGATCGTGGGTTGGCTTTTTAAGGATAGGCGTGATTGTGGCATGTTTGAACGCAGAGGGGAAGGTGCCAGAATTTAGTGATAGGTTGAAGAGGTGGGTTAGGGATGGGGTAAGTGTGGTGGTGAGGTTGGGGAGGAGGTGGGATGGGATGGCGTTGAGCGCACAGGTGGTGAGGTGCGATTTGGAGAGGAGAAAATTAAGCCCCCCTTCAGTGATGTTGGATAGGGAGGTTATGAGGTTTGGGCATTGGTCTGGTATACAAAGGGGTTGTGGTGGTTGAACAATAAAGACTTGCCTTGTCTGGTCGATCTTATTTTTAAAGTGTGTGGCAAAGTCCTCAGCAGAGATGAGGGAGGTTGGAGGGGGCAGTGGGGGCGGAGGAGGGAGTTAAAGGTTTTGAATAACTGTTTGGGGTTGTAGGATAGGGAAGATACGAGGGTTGTGAAGTAGGGCTGTTTAGCAGAGGTGAGTGCAGATTTAAAAGCGAGTGTTGCTAGTTTGAATAAAGTGAAGTCATCTAGCGAGTGTGTTTTCTTCCAACGCCGCTCCGCAACCCTGGACACTTGCCAGAGCTTTTTGGTGGTGTTATTGTGCCAAGGTTGTCTATTGATACGTTGCACTCTGCCATGGATGAGAGGGGCAACCGTGTCAATAGCTGATGCGAGAGTGGCATTGTAGAAAGCAGTGGCAGTGTCTGTGTCGTGGAGTGAGGATATGGATGCCAGTAGTAGGATGGAGTCAGAGAGTGTGTGGGTGTGTGGGTGTCTAGGTGTGCAAGGTTTCTGCGTGGGTGCGCATGTTGCTGGACATGGATGACCGGTGAGGAGGATGGAGATGAGAAGGTGAGCAGATGGTGGTCGGATAGAGGGAGAGGGGAGGTGGTGAAGTTAGATAGAGAGCAGAGACGGGTGAATACCAGGTCTAGTGTATGCCCGTCTGTGTGGGTGGCTGCGGAGGACCACTGAGTAAGTCCAAAGGATGAGGTAAGGGACAGAAGTTTGGAGGCTGTTGACTGAAGGGTATCAATGGGGATGTTGAAGTCACCCATGATGATGGTGGGAATGTCAGCAGAGAGAAAGTGAAGAAGCCAGGTGGAGAATTGGTCAATAAAGGCAGTGGCAGGGCCCGGAGGTCGGTATATGATGGCCACTTGGAGGTTGGAGGGAGAGTAGATGCGGACAGAATGGACTTCAAAAGAGGGGAGGATAAGGGAGGGAAGAGGTGGGATTGGGTTAAAGGTGCAGTTTGAAGAAAGGAGAAGACCCACTCCTCCACCATGTTTGTTGCCGGGTAGAGGGGTGTGGTTGAAGTGGAGGCCTCCGTAACACAGCACAGCAGGGGAGGCGGTGTCAGAGGGTGTTAGCCATGTTTCTGTGAGGCCAAGGAAGGCAAGATTGCGGGAGAGAAAAAGATTGTGAGTCACATGAAGCTTATTCCAGATTGAGCGGGCATTCCAGAGTGCTCCAGAGAGAGGGAGCAGGGGGGTGGGTGTCAGGGGCATGGGTTTTATGTTGGAAAGATTGCGGTAGTTCATGTTGGATAGGGAGCGATAGGAGGGAGTAGTAATGGGAGGTATGAGATGTGGGGGTCCAGGGATGGGAGATATGTCTCCAGCAGTGAGGAGAAGCAGAGAGAGAGCAGGTGGAAGAAAGAGAGTGGCCGACTTGTTTTATGTATTTTTAGGACAGATTTGAGGTTGAGGAGCAGGTCAATAGAGGACAGGTGGGGAGGTAAGAGGGAGGGGGAGATGATTACTAGGTTAGAGAGTGCTGGGATTTGTGATAGCGAAGGAGAGAGAGGACTAGTGGAGCAAACACTGTAGGGGCATATGCAAACACGGTGAAGGAGTAAGATGGGTTAATAGAAAAGCTAGATCCAAGTAATAAGAAGTGCTTACTCAGAAGACGTACCCAGAAGAAACAGATACATGGAGTGGGGTCCTGACTCCTGCCGTGAATAACTGCCGCGTCTGTATGCTTAGCTGCTGTGATGCTTTGCTGCAGGGATGCGCATGCCCGACCCCACACGCGAGTCCCCCTTAAGATGCTACTAAATTTATAGGACTGACTAAAGGATCAGGTGAGAGGGATTGTGGGTCCTTATTTGGGATAAATTAGCAATTGACCAACACCCCAGGGGAGGTTATATGATCAAAGGCACTGAGCCTGGCTGCAAACATATGCTCTAACACCTTGAACATGATAATATCTCCTGTGACCCCAGCATGGATGGACAGCAGTAAGTAATACAATGCAACAAATGAATTTAGCAAACATTCAACAGGCACATTAAAGGGGAAGGTGCAGGATGATAGGCGGCAGATTACAGCAAGTAGTAGAGATGTTTGTACCATTAAAGGGGAAGGTGCAGGATGATAGGCGGCAGATAACAGCGAGTAGTAGAGATGTTTGTACCATTAAAGGGGAAGGTGCAGGATGATAGGCGGCAGATAACAGCGAGTAGTAGAGATGTTTGTACCATCAAAGGGAAAGGTGCAGGATGATAGCGGGCAGATAACAGCGAATAGTAGAAATGTTTGTACCATTAAAGGGGAAGGTGCAGGATGATAGGCGGCAGATAACAGCAAGTAGTAGAGATGTTTGTACCATTAAAGGGGAAGGTGAAGGATGATAGGCGGCAGATAACAGCGAGTAGTAGAGATGTTTGTACTTGTATGAAGAGAGGAGATGGATGTTAATTCCTGGCCGTTTAAATAACTGCGGCATCTGTATGCTTAGCTGCCGTGATGCTTTTCTGCAGGGATGCGCGTGCCTGACCCCACACGCGTGTCCCCGTTAAGATGCTACAAAATTTTACAGGATACCACATAATAAATCATATCTGAAAAATAGAAAAAAAAGTGACACTAAATATGTCTTTGTTCACTGACCCATGTTGACACCAGGCTCAGTCCCATTGGGTTTCTGTAGCTTTTTGGTGGGGAAAATAAGTATAGTCTTCTGCACCAACCATGTAGACTAAACTGGAAGCCAGACAGACCCAATAAGAGCCATTAGTATATGTCAGGATATATTAGGAGCCATTTCACAGTAAAAGCTTTTTATACTCATGAGAATACAAGCAAACAATTATGTTTATAAATATTCTTTTTAAAGGGCCAGTTCAGTTCCAAACACTAAAATCCTGTTAAGCAATTCTGACTTTCTAGAGCATTTCCGTCTCCACCTCTACTCAAGATCCTTGAATCTATTCAACATGAAGTTCAGAAACTCCAACGCTGGGAAATTTGTCAGGCATTAAGATACCGTCACACTCGGCGACACTGCAGCGATATAGACAACGAGCCGATCGCTGGAGCGTCGCTGTTTAGGTCGCTGTAGAGACATCAAACACAGCAACTCCAGAAAGATGCAGGAGCGATAAAGTGTCACTTATCGTTGTAGCTGGTTGTTAGCTCCATGTTAAAACGTTGCTGGCATCATTGCTTTTGCTGTCAAACACGACGATACATGCCGACCTGATGACCAAATAAAGTTCGGGACTGCTAGCCCCGACCAGTGATGGCACAGCGGGATCCAGATCGCTGCTGCGTGTCAAACACAACGAGATCGCTATCCAGGACGCTGCAACGTCATGGATCGTTGTCGTTTTCATTGCAAAGTTGCTGAGTGTGACGGTACCTTTAGGCTATGTTAACAAGTTGTGTTTTTGCTGCTTTTTTATCCAAATTTTAATCTGCGTTTTACAGTACCAGCATTTCAGAAATCTCATGCACACACATTGGTTTTATTTTCCTGACTGATTTGTAAAACTGCTACTCTTTTGAAAACTTCATCATATCACTGATTTCAATGCTGTTTCTGCATATTTTCAAAATTTTTTCACCCATAGGAAACATTGGGTGAGTACGAAAACACAGCAAAAAAACCCTCAGGTATCAGTTTTAGGTGCAAAATCCAAAGGAAGTTAAATCATGCTTTTTTGGGGAGCCAGCTTTATCTACATGCACAAGAGACAACAAAAACGCAGCACCAAAAATGCTGGATAATCGCACCATTAAAACACAGCAAAACCTTAGCAAAATTGGCTTTTTGTAAGCAACTTCTTTACTGACAAAAAAGCAGGTTTTGCCAGTGGAAAAAATGAAGCAAAAATGCAACATGTGAACATTGTAGAGCAGTGAGGGGCATCATATGCGAAGGTCGCTATGTATCCCTCCCTATTAAACCACTGGAGTACTTTGTGTTCACAGCAGGACGCCTGTGAGTCACAAGGCAAAATAAAAGAAAAAATGGATTGGATCCAAGTAGTGACTCAGTCAGATTTTTAGGAAAACCTGTGAAGGGCTTTTATTGATGGCTATGTGCACACGTTACGTATTTTGCTGCGGATCCACAGCGGATCTGCAGCTGCGGGTCCGCAGCAACTTTCCATGCATTTACAGTACAATGTAAACCTATGGAACCAGCAAATCCGCCTGTAACTTACCTGTGGCACCTATCAGGTGTTGGCAATAACTAAATCACACTTGCAGCCAGTTGACATGGATTAAAGTTGACTCAACCTCTGTCCTGTGTCCTTGTGTGTACCACATTGAGCATGGAGAAAAGAAAGAAGACCAAAGAACTGCCTGAGGACTTGAGAAACCAAAATGTGAGGAAGCATGAGCAATCTCAAGGCTACAAGTCCATCTCCAAAGACCTGAATGTTCCTGTGTCTACCGTGCGCAGTGTCATCAAGAAGTTTAAAGCCCATGGCACTGTGGCTAACCTCCCCAGATGTGGACGGAAAAGAAAAATTGACAAGAGATTTCAACGCAAGATTGTGCGGATAAAGAACATCGACTAACATCCAAACAAGTTCAAGCTGCCCTGCAGTCCGAGGGTACAACAGTGTCATCCCGTACTATCCGTCGGCGTCTGAATGAAAAGGGATTGTATGGTAGGAGACTCAGGAAGACCCCACTACTTACCCTGAGATATAAAAAAGCCAGGCTGGAGCTTGCCAAAACTTTCCTGAAAAAGCCTAAAATCTTTTGGAAGAAGGTTCTCTGGTCAGATGAGACAAAAGTAGAGCTTTTTGGGCAAAGGCATCAACATAGAGTTTACAGGAGAAAAAAAGAGGAAATTCAAAGAAAAGAACACGGTCCCTACAGTCAAACATGGCAGAGTTTCCCTGATGTTTTGGGGTTGCTTTGCTGCCTCTGGCACTGGACTGCTTGACCGTGTGCATGGCATTATGAAGTCTGAAGACTACCAACAAATTTTGCAGCATAATATGGGGCCCAGTGTGAGAAAGCTGGGTCTCCCTCAGAGGTCATGGGTCTTCCAGCAGGACAATGACACAAAACACACTTCAAAAAGCACTAGAAAATGGTTTGAGAGAAAGCACTGGAGACTTCTAAGGTGGCCAGCAATGAGTCCAGACCTGAATCCCATAGAACACCTGTGGAGAGATGTAAAAATGGCAGTTTGGAGAAGGCACCCTTCAAATATTAGGGACCTGGAGCAGCTTGCCGAAGAAGAATGGTCTAAAATTCCAGCAGAGCATTGTAAGAAACTCATTGACGGTTACCGGAAGCCGTTGGTCGCAGTTATTTTTGCTAAAAGTTGTGCAACCACGTATTAGGCTGAGGGTGCCAATACTTTTGTCTGGCCCATTTTTGGAGTTTTGTGTGAAATGATCAATGTTTTGCTTTTTGCTTCATTCTCTTTTGTGTTTTTTCATTTAAGACAAATTAAATGAAGATAATAATACCAAAGAATTTGTGACTGCAATCATTTTCAGGAAGAAACTGAGTATTATCTGACAGAATTGCAGGGGTGTCAATACTTTTGGCCACAACTGTATATACAGTACGGCAGAGTATCTACTGGCAACTGCCAAACACAAATGATACTAGCGCATGGCCGTGTGGCCATGCGAACCTTTTATAGCTGTAGCAGTTCAGAACCTTCCTAGTGGACCAATAGGAGCTGCTACAGGACCTGAGCGTGTGACCCCGACCTCCAATGAGAGGCCTTCCCTTGGGCATGCTCAGGAGGAGAAAAGCGGACTTAGTCCCAGGAGCGCCTGCTCGCCGCTGAACAGTACTGGTTATAATGGCTGGACCTGGAAGGGCAGCAGTAATCAAACGTGCAGTATCTGTCTGAACCAGGCGCTGGGACCGACGTCTCCGCTGAGCAGGCTCAACTGCAGCTGGAGAAGAATGGGAGACCGCAGCAGACATTGCTCGAGATTCCCCCTGTGCAGGGGCAGGAACTCGATGCCTAACAGACTGGGCCTATAAAATGTAATCAATATTTGTCTAAGGAATTTGAACCTATGATAGATATACCCCAAGAAGGTACATTCCATGCCTCTAATGTCTCATTCAGGTTTTGCGTTTTTCACAGATACAACACATACCTATTGTTGTCTATGAGCATTTTCACATGTTCAATTTACAGACTGAAGGCAGCCATTTACTTTTAGACATTGCATAGCATAAGAGTTCATAGCCTTTTTTGTTCATAGCCTTTTATGTTCCAAATTAATTAAAGAAAAATCTGCATTCACTCTCTGACTGCAGACTTATGAATCCTCTCAGCGCACGCACTGTCCTTCACTGGGATTCACTGGTTTCTGAGCTGGTACCGTAGTTATACATACTCCCGACCAGAGCCCATCCAGTGGGTGCAGCCTCGCTCCATACATAGCCATCCAGATGGCGAAGACTTGTTTCATACAAGTGTATGGATGCAAGGCTGCGCCCACTGACCGGGAGTATGTATAACTCATTCAATGTATGTAAACTGTAAAGCGCTGCGGAATATGTTAGCGCTATATAAAAATAAAGATTATTATTATTATTATATTCATACCCTCTGGTCTCAGCTCATAAATCAGTGAATCCCAGTAGTGCAAATTGCGTGCCCTGGGGTATTTATAAGTCTGCAGTCACACTGAGTGACTGCAGACTTATTGATTTGGACGGGACAACCTCTATGTGAATAACAGAGTATTCACAAAACCACTCATACAGGAATAAAGTACAAATCAATTTTATTAGATATGATAAAGTAAAAATACATGTTAGGATAGGTGAAAGCCTACACAGGTATCAGAGTCATACAGATATTGAAATCCAAGAAAAGTAAATCCCATACAGTATGTCTATCAATAATCAAATGCTAATGCATATAATGAGGGAGCACATCCGAAATCTTGATCTCAAGTGTATTGCTGGTTACCCATGGAATAATGTGAAGACCAACATGACCATCCTCAAAAACTAAAGTGTTAACGCCTAAAATTATAGTATTATTATAATTAGGGTTGAGCGAAACGGGTCGGCCATTTTCAGAAGTCGCCGACTTTTGGCAAAGTCAGGTTTCATGAAACCCGACCCGACCCCTGTGTGGGGTCGGCCATGAAGTCGGCGATCTTCTGAATCTGGTATCGGAATTCCGATCCCGAGTTCCGATATGTTTGCAATATCGGAAATCGGTATCGGAATCCATATTTAAGTGTAAAATAAAGAATTAAAATAAAAAATATCGCTATACTTACCCTCTGACGCGCCCTTGTACTAACCGGCAGCCTTTCTTCCTTCGAATCAGCGCTTGCAGGACCTTGCGGTGACCTTGTGATTGGTCGCGCGACCGCCCATGTGACCGCTCGCGCGACCAATCACAAGCCGCGACGTCACCGCAAGGTCCTGCAAGCGCTAATTCTTAGGAAGGAAGGCTGCCGGAGAGAAGCAGGGCGCGTCCGAGGGTGAGTATATACCTAATAGGATTGTGATTGGTCGCGCGAGCGGTCACATGGGCGGTCGCGCGACCAATCACAAGCCGCGACATCACCACAAGGTCCTGCAAGCGCTGATTCGAAGGAAGGAAGATTCCCGGTTAGTACCAGGGCACGTCCGAGGGGGAGTATAGCGATATTTTTTATTTTAATTCTTTATTTTACACTTAAATATGGATCGCAGGGCCTGAAGGAGAGTTTCCTCTCCTTCAGACCCTGGGAACCATTGGAAACCCAATGCACTGCATTGGGTTTCGAGTTTCGGCCGACCCCGACTTTTTTATAGGATCGGCCGATTTCACTCGACCCGACTTTTGAAAAAGTCGGGTTTCGTGAAACCCGACCCGATCCTATAAAAGTAAAAGTCGCTCAACCCTAATTATAATAATACATAACTGATTTAGTCTAAAGTTCTTTTTAGAGATAGACAGATCCATCAGTATTGATTACAGCCTACACTAAAATCACTGATATTTGTCCAATATTTTTCCTATTTTGCTCAATTCCTGTTTGTGAATATCCAATATGGTGGGTAATTTGCCACATTTTCTCCTTGACAACTGTTTTCCCACGAGTACAATATCCCACTTGGCTTTTTCATTTATCAGATCACCTTGACTACTTGTCTTCAGTTTGACTGCTGAGCCATTGACATATTGGATGTATGCTGCTGGTAATGATTTCTCCTGTATTCTCATGTTAATCATGTGTTTCTAAGGTTAGTGACATTTTGTTTCTGACATATAGACTGAAACGTCTGTCCTCATCAGAAAAAATTCAGAAAATAAATCAACTTTTAACCTTTGTTTTCTGAAACGACCCTCAGTAAAAATGTTGATAACTACCTCTTATTTAATGTTTTCTTATCTTGAAACGAATAACCTCGTCATCTTTAAAAATCCAAGGAAACCAAGCAGTTATGTCATCCATTTATGTCCATATTCTTGTGGCACTGTACAGAGGCTACAATTACAGAAGAGTTGATCTGCTGAAATTGAATTTTGTGAGATTTGCTCGAAATCGGCAGGAAACTTGATTCGCCTCGAAAATATTAAGTGCACACCTGTGGTCTAACAATAGTCAGTTGGTGCAAAATTTGGACCTGAGACCCCCTTGCATGTTAGTTAGATGTATGGGCCCTTATAGTGCTCTAAATCATTTAAAGGCATATGTGTTCACCCATTCTTTATCTATCAATTGGCCCCTTCCAGGTAAAAATGCTCCCCATCCTGTCAGGTATAAAAGGTGGTCCAAAAGTACGTGGACAGTATGTGTAATAGGGTTATGAAGGGGGAGATTTATCAAACATGGTGTAAAGTGAAACTGACTCAGTTGCCCTTAGCAACCAATTCCACTTTTCATTCTTCATAGACTCTTTGGAAAATGAAAGGTAGAATCTGATTGGTTGCTAAGGGCAGCTGAGTCAGTCTCACTTTACACCATGTTTGATAAATCTCCCCCTTCATAACCCTATTACACATACTGTTCACCTACTTTTGGACCACACTGTATATGTCCACCATCCTGTGCCCCTTTCTGGTATACATGAGACCAATCCTGAGTCCCTTCCTGGCATATATGTCTCCCATTTTGGTATATGTGTCCAACTTCCTGGTATAATATGTCCCCCATTCTGGTATATATGTTCATCATCCTTGTCCCCTTCCTTGTATACATGTTTCCCATCCTGGGCCTCTTCCTGGTATATATGTCCTCATTCTGGTATACATGTCCCCCTTCCTACTGCACAGGTCCCACTTCCTGGTATATATGTTCCCTATCTTGGGCCCCTTGCTGATATATATGTCCCCCTTCCTAGTATACTGTATATGTTCTCTTTCTTTGGACTTTTACTGGTATATATGTCCCCTGCTCTGCCTCTGCATAAAAAAATCAAAACCATTCTTCTCATCTTCCTCCAATCCCACAACATACAGCATCCTATTCTATATCCAGCACAGATGCTGGCAGCTGACATTGGGTTGTCTGCTATGGCGATTCATGATGTCACTGCCATGCAACGCCAATGCCTGGCACACCAACATCATCTGCCGATCTATGATTGGCTGGCAGCGTGTATTGCAACTTAGGGAGACAGAAAGTCCTTGCCCTGTAATACACTTCAGCTGGATGTGTGTTCAAGGAAAACATCTTTGCTCGGCCCTCCGCATACCTCTACTGCTATTACCGGTGCTACAATTGGTTCTTCTGTCTTCTATGTTTTATGTAATTCTGCTCCCTGGCTTCTAGCATCATTGTTCAACACTAAGCCACTATCCATAACATGGGGCACAGCACACATCAATGACATTAATTACATATGCTGACTGTGTGCAAAGCACCACACTCCATTGTGGCCCATGCAATGGCATAGGCCTAGTGCAAACATGTCAATGCTGTAGATATGGAAAAAGAAGAAAGTAAATGATAGATTGCAGAAAACTGATTGGAGGAACTTCATCAGTAGAAGAGGTATGGGGAGGGCTGAAATGAAGTAAGCATAAGACTTTTTTAACTTCTCTCAAATACAGCGAAATGGTGGCCCAATTGCTAATATTTTGCTGAAGATTGGGCAAATCAAATTGCAAGAAATTTTAATACTGGAAAATCCAATTTTTTGTGATGAATTTGATTTGTTATCAATCGATTTCCTCATCTCGAATTACTACCCTGTCCACAGTGGAGCTCACAATGTAATTTCACAATCTGAATAGACATACAGGCTAGTGCCAGTTTCAGATGAAGTTGTTTAACCATGTGTTTGCAGTATGGGAAAAAAACACATTGTGAGCATGTATACTTCATGCAAATGCTATTCTTGGTCACACTGCAACCCGGGTGTTAAAGAGATGGAAGGTAGCAGTGCCAATCAGTGAGCCACCATGTTGTCTGAATAAATCTCTGCTATCATATTATTCATATGTCAAAGGCTTGATGAAAGATCTGAGCACCAAATGAAACATATATCCCACTGTGTTGAAAAGCATTAGCAATGTAATAAGAAAATGAATTTAGTTCTATATTAATAATGAAGACACTTGAAATTGTGTGAAAGTATCTTTGCCTAATTTGCTGGCCAGCTGAGAGTTTTATTGTCTTTCTCTCTCTCTTTCTCAATCTTGTGTATAAGAAATAAAGAAGGCAATGCAATGAAAAATGTAGAAAAATTTTCATAAGAGTCAATCAGATTTTAACTTAAAAGGGTTTCCCCCCCAAAAAAGACTTTATCCAGTGTTATTGATTAATGTATGACTAATACTGGGTCCATCCACTTGAATCCACACCAATTATGAGAACAAGAGACTATTTACAATAAAACGTATACATAGAACCATAGAGTGTAAGAGTTGGAAGGGACGTCCAGGGTCATCATGTCCAACCCCCTGCTCAATGCAGCAAGAGTATCGTGAATTAGGATTTCTAGGAAAACTTTTTTTGAGATAATCTTGCAGTCTAGACCTTCCACAGATCATTAGATAAACAAGAGATTTTGTGCAAATCGTAGAAACATGCACTGAACAATATATTGCAGATCATTCATTGCACATCTGAAGCGCAGTCTGCCTGTGTAATCAGGCAAGCAAAAGATTACCGATTGGAAAATATTGGTAAATATTTAATGATCGGCTGACCTTAACACTGCAAATTGTGTGGTTTGGATACACTCCTAGTTTGCCCCACCAACAATATTAAAGGGAACCTGTCACCTGAATTTGGCGGGACAGGTTTGTGGTCATATGGGCGGGGTTTTCGGGTGTTTGATTCACCCTTTCCTTACCCGCTGGCTGCATGCTGGCCGCAAAATTGGGTTGAAGTTCATGCTGTGTCCTCTGTAGTACACGCCTGCGCAAGGCAATCTTGCCGTGCGCAGGCGTGTACTACGGAGGACACAGCATGAACTTCAACCCAATATTGCAGCCAGCATGCAGCCAGTGGGTAAGGAAAGGGTGAATCAAACACCCAAAAACCCCGCCCATATGACCACAAACCTGTCCCGCCAAATTCAGGTGACAGGTTCCCTTTAAGTAGCCAATATAATCTTTTCAATTCTAAGTATAAACTTGTGGCACTGCACAATTTAACACTGAAGAAGGTAAATAAAATAAAAACGGCACGAGTAGGATATTCCGTCACACAACGATGATATTTTCTCTGGATTCACATATTGTACAGGTTGCTATGGTATTAAAAGGAAAAGTAGATCAAGGCTGATAAGAATAGCATGATGCTGTATGTCTACTCATAAATTATGGTAGCCAGAAGGAATACAGAGCGCACATAGGGTCTTATCCGAGATAAAGGGAATATTCGTGAGAGATAGTATAAATTCACTCACCTATTATGGTTGTGTAAGACACAACCACTGCACTTAGCATTGGCGGCTGCTGCAAGCCCCGATGTGATGATCCTTGGCTAGATGAAGAGAATGGGGCATCAGACTGCGCTGCTCGCCTGTCAGGATAATGTACTAGAGAAGTCCAAATAGAAGTAGTAGAGAATAGACTTTATTTCTACGCGTTTCGTGGTGATCACACCACTTCCTCAGGACAGTCTATACACATACACATACAGGGTCTTGTATTTATAGCAAAAGAAGGCACATGGAGACGACTTTCAAAGGAAGAAAAAAAAAAAAACACAAACAAAAAACACCACACCCAGTGGGTGGGGAATCTGACTTAAAACACATATTCAAACATATATGTACATCATAAAACACACGAAACAATCATAAAATATAATTGAGTAAAGCACTTAAAACCATTGCTCATACATGTAAAAATCTACATACAAAAAAACACATTAAAAAGAATAACTTTTACAAGCTGGGCGAGTGCTAGAACCTACAGTGTTAAAACATTTATTCTTTGTCAGGACCCTGCTACTGATGTTTTGAACCATTGAGCCATGGGTGGATTTGATTGGATTGTTTTGTTTGGTGGTAATTTCACAAGAGTCTGTGAAATCAAAGAGATAACAGTGGAAAGAAAAAAAAAAAAGAATCCCTGAGAATTGTTCTTTATTTTTATTCTTTTCCCTTTCAGTTAAACAAATCAGTTGTTTCGTTGAGTCCATGGGGATTTATGGTGTTCAGCTTGTGAATCCAGAAGATCTCTTTTCTGTTGAGAGTCTGAACTCGATTAGAATTATCAAGGGGGACATGGTCAATAGGGATCACCCTGAAGGATATCCTTTTGTTGTGATACATTGCATAATGCCTGGAAAGGCCATGCTGTAAAAATCCTTCTTTTATATTATACCTGTGCGAGTTTATTCTTTTATGCAGCTGTTGCGTTGTCCTGCCCACATATAATTTCTTACATTCGCATTTAATGACATAGATGACAAAACTGGATTGGCAAGTCAAATGGTATTTGATTTGAAACTCATCTGAATTTCCACTGTCTGATGAAAAAGTTTTTGCATCATGAATGATGCTTGAGCAACACAGGCATCTCGGGACGCCACATCTATAGGAGCCTTGTCTGGGCTTTTTTGTAGAGGGATTGAGATCCTCTTTTTTCTTTAGCCGGCTGGGGGCCAACATGTTTTTCAATGTTGGGGCCCTTCGAAACGTTATCAGAGGATTGCTGGGAAGAAGCTTCCCCAATATGGGATCATTAAGAAGTATGCCCCAATGTTTTTCCAGAACCAGGCGAATTCTCTTGTTCTGGGCTGAAAAAGTGGTAATAAAATTGAAGCTGAACTTAGTATCAGATGCAGATTTTTTTGTTTTTATATTAGAGATTAAGTCTATCTGTTCTATTTTTTTGCTTTCAGAGAAGGCTCTATGGATCAATTTTTTGGGGTAACTTCTCTCAAGAAATCTATGTGATAAAAGTTTTGATTGGTTAATGAAATCTATATCCATACTGCAGTTCCTCTTGATTCTTTTATATTGGTTGAGTGGAATATTCCTCAACCATTTGGTGTAGTGTCCACTTTGATAATGGACATAACTGTTCGCATCCACAGGTTTGAAGTAGGTTCTTATATGAATTTTTATATGGTCATGAAAAAAAGTGAGGTCAAGAAAGTCAACTGTGTCAGGGTTTACTACAGGGGTGAAACCCAAACCCCAGGTGTTGTCTTCAATGCTCCTGAGGAATGACCCCACATCATTGTTTGAATTATCATAAATAAAGAATAAATCATCTATGTAACGTTTGTAAATGATGATGTTGGGTGCATGTATACTGCTGTATATGAAAATGGACTCGAACATGGCCATAAACAAATTTGCATAAGTTGGCGCCACCTTCGAGCCCATTGCGGTCCCAAGTATCTGATGGTATAGAGTATCTTGAAAGGTAAAAAAATTATTATGGAGTATGAAGTGCATGCTTTCAGACCCTGTATGTGTATAGACTGTCCTGAGGAAGTGGTGTGATCACCACGAAACGCGTAGAAATAAAGTCTATTCTCTACTACTTCTATTTGGACTTCTCTGGTACATTATCCTGACAGGCGAGCAGCGCAGTCTGATGCCCCATTCTCTTCATCTAGCCAAGGATACTCATAAATTATGTGATATATCATCTATGCAATCATAAACAAAAGTAACTTCTTTATGTCTCCCTGCTGACAAATACATTTTATACTCAACTGGAAAACAAGCTAATGCACAAATACAGTACCCAGTAGATAGACAACATGTCTGAAAAAGACACTGATAATTGAGTTTACTGGTAAATATGCACAACCGGCTCCAATATACAGTTTACAGCCAAATGAAGAAAAATTAAACTGAAGTCCAGAATAATTTGGTCTTTTGCACATTATGAATATGTATCTTTAAAGGTCAACAGATGCCAAACTATATAATCCAGATCTTTAAAAATGCCAGCATGTACAAAGCTCTCTAAAGATGTAGAGATTAGCTGTCCCTGGCAATTTCAGTAAGAGCTGTTGTGATCTCTACTGCACATTGTAGACTTTAAATTCAACTTGTCATTAGATTCATGCTGCCTGAACCACAGTATGTTTTACACTGAAACGTTGTGGCGATTCAGAGAAAACAGAGTTTTAAAAGCCGGTCAGGAACTATACGGAGAGACCCAATAAGTTCAATAATGTCCCCAGCTGAATTCCCCTTGTCCTGCACCAGTTGTTTTACCAATTTCTACCTATGATTTCTCAGAAATGCTACAGCTTTTCACAGTAGAACATGCATGGCTGCAGTGGTGAAGCAGGGTCTTATTCATGTGGCAATTGGATCAGGTATATATATATTTAAATCTTTTCTACCAGGCTGTAGTAATAAATATAACCCTGTCCCCAGGTGAGACAGGGATAAATCTTAGTTCTGCAGGGTTTAATTTGATGTACCTGCCTAGTTCTTTACTAGAATCAGGGCCTGTATGTTACGGAACTGCAACACAGAACTAGGATAGAAGGGCGAAAACTTACCATGCACTGAGACTAGGCTGATACCCTACGATGGAGGGGGCAACCCATTCCTTGCGAATAGACCCACCAACGATCCTAGGTTAATCTTAAGCGAAGACCTATAGATAGTGGGAAGGAGGTCCCTAAAAGATCTAAGGACTGGACATAAAAACAGGTCATCTCCTAATAGAAAATACAGAGAAGGCTGCAAAAACAAACAGAAAACAGAAACTAAGGATAGCAGAACTGGTGGTCCCAGAACTGCACAATATCAAACACAGAAAGTTATCAAAGCAACTAGCCAGAACTCAAGCGGATTAACACTGTTGTCCAGCAAGGAGTGGGAGGCAGGTGCTGGGTAATAAAGGGTGATACAATCACCTGACCTAAGACAACCCAGCACCAGGGGAAAAAAGACCAGCAGCCAGAAAACCACAACAAGATGGCGGATGATCAAAAACAAAACAGATTCTAACACTGTGTTCACTAGGTGTGTCAGTTTCCTGAATGAAGCAGAGTCGAGTGTACTGGAGCTGGTGAGTGACCAGCCAAAATGTGAGTTGTAGATGAGAAATAGTCCCTGTTGCTCCATGTCCACATTTCTCTTTTTTTCTGGCACTGTGTGCTGCACTTCTGGCCTCACCGCTATATGCCAGGACTTCTAGCTGCAACAAGGACTTGGGTGTCATTGCGTGTCATATAGTCACAACATCTTGATGTCACAACTTGCCCCATAACCTTACAAGTGAAGTCCTGGACTATAATGAAGAGGTCTGAGATGCAGGTAGCGAGCAGCGGAGCAGTCAAAGAGGCGAGCGGTGAGGTGTGCATTGGATTTATTTTTATTTATTTTTTCATCTTTTTATCTTAGACTTATCATGCTCTGGCATCCACAGAGAACCCAGAGCATGGTAGGGAGCATTTAATTCATGGCAAGTTTATTCATCATGCATTGAATTTTCAGGGACAATTTGTCGAGGTCTGCAAATTCCAATCACTATTAGTAGATGACTAAGGCTACATTTACACATCCATGTGACATGTTCGTAAACTGTCCTTTTTTTTCTCAAATAGCACATGGACCTATAGTTTCATGCAACTGTACAAACATCTGAGAAAAAAACAAATCCATGTGAAATATCTGTGACACTAAGGTCAGGGTCACATGACCGTTGTTTCTCTCATGACTGAGAATCGGATAGGTTACACTAATGACACTCCGATCAAACGCTCACCAAGTTTCTTAAGATGCTCAGAGTGTCAGTCTACAGTGATCAAATCTTCTTGGATGAGAGAATTGTAGCATAGGTGAGGAGAAGATGGAGAACATCATTTTTCCATCTTCTCCATTGTCTAAGTCCAGTCATCCAAGTGCAGTCCGATGTTTTACACATGCCAATAGACTTGAATGTTCCAGTTTGAGGAGCCACATGCAGCATGTTGCATTATTTTTTCTAATTCCAAATCGGTACTATATTTACATCTCAAAAATTCATTCCGTACATCTGAATGTGGTAATAGTTGCATGTTTATGGAAATCGGCGACGTGTGACTATATCCTAATTAACATTAAGATTCAGAGATTATTAGATGATTTTGTTCTTTGGACAAAACATTGAAGATTTCTATGCCATGCGTCAACTCACACTGTTTCCCATAGCTTATATACTTGTCATAATTGTAATTTATCAATGCGAGTCTGTCTTACAGTAACAAAAGGATTCATTAATACTCATTAATACCCATATGCAAGTTATCGTGCACTAGAGGAGAGGGAAAGTCATTTTATGAGTATACTGTAATTGCATTGGAAAATTTGTGCAATAATTGAAATCCATGGTTTAGTATTGTTAACCTTCTACAATTAAAAAGTAAAACAACACTTTTGTTTCAAATAGATTCAAACAGTATAAAAATATCCAACTTCACCTAAACAACCCAAATGCCTGTTCCTGAGAAATCTCCGAAATCTAGCATTAAATATGTATCTCGTAGAAAAGTATTAAAGGACTCATTACACCAACCTTGATTATCTTTTCTTTCAATGGTTGGGATTTTTTTTTCTTTTTTAGATCTGATGACATGAATTGAGAACTTAAGATAATGAATTTTATCAATTTTATTATTTGCATAATTTAGCGAAAGATTATTGAACACAATTGTAGACTGGAGACATATACGAGTAAGACGAGCCGAGTGAACAAAGAAATCACCGTTGTCTTTCGTACAATACTTAAAATTGCAGGAGAAATAAAACATCAAATGAGAAATATATCTCAGTCACTGAGTCCACAGTTGTGCTAGCCAGAAAAATTAGTTCAAGGACATGATTAGGAGTAGCAATGAGCGAATGTGCTCTGATAAGGTGTCATCCGAGCAATCTAGTGTCTTCAGCGACAATCCCTGCATGTGTTTCGGCTGTCAAAGAGCCATGAGACATGCAGCCTCAGGGACTTGAACATATTTTTTGAGCACGCTGAAGACACTTTGTTAGCACCCGAGCATGCTCAGATAACACCTTATCCGAGGCGCTCGCTCGTCACTAATTTGGACTAATTGGCTCTATTTACTCTAAGACAAATTACAGCTGAATGATGCAAGTAAAGGAAAAGAAGTAGCAGCTAAGTAAAATTTTCCAGGCTAAATTTAGAACAGTACCATAATTATTCATGTGAATAATACATCTATGACATAAGCACATAAAAGCCTTAACAACTTTATAACTTTATATGAGTCAAGCAAGGTTTCTTTCCACAGCTAGGTTTCATCCAGACGTCCGTCTTGCATGTAACTTGTTCTATCCATGTTTTTCACAGATACAACATGCACATGTTATAGTCTGTGGGGTTTTTCACATGTTCATGTTTTTTCATTGACTCTGTGACCAATGCAAACTCACGGAGACATGGCCATTTTTGGGGCGTATCACTAATGAAAAGTGCCAATACAAGTGTATGAGTTTCTGAAAAACTAATACAGCACACAAATGCCTACCATGTACCATCTGTGTGTTGTCCGTATTTAACATTGCAAAGGATAAGAGAAGATTTGTAATTTATTTATCCGTGCCTGAAAAACACTGATGACACACTGACCAAACACTGATGACACCCTGACAAAATACTGATGACACACTGACCAAACACTGATGACACACTGACCTAACACTGATGACATCCTGACCAAATACTGATGACCCTGTGACCAAATACTAATGACACGCTGACCAAATACTGAAGACACACTGACCAAATACTGATGACACCCTGACCAAACACCGATGACACCCTGACCAAACACTGATAACACGCTGACCTAACACTGATGACACACTGACCAAGTACTGATGACACGCTGACCAAACACTGATGACATACTGACCAAACACTAATGACACACTGACCAAACACTGATGACATACTGGCCAAACACTGATGACACACTGTTAGGGTTGGCGGAATGGACCGATTAAATATATATTGAATAGTAGGTGCGTTCGCAACCCGGGGTCCACCCTGCAGGAGAGAAACCTGCTGCTAGTAGATGGCGGTACTATATGGCGGTATAGGCGAACTCTGTTACTTCACAGAGACACTTGAAAAAAGAGAACACTGTGCCCTGTTAACCTCACAGGGGAACAGCTAGCATATAGAGTCAACAATGGTCATGCAGTCAGCAAAGCTTACAGACAACTCCTCATCGGAGGTGTCGGTATTCTAGGGGCTTATTTCAGCCGGGTACTGAATCCACACACACAGAATACCGGCACCTCTGGTGAGGAGTTTTAAGGGCTTATTACAGCCAAACCCTGAATCCACATGCATAAGACCACAATGGCGCAGAGCACATAACTTTAATTGATACTAGCGCATGGCCGTGCGGCCGTGCGAACCTTTTATAGCTGCTGCAACTTCAGGACCTTCCTAGAGGACCAATAGGAGTTGCTACAGAACCTGAGCAACTTCAGGACCTTCCTAGAGGACCAATGGTCGCTGCTGCAGTACCTGAGCATGTGACCCCTGACCTCCAATGAGAGGTCTTACCTTGGTAATTCTCAGAAAGGGAAAAGCAGGACGTAGTCCCAGAGACATCTGCTCGCCCTTGACCAGGACGTTTGACATGACATCACCAGATATCAGTGACGACTGCAGCTGAGGGTTATGTGATCGGCACTGAGCAAGTGACATAGTGCTGCTCACAGGCAAATATGAAAAAATAATGTATTTGAAAGAAAAACTTATTTGAGTGGTTTTAATCGATGTGCACAATAAAGATTATAGAGGACCACATCTTTAAACAATTGTGCAAAAACAGACATGCACAGTTAAATGTCTATTTTTTTATTTTTTTTGCAAACTATAACTACCTTTTTTTAAAACAACGTAATAAAAAAACGCTAGATACACTATGTATATGACAAAAAATTCAGCACATACGACTGGGCACTATTTCAGTGCGGTGTGTATAGATGTAAAATTTGACTAGTAAAACAAATAATAGATTGTTTGAGACAGTCACAGTTAAATGTCTGGATCTTGGGGAATGTTATTTTCTTTTCTATTAAAAAAACAATTATTCTCCTCTTCACAAATACAATTGCATAAAAAATTCAAAAATTTAAAACTCGGTAAAGTCGCTTGTGACAAGCAAGCACACCATCTGTCACCGATTTCAGATGCAGTCCTTCCGTAAAAACGATTACGCTGTTAGTTACTAACTTGAGTGAGCTTATCTATAAATACTCATCAGGTCCAGACATCTAATCCTGAGGAAGAAGGACGACACCTTTGAAACGCATAGGATCAGCTATTCCATTTTTTGCTTCATGGACCCTCCATAGCCAACTGATATCACAGTGCGCAGAACAGTTCGCTTACCAGAAATCAGCTGACTGCTATACTACCAGCCAAAGTGCTGCAAGGAAGGACTTAGGCCTCTTTCACACTTCCGTCTTTGTAGTCCTATAGAGATACGTTGTTTTTTGAGAAAACAGGATCCTGCATTTTCTCATAGACTTGTATTAGCGACGTATCGCGACGGAAGGCCACACGTTTCATCCGTCGTGCACTAGATCCTGCGGAATGTGACGGCCCGTCTTTTCCAAAAAACGTTCCATGAAACGTTTTTTCTATGCAGTGGAAAAACATTCCCCGACGCCTCCGGCGGCATACGTCGTTCCTCAGAATGGGAGCCTATGGACACTGGATTCTGCGCACACTGTTAAACGCAGGAATCCAGTGACGGATGCAGTTTTTACTTGTGAGCATATTCCAACCCGAGGAAAAGTATCTCTCTCTCTCATCCCGGAATAGAAAATCCTACTTCTCAAACTCTGGAGATGCCTCCGTCAATATACTGGAAACGTTGCATACATTTTACCAATATTTTCTAACATCCGTCGGTACGTCTCGTCGACGCATTGGGACGTGACACTCCCGACGGAAGTGTGAAAGAGGCCTTAGAGACTCCGCAGAACTTCCACATAGACCGTAATATTGAAAGAGGATCTCTACTTAAATTATTTCCATCATCCTTGGGACTATCCATCCTGTGCTTCATTAGATCTAGTACTTGTGCCATTGAATTTGCGCAATATCACATTTAGTACATGCGCGATCTTCAGTTCTGGATCACCAGATATGCTGAAATCCTGGCCTATCATGCATCATTGTAGTGACTGATTCCTTTTTTTTATTTTTGCTCTTTCTGGCATATGCAGAGACTTGTTAATACTGTAGTGGCACCACAGTGCAGTTTACATTACAGCTATTAAATTGCATGATAACTCGTTAGGTTACGTTTCAGCAGATATCTTGCTGCTATTGCAGCAGTGGGTGCACCGGTATCATTCTTTAACAGTTTAGTCTATGTCGGTGTTCTTTAATTTCTACATCCATACACATGTGAATAAAGCCTAAAGTGAGAGATACAGTTACCCTTCTTTTAACCAGTTCATGTCCAGGCTATTTTCCCCCTTCCTGTCTAATCAGGGTTTTTCGTACATGCACTTTTATCTGATGTTAATTTTTCCCCTCATTCATATATATTCAAATATTTTTTGCTTAATGAAACCAGAGGGCGTTCTTTTCTATGTCATTTTTATTTTTGCGTTTTTGTTTTTACTGATATTGGGAAAAGTGTCAAGAAAAATTGGAAATACATACATGTCTGTTGTTCACATTTTTTTATTATACGAACACAAAGAACTGCTAAAAAAAATTCAAATTGTGGGTTCACTAATTGTAGAAATTAATTTTTTATGTTGAACATATTTTCTTTTTCAAAAAGAGCAATCTGAAAACAATAATTGAGAATTGCACTCCTTTTTTTGCTTTGTTTTATTTTTTTTAATAATTTTTTATTTATTTCACACACTATGAGCAATTTGAAGCAATGCAGGAGAAGATTGAGGGGGGAGGAATTTTAACATATTAAAACATTCTTTTAATGGCTGATGTCAGTCTCCAGCCTACAGAAGACATCTGGTTTCCTAGGAGCCAGCAGCTTCTGCTATCTCTCTTTTCACCCAGCAATCAGATGATCTTTGGGTCTGGAGGAGGAAGCACTGTCAGTGCTTCAAATCCTTTATATACAGTGCTGGGCTTTAAGCAATCTATGAAGCAAAGATGAGTCATCTGTGCCTTAATTGTTGAGGGTCTGGCTGTGTCTGAAAGCTGGATTTCCTCTCCTGCAGCAGCACAATTGCATACAAGAAGCTTACTCTGCATTGTTGTTTTGGAACATCATTGTAGAGCTAAGTTTAGACTGACCAGATATTTAAAGTCCATGGACGGTTCGGAAGTAGTTGACAACTTTGTTTGTTTGAGTTTGAAGCCAAAAGTTTTAAAGTAGTTGGCAATCTTTTACTTATTTTATTGGATGTGTTTGGAGACATGATTTTATAGCACTTACTAATGTACCGTATAAGTACTACAGGTTGTCAACTTGTACTTATTAGTGGAGCCTTCCTCAATGGCTGCACAGCTCTTTTGTGCTCAAAATGGCAGCTAATGGAGTAGCATGTGACCACACGTGTCTATTAGCCTTCTCTAACTGAAAAATATTGCACTTGGGAAAGCTGTTTTTTAATTAGGGGAGGATGACGGACAGCTCCTGTCTATATTCTGCTGATATCAACAAAATACCTTCTCTGAGCTTTATATTTACCACAAGGCATGTAATAAATGTACGTATTAACACTTAACGTATGCTTCAAGAAAACAGCCCATACTAGTTACAAGAAAACTGTTTTAGTAAGTGAGTTAGAACCAAGGTCAAACAATCAATAAAGACTGTTTCTTTATAGAATCAATAAAGACCATAGTATAGAGTGCTCTTGGTTTCCCATATTAGGTTTGGTGGGTGCTGGTAATGAATGGGTGATATTCAATTTGCTTGTGCTAACAGTTCAGCTTATAAATGCCTAAATATTAACAAGCCCAACTGATACCAGATTCTATTTAAAATTTTCAATATCTAAAAATTACATAGTCAACAATTCTTCAATTCTTTCATGTTACTGAGAAATAACCAGAGCATATCCACACTACGTGAACTTTTGGTCTGCCTCTTGATTGAAAAATTGCTTTATGTGAAAAGAATGAAGTGCTATACAGTATGAAAGATAGATACTTGTGTTTTATATTCAGTTCTTCTACAGCTGGCATTTTTTGTCAGAGGAGAAACATCCTGAGATTATTCTTGCCTATATTTTACAGTGTAGAAAGTCAGGTATTGATCAAAAATGCTTAGCTGTCATCCCCGTGGCTTTTAAGATCTGCATGGTTTCACTTGCACTCCATCACTATAAAGGAGGCAGGGTGGCAAGCGGGTTATAAGCTTTCTTTTAATGTGCCGTGAAGCTGTCTGACTTTATTTGCGAAAGATTCATCTTCTTCATAAATAAAGGATGAGCTCGGTGGTAAGTTTCTAAGCATAAAAACATAGCTCATGTGGCTGAGTAAACTTGTGAAAATGCATATAATGTATACAAGATATTTAACGTATACAGCATAATTCATAGTTCCCTCAATGTCGTCGGTCAACACATCATTTGATTTTTGATTGATTTTCAAAAAACAATTTGTTGTGTAATGAATAAATCCGTTCAAGCTCAGAACAATCTTTTACCCTTAAATACCATTTTATCAATCTAAATAGGGTTGAAATAGCAAAATTTGAAAAATAAAATAAAAATTGTACTTCACATATGTAAAAACTACTATGGTAGTATAAAAATGAGAACCCCTCCGTCTTTCATATAGATTTAAATGAATATATCGCCACATTGGTGGACAGTGTATCTGTAAACACAATATAGACCTGCAAGAAAAAAAAATATTCATATGTCTAAAAAATGACAGTGGACACATATAATGCATATAAGATAATTTGGAAAATGTCAAATTGTTCACTACTGAGGAAATAGATTTGGAAATTTCTCACCCAAAGATCAGATGCACAGGGTAGATACGAAATTCCTCCTAATTCCAAACAAACGCCAGACATGTTCCTCCTCCGGTCAATGGGGGTAGCGATGGGAGTGATTAGCCCTAATAGGCCCTAAGGGTAGGTATCATAACTCTGTATGCGCCTGAAGTTACCCCTGAACTCAATAATACAACTGTATGCAGTAAGCTCCTGTACTCCATCTAGTGGTGACATCACATCTTTTAATCTTTTAAGGTGTTTATACAGAAGATTTTAAGCTCAGTATCTGCAAAATGGTGCTATATTTCCTATAAAATCATAAGAAGAAAGTAATCAACACAAAAAAATTGGAAGTAAAAATGACGTGGTATTGTTGACACTTTCTAAAACATGCTCATTTTTTCTTATATACTGTATTATAAAAATATAAATATGAAAGTAACAGTACCACCATTCACTTGTGAGATATTCTCTTTCATTTGAATAGACTTTTTGGTGTTATAATTATAAATGAAACCATAATAAAAAAAAAGTTCAGCAGATGTTTTCCTCTTCTGGTCAGTGTTGAAAAAAAACATTCTTCTTTACAGTGTACCGCATATGCAGGTTTAAGGCAGGGCATGATTTCAGCCAGCTCGCAGAAAGAGATTTTTATATTGGTGAATGATAGAGACCCAGAGAACGAAAAAAAGCTGTCTAACTTTTTATTAAAAAAATGATTTAGTGCTATTTATGTGAAAGTAGAAAACTCCTCTAATTCTAGCTTCGAAAGGTGGTATTATTGATACTCCAATAGTTTCAGATATTAACAATGTCCTCAGAGACTTGTTGGTTTGCTGGTTGTTTATTGATTGCTATCTGCTATAGGGATAGTATTCATTACAGTAAAAATGTGCCTGTAGTTCAGCTTGTGCTGAAAAAACTTAGACCAAAAATATTGTTTATGTGTTGAGCATAGAAAATATAAAATAAATTGACTTTTAAGGTTAAAGCATTTTCCGAAAAAGTTTGGTAACATCACAATCTTTTAATCAACTTCTTAAATGGGTTTCTTTAGTTTAATGATTTTTAGATCTAATAAATACATACACGATGCCAAATTAAATAAGAAATAATAAAATTGTGTCCTCTTTATAGAATTTTGTGGCACTTACACCTACTTTAATGTTCTAAGGGGAAAAACATAACAATGTAAATTACAAGACACATAAGCAAGTAGCACTAGACCTAAAAGATTTACCCCAAATTTGTATATATCGGTTGGATAGGTCACTATTTACTAATCACTGTTGGTCTGACTGATCGATCCCCTCACTGATTATGAGAAAGGAACTCTGCGGAACTGCTTTTGAATGGGGTACAGGTCGAGCTGCTTGACAATTCTTTAATCATTGTCTACAGGACTGCTCAATACAGAGGAACAAGCCCTTTGAGTTGGCAACCCAGTTGATTTCTGTGATGTCTGCTGGTATGACTAACACTCAAATGTGTATGTAGTGAGGCTCGAGAAGGTGAACTTCAATACGCCTATGTTTCCAAGGAAATAAGAAGTGTTTGGCACTGGCTTACTCCTTTTTCACCATTGAAAAATATGGCTGCTTGGCTGAATCAAATTTGCATGTCTACTGTAAGTTGGTTAGGAATAGCTGACCTTTAACAAACTTATGACCATCAGATATTAAAAATGTTTGAACACTATGTGTCAGTGATCATAGGGCAAACCTCTTCTTCTCACCCGTTGTCCTGATCACAAGAGTACAACTTTAACCATGCACTAAGGTGAAATAGAAGGGTTAATAGTTTGCCTTTAAGTGCCTTTTGCCTTTAATTGCTAGAATTACTAGAATCTGTTGATGCAGTAGTCTCATGGTCTCCGCTTCAAGGAGACTACATTTCTTATCATGTATGTTCTCAATAGTCAGCCACAACATGCTCCGGGTATGTGAGAGAATAAAGGTCAGTATGACCCTGGGTGACGGTGGGGGCTAAATGAATTGCATTGACAGTTACATTTGTTGTAAATGGTATAAAGTACTGCCTTTTACTGCCTATTTTGCCTTGTTTACCCTGTTCATTTTCACATATCAACCCTTGATGTTTTTTACCTTGCAACATCAAAAGAGTTGATTCAAAGTCAAAGTAAATTTCATTGCAAAGCCCTATCTATCTAGTACCATAATCAAAACTATTTTCTAATATACATGCCTTAAAAATTCCCTACCTCTCCCTAACTAGACTATCTGCTATGCTATTTTTTTCTTACTTCCTATGTGATGACGCTTCCTTTGAGTATCACAGTACATGCTGGGATATTCAAACGCAGCGTTATCAGGGTGCAGAGGCTGCAGTCACTCTCACAGCCCCTTTTCCCTCCCTGAAAAGAAGCATCTTCAGTGAGGCTCATTTTAGGGGCTGGGTTAAGGTACCGTCACACTGGACGATATCGCTAGCGATCCGTGACGTTGCAGCGTCCTGGCTAGCGATATCGTCCAGTGTGACAGGCAGCAGCGATCAGGCCCCTGCTGTGCTGTCGCTGGTCGGGGCAGAAAGTCCAGAACTTTGTTTCGTCGCTGGACGGATGCCGATTCAGCGATGTCTTCGCTGGTAACCAGGGTAAACATCGGGTTACTAAGCGCAGGGCCGCGCTTAGTAACCCGATGTTTACCCTGGTTACCATCGTTAAAGTAAAAAAAACAACCACTACATACTTACCTACCGCTGTCTGTCCCCGGCGCTGGGCTTCTCTGCTCTGGCTGTGAGCGCCGGGCAGCCGGAAAGCAGAGCGGTGACGTCACCGCTCTGCTTTCCGGCCGCTGTGCTCACAGTCAGTGCAGAGAAGCCCAGCGCCGGGGACAGACAGCGGAAGGTAAGTATGTAGTGGTTGTTTTTTTTACTTTAACGATGGTAACCAGGGTAAACATCGGGTTACTAAGCGCGGCCCTGCGCTTAGTAACCCGATGTTTACCGTGGTTACCGGCATCGTTGGTCGCTGGAGAGCTGTCTGTGTGACAGCTCTCCAGCGACCAAACAGCGACTCCGCAGCGATCGACATCGTTGTCGGTATCGCTGCAGCGTCGCTTAGTGTGACGGTACCTTTAGTCTTTGCTGTGTCCCTTCACACTGTGCACTGTGTGTTGTGCACAATCACAGTGTATGCTTTGTTGTCAGCTGAGCTTAGTATTAACCAGCCTGCAACAGAATGGTGTCACAATACCCGGCCTGCAGGAGACCAGCTCCGCCCACACAAGTGAGGTCACTGGTCTCCTGAAAGCCAGGTATCGTGACACGCTTTGTTACTGGCTGGTTACTACTGAGCTGAGCCAACAACAGAGTGCATGCTTTGATTATACACATTGGACTGTGTTGATATAGCAGGGACTAGCTAGACCTTTAAATAAGCATCACTCATGAAGCTTCTTTCTACGGAGGGGGCAGAGGTTGCAGCCTCTGCCCCTGATGACACTTCGTTTGAGTATCCTAGTATGAACTGGGATGCTCAAATGAAGCATCATCACATAGGAAAAAAATAAAATAGCTATTAGGTAGTGTAGTTAGGGAAGGATAGGGAAATTTTAATACAAGTATAGTGGAAAATAGTTTAGATTATGGCACTAAATAGATAGGGATTTACAGTGAAATTTACTTTGACTTTGGACCACCCTTTTATGCTAAGTGCACACGTTGCAGAATTGCTGCGGAAATTCCGGCGGCAATTCCGCAACTCCTGCCACAGGTAAAATGCATGTGGAACTGGCATGCGTATTCTCGCTAAACACTAGCATTTTGCAAGCATTTTTAGCTTGCAGAATGCTAGCGTTTTCCAAGCAATTTGTAGCATTGCTTGGAAAACTGATTGACAGGTTTTTACTATTGATGCTGCCTATGCAGCATCAATAGCAAAAAGATAGAACGTTAAAAATAATTTTAAAAAATAAATCGTGATATTCTCACCTCCCGGCATCCCGAACAGCCTTCCCGCTCCTCGCGATGCACTGGTTCCAATAATGCATTGCGGCAATGACCGCTACGTCATCACAGGTCATTTTCACAATGCATTATTGGGAACGGAAGCATTGCGAAGAGCAGGAAGGCTGTCGGGGACGCCGGAGGGTGAGAATATCCTGATTTTTCATTTTAATTTTTTTTTAACAATTATATGGTTCCCAGGGCCTGGAGGAGAGTTTCCTCTCCTCCACCCTGTATTCCAACCGCACATGATCCGCTTACTTCCCACATGGTGGGCATAGTCACATGAGGAAAGTAAGCAGATCAATGCATTCCTATGTGTGCAGAATCCACGCGATTCCGCACAAAGAATGAACATGCTGTGTTTTTTTCCGGAATGCGATTCCGGCGCGGAAAAAAACGCAACATGTGCACAAAAAATGCAGATTGCATTCTAATAATAGGATGCTTAATGTATTCATTTTTTTCCCGGTTTCATCGCTTTTTTATAGCGAAAAAACACAAAAAACGCTAAAAATCCTGAACGTGTGCACACAGTCTTAATGTTGTGTAATATGTGCACCTGAAAATATGTAAGTTATATTGTTAAGGCTCTGTTGAGTGGAAATAGTTTGCAGCAAATTTAGAAGCTATTTTAAAGGTGAGTTTTTTGCAAGAGGAAAATTCCTATCTTGAACAATATTGAGTAAGCATGATAAAAATGTTATTCAAATCATTATCTATTCAAAGTCCAATGCACTTACCATTCTAAAAGCGGACATGTGGTCTTCTGCTAAAAATGTCAAAAAAGAGCATTACATTAAGACAAATACTTCTGACCTTTCACAAAGTGCTGTATAATCATGCTCAATGTAAAATAACTATATAAATGTGATATTCTTTTATAGCATATAAGTAAAAGCAAATAATTTGCCTCCAAATCTTGCTGCTTTTTAACAAATATTTGCCAAACAGAATCTTATCATAATTACCACATATAAAGTTGTAGCAGTATAAATATTTTGACATCAGTTTAAACAAAAGAATGAAGAAGGATCATATTTGCATTCATCATGCATTATATAGTATGAGTAACTGATGCAATTAAAACACTTTAAATACAAAATTGCTTTACATTTGCTTGAAGCCGCTGCTGTGTGACAGTAAATCTATTCTGTAGCCTGGGATATCATTTAGATTCCTTGCATATACAGTAACCTAAAGTCTACAAATCTGAGTGAGTTTTTGGCAGGCCCCACCATTGCTGGGGAGTCAGATGAGCAGTAACTTCCACCAGATATACTGTAATTGAGCAAAGAAATTGATTTGCACATGGGCAACCCTTGGCAAGGATGGCAGGTGTGGCATTTTAGCCAGAGTAGACAGGTCACTAAAAAAGCAGTACTCTCTCGGACAGGACTGGAAGCAGGCAGAGGCGCCAGCGAATATCCAGACAGTCTGGAAAAGACAAACTGCAGCATCGAGCCCAGCTGTACTTGCACCTCATTAGCATACAACATCAATGTGTGATAATAAAGAATGGGAATACATATTTCTCCAAAACAGTGTCAATTAAATCTGCATTAAAGTGTCTTTATAAGCATGTCTTTACAATAAAAACTCTTGCTGGCAGGTCCTGTTTAAAGTCTCCATACACATTAGACTGTTGATCAATCTCTCACATATAGGCAGGTTTGGTCAACATTAGTTCTAATAAGCATGGGGTTTCCTGACTCTTCCCTACAGATAATGTCGGGATCCTTGTTTGTTGAGGTGATAAGCTGCTGTCAAAGGACTCTACTGCATCTCTCTCATAAATATCACAGGATTATGAATGTTCCTGTGTATGACGAAATATGGAGAGATATGTCAATTGAGCGATTGTTCAGACAACATTCTAATATATATGGGGGCTTCTATTGGAGCCTAATTGGGGCCAGTTTTACATCTGACCTGACTGCTAATTCAGCATTTGAGTAAAACAGATTTCAGGCCTTAATGTAATGTACCTGGTTTTTTTAACAGTCTTTATTCTGAATAAACATATTCTGAGTCCTCTGAACTGAACTTACAGTATGTAAGTGCATGATTTCAATATATTTAGTGACTGCATGTTATATACCTGTCTTGGCTCAGCCACCTGCTTTTGGTTCCTTTCCATGGGGCACGTTCCCTTTGTACAAGTCCATGCATAGCTACTATGACCCGACAACTACCTGAGATCATCTAAAGGTACCTTCACACTAAGCGATGCTGCAATGATGTCGATCGCTGCAGCGTCGCTGTTTGGTCGCTGGAGAGCTATCACACTGACAGCTCTCCAGCGACCAACTATGCCGGTAACCAGGGTAAACATCGGGTTACTAAGTGCAGGGCCGCGCTTAGTAACCCAATGTTTACCCTGGTTACCATCGTAAAAGTAAAAAAAACAAACACTACATACTTACCTTCCGCTGTCTGTCCCCGGCGCTCTGCTTTCCTGCACTGACTGTGAGCACAGGGGCCGGAAAGCAGAGCGGTGACGTCACCGCTCTGCTTTCCGGCTGGCCGGCGCTGACACAGGATGCAGGAAGAGTGCAGAGAAGCAGAGCGCCGGGGACAGACAGCAGAAGGTAAGTATGTAGTGTTTGTTTTTTTTACTTTTACGATGGTAACCAGGGTAAACATCGGGTTACTAAGCGCGGCCCTGCGCTTAGTAACCCGATGTTTACCCTGGTTACCAGTGAAGACATCGCTGAATCGGCATCACACACGCCGATTCAGCGATGTCTGCAGGGAGTCCAGCGACGAAATAAAGTTCTGGACTTTCTGCAGCGACCAACGACATCACAGCAGGATCCTGATCGCTGCTGCGTGTCAAACTGAACGATATCGCTAGCCAGGACGCTGCAACGTCACGGATCGCTAGCGATATTGTTCAGTGTGACGGTACCTTTAGGCATTTTTTGTGCTGTCTGAGTATTCAATAAGCATTGCATTTAGTTCCATGTTTACTTCTGATGTTTGTCTCACCATCATTTTATCTCAGTTGTCTAATTAGTTTTGCACCAAACCCAAGATTGTTTATCATATATCAACATTTACTTCCTGGCTCAGACCTGCAATTAACCATTCATCTGCTGTAAGCATAACTTTTTTTCTACAATATTGTTGCTTTTAACACTAACATTGCTGCAACTTCTGGTTTATTATTGCCTACCTGTGGTTAATCCTTTATCTGCCGTAAGTTCTTTTTTGCTGTACTGGTGCTGTTTATACTACAATGCTGCAACACAGTGTGCTTTTTCTGCAAGCAAGTATCCAGTTTATTCACAACTTATGACTAGGGTTAAGCATTTTTTTGCTGATTGCCTGCATCTTTGCAATTGACCATCTGTCTGCTGCTATATTCATCTATGTCATTAATCTATGTTTGCTGCAAGTCCTGGACTTACTGAACATCAGTAGTTCCTGGCTCTGTGTCTTCTGATGTTTCCTGCTCCGCTTGTGTGCCTGCCATAATTCATACCCAGATGTTCTGGTCCTAGCTGATCTAAGTGCTATCCAACAGGATTTGCTTGCTGTGCCATCAACTTTTGGCATGTGCTGTTCACTCTGTCCTTTTGGCTACGGAATCCATCCTGTGATCCCAGACTTAACTAAGCTATTAACATAAATTCAAAGTTAAAGGGGCTGACTGGATATATAATATTGATGTACTCTCTATAGGGTAGGTAATTATCACATTGGTCTGGTCTGACATATAACATCCCAGCTGGTTAGCTGTTATTAGCGTCATAGAGGGGCGGATGTAAATTATCAGATCTGAAAAGCTCAGTCCCGTTTAACATGTAGCAGCTGCTGCTAGGTATTGTAGATAAGCTTCTATACAGGAGAATAGTTGATGATAAGCACTTCTAGACAGCAGCTACTACATCTTAAATGGTGCAGTGCCTTTCAGCTCCATTCAATATTTACATCCCTCCTACCCTGAAGTTAATAACTGATCACGGTCAAGATGTCATGTGTCAGTCTCCCATCTATCTGGTGTTAATGACCTATCCTAAAAGATAGGCTTTTAATATAACACTTTTAAGTAATAAATCAGCAGAATTTTACTTTATTTTGTAAATAGTTTATATTTTAATACAATGTTCTTGTAAAATAACCAAATTATTTTTTTCTTTCACATGTGGAAATGATAGAAAAAGTTAATGGAATTATAAAAACTATGGAAATTAAATTAAACAATTAGGTGAATTGCGACAAGAAATTGCTCAATATTAAAAAAAAGGTCTCAGGCCTTGTAATGATGTGCTATCTGCTAATGCACCAGTCACACATTCCTAAGACCGACCCTTCCTATACCGTACCTTATATTATTAGAAACCAGATAGCGACCATTTTTACTGTTTATCTGTCTTTTATATTTTCTCGGATTTTATGCAGAAGGGTGTTCACTCAGCAGCTGCTGTATCAACTGTCATGATTAAGAGCGCTTTTGCTCAAAGCACGTAGACCAGAAGTATGGATACCTACTGCCATGATTTTAACTTTACTACATTTTTTATGTTTATCCTAATAAATGTGAAGTTTTAGATTTTTTTGTTCAGATACAGTGGCTAGTGGATGAGCACTCTTTTCTCTTATGCTACGTTCACATTTGCGTTGTTGGGTGCAGCGGCGTCGATGCAACCCAAAACGCATATACACAACGCAGCGTTTTTTGACGCATGCGTTGTCATAAAATAGTAAAGTAAAGGAAATTTGGCGCAGGAAAAACGCTACATGTAGCGTCGGGTGCGCCCTGTCTGGTGCGCCCAAATGACGCATGCGTCGTACAACGCATGACAACGCATACCGGCGCATGTCCATGCGCCTCCATGCTAAAGATAGGGGCAGATGCCGCATGCGTCGGTATCTGTCGATGATGCTGCGCCCAACAATGCAAATGTGAACGTACCGCAACATAGTCAACCCAGGAACCGCCCTAGTGCTATCAATGCGCCGCGCCCCATCTGGCATTCCTCCTTCACTGGTGAGCTGATGATTTTTACTTTTTCTCCTTGCTCACATTACTTTGATTGTCTCGGATTTTATGTAGATCTTTTTGACATTCGCTATTTAACGTGTCCCATATTTGAATGAACAAGTTAATCTGGCTGTAAATCAAAGTTAATTTTAATCAAGTCTGTATTCAGATTTTCACCAAGATATTAAAGCAGTTTATTACATGCTGTGCTATATTTGCAAGCAATTTTAGTTATTTTTAGGGAACAAAATTTGATGGTCATTTAAAGGAGCTATGTTAGATGAAGCATAGAGTAGCGTCAGTGTGCTGTTTCTTAAACACACTAAAGAAATAAAGAACAAACAAGTCCAGTTCACTTTTAGAATTTTAGATTTTTCTTTTTATAAAAAAATACATTTTCTATCACACAAATTCTGGGCAGCTGCAAAGGAACTAGTGTATTCTATGGCACACCACAGCCTCATTGTGATGAAGTTATTGTTGGCCAGAGGTCATGAATGCCAACTGATATCAGTTGTAACATGTCTAAATGACTATTATTTCAGTTCTCTGTTAAGGTCCAAAAATAAATACTTTGTAGTAAATTACATTGCACGGACATTGTTGTACAGTGAGATAACTACTTTTCTGAGAATTCTTTTGTAATGGACCCTGTATACTTTAAAAAAAAATCAAACTGCAGAGATATTTCAAAGTAATGTAAAATCCAATGTACTAAAATATCAATTCTAAAACAAAAAAAGTGGAAAGTCTCTTACTTTTTTTTACTTTAAATTTTAAGGTTGGAGCCCCGTCATCTCATCTGACATCTATATAACCCAGCCTAAAGATTATCTAAAAAAAAGTCCAGAATCATTTGCAGCTTACATATCTAGATCTAGTTACTCATTTTCTTATATTTTTTCCCTACATTTCATACATTGTAAACTTGATTGTCCTAATTTTATAGCATTTATTGTGCAATTAAAATTTTTCTGGAATCCTGATTTTTGAGGTCTGAACGGTTAAAGTAATACCAAGCTTATACTGTTTTAAATATATTTTAGAGGTTAAAACAATACTTAGCTTTGATGTCATGGGGAACTTGCGGTATACGCAGCTAAACGCCTGTTTGTCAGGTGACTTGAAGTTTGGTGTGCTTATAAGATTATTGCTCTCGGCAGTTCATTATCCTGTATGCAGGACGGGGGCTTCCGAGAACAATCGGCACAACGACGCACACAGAACGATCTAAGGCCAGGTTTATATTGCGTTAGGGCAGTCTGTTCAATGCATGCATTAAACGGACTGCATTAATGCAAGTGCCGTTAAAGATCGCCTTATGCGATCGCACTAGCACAGATGCTCCTTCTGCGCTAGCAGTGACGGACCCCGAGACGGTGCAGACTGCGTCCGAGAGTACGTCACAGAATGTCGACACATCGTTAATGCATGCCGATTATGACATGCGTTAGCGATGTGCTACATAATTGCAGTCAATGGGTGCGCTAACGCATCCGTTACATAGTGTTAGTGCCACTATGTAACGGATGCTGTCATCGCATTACCATTAACGCAATGTGAACCCGGCCTAATACTGATTGCTCTCTACACATCTGATGCATAGTCTGCTTGTCTAAATAGGCTATCAGATTATTACTGATAAGCAAACATGTTGCTGATTTGTGGTTATTTAATGTTGCCAGTTGGCTAGGAAAACCTAGTTTACTTCTGTAATGCAGAATACCAAATCTGGAAAACAAAAGGTGGATAATGCAAAAGAGAACGACAATCTACATGTTGTACTATTGGGTAGGCACAGTGCTATCTCAACACCAAAGCAAAACAGAACATGCTATCGATGTTAAATACAGGATATAGAAGAAAAATAACTTATATTTATCCAGTTGACTTCTTCTGATGAAATTCTTTGAAGAGTGTGCCTGTTTTGTACTGAAGGTCAGACTCTGACCTCCGTTATCTATTATAACACTGGTTACAAAGAGAGCTCGGGATTAGCATTCCAAGAGAAAATACATAGTTTAGCACTAAGGCTGCCATCACACTAGCAGTATTTGTTCAGTATTTTACATCAGTATCTGGAAGCCAAAAACAGGAGTGGGTGATAAATGCAGAAGTGGTGCATATGTTTCTATTATACTTTTCCTCTATTTGTTCCACTCCTGGTTTTGGCTTACAAATACTGATGTAAAACACTGACCAAATACTGCAAATGTGACGGCAGCCTAATAGATAAACAAGCCTTTAAAATATTGCTAAGGTCATTGCTTTCACTACTACTTCTACAACAGTTTTTCTACTGTTGCACAATCAATTAATTATAGAGTCACAACCAACAAACAAAATACCACGGCCAAGGCCTTGCTCCCGTAATAAATGCATTAATGCACTATATATGTAGATAGATGGAATACTCCCATAGAATTAGAAACACCAAAAAGATTGGAGTACATAGACCACCACAAAATGACTAAAATACAAGAAATTTTATTGAGTCAATAAAATCAATAAATGCCAAGGGGGCCAGCAAGGAGACACAGGGGCTGTGCCAGTGATTATGGGTGAGCAAGACTAACTGATTAATTACATGTTTCTGGTGTGGGTGAGCCCCCCATTGATCCTGTTGTTTATATGGATTTACTATGAGTTTTTGTCTTGCTACACACCTGGTTATTTATAAGTCTTTGCTTATCTCCTTTGCTGTACCAGTGTGTCTCCACACTTATTCTCCTCCTTTCTGCCAATATGTATGGCTTTTATTGATTGCACTGGCTCAATACAATTTCTTGTCTTTTAGTCATTTTGTGGTGGTCTATGTACTCCAATCTTTGTGGTGTTCCTGTTGTACAATCGTTGTCTTATCCATCCTAAAAATTATGTTTCAAAGATAAGTCATGACACAGCAGCAGTTAGACAGTTCCATTGCGAGTTGTGACTGTTGTTACTTTCATATCTCAAGAATCATTGGTTGTTTTCTGACTAATCATTAGATTGGAAGATTTACTATAAAAGCTTGTACATATACTGTAAGTAGCAGAAAAGGGCTCATCTTCAGTTCTGAAATTCATGTGCTCAGAGGCTGTATGGCAGTGCCCAAACCTCTTGACCATTAATAACATGTCACACAGATGTTATTACCAAATCTCGAGATAAGTGGTATTGAACAAAAGCTTAATTTTGTATTACTTAGAACAACACAGCAACATAGAAGTGATATATACCCACGACACAATGAAGTTAGCTAATCAGTAAGCTATATAAATAAATCTTTATTGCATTTGAAAGACATTAAAACATAAAAGATGCCTCATATGAGTGACACCATTGTAGCCAGGAAATAATGTACTAGCATGCTAACGAAAGGGAATGATTAAATAGGGGAAAAAAGCACATCTGAAATGGGTATATATGTGTTTGCACCATAAGGGATTACCTACTCCATATAAAATCTGAAGTACAAACAGTAAATGCAGTGATACATGTAATACTAAACTAGAAATACCTTTTTCGAAAGTAGTGAAATTCTGCATAGAAAGTACCTGGCACTGTGTCCCTCTACCCGGATGCACATTTCGCCCAGCTTCTTCCAGGGATGTGACATGATATGTCAGTCATTATACAGTATGCAGTTCCATTGCCAGTGGTGACTGTTGTTACATTCACATCTCAAAAATCACTGTGACTAATCATTAGTTTAGCAGATTTACAATACAAAGCTTCTACATTTACTTTAAGTAGCAGAAAATGCTCATCTTAAGTTCTGAAATTCATGTGCTCAGAGGATGCATGGCAGTGCCCAGAACCTCTTGGCCTTTAATAGCATGTCACAGAGACGTTATCATCATGTAAAAAAGTCATTTTGCAATGCTTGTCAGGATGGGAATATGATGTGTGGAACAGGCTGCCACAAGAAGTGGTGAGCTATCCTTCCATGGAAGTCTTCAAACAGGCTGGAAAGACATCTGTATGGGATGATTTAGTGAATCCTGCTTTGAGCAAGGGGTTGGACGAGATGACCCAAGAGGTCCCTTCCAACTCTATCATTCTATGATTCTATGATTCTATGATATGTGTCTTTATGAGTCGAGCTAGTGGTTATAAGGTGAATTGCAGCCTGTTAAAGGTTTATTAGCAAGTCATATTTCAGAAATTTTCCAGGATATACTTTTATTTGAGCAAAAGCTTGCATAAGTTTAAGGTTTGTGTAGCTCAGGTGTGTAATCTATACAGTGGATACGAAAATTATTCAGATCCCTTTAAATTTTTCACTATTTGTTTCATTGCAGCCATTTGGTAAATTCAAAAAAGTTCATTTTGTCTCATTAATGTACACTCTGCACACCATCTTGACTGTAAATAAAACAGAAATGTAGGAATTTTTGCAAATTTATTAAAAACGAAAAATTGAAATATCACATAGCCATGAGTATTCAGACCCTTTGCTCAGTATTGAGTAGAAGCAACTTTTGAGCTAATACAGCCATGAGTCTTCTTGGGATTGATGCAGCAAGTTTTTCACACCTGGATTTGGGGATCCTCTGCCGTTCTTCCTTGCAGATCCTCTCCAGTTCCGTCAGGCTGGATGGTGAACGTTGGTGGACAGCCATTTTCAGGTCTCTCCAGAGATGCTCAAATGGGTTTAGGTCAGGGCTCTGGCTGGGCCAGTCAAGAATGGTCACAGAGTTGTTCTGAAGCTACTCCTTTGTTATTTTAGCTGTGTGCTTAGGGTCATTGTCTTATGGGAAAGTGAACCTTTGGCCAAGTCTGAGGTCCAGAGCACTCTGGAAGAGGTTTTCATTCAGGATATCTCTGTACCTGGCTGCATTCATATTTCCTTCAATGACAACCAGTCATCCTGTCCATGCAGCTGAAAAACACGCCCATAGCATGATGCTGCCACCACTACTGTTGGGATTGTGTTGGACAGGTGATGAGCAGTGCCTGGTTTTCTCCACACATGCCGCTTAGAATTACCACCAAAAAGGTCTATCTTCATCTCATCAGACCAGAGAATCCTATTTCATGTATTTTTTAGCAAACTCTATGTGGGCTTTCACGTGTCTTGCACTGAGGAGAGGCTTCCGACAGGCCACTCTGCCATAAAGGCCTAACTGGTGGAGGGCTGCAGTGACAGTTGACTTTGTGGAACTTTCTCCCATCTCCCTACTGCATCTCTGGAGCTTAGCCACATTGATCTAGGAGTTCTTCTTTACCTTTCTCACCAAGGCTCTTCTCCCACGATTGCTCAGTTTGGCTCGACGGCCAGGTCGAGGAAGACTTCTGGTGGTCCTAAACTTCTTCCATTTGAGGATTATGAAGGCCACTGTGCTCTTAGGATCCTTGAGTACTTCAGAAATTCTTTTGTAACCTTGGCCAGATCTGTGCCTTGCCACAATTCCATCTGATGGTTCGTCTTATTGTCTGCTTTTACAGTAGCTTACTCAGGATCTGAGATCTCAATCTGCGCATATGCCGCCTCCGGCAGTCATTTTTCCAAAGTCCACCACAGCGAAAAGAATGGGAAGTGCGGGGACTTATGACATTCTCTGAAAGTACGAAGCCCGCTCAGCCTTGAACCGCCAAACACACCCTCATCCCAGCCCGTGGGTCTGCAGAATTGCCCCACTCCTGCCACTGCTCCCAGCTTCCTGCAGCAGCGACCCTGCCTCCTTAGACCCCGCAACACCATAGTCGTCACCATTGGTAAGCTATATTTTGATTATAAAAGATGCACCCCCATTTATCCACAAAATCCTTTGGGAAAAATGTACGTTTTCTAATCCAAAGGATCCTAGTATCAGACGAGCATAGAAAAAAAATCAGTCTGAATTTCATTCAGAAAAGTAAAATGATTTTTTCTCACTTATTGTCCGTGTGCAGTCCATATGCAATTAATTTTTTTACCCAGCAGCTATTAATCAATTACAGGACCATTTATAGTTGCCTATGCTACACAATTGTAATGATTACAATAAAATTGGATACTATTCTGTGGCTCCATATAGCAGATTTTTTTCGCATCCATCTGATTTTGAAGTGAAATCGTAGCATGTTGCAGTTTTTTCACAAATACTGTCTTTACAAAAAATAGGTAATCAACACCGTCCCGTTGAATAATATTGGTCCGAGTGCTATCGAGTAAGAAATCGGATAACACTCATCCAATTTGTAAGCTGGTGTTAGCAAGTCCAAATAAGAATATATGCATGAGCTGTAAATTCTTTTGAGGTGTTTGAACTAATTTACAAATTGAAGTAATAATAATTTATTTTCAACATTATTATTTTCAACATTTCAACTGTAATTTGCAACAAAGATAAAATTGTGATAATCATCTGCTTACATTGTTTTTTCAATTTATAGACCTACTACAGTAAAATTAAATGAAGTGAAGAAAGGAGACATAAACCTTAAAATGCACATAGCAGACACAGCATGTCACTAGAAATGTTCATTTGATCAGTCACATAGGTAATACTTATGTGCAGAAAAGTCCCTTTGGGGCTGTGTTACCCTTTGTTCATCTGTCTTCTATGTTTTGATCAGCTAAAAGTCTGTCAACAGTTTTCCTGTTCAGATATAAGGTAGAACATTTTGACATTTGTAAATGAATATAATTGATTTCCTCAGGCTGGAGGAAAATATAACAATGATTTGCTTATTTCATTTTACAGCTTAAGAGGAATGTATTGTCAGGAAATGACCTATAGCTTTCATTTTAGTGGTGATTTTGTTATCTCAAGTCAGAATTTGTATTTAAAAATCTGAAATCCTGCAGTTTTTAGATTGACCACTGGGCTCTCAATAAAATTAAACAAGTGTTGCCAACTCACCGGTCTCGATGATAGAGTCCCCCCATAAACATAAAACACTCACCTGATCCCATACTGATATATATATAGTACAGACCAAAAGTTTGGACACACCTTCTCATTTAAAGATTTTTCTGTATTTTCATGACTATGAAAATTGTACATTCACACTGAGGGCATCAAAACTATTAATTAACACATGTGGAATTATATACTTAACAAAAAAAGTGTGAAACAACTGAAATTATGTCTTATATTTCTTATATTGCTTATAGTTCTTCAAAGTATCCACCTTTTGCTTTGATGACTGCTTTGCACACTCTTGGCATTCTCTTGATGAGCTTCAAGAGGTAGTCACCGGGAATGGTTTTCACTTTACAGGTGTGCCCTGGCAGGTTTAATAAGTGGGATTTCTTGCCTTATAAATGGGGTTGGGACCATCAGTTGTGTTGAGCAGAAGTCTGGTGGATACACAGCTGATAGTCCTACTGAATAGACTGTTAGCTGCTTTTTTCTTGCCATAATACAAATTCTAAGTAAAGGAAAATGAGTGGCCATCATTACTTTAAGAAATGAAAGTCAGTCAGTTCGAAAAATTGGGAAAACTTTGAAAGTGTCCCCAAATGCAGTGGCAAAAACCATCAAGTGCTACAAAGAAACTGGCTCACATGAGGACCGCCCCAGGAAAGCAAGACCAAGAATCACCTCTGCTACTGAGGATAAGTTTATCCGAGTCACCAGCCTCAGAAATCACAGGTTAACAGCAGCTCAGATTAGAGACCAGGTCAATGCCACACAGAGTTCTAGCAGCAGACACATCTCTACAACAACTGTTAAGAGGAGACTTTGTGCAGCAGGCCTTCATTGTAAAATAGCTGCTAGAAAACCACTGCTAAGGACAGGCAACAATCAGAAGATACTTGTTTGGGCTAAAGAACACAAGGAGTGGACATTAGACCAGTGGAAATCGGTGCTTTGGTCTGATGAGTCCAAATTTGAGATCTTTGGTCCCAACCACAATGTCTTTGTGCGAGGCAGAAAAGGTGAATGGATGGACTCTACATGACTGGTTCCCACCGTGAAGCATGGAGGAGGAGGTGTGATGGTGTGGGGGTGCTTTGTTGGTGACACTGTTGGGGATTTATTCAAAATTGAAGGCATACTGAACTAGCATGGCTACCACAGCATCTTGCAGCGGCATGCTATTCCATCTGGCTTGCGTTTAGTTGGACCATCATTTATTTTTCAACAGCACAGTGACCCCAAACACACCTCCAGGCTGTGTAAGGGCTATTTGATCAAGAAGGAAAGTGATGGGGGGCTACGCCAGATGACCTGGCCTCCACAGTCACCAGACCTGAACCCAATAGAGATGGTTTGGGGTGAGCTGGACCACAGAGTGAAGGAAAAAGGGCCAACAAGTGCTAAACATCTCTGGGAACTCCTTCAAGATTGTTGGAAGAACATTCCCGGTGACTACCTCTTGAAGCTCATCAAAAGAATGCCAAGAGTGTGCAAAGCAGTCATCAAAGCAAAAGGTGGCTACTTTGAAGAACCTAGAATATAAGACATATTTTCAGTTATTTCACACTTTGTTGGTAAGCATATAATTCCACATGTGTTAATTCATAGTTTTGATGCCTTCAGTGTGAGTGTACAATTTTCATAGTCATGAAAATGTCCAAAAATTATCCCTTTTGGGGGGAAGATGTCTGCCTTGCTGGTGTGCATACATAGGTGGTGCAAACAGAAGTAGCCATGAGGCAAAAATTAAGCCGTTTGTGCAGTATCCAGAGCTGTGTTCTTTAATAAATGAAGAAGCAACAGCTTTTTCACAATATATCCCCAAAATTTTCCCTTTGATAAGTGAGCAGGAGCAAGTAGGCTGCTTTGAAAACAAAGATGTAAAAGCTTCTTAACTTAAGTTGTTAAAAAAATCATATATTTTTTGGCGTTCAGAACAGGTTTGCCTTTCTCAAGATAAAACAATTATAAAGGCTTTTCATCAACATTCTCCCTTTTTTGGAGTAGGAACAGTCTAGTTGACTTTATAGGTAAGAAGCATTTGCTTGTAAATAGGGAGTAAAAACAATTATCCTTACTTTGAGAGCTGTTTCATGCTTGTATACCCTGAAAAAAGAATGCTTCCCATTCTCAAAATGATAAAATAACTACAAAGGCTTTTTATCATGCTGTCCAAAAATTATCCTTTTCTTTGGCGCAGGAATAAGCTAGTTAATTTCAAAGTGAAGAAGCAATGGCTTGCAAATGAGCTGTGAAAAAAATGATCCTTACTTTGGGAGATATTTCATGTTACTGTACTCTGAAGACAATGTATGTTCCCATTCACAGTGCAGTATTTCGATGCAACATACCAGACAAGCGTATGAGATGTTTGTGGGAGATTTGTGGCAGAGGCAGTGAAAGAAGCTGTATGGTATAAAAATATGATGTGTAAGGCATGAACATGTCTGTCATTGTAGGTCAGAAATGGCAGAATCTGAGGCAGTATATTATAGCACTATAAAACACAGTGTGCAGCCAGATGATCTGTGGCATGCATAGCCATGTAGTGACAGTGGAAAGTGCAGAAGTCACATGGAAGAAAAATAGAACAGGGCAGGTAAGGAGATGTCTGGTGATGTAAGGTCAGCAGCAACAGCCTAGGAAGCAGCAGTACAGCATATTACGGCTATGCAGTGGCAGTGACAGAAACTGCAAGGTATAAAATGATAACAGGTCAAGCAAAGAGATGTCTGGCCTTGTAGGGCCAGCAATTATAGCCTAGGCAGCAACAGTATAAACAACATGATGGATAGGAAATAGATTCCCGATCAGGAGTAGACCATCATCACCGGTGAAAGCAGAACAGTGTAGAAGACAGACAATGGCAGGCAGGTGGGTAGAGGGTACAGTGGATCTAATCATTGGCAATTGTAACAGCATGAAGCCATGATGAACTTTACCATGGAGCAAGCAAACTGTAGAGTAGGTTACATTGAGATCCGATGTTGGCAAATGATGCGGGATGTGTGTTGTCTACTGAATCCGTTTGAAGAGTGAACAAAATTGTGCTAGCATGGACATATGTGGCATTTTTAATGTCATCCTGCTAATACTTATACAGGAAAAACACCATAATGCAAGAGGAGTTGGAGAAAGAGCACTAGTTTTCATATGTTGAATTCTGCCCTGTGTCTGTTTGGGACCCTCAAGGTTCATAGTACATGCAGGAGGATTTTAAAGGGAAGGAAATGGAAAAGAAGAAGGAGAATGGCAAACAGTTGATGGATTTGGAAGATGCATAGATTTGATGCAAGCAGGGAACATGACATTCAGTCTAAGTGAAAAAGATGATGATAATGATGCTAGCCATGACAACTACAGTAACTATCACAGCAGAGGAATGATTATAAAACAATGGGAAGCAAGGCAAGCTGTATGGTACAATGCTTGTGTGAGGACAGATGTATTGTTAGCATGAAGCACAGTGATGACTATTGGTTGGCGACAATTTTAGACCCTCGCCATGAATTGAATTAATTTTTGGGGCGAAATTAATAAAAGCTGTCGAACTTGAATTTCAAATCATCTGCTTATCTCTAATGAATACATTTATAATAAAGAAATAAAAACATAAAATGTGGGTTCTGGTCTGGATTTGGTGACTTGTGATGAACCAGTGTGCTCGTTACTCGTGATTTCCGAGCATGCTCAGGTGTTCTCTGAGTATCTTGGGCATGCTTGTAGATTATGTGTGTGTCTGCATGATTTGCAGCTGTTAGACAACCTGAACACATGCAGAGATTGCCTGTTTGTTAGGGAATCCCCACATGTATTCAAGCTGTCTAGCAGCCGCAAATCATGCAGCTGCGGGGACACAATCATAATCTACGAGCACACCCAAGATACTCGGAGAACCCCAGAGCATGTTTGAAAAACTCCAGTAACGAGCACACTCGCTCATCACTAAAGGTGACACATTTCATATAAATAAAAAAGCATGAAATATAAAAAATCAATTCTGCAATATATTCAGTGCAGTAATATCTTCTTATCACACAATTATAAAATTCTATTATGGAGACTTACGTGGAGCATAGATCAATTGGAATATTAGTCTAAAGCACATTTTCAGAACTCCAATTCTTGATCCACCATTAAATAGATATTGGCTTCTGACATATTTATGAGGTTGAAGGAAATGTGGCCTGATGGGTGAATAGTAAAAATGATAACTAGATGCATATTATGTCACATTCTTCTAATAAATTTCTTGACATAAACAACATTTGCTTGTAATGCAGCTGTGAATGTTCAAAACAAAAATGCAGACTTTGATTTCATGTTCATCTTGGCCTTGACAGTCTTATGAAGTACTGGAATGTTGGTAAGTGGTAGTATCTCAGTGCAATAGACAGGCCAAAGACAAGGAATGAACTAATTCAGCTTTTAATTGCAGTCTATTAAAACATAGTAAATTAAAGCTGAAGACAAATTGGAATCTTTAATGATGTAGACTTCTTCTTGTGAAAGCTAAAAGCGGAATTCCCCTTTCTTAAAATTAAAAAAACTTTGGAAAACAACTTGATAATGATATATGTTTTATGTTAGTGTATGAACACATCATATAACGCCCTTGGAAGTATCCATTAATGATCCAAGCCTAGAGATATAAGTTTCTGTTCTTTATGTACAGTAGATCATTTGCTGCAATAAATACCTAACAATATAAAGCCAAATTGTGATAATATGGCTATTAATAATCAGGATATCTTAAAAGTGCAATCTTTAGGTAAAGTCTAGAGTCTAAATAGAGTCTGAAACAGTTTTAAACATTTGAAAGCTATTGACAGAACTATGTAGACAACTGAAACGAACAATTTACAAAAACTAGGGTAATGGTTTTGTGCAGATTTTATGACCAAGAAATCTAAGTTTTAATATCTACAGCTCTGCAATAAGTAGTTCCTAGAAAGAACACTTCTTAGCCCTTCTAATCTGAGTGGTGGTTACATAGTTACATAGTTACATAGTTAGTAAGGCCGAAAAAAGACATTTGTCCATCCAGTTCAGCCTATATTCCATCATAATAAATACCCAGATCTACGTCCTTCTACAGAACCTAATAATTGTATGATACAATATTGTTCTGCTCCAGGAAGACATCCAGGCCTCTCTTGAACCCCTCGACTGAGTTCGCCATCACCACCTCCTCAGGCAAGCAATTCCAGATTCTCACTGCCCTAACAGTAAAGAATCCTCTTCTATGTTGGTGGAAAAACCTTCTCTCCTCCAGACGCAAAGAATGCCCCCTTGTGCCCGTCACCTTCCTTGGTATAAACAGATCCTCAGCGAGATATTTGTATTGTCCCCTTATATACTTATACATGGTTATTAGATCGCCCCTCAGTCGTCTTTTTTCTAGACTAAATAATCCTAATTTCGCTAATCTATCTGGGTATTGTAGTTCTCCCATCCCCTTTATTAATTTTGTTGCCCTCCTTTGTACTCTCTCTAGTTCCATTATATCCTTCCTGAGCACCGGTGCCCAAAACTGGACACAGTACTCCATGTGCGGTCTAACTAGGGATTTGTACAGAGGCAGTATAATGCTCTCATCATGTGTATCCAGACCTCTTTTAATGCACCCCATGATCCTGTTTGCCTTGGCAGCTGCTGCCTGGCACTGGCTGCTCCAGGTAAGTTTATCATTAACTAGGATCCCCAAGTCCTTCTCCCTGTCAGATTTACCCAGTGGTTTCCCGTTCAGTGTGTAATGGTGATATTGATTCCCTCTTCCCATGTGTATAACCTTACATTTATCATTGTTAAACCTCATCTGCCACCTTTCAGCCCAAGTTTCCAACTTATCCAGATCCATCTGTAGCAGAATACTATCTTCTCTTGTATTAACTGCTTTACATAGTTTTGTATCATCTGCAAATATCGATATTTTACTGTGAAAAAAGAATGCTTCCCATTCTCAAAATGATAAAATAACTACAAAGGCTTTTTATCATGCTGTCCAAAAATTATCCTTTTCTTTGGCGCAGGAATAAGCTAGTTAATTTCAAAGTGAAGAAGCAATGGCTTGCAAATGAGCTGTGAAAAAAATGATCCTTACTTTGGGAGATATTTCATGTTACTGTACTCTGAAGACAATGTATGTTCCCATTCACAGTGCAGTATTTCGATGCAACATACCAGACAAGCGTATGAGATGTTTGTGGGAGATTTGTGGCAGAGGCAGTGAAAGAAGCTGTATGGTATAAAAATATGATGTGTAAGGCATGAACATGTCTGTCATTGTAGGTCAGAAATGGCAGAATCTGAGGCAGTATATTATAGCACTATAAAACACAGTGTGCAGCCAGATGATCTGTGGCATGCATAGCCATGTAGTGACAGTGGAAAGTGCAGAAGTCACATGGAAGAAAAATAGAACAGGGCAGGTAAGGAGATGTCTGGTGATGTAAGGTCAGCAGCAACAGCCTAGGAAGCAGCAGTACAGCATATTACGGCTATGCAGTGGCAGTGACAGAAACTGCAAGGTATAAAATGATAACAGGTCAAGCAAAGAGATGTCTGGCCTTGTAGGGCCAGCAATTATAGCCTAGGCAGCAACAGTATAAATAACATGATGGATAGGAAATAGATTCCCGATCAGGAGTAGACCATCATCACCGGTGAAAGCAGAACAGTGTAGAAGACAGACAATGGCAGGCAGGTGGGTAGAGGGTACAGTGGATCTAATCATTGGCAATTGTAACAGCATGAAGCCATGATGAACTTTACCATGGAGCAAGCAAACTGTAGAGTAGGTTACATTGAGATCCGATGTTGGCAAATGATGCGGGATGTGTGTTGTCTACTGAATCCGTTTGAAGAGTGAACAAAATTGTGCTAGCATGGACATATGTGGCATTTTTAATGTCATCCTGCTAATACTTATACAGGAAAAACACCATAATGCAAGAGGAGTTGGAGAAAGAGCACTAGTTTTCATATGTTGAATTCTGCCCTGTGTCTGTTTGGGACCCTCAAGGTTCATAGTACATGCAGGAGGATTTTAAAGGGAAGGAAATGGAAAAGAAGAAGGAGAATGGCAAACAGTTGATGGATTTGGAAGATGCATAGATTTGATGCAAGCAGGGAACATGACATTCAGTCTAAGTGAAAAAGATGATGATAATGATGCTAGCCATGACAACTACAGTAACTATCACAGCGGAGGAATGATTATAAAACAATGGGAAGCAAGGCAAGCTGTATGGTACAATGCTTGTGTGAGGACAGATGTATTGTTAGCATGAAGCACAGTGATGACTATTGGTTGGCGACAATTTTAGACCCTCGCCATGAATTGAATTAATTTTTGGGGCGAAATTAATAAAAGCTGTCGAACTTGAATTTCAAATCATCTGCTTATCTCTAATGAATACATTTATACTAAAGAAATAAAAACATAAAATGTGGGTTCTGGTCTGGATTTGGTGACTTGTGATGAACCAGTGTGCTCGTTACTCGTGATTTCCGAGCATGCTCAGGTGTTCTCTGAGTATCTTGGGCATGCTTGTAGATTATGTGTGTGTCTGCATGATTTGCAGCTGTTAGACAACCTGAACACATGCAGAGATTGCCTGTTTGTTAGGGAATCCCCACATGTATTCAAGCTGTCTAGCAGCCGCAAATCATGCAGCTGCGGGGACACAATCATAATCTACGAGCACACCCAAGATACTCGGAGAACCCCAGAGCATGTTTGAAAAACTCCAGTAACGAGCACACTCGCTCATCACTAAAGGTGACACATTTCATATAAATAAAAAAGCATGAAATATAAAAAATCAATTCTGCAATATATTCAGTGCAATAATATCTTCTTATCACACAATTATAAAATTCTATTATGGAGACTTACGTGGAGCATAGATCAATTGGAATATTAGTCTAAAGCACATTTTCAGAACTCCAATTCTTGATCCACCATTAAATAGATATTGGCTTCTGACATATTTATGAGGTTGAAGGAAATGTGGCCTGATGGGTGAATAGTAAAAATGATAACTAGATGCATATTATGTCACATTCTTCTAATAAATTTCTTGACATAAACAACATTTGCTTGTAATGCAGCTGTGAATGTTCAAAACAAAAATGCAGACTTTGATTTCATGTTCATCTTGGCCTTGACAGTCTTATGAAGTACTGGAATGTTGGTAAGTGGTAGTATCTCAGTGCAATAGACAGGCCAAAGACAAGGAATGAACTAATTCAGCTTTTAATTGCAGTCTATTAAAACATAGTAAATTAAAGCTGAAGACAAATTGGAATCTTTAATGATGTAGACTTCTTCTTGTGAAAGCTAAAAGCGGAATTCCCCTTTCTTAAAATTAAAAAAACTTTGGAAAACAACTTGATAATGATATATGTTTTATGTTAGTGTATGAACACATCATATAACGCCCTTGGAAGTATCCATTAATGATCCAAGCCTAGAGATATAAGTTTCTGTTCTTTATGTACAGTAGATCATTTGCTGCAATAAATACCTAACAATATAAAGCTAAATTGTGATAATATGGCTATTAATAATCAGGATATCTTAAAAGTGCAATCTTTAGGTAAAGTCTAGAGTCTAAATAGAGTCTGAAACAGTTTTAAACATTTGAAAGCTATTGACAGAACTATGTAGACAACTGAAACGAACAATTTACAAAAACTAGGGTAATGGTTTTGTGCAGATTTTATGACCAAGAAATCTAAGTTTTAATATCTACAGCTCTGCAATAAGTAGTTCCTAGAAAGAACACTTCTTAGCCCTTCTAATCTGAGTGGTGGTTACATAGTTACATAGTTACATAGTTAGTAAGGCCGAAAAAAGACATTTGTCCATCCAGTTCAGCCTATATTGCATCATAATAAATACCCAGATCTACGTCCTTCTACAGAACCTAATAATTGTATGATACAATATTGTTCTGCTCCAGGAAGACATCCAGGCCTCTCTTGAACCCCTCGACTGAGTTCGCCATCACCACCTCCTCAGGCAAGCAATTCCAGATTCTCACTGCCCTAACAGTAAAGAATCCTCTTCTATGTTGGTGGAAAAACCTTCTCTCCTCCAGACGCAAAGAATGCCCCCTTGTGCCCGTCACCTTCCTTGGTATAAACAGATCCTCAGCGAGATATTTGTATTGTCCCCTTATATACTTATACATGGTTATTAGATCGCCCCTCAGTCGTCTTTTTTCTAGACTAAATAATCCTAATTTCGCTAATCTATCTGGGTATTGTAGTTCTCCCATCCCCTTTATTAATTTTGTTGCCCTCCTTTGTACTCTCTCTAGTTCCATTATATCCTTCCTGAGCACCGGTGCCCAAAACTGGACACAGTACTCCATGTGCGGTCTAACTAGGGATTTGTACAGAGGCAGTATAATGCTCTCATCATGTGTATCCAGACCTCTTTTAATGCACCCCATGATCCTGTTTGCCTTGGCAGCTGCTGCCTGGCACTGGCTGCTCCAGGTAAGTTTATCATTAACTAGGATCCCCAAGTCCTTCTCCCTGTCAGATTTACCCAGTGGTTTCCCATTCAGTGTGTAATGGTGATATTGATTCCCTCTTCCCATGTGTATAACCTTACATTTATCATTGTTAAACCTCATCTGCCACCTTTCAGCCCAAGTTTCCAACTTATCCAGATCCATCTGTAGCAGAATACTATCTTCTCTTGTATTAACTGCTTTACATAGTTTTGTATCATCTGCAAATATCGATATTTTACTGTGTAAACCTTCTACCAGATCATTAATGAATATGTTGAAGAGAACAGGTCCCAATACTGACCCCTGCGGTACCCCACTGGTCACAGCGACCCAGTTAGAGACTATACCATTTATAACCACCCTCTGCTTTCTATCACTAAGCCAGTTACTAACCCATTTACACACATTTTCCCCCAGACCAAGCATTCTCATTTTGTGTACCAACCTCTTGTGCGGCACGGTATCAAACGCTTTGGAAAAATCGAGATATACCACGTCCAATGACTCACCGTGGTCCAGTCTATAGCTTACCTCTTCATAAAAACTGATTAGATTGGTTTGACAGGAGCGATTTCTCATAAACCCATGCTGATATGGAGTTAAACAGTTATTCTCATTGAGATAATCCAGAATAACATCCCTCAGAAACCCTTCAAATATTTTACCAACAATAGAGGTTAGACTTACTGGCCTATAATTTCCAGGTTCACTTTTAGAGCCCTTTTTGAATATTGGCACCACATTTGCTATGCGCCAATCCTGCGGAACAGACCCTGTCGCTATAGAGTCCCTAAAAATAAGAAATAATGGTTTATCTATTACATTACTTAGTTCTCTTAGTACTCGTGGGTGTATGCCATCCGGACCCGGAGATTTATCTATTTTAATCTAATGGTTCTAGTGCTCAATCTGACATCTGGATCGAAATGCAACTACTGCCAGCCACCTCGCAATGAAGAGAAGGGGGCAGGTGGTCCCCATTCTCCTGCTAGGTGGGGTTTACAAAGGTTGACCTATAACTTTTAGACATTCATGGTATGTCCTGTGAGTATAACAAGGATATTTTTTAATCCTGAAGATGGAATGCTTTCATATTTTCCATTGATTATATGAAATATATGAATAGCATAGCATCAATATGACTTTTGTTATATATCACAAGGGCAGCAGGGAATACTAGAGCTGTAGATAATCACAAAGATATTTAAATGTCTTGACAAAATATTTAATGAGCTTCACTTTTCTATGGCCTGACATATGGTTTAATAATCTGTTTCATAAAAAAAAAGACATGCCCATTCAGAGAGCAATATGCACAGAATGGAAGCATGACGAACGAGAGCTTATACATCAGCGTGCCAAGTGAACATTCTTGTTTGATTTCTGTAGATACATTCTCTCGCATTGTGTATATAAACTCTGAATATATTTAAATACATAGCAACAAATGGCGTATATAACAGAATACATGAAACTGGAGACAAGCCTGGAAAACTAATCACAGGGTCACAATGACCTGTACTACACCAGCATGAAAGAAATAAAGCAAAGTTAGCTATTAAGAAATCACAGGTTTGCAATATTTACTTGACATTTACATTGAATATTTTAGTTGTTGACATCCTTTCGTGATTTAAGGAGGCTCTAATGCTGTTAGTAATGTGTTATGTTCTACGTAGCTAAGCAGGAAGGATTATCTCTCTTGTATAATAAGTATTTATTGTCCCTGGGGGTTCTGTTTGCTGCGTGAGTTTGGTTTCATAAGAAAGCTTCTATGAGCATAGACTTCATACACTAAAGTCATTCAAAATATACCTTGAAGCTGTATGGATGAGAGCGTCCTTCATGTGTATGTAATCAAATAATGCAGCAGGTAACGGTTCTTGAGACCTCCTCCTAGGGATACATTTACAATGTAGGAAGGAAAATAAAAGCTGAGTGCTACTGTATATTGACAGTTGGTTGCCACCAGGAATTTCAGGGCGCAATACTGACAAGATTTTTGGGTCCCCTTGAAACTTCGTCCACCCCATTTTTACCTCTATCATTCAAAACTTCCACAATCTCATTACTCACTCTTGGATTTCTGCACCACATCCTCACCAATCATATAATAACAGTTCCCATTAAATACCAGATCACATACATAGTCCAAAGCTTTTGTTTTGGCCAAAAGGTTTTTTTTAAATTGCCACCCGGCAAGGTAAATTCTTTTGACCGGGTCCTACTCTACTCTAACCTATTAAAAATTTGTTAAAATGCCCAATACTCTCTTTAGTTGTATACCTGTATTTCTTTATTTTTCTTTAGGGTTGGCGGATTGCAATAAATAAATTTAATAAAGAAGTGCAATCGCAACCTGGGGTCCACCTTGGAGAGGTGTAAAACTGCAGCTAATGTGAACAATGGCGGAACAAGTAGCAAGCGATTGCTAGCTGGCACTGAGTTACACATCACTCAGTGAACAGCACACAAAGTTGTGTCAGTCGCACACAAAAACTGAATAGATGCTCTGCAATAGACTGTGTCACTCGAACATAGTAACAAAGAATATATAACGCTAGACATGATCCTTGTTAACCTCACAGGGGATTGAAGCCCACTAACGTGGTAAGTAGCAAACAGTGGTCAAGCAGTCAGCAGCAGAACACAACCAACTCCTCTCCAGAGGTGCTGAAATTCTAATGGCTAGATGCCAGCCCTAAATTAATACAAAGAAACTCCTCTCTGGAGGTGCCAGAATTCTAATGGCTTACCGCTGACCCTGAGCACATGCTGACAAAAACCACCCTGTTGCAATGTCTCATTCTCACATGGAAAGAGTTTGATACTAGTGCACCGGCATAAGCCACTGAGAGCCTTTTATGCGTAAAGCTCAAGTCTAGTCGGACAGGACCTTGCCTGTGGACCAATCCAGAGCTGCCACATCACTAGAGCAGCTGACAACCAACTACCAATGAGATGTCGCCACATCATGAGCCTGCTCAGTAGGGTGGTATCTGGACTTAGTCTCCAGAGCGTTCGCTAATCGCTGCCTACTGCTGGTTACCATAAGCTTGGCTGAAGAGCCAGCAGTAACCAGATAAATAGCATGAGCCTGAGCAAGATGCTGGGACCGACGTCTATGTTCATCAGCACCCGCAGCGGCCAAAGCTGGATGTGAGGCAACAGATGCAGGCAAGGCTTGGGATTTACCCTGTGCAGCGGGAGAATCCTGGCACCTAACAATGTGTCACATGCATTTTTTTAAATGACTAATACCACTTACAAGGGACAAATACCGCCACATGATGGCTGGAACACATATTACCATCACATAGCGAATTAATAATACTATGTTCCAGGAACAAATACTACTACACCATGACCAGACCACATATTACTACCACATAGTGACAGAATAATACCACATACAGGGGACAAATACCACCACACCATGACCAGACCGCATATTGCCACCACATAGTGACTGAATACTACAATACTGATCATTAATTAAAAAAACACAATACTATTATTATCATAAGTGCCATAATACACAGGAATATAGAGTGTATAATGCCAGTGTACAGGCAATAAAAGGATCACCAGTGATATTATACACAGGATCTCTGTATATAGTGTCAGTGTACAGGTAACACACTGACTTACCAGTGACTCCAGTTGCTTTGCTTTTTCATCCAGCACAGACCTCCATCACTTCTTCTAGGCAGGACTTGTCTGTACAGGAAATAGCACAGTTATTTAGAGCACATAGGGACAGGAGGTGCTGCTGATGGAAGAACTCTTCCAAGTTCATTACAAATGTCCTCTTTATCAGAGGATGCAGATGCGGTCGGGAGATAGCGGGATGGGAGGACGAGTCGCTGTACAGGTAAGTATAATTACAATGTTTATTATTAATTTTATGCTTTCTTTTACAGCCCCCGTGCCCCATCCCATATCTGTAAAGTTCAAGTTTAGGGTTCAGACACAAGTTCGCATCATGTCCAGCCCTGAACTTGAACTTTACAGAAAAACTCGGGGAACCCGCCAATCCCGATCATCGGGGAGTTCGACCATCACTAATCAGAAAATAATGAGACACATTCAATTTGCACTGAAAACATTCATTGCATATCAAATTTTCTGTCGAAATTTGAGAAAACAACGCAATTTTGGCAATTTTGCTCATAAGTAATGATGTTGAAAAAGGTTAAAACTAGTACTAGGCTTTCTACTATAAGTCTATGAAGATTCTGCAAAGTACAACAGACACATGGATTTCCTATAAATTCTTCATGGTTGCTTGATATCTCTACTGTTGTTATATTATAGAAAACTTCTCGAAGATTAAATTTCTGGTCATATGATGATTACACAAGAACACAGCTATTTGCAGAGAACTCTGATTACCGTGGCTGTAAAGAGCCAAGGATCTGTGAGATACTATCTATTTTAATAAATTTTCTTTCACTATGAGGTATGACTCAATATGATGGATCACTCCAATAAGAAACTGAAGCTCAAGCTTTTTATGCATTCTCTGGCTGTTTTTTCTAATGGTAGAAACCATATCGGCGAAAGATGTCTCGTTAATATATTCCGTTCTGTCAGTGGAAATAGAGGTTGAAACTAGAATGGAATCAAGCCAAGAGATGTGCTGTAACTAAGAGTACTAACCAGAATATAATCAAGGGTCTAACGACATTACCTCTACACCAAGATGTAAGATTGAACAAATGAGGACCAGCATAATCTGGACGCTGAAATATTCCTGCAACAGAAACTGGTGCAGTATTTTGGAGGTGTAAGTTACATGAATATTAATTACTGCAGACAGAAAGCTGAATTTCTCATAGCAGCCAATCAGATCACAGGTTCCATATTTAAACTTGCACAGCAAAAAGCTTATTGGTTACTATAAGGTCTTTAACCTTATAGTACTGGACTGGACTGAAAAAAATCATTACAGTGTCACTAAACACAATGCAATGCTGAGTTCTATACTCTGCACATGTTGTGCATATGAAAGTTGACTTGGGACATGTGCATTAATTAAATGATATAATTAATATGCAAATCATGGCCGACCATACCTATGTGCATCCACTGCGGTTCCACAGGGCGCTGGTGCCAAATATCAGAGGGGGCACCACAGGTATAGTTCAAGTAAGGGATCGTTCACACCAGAGCATAAAACGGAGGAGTGCAATGCAAAAAATCTTGCATTGCACTTTGACCAATGTTATTTATTGAGGCAGCGCAGATCTGCATTATTTTTCTCATGCCAATCTCATATGGTGTGAACCCATTTAAGTCAATGGCTGCTTGCAAAACATCGGACCACATGTGGATGTCATCCCAGTGCAGTCCAATATGCGCCGAGACAGACAATTGAAAAGATAAAGAGATTAATCTCTCCTTATCCTCACCTGTGCTACGATTCTCGCATGCAAGAGGATCAGATCACAGTAATCTCACACTCGCAGCAGTGTTCAAGCCATGTGTCATTAGCATATAGCAACCCATGCTCTCACATTGAATGTGACTCCTGCCATAGTTTTCTGCAGGCAAACTCCAGGGGGGCAGCTTCCCCCTCTGTGCTCCGCACTCTGTCTTCTCAGCTGGCTATCTACACCAGAGAGAAGGGGAGGGGCACCCACACTGCATTGGCCCTAGAACTTGGTCCAAACACCTAGTGCTCTACAGGAGTCCCTGTAAGGAAACATCTACTACATAGGTAAGTATAATATGCTATGTGTAGCATAATGTATTATGTGTAATCTTTATGTGCTATGTACTCGGTGTAATATAATATATAGATAGGTATGTTTGTAACACATTGGGTGCAATATAATATATAATATTACACTATGTAGATGACATACATACTATATGTAGATAAATATAATATATTACACCCCATACATAATATAGAGTACAATATATATGCATATATACAATGGGGAAAACACTGTCGATTTTGCAAGTTTTCCCACCTATAAAGAATGGAGAGATCTGTAATTTTTCTCATAGGTATACTTCAACTGTGGGAGACAGAATCTTAAAAAAATCCAGAAAATCACATTGTATGATTTTTACATAGTTAATTTGCATATTATAGCATGAAATAAGTATTTCATGCAATAGAAAAACAGAACTTAATATTTGGTACAGAAACCTTAAAATTCAGCTTTCTTCAAAGAGTTTCTATTGGGTTCAGGTCTGGAGACTGGGTTGGCCACTCCAAGACCTTGAAATGCTTCTTACAGAGCCATACCTTATTTGCCCTGGCTGTGTGTTTTGGGTCACTGTCACGCTGTAACACCCAGTCACGACCCATCTTCAATGTTCTTACGGAAGTTGTTGGCCAAAATCTCACATTACATGACCCTATCCATCCTCCCTTCTATACGGTGCAGTCATCCTGTCTCATTTTCAGAAAAGCTCCCCCAAAGTATGATGTTTCCCCATCTTGTTTCACAGTTGGAATGGTGTTTTTGGGGTTGTACTCATCCTTCTTCTTTCTCCAAACATGGTGAGTGGAGTTGACTCCAAAAAGCTCTATTTTGATCTCATGTGACCACATGACTTTCTCCCATACCTCCTCTGGATCTTCCAGATGGTCATCAGCAAACTTCATTTGGCCTGGAAATGTGCTGGCATGCGCAGAGGACTTTGCATGCCCTGCAGGATTTTAATCCATGACGGCATAGTATTTTTTACTAATGGTAATGTTTGAGACTGTGGTCCCAACTCTCTTCAGGTCATTGTCTACGTCCTCCCATATAGTTCTCGGCTGATTTCTGATCTTTCTCAGAATCACTCTTACTCCATGAGGTGAGATCTGGCAGGGTGACCCAGATTGAGGAAGATTTGCAGTCATCTTGTGTTTCTTCTATTTTCTAATAATTGTGCTAACAGTTGTTGCCTTGTCACCAAGCTGCTTGACTATTGTCCTGTAGCCCATCCCAGCATTGTGCAGGTCTACAATTTTGTCCCTGATGTCCTTAGACAGCTCTTTGGTCTTGTCAATGGTGGAGAATTGACAGGTGGACAGGTGTCTTTTATACAGGTAATGTGTTCAAACAGATGCAATTAATATGGGTAATTAGTGCAGAGTAGGAGAGCTTCTTAAAGAAAACCTAAAAGGTCTGTGAGAGCCAGAATTTTTGCTGGTTGGTAGGTGATCAAATACTCTCCTTGTTTTTCAGATTATAAGAAGCATTTTTCCCCCTAAATTTTGGGGACAAATGGGTTGCAGCTTATAACTCGAATATACCTTAGTGGTTGTGGTGGAGCGGGATCCCAGTGTCAATGCTTGCCGATGCAAGAGTTGGACGATACTGTGGACCTCAGTCTGGGTGGAGGTGTGATGATGTGGGCGTTCAGTAGTGCGGGGGGTTCCACTGACATTTTGCAAAAGCCAGGAGCTCTCGCACTTCCATGCTTTACATGGTGGACTCTGGGAAAATTGCCATTGGGGTGGTGCATGTGCAGATCGAGATCTCAGCAATCAAGATTTCAGGAGACGAGATCTTGATGTGAGATCTCCATCTGCACATGTGCATCCTCCTTGTAAATCATGGAAGTGCTGGGGATCCAGGCTTTCACAAAATTTTGCACCACCAAACACCCACAGCGTCGCACCTACTCACAGACTGAGGCCTGCAGTATTGCCCCAGAGATATTGCCCCACCTGCTACTAACATAATTCGTCAGCCTCCCCGGAAATGGCACATCCATAAGATATGCCAAATCTGGCACTTAGCCTAGCCCTTTCAACTTGCCCTGTGGCAGTGGCAAGCGAGGTTAATATTTGTGGGCTTGATGTCACCTTTGTATTGTCAGGTGACATCAATCCGACAGGTTAATAATGAAGAAGCATCTATAAAACGCTTATGTATTACTGACCCCATAGTCATATTGTAAATAAACACACAGCAAAAATAGTCATTTATTTTAAATATAAAACACCGTATTTACCATATTTATTTCAAAATAAAAGCACAATTATACTCCCCTTACACTTATTCAATTGAAGCTCTCGTCAACTGTAAAAAAACAGAAACAAATAAACAAACATTTGCTTACCTTGTGCTCATTCCATTGAAGCCCTTGTCTCCCGTAAAAAAAGAAAAATTATAAACCACCATATCCCTCACCTGTCCAACATACTGTCCAACGCCATAATCCATCTCAGCGAAAACTCCTTTACAACCTGGACAATGCCAAGATGCAACCATTCAGGCTGCATAGCAGGATACAATGGGGTGCTGCAAGCACAGCTACAGTGACGAGTGATGACATAATAGAGTTCACCACTGGTCATTTTTCCCACACTTCACTGTGAGTGGCACGATGATCTGCAGTAACCTCAATGAGATTACTATGAGCAACGTTAGAAAACGCGGTGATTTTATTGAGGTCAACGCAATTCATCCTGCCGCTCACAGCAAAGTGTGGGAATGCAGCTATAAGGACTGGAACGGAACTCTATAATGTCACTATTTATCATGTACATGTCACGTTGATGATACACAGAAGTCAATCGCGTGTCATCAGTGTGTACATGTGCAGCACGCATTTTGTCCGTGCTGTGCAAACAAAACTGACATGTCTGCAGGTTTTTCACATGGTCTGTGTGAAAAAGCTGACATGTGCACACCACCATTGAATACAACACGGACTTGTGAAGGGGGTCTTAAAGACACTTTTATCAGTGACCACCTCAATTTTCTATTTTCACTGCTAAAACGTGATTGACAACTGACTAATAAGACATTTTCTAATCTGAAGGCTTTTCGCCTCATAATTTCATGATAAATTATTGAGATAAAGTATATGGAGTTTATTTTAACAATAAATATGTAGTCTAAAGATGTATAAATAAAAGGCACATAGGCCATCAATAGGTTGAAACACAAAATAAACCTATCAGAGATAGGAGAAACAATTTAGTACATTACTAAAGTTGAGAAATGCAATGGCAGAGCTCAGTAACAGATAGAAAAAACCTGGTACAATGCAAAAATGTAAATGAAGTGGAAAATTGCTATCAAGGAAAGAATTGGGAAGGTATTTTGATTCTTTAATATGTTTGCTTCGTCGAATTTTCACAAACAATCTGATTTGCGGTGAACAAAACCACAGTGATTCGCAATGCTGAAATCCTCTGATTGCCTGGATGATATGTGTATAAAATGTTTAGTTCTCCTTGGACTGTACTAAACCAATTTTGAGCTTTTAAATGCAAATACGGCCATAGTAATGTCCAAGTGACCTCAACTTATGTGGCTAGATGAAACCGGGTGGTAATCAACAGCGGTATTCGGTGGCAAGTAATTGTCTAATATTGGACCATTTCAACAAGTCCATTTGCAAAAACATATGCTTTTTGCAACACACACACTTTGTGATTAGGGTTGAGTGACTTTTTCTTTTTTAAGGTCGAGTCGGGTTTCGCGAAACCCGACTTTCTCAAAAGTCGAGTCGAGTGTGCCCGTCGACATCATCGCATGTGAAACCCAAGCTCTGGCGCCAACGCTGCAGAGAGGAGCGTGCAGCCGCATAGGAACACATGGAGTCGCACGCTCCGCTCCCAAGTGTCGGCGCCAGAGCTTGGGTTTCACATGCGAGACACGGACGTGTTTCTCGCATGTGTGATCCTGGCCTAAAGCTGTAAATCTTAAATGTAATCCTATTTTGACACCTTTATTTCTAATCCATTGCACTGGTATACAGAGGCTAAATTATACAAATTCTGTCACTGTCCCAATACAGTAGTTCTGGACACAATTCTCTAATTGGTGATATACAGTTAGGGCCAGAAATATTTGGACAGTGACACAATTTTCGCGAGTTGGGCTCTGCATGCCACCACATTGGATTTGAAATGAAACCTCTACAACAGAATTCAAGTGCAGATTGTAACGTTTAATTTGAAGGGTTGAACAAAAATATCTGATAGAAAATATAGGAATTGTACACATTTCTTTACAAACACTCCACATTTTAGGAGGTCAAAAGTAATTGGACAAATAAACATAACCCAAACAAAATTTTTATTTTCAATATTTTGTTGCAAATCCTTTGGTGGCAATCACTGCCTTAAGTCTGGAACCCATGGACATCACCAAACGCTGGGTTTCCTCCTTCTTAATGCTTTGCTAGGCCTTTACAGCCGCAGCCTTCAGGTCTTGCTTGTTTGTGGGTCTTTCCGTCTTAAGTCTGGATTTGAGCAAGTGAAATGCATGCTCAATTGGGTTTAGATCTGGAGATTGACTTGGCCATTGCAGAATGTTCCACTTTTTGGCACTCATGAACTCCTGGGTAGCTTTGGCTGTATGCTTGGGGTCATTGTCCATCTGTACTATGAAGCGCCGTCCAATCAACTTTGCAGCATTTGGCTGAATCTGGGCTGAAAGTATATCCCGGTACACTTCAGAATTCATCCGGCTACTCTTGTCTGCTCTTATGTCATCAATAAACACAAGTGACCCAGTGCCATTGAAAGCCATGCATGCCCATGCCATCACGTTGCCTCCACCATGTTTTACAGAGGATGTGGTGTGCCTTGGATCATGTGCCGTTCCCTTTCTTCTCCAAACTTTTTTCTTCCCATCATTCTGGTACAGGTTGATCTTTGTCTCATCTGTCCATAGAATACTTTTCCAGAACTGAGCTGGCTTCTTGAGGTGTTTTTCTGCAAATTTAACTCTGGCCTGTCTATTTTTGATATTGATGAATGGTTTGCATCTAGATGTGAACCCTTTGTATTTACTGTCATGGAGTCTTCTCTTTACTGTTGACTTAGAGACAGATACACCTACTTCACTGAGAGTGTTCTGGACTTCAGTTGATGTTGTGAACGGGTTCTTCTTCACCAAATTAAGTATGCGGCGATCATCCACCACTGTTGTCATCCGTGGACGCCCAGGCCTTTTTGAGTTCCCAAGCTCACCAGTCAATTCCTTTTTTCTCAGAATGTACCCAACTGTTGATTTTGCTACTCCAAGCATGTCTGCTATCTCTCTGATGGATTTTTTCTTTTTTTTCAGCCTCAGGATGTTCTGCTTCACCTCAATTGAGAGTTCCTTTGACCGCATGTTGTCTGCTCACAGCAACAGCTTCCAAATGCAAAACCACACACCTGGAATCCACCCCTGACCTTTTAGCTACTTCATTGATTACAGGTTAACGAGGGAGACACCTTCAGAGTTAATTGCAGCCCTTAGAGTCCATTGTCCAAATACTTTTGGTCCCTTGAAAAAGAGGACGCTATGCATTACAGAGCTATGATTCCTAAACCCTTTCTCCGATTTGGATGTGGAAACTATCATATTGCAGCTGGGAGTGTGCACTTTCAGCCCATATTATATATATATAATTGTATTTCTGAACATGTTTTTGTAAACAGCTAAAATAACAAAACTTGTGTCACTGTCCAAATATTTCTGGCCCTAACTGTATTTTACCCAAATATCTTACCCTAGTAAAAATAATAAATGTATTAAATGTCATTAACATTCATTATATTAGTGCGCTGATATTGAAGTAATGCAAAGCAAAGTTCTTGGTGGTTTCAAAGATTTGCACACTAACGTATATGAGGGGTTATGACCAGCAATCAGAACAAATCATTTCTACAAATATTTCCTTAGCTAGTGGGAAGAGTTTGAAAGGCATTTTTAGAACTGATGATAAAGAGAGTTTCTGTGCCCGTGTTTCTTCCAGGCACTATAGCACTTTCATGCATAAAACCCTGAGGGAAGCACAGCAGCTGCATGCTGCCAATTAACATTCAGTAGCAAACCCTAATTGAAGCTGCTTCAGGCTACCAGTTTAGGTGGAAATACTTGGAAAATATTATCAAAAAGCTAATTTTTTACTTTTATTTTTAGCGTATTTTTTGCAAATGGACATTTTAAGCAACACTTGATATAACAATTCTAAGCACCTATTACTAAAAATTTTTTGGTATACAATACTTAAATAAGTCTTTTCAATGAATAGACATAAGCACATCAAAAAAATATGGTGTAAGCAATGTCCTGAAATATTTCAAAATGTAAGGACTTTTTCAACATCAGTATTTGGTAAGTATTTTTAATTATGATATGGTGTATAAAGTGTAAGCAAAACACCTGAATTGTTGGCAACTCTTCCCTTTTTTCCTTATTAAAACTAAAAATGATTTGACATTTCCAGATGTGTACAGAAATGACACATTAATTGTGGAAAATATCACATTAATTGTTAATAATTAGTAAAGAGTGCCGAAGAGTGAGATATATTAAAATATTTTATTATATTTAATATATTTTTATATTTTTCAATCTTCTGGCAAACATGGTACAAAAAAGAGTGAGATGTAATCATGAGATGTTATCAAAGAGAATTTCTTACAGATGATGTGGCAGTGATAACCCTGAGATCTGCCATGCTTTGTATCGCTATCGATAGCGATATTATCAATTTGAATTGCACATATTTTTTTTAGTTCCTGAATCCTGCTATATCTCTGTGTATTTGATTTTAGCTTCAAGAATTAGTTGTACAACTGTAGAGGAGAACCAAAAATGTCAAAAACATAATAGAAAAAATGAATGGGTTGATTCTGCACTGCTATAGGAAGAAGAATTACTAGAATTGTGGTTGTCCTGATGAAGATGCCATATGCTTCAAAACAAGTTGATGAATAAACCACCTACTATTTAGATTGACATGCATTATTCTTCTTCCTTCGGCAGCCCAGAATCAACCCATTTGTTTTTTTCATTACCTATGGGTTTTGTGGGTCTGCATCAGTCTCAAGGATTTTCAGTGGTTGTGTGTACACAACCCAAACCGGTGAGTGCAACTGTGTTATCTTCTCCATATCTGTTTTCCCAGAGAAGATCCTACAGGGTATGATGGTGTACTTTCTACTCACCCAAGTAGTTGTGAAAATAAGTGACATACAGAAAATGTGAAGTGTCTGTCTATTGTGCCTAAAAACAAGAATCCTATAGTATAGGATACTGTGCTTTTAGATACAATTAAATGATTACATCTTTGGATTTTTTTTTCTTTAAATGACAGCATTTTGGGCTAGGAAGCATTTTTGCATAAGAATTTCATTAAAATTTTGAAATGTTTTTTCAGCCTTTGTCTACATTAAATACATAATAAACTTTAAAATCAGTTAATAGTAGTGTTGAGCATTCCGACACCGCAAGTATCGGGTATCGGCCGATATTTGCGGTATCGGAATTCCGATACCGAGTTCCGATACTTTCAGTATATCGGATACCAGAATCAGAAGTTCCCATAATTCAAATAGCTCGAATTCAGCCAATGAGGAATGATTATAAGTGTGGGCACATCCTGTTCTGCATGGTAGGCATGTAACTACTGGCATGGCTGTGGTTGGCTGCTGAAATGTCATGACTTAATAGTGAATTCTTCAGTGAGCTCATTCTGCTAGCAAGGTTTTTGTAACCCTTAATGCTCCTAAGCTGATTACCAGGTACGCAAAATTTGAGTTTCTGTATTTTTTTTTTTCAAATCCAATGAGTTGGACAACTTCTGTTTTTAACAATCACGTACAGATTTTGCACAAAACACTCATGAAATGACATGCAAGCAAGATGAACAAGAACAATGTTTATTGTTGTCAAAAAAAATAAACAATAATATACAGTATATATAAATTTATTGAACATTAATTCTGCAACTTTATTGGAAATGTATTCTTGCACCTTTTCCTTTTCTCTCCAAAGCTTCCATTGATACCCTTTCTCTTATAGAAGGCCTGCATATCTTCCCTGTGAAGCATCCAGAAGTATTTCTCCATCATGTTCACATTCCATCTAACTTGCTATCGTTGTTCAATCTCTTTGATATCCTGGTGAAATCTTTCTCCTTGATCTTTGTTAACAGTGACAAGGTTTTCAGGAAAGTAGTCCAGATAGGAATGTAAAAAATGTAACTTCAAATTTGTCAGACAACCCAAGTCTTTGAAACGTTTGTACATGTTTTCCAAGATGGACTTAAATTTTGGATCTTTAAATCACAAATTCTTTTAAAAAAATTAGTAGGGATGAACGGACCAGTGGAAGTTTTCGTTCTGCTACCCAAACTGAACTTTATTCTAATTATAATTCTCATTTCTGGTATCAGAACTGTATCCGAACTTGAACCAGAACCCAACCCCATTAAAAACAATGGGGACCAAAAATTTGAGCTGAAAATTTCTCTCTCTATCCTTCTCCACTCCAAACATTGTAACGAACTTCTGAGAGATATTCAGGGTCACTCATTTCTTATCCCAAGCCCTTTTCCCACCAACTTTTATTTTTGTTTCCGAATATCCAGACCCACAAAAATGCCTTCCTTCAGTTTTGCTTCCGACAGTCCCTGAAACTTGGTACACAGTTACTTAAAAGTCTCTCCTTTCAGTAGAGCTTTCACAAACTGCTCCATCAGTCCAAGCTTAATGTAGTGTGGCGTCAGGAGAAATTTAGTGGGATCAACAAAACTTTTCACAAATATGTTTTTGAGCATAGGTTGCAAAGATGTTCTCGTTGGCAAACTTTTTATAAGGCTGTCCCATTCACTCAAAAAGCATGGGTACTTCGTGTATCTTCCTTGCTGCCCAAGGTGCAAAGAGAGAACCTTCAGATCACCACATATTGACCATCCTTGATCCTTGAAATTAAGATTCTTGAAAATAAAGTCTAAATTCTCTTAGCTTTCCTTGAAGTGCACAGAATGCCCTACAGGCACAAAAGCATACTTGCTGCCAATGTGCAGTGATATAGCTTTTAGAATCTTTTTGAATGATACAAAGAAGAGTCTCCACCCGCTGACATTGTAGTCAATATTACATTTTTCCAACAGCCCAGGAACATCATTGTAATACACTAGAGCATCATCTTGAGAAAAATATGGAAGGAATTTCTGTTTTCTGCTTCTACACCATGAAAAACTGGTACCAGGAGCAGTAAGTTCATTTCCTTTAGTTTATAGCCCTATAGTTCTGCAGAATATTTAAGAAGGGTGGGGCTATGGAGAGTGGGCATGGCTTGATACATACACACACATACATACATACAAACATACATGTATATATCTATATATATGAAGCTCAGTGTATGTGTGTGAATTTATCAAGTCACACCACTATGCCTGGGCAACGCCGGGCTCTTCAGCAGCTAGTAATAAATAAAATAAAAAAGTTTCAGGAGGACAAAATGTTGCATTCACTCCCAATAGAGTACTGCTGAGCAGCAAAGCTCAACTACTCTGTTTCCCTACCTTTCATAGAAGTGAATATAATCTGAATAGCTGAGAAGGGAATATCCCTTTAACTCATTCTGTAGTTTTCATTGTGCTGTGATTAGAGATGAGCAAATCTATTCATGTAGGATCGAGTTTGAGTGGAATTTTCTGAAATTTGCTGTTTCACACAAATTGAAACATTTCACATGTAGTGGAAAACTACTGTTTGGGCACATGGCAGGGCTCATAAAGGAAAGAGTAACACTTGACTTTTGGAGTGAAATATTGACTAGAATAGACAGAGGATTCCAGGTCACGTTTGCAAAACCACAGATGTGCCTAAACAGTGGAAAACCTCCACAAGTGACTCCATTTTGGAAACAACACAATCCTATGAATTTATCTACAGATGTAGAGATGATTTTGGCTCCATGGGTGTTTTACAGAATCAAGCAGAAGTGGATGTTGCTGAGTGAAAATTGAAAATCTTCCAGTAATGTCCAATACTCTGTAGTGCCTCAATATTATGCACAACTTGCACTTCTGGAGACATGCACCCGCAGATTACGTGGGCTCATGCCAAACATGTGAACACTGACTGGAGTGTATGCACATTGTTGGGTTCTGAAGAAATTTATTTTGGGGATGAGGAGCCATAGCACTTTTCCAGAGTCTTTGTGCTACCCGAAAAGTGGAAGTCCCCTATATTTCCAATGACAGGTAACGGACCTGAATGGGGAGTTGTTTATTTTATGCATTGAGTTGAATCTTTTATTGAGAACATTTTACATAACATTTTGTATCACATTTATCTTGTGCTCTACGCTGAGTGCTTATGTTTTATTCCACTTTTTGGGGGGCAGTATAATGATAAAGCAGTGTTTTTGCCAAGTGTATTTTTTTATTGAGTTCACTAAAGGGGTTCAACAGTGTAACAGTTTTATAGGTGGGGTCGTTCTGGACGTGGCGATGCCAAATATGTATAATTTAAAAAAATAAATAAATATACCTATTTATCGGTTTAATATTTTGGGGGGTTTATTTATTTTATGATTTATTTTTATATTTTTAACATTTTTTTAAACTTGTTTTCTTAGTCTCTCTATTGGACTTTTATCACTCTGATGGCTGATATAACACATTTCAATGTATTAAACCTGTCAGTTCTGCACTGATTGAACGGCTCATAGTCCATGCTCTCTGCATGGTGTAACAGGCTTGCCATATCTGGCTGATCTGGATATCATCATGATGACCTTGAGTTGCCATGGCAATGAGCGAGCTCTTGCAATGATGTCGCAAAGCTACTGATCTAAAGGAAGAGTGAGCCTCCTCTTTTTCCCAGCCTTCTGAATGCTGCTATTGGTATCGATCACTGATTTTAGGGAGTTAAATGGCCCTGGGGTAGTGCAGCCACTGCTTCTGGAAGTGAGAGTCAGGGCTCGGCTATAACTTATGCCAAGTTCCAGGCAACGATTGTGCGGGTATAACTTCTCTGCCTGCATAATCGCCATAAAATACCTTTATGAAATTTTTTTTGCGCCTCTTCCCGACCATGTCGTAAACTTATATCAAATGTCATGAAGGGGTTAAAGGGAACCTGTTATTAGACTCATGATGCCCGAAAACCAGGCAGCATGAATCAAGGCCTAGTTAAGTGATCATAGCTAGGCTTGTTTTGCTCTAAAATGCTGCAGCATTTTAAAGTAAACATAGTTTGAAAAAATGTACCGCCCCTCTTCAGTTGATTGACAGATCTCTCCCTGTGTATATACATGGGAGAGAGTTTTTATTAAACTAGATTTGTAAGGTCACTGTAGTCCTTAGCCTGCTTTTCAATCTATTGTATATTTTCTCTGAAATGCCACAGAACAAAAATTACATAGCTAAAATCATACAGCCATGTGTTGATTCATGCTACCCATTGTTAGAGCAGCATTAAACTAACGTCAGGCTGCCTGTAAATGGATTTGCCACTTTTAGGTTTCTACCCTTTCTTGGCTAGCACTTTTCTTAAGATAATAAAGTAAGAGAGTGCTCACTCTACTACATTATAGCGCCAGCTCTCCGCCATGGCTCCAGTTGTGTTGGCTACAGAGGTGACTTCATGACTACAGCACATATCACTGCTGCAGTCAATCACTGAGCTGCGGGGTTTTGCTAATGTGGACAGCATGAGCCCTTCAAGCTCAATGATTGACTACAGTGATGATGTGCACTTTGGTTCTGACATTCCAACTCCAGCCAATACACAGAGACCAAAGAAGCAATGGAAAACTGGTGCTGGCCTCTGGGATCTTGAGTGGGTTCTGATTTTATTATTTTGAAGCAGCGCTGGCCATTAGTTTTCCCTGATCATAGTTTCTGAACCATTACCCATCAATATATTTCTGCTTCCAATGTACCATCCATTTATTTAATCTGTGGTATTTGTGGCCAATAAATACGTGAAATCACTACTTTATGTAAGCAACTGAAGTCAATATGTGGTTAACCACATCCAATTACTACAGATTTATGTTTACTTAAGTCAGGTAGTGTATTATCTAAATGTGTGTAAGAGAACATCTAGGCAAAAGTGACTGATGCTGAAGATTCTGTAATGTTCTCACATAACCAAAAAAAATCCTATGAAAAGAGAATCCAAGTTTTTTGTTGATTTTTGTAATTATGACAGCAGTAACTCTATATCATTAGAAAATCATCTTTGACACAAAGCAAACACTTTCTTATAACATTATTGGAAAAGTACACATCATCCTGCCTTAGGTGGCATTTCTATACCATATATCGGTATTGGTCAAATGGTTCCTAATGGTTCATAACTTGTCACAAAACCTTACATAGCAACTTGTGACTGTGAAATATTGATAACAGCGCTGGATTTTCTTTGATTCAATATCATATTTTTGATAGAGGTGATGATCTTGCCTACTGCTGTGCCAGTCACTTAGAAGTAATCTCATCGACAAATGTTCCCATTAGAAGAGTCGTATGGTATTGATTAACTATCTTATATTGATCACTTTCCAATTGAATAACTCATCAGCATCAGATAGTAGAGGGTCCGTCATCTGGTACCCCTGCTGGTCGGCTGTTATTAGTTGATGGCAGCAGGAAGTGAACATTGAACAGTGTTGCACTGTGCAGCTCCATTCAATGTGTAGTGGCTAAACATCAATGCCAGGGGTCAGGTCATCAATATCAGATTGGTCGGGGTCTATCTCAAAAATAGGTCATCAATATTATATGACCAGGACAACTAATTTATAATGTAGCTGTTGTTTTAATTTTTAGGAAATGATAATATAGAGCATGTGATTGTACTAATCTTTCAAATATACCTTATAAATGTAATCCAATAGAAATCCCTACATGTGTTGCAGCTGTCGAACAGCCGAGAGACATTTAGCCACAGGGAACATATTATTCGAGCACGCCAAAGGCACTCGGTTAGCACTTGATAACACCTTATCTGAGCACATTCACTGATCCCTAACTTTTAATAAGTGTACCATTGGAATGGAGAATAACTGTCTAATTTATGTTTTCCTGTTGGCAGATATGCAACAGATATAGACTTATTTGTGTGCACACTTTTCTGACCTGACAGTAGATGGCGATGTTGTTACTGATATATGCTTAGTTGAATGTAATGCATATACTTGTTGTACTTTGGTTTCATTTTCTCTCTTTTAAAAGGTGCTTTAGACTTAATTGTATGCTGTATTAAGAAGCTGATGCATGTACCTCATGTTCTGTGTAGATAAAAGTTGAATTAACCCATATAATCTACTCTCACAAGTTTCTTCTGAGACCAAACTATGCAACATTTCCAGCATGTCCTCTGGCTGATCTGCAACTGACCTTCTGACTATTCTGTTGCAGCCATTTTAGTGCACCCAAAGATTTCACCCTCCAAGCTTTTCCCCTAGCAACTGGCTGAGTGAGGAACTAAACTATTTGTTTCCTGAGAACAATGCAATATATACTAACTCACACAATCATAATACAGAGTCCTAGAGAAAATAGTGTAAAACGGCAGTATTATAAATAATAGTATACAAAATTATAAAAATACCAACCCTAGAGTATTACAATAGAACAGGCACACAGGACAATCAGCTGTCGGGATAGAATGAGCTTAGTGACACTGTATAGGGGGCATCTCCTAGAAGGTTTTTGAAAGGTTTTCTTTCAGACTTCATTTATAAGGTATATTTAAAAAAAAAATAATAAAATCAATTGTTCTACATTATAATTACACAAAAATTAAAGCAACAATTATATTTTAAGTATTTAGACATAAGCAGTTTGTGACTTACTTGCATATCTATTAAAAGGGTGACGGTGAGAGTGTTATGGTTACACTTTTTAGGACTGAGCTATATCAGGTTCACACCAAGTATAAATGTGGGACAAATATATGAAATAAATAACCAAGCCTCAAAACCAAGTGCATTTTTTATACATTTGTCCAGCCATGAAAAAGGTAACTAATTACTATTGTTGGTACCTATTTAATAAAACGGGAAATAAACATTGATTTGGCTTTATTTTTAAAATGATTCTGTCACCAGGTTTTTGCCACCTAATCTGAGATCAGAATAATGTACAGACATAGACCCTTTTTCCAGCGATGAATGGCAGGCCGCTTGCTGTAGTTTTGATAAAAACATAGTAAACATAGCAATTAGTAAACTTGCTGCCATGGTGATCTCCATATTCATAATCTCTGTATAACCTCGTCCCCACCACTTATTGGAAGGTTTCTGCCTATGCACAGTGCACACAGAAAACTGTCAATCAGTGATGTGTTCGGAGTTTTACAGAACTCAACATTCACAGAACTGGTAGATTTGCCAAAATTGCAGCAAGCAGCCCAGTGATACATCGTTGGAATCAGAGTCTCTGTCTTTACATCATTCTGCTTTCAGATGGGTTAGCAAAAAATTGTAATAGATTCCCTCTAAGACTAATCCAAATATAAGCAAGCAGTATGTAGAGAATGTCATATTGTAAATTTGTTCTTCGTCACAGTAGAACCACGATACCTTTGTTACAAGCATGGAAATAACTATTAATGATAAGAATAACGTTGTTCAATAGAGTGATTAAGTGAAGGTTCTGAGTGGAAATACGCGATTAGATATTGTCAGGATTCTTCTTTGAAGTGATTTATTTATCCTGTCTCAGTAAAGCTGGCATTGACTCAACTTGTCCTCGGAGGAATCCGCACACGCATCCTACCAAGGGCACAAAGATAAATGTGCCCCGGATGTGTGCGACACATTCTTCTATGTGAAAACACAAACAAATATGATGTTTTCCAAAATGTATTAGATTAAGAAGCTTATCTGTTATCATCTTACTCTCAAAGCACTACACAGAAAATCACAGTATGTAACTTTCCTTTGTGCTAAACTGCAGTGTGGGATTTATGATGCGTCAAGGGAACGATCCACAGTTTCCAGTTACCCTTATAATTATGATACTGCTACATGCAAGGCTTCGACAGTGACAAGATTTACCCTTTCACCATTATAGTATGCGTTATTTTATGATTCTACAGTTTCCAGGTCAGAATATTCCCGGCTTTTTAAAGGTGGCTTGTCACTAACCTGTCAATTAAAAGGGTCTGAGTGAAGTATACGGCACGATAAGAATATATGGAGGCTGGCCTCACAGTGCCAAGAGTGCCCAGAGGGTTCACGTGACATTTCCTGCTTTTTATAGATTTTTAAGAGGTCTTTCACTGTGACACTGCCTCTTAAGATGTTTATCATACAAAAAGAGCAAATAGCCATGAAAACATCATAAAAACATAAATGTGGCACACTGTGTAATCATCGGATCTAAATATCTCTATATGCTGTAAGCAGCCAATGAATAAAAAATATAAGAACAACTGATGCAAAACTGATAGAAATACAATATTAGATATGCTCCAATATTCTTCAAAGAAAATGCAATATAATTGGAAAATCAAATATCTGTGGGTAACGATGAAGATTTTTCCATACCCTGGGGCAAACATTAGGTTACTGCCCTAGCCATGTTTCTAAATGCCAGGGCCTAGCGAGAACAGACTGCTGGCTAATCTCAACGCCCCCAGCTATGCCTCTAATCAAGTGCATGGCAGTGTATGGGACAATCACCTTTCTGCTTGTCTTAGTCTTTTAATGAAAGGTTTCCTAGAGATGAATAATAAAGAATCAAGTACAAGGAAAATACAATTACTTCCACTAGCAAACTGATGGTTTCCCACTAGTGCTGTTCCACTAATAGCAGCAGAACACGTGTACATCATGGGGCCTGTGACCAGCGTGCCGAACAGCATTCCCCTTCAGAGTCTCAATTTCAACAGTAGGTGCATTCTCAAAATGCAGACACATTTGAATATAGTGCAGAAATATGGAGCTGTGGGCTCCATTCTTCATCATTAAGCTTGTGTGTCAAGTCTTGATGCTGCAGGTGCAATGCATCACTAGATCTTGCCTGCTGTGCAAAGCCTCAGTCCACAGTGCATCAGAGGAAAAGGGCTGGGTGAGTAGTTTTTCTTATGTATTTTGTCAGCCTCATAGTTTTCTGTTGGGGGAGAGATGTGGGGGCATCATACTTTGATGGGTGCTGTGATGGCATTATAATGGGTATTGAGGAGCTGTGGGATCATTGTTATTTGTGGGTGGACTGTGAGGGCATTACACTGTTAACTAGGTACTGACAGCTTTTATACTGTGTTTGAGGGACTGTTCAGTTATCATGCTGTCTGTGGATGAACTGTGGAAATATACAGTGTTGGGGACAGTGTGGGGATATCTTTATGTGTTGGGGGCTCTCTCTGTGCAAGCATCCTACTTTATGGGGTCATCATACCATGCTTGAGCGCATAGGGATACTTATGTGAGGGAAATTACTGTGGGGTATCATGCTATCTGAAAAGTCATTTTTAAAGGATCGTATTGCATATGTGCCATGAAAGGGTTTCTCAGTGGGTGAGAATACTAAGAAGCTGCAGTGGGGGCACTATATCTTTGCTACAATACATGTCCGTCTCCCTGTCTTGAAAAGTTTGGAGGTTTGCTGTTTTGTAACTACTACTATGCTTACTCCGACAAATTTTTTTAGTGGAGCTCAACTTGGACTGTTACTTTGTGTCCTTGGGAACAAGTTGCGGGATGCAGTAAGGGATAGGAGGCAGAAGAAGGGTTAAAATTAACTTTACTATAACAGGGGTATACTCCATGCAGGGAGGAGAAAGGATATAGACAGGTGGTATTAACACTTTTGTTACACCGAAGGAGGGAGTGAGGGCAAAGGGTATAAACAATGTTCAACAGTAGTAAACTTATAGGTCCGGCGGCTTCAGAGTGAGGACTCTCAGATGTACACGGTGCTGTATTTTACTCTGAATAAATTTGGAATATTTTTTGGAAGCTGGATTTTTTTCCCTTTGCTTTTGTTCAACGATACAGGCTTGTAGGCATCGGTAGTTCGGTTCCTGGCAATGACAGAGAGTCCTTGATATTTGACCTGGGGTCCAGAGTAGCATAGAGAGAAGAAGTACTCTGCACTGTCGGGGTTGGACAGAGCCTTGCAGAAGTAAGCGGGTGGGTAATGGTAAAGTTCTCGGTAAGTAACCCGGTTTCTTTTAGTTGGCATGCACACGTTATTGGGTGACCTGAGACAAGTAGTTCCTTGAGCAGTATGGGCCAGCGGGCGGAAAACTGTTCTCCAGTCACAGTCTTTGCAGGGAGCAGCTGGAAAAATGTAGCTTGGTCCTGCGCTGTCATGGTACTCAGAGGATGGAGCATCCAAATTCCCCTGCTGTTTACTGCGTCTTCCCATCAAGTCTGCCTGGCGCTTTGCGCACTCTGCCCTTTTTATCCCCACTCAGCCCCTTGCTGTCCAGTGCAAAGGTCAGTCTGGGTCTCTAAGCTTTCCCCCAAACAACAAAGGTGACAGTCCCGACTAGGGTTGAGCGAAACGGGTCGTTCATTTTCAAAAGTCGCCGACTTTTGGCAAAGTCGGGTTTCATGAAACCCGATCCGACCCCTGTGCGGGGTCGGCCATGCGGTACGCGACTTTCACGCCAAAGTCGCGTTTCAATGACGCGAAAAGCGCCATTTCTCAGCCAATGAAGGTAAACGCAGAGTGTGGGCAGCGTGATGACATAGGTCCTGGTCCCCACCATCTTAGAGAAGGGCATTGCAGTGATTGGCTTGCTGTCTGCGGCGTCACAGGGGCTATAAAGGGGCGTTCCCGCCGACCGCCATGTTACTGCTGCTGATCTGAGCTTAGGGAGAGGTTGCTGCCGCTTCGTCAGAAGCAGGGATAGCGTTAGGCAGGGTCCATTAACCACCAAACCGCTTGTGCTGTAGCGATTTCCACTGCCCAACACCACCTTCGGTGTGCAGGGACAGTGGAAGCTACATTTTTTTTTTTCCCCCTCAGCGCTGTAGCTCATTGGGCTGCCCTAGAAGGCTCCCTGATAGCTGCATTACTGTGTGTATGCCGCTGTGCAAACCAACTGCTTTTTTCAAAGCACAAATCCTCTTGTTCCTTCCTTTCTGCACAGCTATCTTTTTGGTTTGTACACACTTTTTATTTAATTTGTGCATCAGTCCACTCCTTATTGCTGCCTGCCATACCTGGCTGAGATTACTGCAGGGAGATAGTAATTGAAGGACACTCCCTGTTTTTTTTTTTTAAGATTAAGATTGACATTTCTGCTAGAGTGCCATCCCTGTCTGTGTCATCTCTCACTCAGTGGGCCATAGAAAGCCTATTTATTTTTTTGCTTGATTTGGGTTATAAAATCTACCTGAAAAAATCACTACATCAATCAGTGGGAGAAAAATATTGGCCTCAGGGCTTGTGTGCCACTCTTGACTCCTGTGTGCATCATCACTCACTCAGTGGGCCATAGAAGGCCTACTTATTTTTTTGCTTGATTTTGGTTCTAAAATCTACCTGAAAAAATCACTACATCAATCAGTGGGAGAAAAATATTGGCCTCAGGGCTTGTGTGCCACTCCTGACTCCTGTGTGCATCATCACTCACTCAGTGGGCCATAGAAAGCCATTTTTTTTTTTTTTTGCTTTATTTGGGTTCTAAATTCTACCTGAAAAAATCAATAAATCAATCAGTGGGAGATTAATATTGGCCTTTGGGCTTGTGTGCCAGTCCTAAGCGTGCCATCTCTCTCACTCAGATAGTGGGCCATAGAAAGCCTATTTATTTTTATTTTTTTTTATTGGGTTTATAAATTTTCCCTGGAAAAAAAAAAAAAGTGGGAGATTAATATTGGCCTCTGGGCTTGTGTGCCAGTCCTGAGCGTGCCATCTCTCTCACAAATAGTGGGCCATAGAAAGCCTATTTATTTATTTTTTTTTGGTTTTATAAATTTTCCCTTAAAAAAAAAAGGGAGATTAATATTGGCCTTTGGGCTTGTGTGCCAGTCCTAAGCGTGCCATCTCTCTCTGTCTCTCAGATAGTGGGCCATTGAAAGCCTATTTATTATTTTTTTTATTGGGTTTATAAATTTTCCCTGGAACAAAAAAAAAAAAGTGGGAGATAAATATTGGCCTCTGGGCTTGTGTGCCACTCCTGACTCCTGTGTGCGTCATCTCTCACTCAGTGGGCCATAGAAAGCCTTTTTTTGTTTTATTTGTTTTCTAAATTCTCCCTGAAAAAATCATTTTATTTTCTTTGGTTTCTAAATTCTTCCTGAAAAAAATCATTTTATTCTATTTTTTTTTTCCTAAAGTCTCCCTGAAAAAAAAACAAAAAAAAAACAAATCAGTGGGAGATTAATATTGCCCTTTCTGCTTGTGTGCCAGTCTTGACTCCTGGGTGTGCCATCTCTCTCTCTCTCTCCAATTGTGGGCCATAGAAAGCCTATTATTTTTTTAGCTTGATTTGGGTTCCAAAATCTACCTGAAAAAATCACTACATCAATCAGTGGGAGATAAATATTGGCCTCTGGGCTTGTGTGCCACTCCTGACTCCTGTGTGCGTCATCTCTCACTCAGTGGGCCATAGAAAGCCTTTTTTTGTTTTATTTGTTTTCTAAATTCTCCCTGAAAAAATCATTTTATTTTATTTGGTTTCTAAATTCTTCCTGAAAAAATCATTGTATTCTATTATTTTTTTTCCCTAAAGTCTCCCTGATAAAAAAAAAAAAAAAAAAAAACAGTGGGAGATTAATATTGCCCATTCTGCTTGTGTGCCAGTCTTGACTCCTGGGTGTGCCATCTCTCTCTCTCTCTCCAATTGTGGGCCATAGAAAGCCTATTATTTTTTTAGCTTGATTTGGGTTCCAAAATCTACCTGAAAAAATCACTACATCAATCAGTGGGAGATAAATATTGGCCTCTGGGCTTGTGTGCCACTCCTGACTCCTGTGTGCGTCATCTCTCACTCAGTGGGCCATAGAAAGCCTTTTTTTGTTTTATTTGTTTTCTAAATTCTCCCTGAAAAAATCATTTTATTTTATTTGGTTTCTAAATTCTTCCTGAAAAAAATCATTTTATTCTATTTTTTTTTTCCTAAAGTCTCCCTGAAAAAAAAAAAAAAAAAAGCAAATCAGTGGGAGATTAATATTGCCCTTTCTGCTTCTGTGCCAGTCTTGACTCCTGGGTGTGCCATCTCTCTCTCTCTCTCCAATTGTGGGCCATAGAAAGCCTATTATTTTTTTAGCTTGATTTGGGTTCCAAAATCTACCTGAAAAAATCACTACATCAATCAGTGGGAGATAAATATTGGCCTCTGGGCTTGTGTGCCACTCCTGACTCCTGTGTGCGTCATCTCTCACTCAGTGGGCCATAGAAAGCCTTTTTTTTGTTTTATTTGTTTTCTAAATTCTCCCTGAAAAAATCATTTTATTTTATTTGGTTTCTAAATTCTTCCTGAAAAAATCATTTTATTCTATTTTTTTTTTTCCTAAAGTCTCCCTGAAAAAAAACAAAAAAAAACAAATCAGTGGGAGATTAATATTGCCCTTTCTGCTTGTGTGCCAGTCTTGACTCCTGGGTGTGCCATCTCTCTCTCTCTCCAATTGTGGGCCATAGAAAGCCTATTATTTTTTAAGCTTGATTTGGGTTCCAAAATCTACCTGAAAAAATCACTACATCAATCAGTGGGAGATAAATATTGGCCTCTGGGCTTGTGTGCCACTCCTGACTCCTGTGTGCGTCATCTCTCACTCAGTGGGCCATAGAAAGCCTTTTTTTGTTTTATTTGTTTTCTAAATTCTCCCTGAAAAAATCATTTTATTTTATTTGGTTTCTAAATTCTTCCTGAAAAAATCATTTTATTCTATTTTTTTTTTCCTAAAGTCTCCCTGAAAAAAACAAAAAAAACCAAATCAGTGGGAGATTAATATTGCCCTTTCTGCTTGTGTGCCAGTCTTGACTCCTGGGTGTGCCATCTCTCTCTCTCTCTCCAATTGTGGGCCATAGAAAGCCTATTATTTTTTTTAGCTTGATTTGGGTTCCAAAATCTACCTGAAAAAGTCACTACATCAATCAGTGGGAGATAAATATTGGCCTCTGGGCTTGTGTGCCACTCCTGACTCCTGTGTGCGTCATCTCTCACTCAGTGGGCCATAGAAAGCCTTTTTTTGTTTTATTTGTTTTCTAAATTCTCCCTGAAAAAATCATTTTATTTTATTTGGTTTCTAAATTCTTCCTGAAAAAATCATTTTATTCTATTATTTTTTTTTCCTAAAGTCTCCCTTAAAAAAAAAAAAAAATCAAATCAGTGGGAGATTAATATTTACATTTGTGCTTCAGTGACAGTCCTGCGTGTGTGGCATCTCTCTCATTTGTTGCCACCAACAACAGAGTGTGTAACATTGTGCCTGATTTTCGTTGTGGTCTCACTCACCTGTAAAGGGGTAGCTAAATCATACTGAAGTTATAGCTCACCGTGTAATTTGTGTGACAGCAACAAATACCGTTAGTTTGTTTACGTTTTTAAAACAATGAGGAAGTATGGTGGAAGAGGTCGTGGCCGGGGGCGTTCATTGTCAGCTGGTAATGAGGGTAGTGGTAGTGGTGGAGCATCAGCTGGTCGTGGGAAAAAAAATATTGCACCGAAGTCTGGAGCTGTGGAGCCAGGTTCGTCGTCTGGCTACACAAGGCCTCGAACGCTCCCTTTTCTGGGAGTAGGAAAACCGCTTTTAAAGCCAGAGCAGCAAGAGCAAGTTTTGGCTTATCTTGCTGACTCAGCCTCTAGCTCTTTTGCCTCCTCTCGGGAAACTGGTAAATGTCAAAGCAGCGCGTCGTTAGTGGATGTTCACGGTCGGGGACAAGTCGCTTCCTTGTCCTCTTCAGCAAAAACAACAACAGAGAAGAATGCAGCAGGCGACACAACGGGTTACTCCATGGAGCTCTTTACACATACCGTCCCTGGCTTAGAAAGTGAAGCAGTTAACAGTCCATGCCCATTACAAGTTGAATCTGACATGGAGTGCACTGATGCACAGCCACAGCCAGACTACTATGCTGGTCCTTTGACTCAGACCACAACATTGCCCTCGCAGGGTGCTGATCAAGAATCAGACCCTGATGAGACTATGTTGCCCCATCACGAACGCTATACCACTGACCGACACGGTGACACAGACGAAGTTGCACACGAGCTACAAGAAGAGGTAATAGATGACCCAGTTCTTGACCCCGATTGGCAGCCATTGGGGGAACAGGGTGCAGGCGGCAGCAGTTCTGAAGCGGAGGAGGAGGGGCCGCAGCAGGCATCAACATCGCAACAGGTTCCATCTGCCGGGCCCGTATCTTGCCCAAAACGCGTGGCAAAGCCAAAACCTGTTGGAGGACAGCGTGGCCATCCGGTTAAAGCTCAGTCTGCAATGCCTGAAAAGGTATCCGATGCTAGAAAGAGTGCAGTCTGGCATTTTTTTAAACAACATCCAATTGATCAGCGCAAAGTCATCTGTCAAAAATGTTCAACTACCTTAAGCAGAGGACAGAATCTGAAAAGTCTCAATACAAGTTGCATGCATAGACATTTAACCACCATGCATTTGCAAGCCTGGACTAACTACCAAACGTCCCTTAAGGTTGTAGCACCCTCGGCCAATGAAGCTAGTCAGCAACGCAACATCCCTTCCGGCAGTGTAGGGCCACCATTTTCCGCACCACCTGCAGTATCTGTGCAGGTTTCTTTGCCAGGCCAAAGCAGTCAGGGTCAGGGAATCACCAGTTTCGTAGTAGGAAACACTGCATCTAGGGCACCGGTGGCAACAATACCATCTCCCACCGTCTCTCAGTCTGCCATGTCCACCGGCACCCCCGCTAGTTCCACGATCTCCAGCTCTCCAGTCCAGCTCACCCTACATGAGACTATGGTTAGAAAAAGGAAGTACTTAGCCTCGCATCCGCATACACAGGGTTTGAACGCACACATAGCTAGACTAATCTCGTTAGAGATGATGCCCTACCGGTTAGTTGAATGGGAAGCTTTCAAAGCCCTGATGGACTACGCTGTACCACGCTACGAGCTACCCAGTCGACACTTTTTTTCCAGAAAAGCCATCCCAGCCCTCCACCAGCATGTTAAAGAGCGCATCGTCCATGCACTCAGGCAATCTGTGAGCACAAAGGTGCACCTGACAACAGATGCATGGACCAGTAGGCATGGCCAGGGACGTTACGTGTCCATCACGGCACACTGGGTAAATGTGGTGGATGCAGGGTCCACAGGGGACAGCAAGTTTGGGACAGTTCTGCCTAGCCCACGGTCTAGGAAACAATTGGCTGTAGCCGTTCGCACCCCCTCCTCCTCCTCTTCGTCCTCCTGCAGAAGCGAGAGCTCGTCCACAGACCGCAGTCGCACAACCACTCCATCCGCAGCTGCCACTGTTGCACACCAGGTCTCCCATTATGGGGCAGCTACTGGCAAACGTCAGCAGGCTGTATTGGCTATGAAGTGTTTGGGCGACAACAGACACACCGTGGAAGTTCTGTCCGAGTTCTTGCAGAAAGAAACGCAGTCGTGGCTGGGCACTGTAGATCTTGAGGCAGGCAAGGTAGTGAGTGATAACGGAAGGAATTTCACGGCTGCCATCTCCCTTTCCCAACTGAAACACATTCCTTGCCTGGCTCACACCTTAAACCTGGTGGTGCAGTGCTTCCTGAAAAGTTATCCGGGGTTAACCGACCTGCTCCTCAAAGTGCGTGGACTTTGCTCACATATCCGCCGTTCGCCCGTACACTCCAGCCGTATGCAGACCTATCAGCGTTCTTTGAACCTTCCCCAGCATCACCTAATCATAGACGTTGCAACAAGGTGGAACTCAACACTGCAAATGCTTCAGAGACTGTGTGAACAGAGGCGGGCTGTTATGTTTTTGTGGGAGGATACACATACACGGGCAGGCAGTAGGATGGCAGACATGGAGTTGTCAGGTGTGCAGTGGTCGAAGATTCAAGACATGTGTCAAGTCCTTCAGTGTTTTGAGGAATGCACACGGCTGGTTAGTGCAGACAACGCCATAATAAGCATGAGCATCCCCCTAATGCGTCTGCTGATGCAAAGTTTGACACACATAAAGGATCAGGCGTCTGCAGCTGCGGAAGAGGAAAGCCTTGATGACAGTCAGCTATTGTCTGGCCAGGGCAGTGTACAGGACGAGGTAGCGGGCGAAGAGGAGGAGGAGGACGAGGAGGATGATGGGGATGATTATATTTTTAATGAGGAAGCTTTTCCGGGGCCACTGGAAATTGGTGGCGCGGCAAGGCCGGGTTCTGGTTTTTTGAGGGACACAAGTGACGTGGATTTGCCTGAAACTGCCCTCAACCAAGCACAACCGCAGATTTGAGAACTGGAACTTTGGCCCACATGGCGGATTATGCCTTACGTATCCTCAAAAGGGACACATGCATAACTAAAATGATGAATGATGACGATTACTGGTTGGCCTGCCTCCTTGATCCTCGCTATAAAGGCAAATTGCAAAATATAATGCCACATGAGAACTTGGAACTAATATTAGCAACCAAACAATCAACTCTTGTTGACCGTTTGCTTCTGGCATTCCCTGCACACAGCGCCCGTGATCGTTCTCACACGAGCTGCAGGGGCCAGCAGACCAGAGGAGTTAGAGGGGCAGAAATCAGAAGTGGCGTTGGCCAGAGGGGTTTTCTGACCAGGTTGTGGAGTGATTTTGCTATGACCGCAGACAGGACAGGTACTGCAGCATCAATTCAAAGTGACAGGAGACAACATTTGTCCAGTATGGTTACAAACTATTTTTCATCCCTTATCGATGTTCTCCCTCAACCGTCATTCCCATTTGATTACTGGGCATCAAAATTAGACACCTGGCCAGAATTGGCAGAATATGCATTGCAGGAGCTTGCTTGCCCGGCAGCTAGTGTCCTATCAGAAAGAGTATTCAGTGCTGCAGGTTCAATACTAACAGAAAAAAGGACTCGTCTGGCTACCCAAAATGTAGATGATCTAACCTTCATTAAAATGAACCACAACTGGATTTCGAAATCTTTTGCCCCACCTTGCCCGGCTGACACCTAGCTTTCCTATGAAAAGGTCTTGCCTGTGGACTATTCTGAATGCCTTTTCCAATCTCGTAATTTTCTGCACCTGATTGTCCAGCATACGACATGTTTACACCTCACTAAATGGCCAAACTCCCCACACGGGGCCGTGGTATTGACACTTGGCGACAGCACCCGTGAGAGTGCAGTTTGTCTGAAGAGGTGGGTGAGCCCGCTTTTGGTCGACGGCACTGCCACTGGGTCCCTCCTAGTACAATAAAGTGTCTCTGGCGGTGGTGGTGCGCACCCAACGTCAGACACACCGTTGTAATATGAGGGGCCCTGGGCCTGTACCGCCGGCCACAAGACAGTTTCCCCCCACCCCAGCTCAAACAGTGCTCTACCACTTGCAAAATTATCTCACAGCTCCACCAATGTTTAGTCTATGCGCTGACATCCTTCAATGCCTGCCACTGACAATACCATTGTATTGACATTTTTGTTATGTTAGGCCTTCGATGCCTGTCTGTGGTCACTCCTTCCACTAGGCCTCCACTGACCACACCACTACTCCCCGTGTACCCCTGTAACCAATTTAAAATTGCCTACAGCCATGTGTTATTATTTTAGGCCTTCGATGCCTGTCTGCGGTGACTCCTTCCACTAGGCCTCCACTGACCACACCACTGCTGCCCGTGTACCCCTGTAACCAATTTAAAATTGCCTACAGCCATGTGTTATTATTTTAGGCCTTCGATGCCTGTCTGCGGTGACTCCTTCCACTAGACCTCCACTGACCACACCACTGCTGCCCGTGTACCCCTGTAACCAATTTAAAATTGCCTACAGCCATGTGTTATTATTTTAGGCCTTCGATGCCTGTCTGCGGTCACTCCTTCCACTAGGCCTCCACTGACCACACCACTGCTGCCCGTGTACCCCTGGAACCAATTTAAAATTGCCTACAGCCATGTGTTATTATTTTAGGCCTTCGATGCCTGTCTGCGGTCACTCCTTCCACTAGGCCTCCACTGACCACACCACTGCTGCCCGTGTACCCCTGGAACCAATTTAAAATTGCCTACAGCCATGTGTTATTATTTTAGGCCTTCGATGCCTGTCTGCGGTCACTCCTTCCACTAGGCCTCCACTGACCACACCACTGCTGCCCGTGTACCCCTGTAACCAATTTAAAATTGCCTACAGCCATGTGTTATTATTTTAGGCCTTCGATGCCTGTCTGCGGTCACTCCTTCCACTAGGCCTCCACTGACCACACCACTGCTGCCCGTGTACCCCTGGAACCAATTTAAAATTGCCTACAGCCATGTGTTATTATTTTAGGCCTTCGATGCCTGTCTGCGGTCACTCCTTCCACTAGGCCTCCACTGACCACACCACTGCTGCCCGTGTACCCCTGGAACCAACATCAGAAAATATAAAAATAAGTATTTTGCTTATAAAAAAGAAAATACTGGAGAGATATCAAATGCAGACATTTTAACATTAAAAACAAACACATACAACAAAAATCTGGTACAGTACTAAAAATGGCCACCAGCTACAATAACTTTCTCCTGCAAGTAGTTAACTGAAAGGTTTTTTCAATTTTAAACACAGATATGGCATCCACCGAGTGTTGTCCTGTCGCGTCTTCTTTATATTATTGCCAAGAAGATGCAAAACAATGAAAATAATAAAATCATTATTTACCAAAAAAATAGAGTAAGTCAAAACCACATTGCAAATAAACATTCATTACAAATAAAGAAGCAGGGCGCGTCCGAGGGTGAGTATATACCTAATAAGAATATAATCACCCTCGGACGCGCCCTGCTTCTTTCCGACAGCCTTCCTTCCTAAGAATCAGCCCTTCCGTGGTGTAGAGAGAGGGTTTGTTACACTCCAAGGTGTTCCCCAGGTTGCCTTTCCTGAGCTTCGATCTTCCGGCTCTCGTTTAGTAGTTGTTGGAAACTACGTTGCATTGGGCCTACAAATTGGGTATGGGGTGTAGAGAGATGGTATGTTCCACTCCAAGGTGTTCCCCAGGTTGCCTTTCCTGAGCTTCGATCTTCCGGCTCTCGTTTAGTAGTTGTTGGAAACTACGCTGCATTAGGCCTACAAATTGGGTATGGGGTGTAGAGAGATGGTGTGTTCCACTGTAGAGAGATGGTGTGTTCCACTCCAAGGTGTTCCCCAGGTTTCCTCGCCAATGCTTCGATCATCATGCTCTCGTTTAGTAGTTGTTGGAAACTACGCTGCATTAGGCCTACAAATTGGGTATGGGGTGTAGAGAGATGGTGTGTTCCACTCCAAGGTGTTCCCCAGGTTTCCTCTCCATTGCTTCGATCTTCATGCTCTCGTTTAGTAGTTGTTGGAAACTACGCTGCATTAGGCCTACAAATTGGGTATGGGGTGTAGAGAGATGGTGTGTTACACTCCAAGGTGTTCCCCAGGTTTCCTCTCCATTGCTTCGATCTTCCGGCTCTCGTTTAGTAGTTGTTGGAAACTACGCTGCATTAGGCCTACAAATTGGGTATGGGGTGTAGAGAGATGGTGTGTTACACTCCAAGGTGTTCCCCAGGTTTCCTCTCCATTGCTTCGATCTTCCGGCTCTCGTTTAGTAGTTGTTGGAAACTACGCTGCATTAGGCCTACAAATTGGGTATGGGGTGTAGAGAGATGGTGTGTTCCACTCCAAGGTGTTCCCCAGGTTGCCTTTCCTGAGCTTCGATCTTCCGGCTCTCGTTTAGTAGTTGTTGGAAACTACGCTGCATTAGGCCTACAAATTGGGTATGGGGTGTAGAGAGATGGTGTGTTCCACTGTAGAGAGATGGTGTGTTCCACTCCAAGGTGTTCCCCAGGTTTCCTCGCCAATACTTTGATCATCATGCTCTCGTTTAGTAGTTGTTGGAAACTACGCTGCATTAGGCCTACAAATTGGGTATGGGGTGTAGAGAGATGGTGTGTTCCACTCCAAGGTGTTCCCCAGGTTTCCTCTCCATTGCTTCGATCTTCATGGTCTCGTTTAGTAGTTGTTGGAAACTACGCTGCATTAGGCCTACAAATTGGGTATGGGGTGTAGAGAGATGGTGTGTTACACTCCAAGGTGTTCCCCAGGTTTCCTCTCCATTGCTTCGATCTTCCGGCTCTCGTTTAGTAGTTGTTGGAAACTACGCTGCATTAGGCCTACAAATTGGGTATGCGGTGTAGAGAGATGGTGTGTTCCACTGTAGAGAGATGGTGTGTTCCACTCCAAGGTGTTCCCCAGGTTTCCTCGCCAATGCTTCGATCATCATGCTCTCGTTTAGTAGTTGTTGGAAACTACGCTGCATTAGGCCTACAAATTGGGTATGGGGTGTAGAGAGATGGTGTGTTCCACTCCAAGGTGTTCCCCAGGTTTCCTCTCCATTGCTTCGATCTTCTGGCTCTCGTTTAGTAGTTGTTGGAAACTACGCTGCATTAGGCCTACAAATTGGGTATGGGGTGTAGAGAGATGGTGTGTTCCACTCCAAGGTGTTCCCCAGGTTTCCTCTCCATTGCTTCGATCTTCCGGCTCTCGTTTAGTAGTTGTTGGAAACTACGCTGCATTAGGCCTACAAATTGGGTATGGGGTGTAGAGAGATGGTGTGTTACACTCCAAGGTGTTCCCCAGGTTTCCTCTCCATTGCTTCGATCTTCCAGCTCTCGTTTAGTAGTTGTTGGAAACTACGCTGCATTAGGCCTACAAATTGGGTATGGGGTGTAGAGAGATGGTGTGTTCCACTGTAGAGAGATGGTGTGTTCCACTCCAAGTTGTTCCCCAGGTTTCCTCGCCAATGCTTCGATCATCATGCTCTCGTTTAGTAGTTGTTGGAAACTACGCTGCATTAGGCCTACAAATTGGGTATGGGGTGTAGAGAGATGGTGTGTTCCACTCCAAGGTGTTCCCCAGGTTTCCTCGCCAATGCTTCGATCATCATCCTCTCGTTTAGTAGTTGTTGGAAACTACGCTGCATTAGACCTACAAATTGGGTATGGGGTGTAGAGAGATGGTGTGTTCCACTCCAAGGTGTTCTCCAGGTTGCCTTTCCTGAACTTCTATCTTCAGGCTCTCATTAAATTGTGGTTAAACGGAACAACTGCATTTGGCGTACTAGTTGGTTTGGGGCCTACTATCGGTGTCTGCCGCTCCTTGCTGTTCTCCTGGTTTCCTGTCCTGAAATTCCGTTTTCAGGCGCTCGTTAAGTAGTTGTTAATGTTAGACTGCATTTGGCCTACTAGTTGGGTTGGGGCCTACTATCGGTGTCTGCCACTCCTTGCTGTTCTCCACTGAACAAAGCTGTGCCGCCTGTTTACTACTGTTGCCAATTTTGAACTGCATTTCGACTACTTACTGATTTGGGCCTACTCTCTGTGTCAGCCTCTCATTCCAGTTGTCCTCCACTGCAATGCCCCCTGATTAGTCCTGTGTTACCAATTTTGAACTGCATTTAGCCCACTTTATTCTTTGGGCCTATATCTGTGTTTCCTCCTCATCCTGCCATTGCCCAGCCAGTGATAGATGAGTCTGCTGGTACATTGACCCATAGCGCAACATTTCCCGTGCACGCTACACTGCAAGATTGTGACCCTGCTGAAAGTCAGGTCCCCCTTCCCGCATACCATACCACCTTACACGGGGACAAACAGGAAGGTGCAGATGAAAGTGCAGGTTCCTTCATCAGGTGGGGGGAGGAATACTAGTTGGCGACGTCACTGGCACAGGGCCTCTCATGGTACGCAAAAGTGTTGCTGCCGGTGGGAGGCGCCCCCGCCGTGCAAACACACCGCTGTACTTTGAGGGGCCCTGTGCCAGTGCCAATGCCAACGAGTGGGCCCCCCCTGCTTGCTCAGGTTCACAGCACTTGCAAAGTTGAAATACTTACCTCTCCCACTAATTACTTGAACCAGCCCTACCCACCACAACTTTAGCCAAATGACCCCCAATTTCAAATGCCTTCCAATTATTATAAGGTAAATTACGCTTGACAAGCTTCATTAAGAAGAATGGATGGTTTTGACATTAAAATGGGCACTCTAGGTGTTTTCCTGGCCCCCACTCACTGCCGACTATGCTGCCCCATTGACTTGCATTGGGTTTCGTGTTTCGGTCGATCCCGACTTTACGTCATAATCGGCCGATTTCACTCGACCTGACTTTTGAGATAGTCGGGTTTCGCGAAACCCGGCTCGACTCTAAAAAGGTCAAGGTCGCTCAACTCTAGTCCCGACAGTTCCGGCCCCGGCGTGAAAAAGGTACCCCCGATCCGGGCCGTCTTCTTACATCCTCATGATTTCTATGTACACCCTTGGTTCCTAAATTTCTTTTTCTTTAACCTGAGTTAGAAAAGTTGTCTTTTAGATTTCTAGCTACAACAGAACTGCTTTCTTAATTTTATAAATCTCCCCATTTAAGTCTTAGCAAAATATTTGTATACTTACCAGGCTATAATAGATTTTTCCCTGATGAACAAAATAATCCTCTTATGAGTTGATTCAGTTAATGAAAATTTGCAAGTAAGAATTTTAGACTTAGCACTAAAATAAATAACTCTGTCTCGAAAAACTTACAGTTTCATACTTCAAGAGATTAAAATATACTTTGAAGCTTGGATATCCCCTGTCCTTCATTTCCAGCGTAAAGCAAGTTGTAACCGATGAAGACCAAGCTGCAGGCAGATGACTGCAGAGATGTCACAGGATCTAAGAGAAAGGTTATGTACACTTTCTGAACCATTTATTTTCATTGTGCCAATGCAGCAAAAATGTAAGAAAATGTAACTGGAAGACTTCATCAAGATGTTTCTATCATTAGGTTAATACAGCTGCTATGTGCTATTATGGCTACAGACAACAAGCAAAACTAATGTTGTTGTCATAAGTGATGAGCGTATAGTACAGACCAAAAGTTTGGACACACCTTCTCATTTAAAGATTTTTCTATATTTTCATGACTATGAAAATTGCACATTCACACTGAAGGCATCAAAACTATGAATTAACACATGTGGAATTAAATACTTAACAGAAAAGTGTCAAATAACTGAAAATATGTCTGATATTATAGGTTCTTCAAAGAAGCCACCTTTTGCTTTGATGACTGCTTTGCACACTCATGGCATTCTATTGATGAGCTTCAAGAGATAGTCACTGGGAATGGTCTTCCAACAATCTTGAAGGAGTTCCGAGAGATGCTTAGCACTTGTTGGCCCTTTTGCCTTCACTCCGCGGTCCAGATCAGGTCTGGTGACTGTGGAGGCCAGGTCATCTGGTGTACCACCCCATCACTCTCTTTTCTTGGTCAAATAGCCCTTACACAGCCTGGAGGTGTGTTTGGGGTCATTGTCCTGTTGAAAGATAAATGATGGTCCAACTAAACGCAAACTGGATGGAATAGCATGCCGCTGCAAGATGCTGTGGTAGCCATGTTGGTTCAGTATGCCTTAAATTTTGAATAAATCCCCAACAGTGTCACCAGCAAATCATCCCCACACATCACACCTCCGCCTCCATGCTTCACGGTGGGAACCAGGCATGTAGAGTCCATCCATTCACCTTTTCTGCGTCACACAAAGACACAGTGGTTGGAATCAAAGATCTCAAATTTGGACTCATCAGACCAAAGCACAGATTTCCACTGGTCTAATGTGTTTTCCTTGGCCCAAACAAGTCTCTTCTGCTTGTTGCCTGTCCTTAGCAGTGGTTTCCTAGCATCTATTTTACCATGAAGGCCTGCTGCACAAAGTCTCCTCTTAACAGTTGTTGTAGAGATGTGTCTGCTGCTAGAACTCTGTGTGGCATTGACCTGGTCTCTAATCTGAGCTGCTGTTAACCTGTGATTTCTGAGGCTGGTGACTCAGATTAACTTATCCTCAGAAGCAGAGGTGACTCTTGGTCTTCCTTTCCTGGGGTGGTCCTAATGTGAGCCAGTTTCTTTGTAGCTCTTGATGGTTTTTGCCACTGCACTTGGGGACACTTTCAAAGTTTTCCCAATTTTTCAGACTGACTGACCTTAATTTCTTAAAGTAATGATGGCCATTTGTTTTTCTTTATTTAGCTGTTTTTTTCTTGCCATAATACAAATTCTAACAGTCTATTCAGTAGGACTATCAGCTGTGTATCCACCAGACTTCTGCACAACACAACTGAAGGTCCCAACCCCATTTATAAGGCAAGAAATCCCACTTATTAAACCTGCCAGGGTACACCTGTGAAGTGAAAACCATTCCCGGTGACTACCTCTTGAAGCTCATCAAGAGAATGCCAAGAGTGTGCAAAGCAGTCATCAAATCAAAAGGTGGCTACATTGAAGAACCTAGAAGATAAGACATAATTTTCAGTTGTTTCACACTTTTTTGTTAAGTATTTAATTCCACATGTGTTAATTCATAGTTTTGATGCCTTCAGTGTGAATGTACAATTCTCATAGTCATGAAAATACAGAAAAATCTTTAAATGAGAAGGTGTGTCCAAATGTTTGGTCTGTACTGTACGTGCTTGGATAATGTCTTATTTAAGCATGCTCAGATGATATTGAAGCATCTGGGAGCACTCGTATATTATGTTCGGCTGCATAATTTTGCAGTGGGCCAATGGTTTACTATGACAATTGGGGGTCAGAAGAAGACCCCTGTCACCACCATTTCGGTACTCCGTTGAAGCTCAGCTATAGGCTGAATTTCAAAGGAGACGATGAAATATTCTGTATACACTGTGTGAAGAATTATTAGGCAAGTTGTATTTTCATCACATGATAAAAAATCTTTTTATACATGTTGTCCTACTCCAAGCTGTTCAGGCTTGAGAGCTAACTACCAATTAAGTAAATCAGGTGATGTGCATATCTGTAATGAGGAAGGGTGTTGTCTAATGACATCAAAACCCTATATAAGGTGTGCTTAATTATTTGGCAACTTCCTTTCCTTTGGCAAAATGGGTCAGAAGAGAGATTTGACGGGCTCTGAATAGTCCAAAATTGTGAGATGTCTTGCAGGGGGTTGCAGCAGTCTTGAAATTGCCAAACTTTTGAACCGTGATAACGGAACAACCAAGCCTTTCATGGCAAATAGCCCACAGGATCGCAAGAAGCGTGTTGGGCAAAAAAAGCGCAAAAATAACTGCCCACGAATTGCGGAAAATCAAGTGTGAAGCTGCCAAGATGCCATTTGCCACCAGTTTTGCCATATTTCAGAGCTGCAACGCTACTGGAGTAACAAAAAGCACAAGGTGTGCAATACTTAGGGACATGGCCAAGGTAAGAATGCTGAAAAACAACCACCTTTGAACAAGAATCATAAGATAAAACGTCAAGACTGGGCCAAGAAATAGCTTAAGACTGACTTTTCAAAGGTTTTATGGACTGATGAAATGAGAGTGACTCTTAATGGGCCAGATGGATGGGCCAATGGCTGGATCAGTATAGGGCAGAGAGCTCCACTCCAACTCTGATGCCAGCAAGGTGGAGGTGGGGTACTGGTATGGGCTGGTATCATCAAATGTGAACTTGTGGGGACCTTTTCGGTTGAGGATGGCGTGAAGCTCAACTCCCAGACCTTCTGCAAGTTTCTGGAAGACAACTTCTTCAAGCAGTTGTAGAGGAAGAAGCCGGTATCGTTCCAGAAAAACATGATTTTCATGCAGGACAATGCTCCATCACATGCCTCCAACTACTCCACAGTGTGGCTGACCAGTAAAGGTCTCAAAGAAGAAAAAGTAATGGCATGGCCCCCTTGATCACCTGATCTGAACCCCATAGAGAACCTGTGGTCCCTCATAAAATGTGAGATCTACAGGGAGGGAAAACAGTACACCTCTCGGAACAGTGTCTGGGAGGCTGTGGTGGCTGCTGCACGCAATGTTGATCGTAAACAGATCAAGCAACTGACAGAATCTATGGATGGAAGGCTGTTGAGAGTCATCATAAAGAAAGGTGGCTATACTGGTCACTAATTTTTTGGGGTTTTGTTTTTGCATGTCAGAAATGTTTATTTCAAAATTTTGTGCAGTTATATTGGTTTACGTGGTGAAAATAAACAAGTGAGATGGGAATATGTTTGGTTTTAATTAAGTTGTCTAATAATTCTGCACAGTAATAGTTACCTGCACAAACAAATATCCTCCTAAGATAGCCAAATCTGAAAAAAAAACGCTCCCACTTCCAAAAATATTAAGCTTTGATATTTATAAGTCTTTTGGGTTGATTGAGAACATAGTTGTTGATCAATAATAAAAATAATCCTCTAAAATACAACTTGCCTAATAATTCTGCACACAGTGTACAGTAAAACTGTGGTATCACAAGTTAAAGTCCCCCAAGGAGGACTGAAAAATAAGGTATTCAAAATTCTAGAATGAAGAAATTAAAAAAAACATAATTAGTATCTCTATGTCCTTAAAAGTCTGGTTTATCAAAATATAAAATTAATTAAAACATACAATAATAATAATAATAATAATAATAATAATCTTTATTTTTATATAGCGCTAACATATTCTGCAGCGCTGACTGGTTTAATACTTTTTAATTCAAATGAATGTTTTCAGTAATTGCAGTTTCCCCCCAAAATGGGAAAGCTATCTATTTATGTACCCCACAGTTGTACCAACAAGAAGTATAGCTCAGCAAGAAAGAAACAAGAGCAGATACAGGTCTAATGATGGGGGAAAACAATTATGGGTCTCAAAATATGGCAACACAAAACATTTTTTTCTTTACAAATTTGAGTATTTTTTTTCACTGCTAAAATATAAAAATGCTATACAAGCATGGTATCTCTATAATTGTATCCACCTGAAGAATAATGTTTCCAGGTCATTCTTACCTGAGAATAAAGTCTGTAAAAAGCATGTGAAAAACAATGTCAGAATTGAATTCTTTTCCACAATTTCAAGCCACTTGGATTTTTTTTCACAATGTTCAGTACGTGATGTTGTTAAGTCAATGGTGTCATTAACACTCTAAATTGTTTCACAAAAAAAAAAAACAAAAAACAGCATATGGCTATATTGATGGAATAATAAAAAAGCTGTGGCGTAGACATAGCCTTTAAATTGCAACCACTACATTTATATTTTTTTGAAATTGAAGTTTTTTTTGTGACATTTTAATGTTACACAATCATAGCTTAAACAGTTACATGAAGGAACATGCAAATAATCACAGAATATGAGCCTTATTGTTTATTGCATTTGGTTCTTCTTAAGTTTTTGGAGTTTTAGCTGTTTTTTAATGGAATTCTTCTTTAAATTTTTGCCTTTTCTGAACCCCCCAAAATGATTTTATGAATGCCTGAAATTTTTGGTCAGATTTTAGCAGATTATGTAACTTCTTGTTCCAAAATGTGCAAAAGCTATATTAGCCTTTAGATATGGTGGTAATGTAGAGGTAAATAGCATGTACAATACTATGTAATTGGCTTTCTAGAACAGCAGCTCCAAGGAGAAAGGGGCAGTACAGAGAAAAAGAGGCAGTACAGGGAGAAAGGGGCAGTACAGGAAAAAAAGGGGCAGTACAGGGAGAAAGGGGCAGTACAGAGAAAAAGAGGCAGTACAGGGAGAAAGGCGCAGTACAGGGGAAAAGAGGCAGTAAAGGGAGAAAGGGGCAGTACAGGGAAAAAGTGGCAGTACAGGGGAAAAGAGGCAGTAAAGGGAAAAAGGGACAGTACAGGGAAAAAGCAGTACAGGGAGCTGTTAGTCACCATTCAATACACAGTGAGTGCAGTGTAGTCACTCCCCTGCACCTTGACTGCCTGACTGTTTGGCAGCCCATGGGAACAGAGCAGGCTGTCAGTCTATGTTCAGGAGAGTGATGACAGCATGCTGTAGCACTGTAGCCACTGTTCCAGTAAGCCAGCTAAACATGATTCCAATGCTATTTACCTACATATTACTATTATATCTGCAGGTAAATTGTCACAGTTCCACCCCTCAGAGTGTTTGGGATGCAGTTGCTGACAGTTCGGCCATCCAATCCGGTACAGAGGTATGCTGAAGCTGTCAGTACTTTGATTGACAGCATGGCCATCCAATCTGGTACAAGGACATGCTGAGCTCTCAGTGTGTTGATTGACAGCTCGACTATCCAATCTGTGACTGGGAGGTGTCGGTTGTCTCAAAGTGTTCACTATCCCAGGTGATTGCCATGCCTACTTAACTGAGCGGCTTCTCCCAGACCACTGCCAGACATACATTCAGCTTGTGAGGTTTGTGCTTTCCTGTGCCTTGAGTTCTGTATGCTTAATGTGATGGACTTCGTTCTGACCATCTGCCTGGTTAACACCTTCAGCTCTAATCCATTATCCTCCCGGTACTCTGACCTCGGAATGTTGCCTGACTACTCTTTTGTCTCTTCACTCTGTTTATGACATACTCTCTAGGCTTTTGACCTTGGACTCCTTGACCATCCTGACTCACAGCTAACTTTTTTTGATATGTGCTTTAGAAGGAATATGTCTGTAGGATCTACCCTCCTAAGCTGTTAAAATAGGCATGTAGTCATAGGAAGTTGAATAAGATGACACTTGTTCTCTGCTATCCGATGTCTTATTTCAGAGAAATCCATGTTTTTCTTATATGTAAATGACCTCTTCCAGGCTATGTGGTGGACGCTGCCAGGAAGATAACCCTGCCTCCAAAGATTATTGTAAGTAGAAGGGGGAGTTACCAGTGTGATGGATGTGTAATGATTACTAATGTTACCAGTGTGATGTGAAATGGCCGCTCTCTGCTTTCCTGATCTCACTAAAGAGCTGTGTGATCATACCTGTGATTATACATCTGCAAGTTCCTCTCAGTACTTCAGAATTCAACTTACAGGCAGCCAGGGCTACAATATTGAAGACACAAAAGAGAATAGTGAAACCAAAAACACTCAGTTTGAAAAAATGTTGCAGTAATCCACAACTGCTAGTAAAAGATGTAAAAAACAGGGTATTTGGTTGATACGTTTTTTGCAAAAAATGTATACTAAGCTGCTCTACCAATCTTCACGGTATACCCTTATCAGAGCAGTCCTAACTAATGTATGCAATCCCTATCTGATGTATTTAAAAACCTGATCATCTGTATATAACCTGTGTGAACAGGGTTCAGAGAGGAAAAATCCATGTGTGCATACAGGGTAGAACAGCTTTTGTGCAGATAGCCCAAGAGGAGTGGTGGAACTCCCCAGTCTTGTAGACACAAGAGAACAATTATGGAAACAGGAACACATGAGCTACTTGCACAGTGAACAAGTCTGTATGATCATGTTCACACACCACCAAGAAACCTGAAGACACAAAAGAGAATAGTGAAACCAAAAACACTCAGTTTGAAAAAATGTTGCAGTAATCCGCAAGTGCTAGTAAAAGATGTAAAAAACAGGGTATTTGGTTGATACGTTTTTTGCAAAAAATGTATACTAAGCTGCTCTACCAATCTTCACGGTATACCCTTATCAGAGCAGTCCTAACTAATGTATGCAATCCCTATCTGATGTATTTAAAAACCTGATCATCTGTATATAACCTGTGTGAACAGGGTTCAGAGAGGAAAAATCCATGTGTGCATACAGGGTAGAACAGCTTTTGTGCAGATAGCCCAAGAGGAGTGGTGGAACTCCCCAGTCTTGTAGACACAAGAGAACAATTATGGAAACAGGAACACATGAGCTACTTGCACAGTGAACAAGTCTGTATGATCATGTTCACACACCACCAAGAAACCTGAAGACACAAAAGAGAATAGTGAAACCAAAAACACTCAGTTTGAAAAAATGTTGCAGTAATCCGCAAGTGCTAGTAAAAGATGTAAAAAACAGGGTATTTGGTTGATACGTTTTTTGCAAAAAATGTATACTAAGCTGCTCTACCAATCTTCACGGTATACCCTTATCAGAGCAGTCCTAACTAATGTATGCAATCCCTATCTGATGTATTTAAAAACCTGATCATCTGTATATAACCTGTGTGAACAGGGTTCAGAGAGGAAAAATCCATGTGTGCATACAGGGTAGAACAGCTTTTGTGCAGATAGCCCAAGAGGAGTGGTGGAACTCCCCAGTCTTGTAGACACAAGAGAACAATTATGGAAACAGGAACACATGAGCTACTTGCACAGTGAACAAGTCTGTATGATCATGTTCACACACCACCAAGAAACCTGAAGACACAAAAGAGAATAGTGAAACCAAAAACACTCAGTTTGAAAAAATGTTGCAGTAATCCGCAAGTGCTAGTAAAAGATGTAAAAAACAGGGTATTTGGTTGATACGTTTTTTGCAAAAAATGTATACTAAGCTGCTCTACCAATCTTCACGGTATACCCTTATCAGAGCAGTCCTAACTAATGTATGCAATCCCTATCTGATGTATTTAAAAACCTGATCATCTGTATATAACCTGTGTGAACAGGGTTCAGAGAGGAAAAATCCATGTGTGCATACAGGGTAGAACAGCTTTTGTGCAGATAGCCCAAGAGGAGTGGTGGAACTCCCCAGTCTTGTAGACACAAGAGAACAATTATGGAAACAGGAACACATGAGCTACTTGCACAGTGAACAAGTCTGTATGATCATGTTCACACACCACCAAGAAACCTGAAGACACAAAAGAGAATAGTGAAACCAAAAACACTCAGTTTGAAAAAATGTTGCAGTAATCCGCAAGTGCTAGTAAAAGATGTAAAAAACAGGGTATTTGGTTGATACGTTTTTTGCAAAAAATGTATACTAAGCTGCTCTACCAATCTTCACGGTATACCCTTATCAGAGCAGTCCTAACTAATGTATGCAATCCCTATCTGATGTATTTAAAAACCTGATCATCTGTATATAACCTGTGTGAACAGGGTTCAGAGAGGAAAAATCCATGTGTGCATACAGGGTAGAACAGCTTTTGTGCAGATAGCCCAAGAGGAGTGGTGGAACTCCCCAGTCTTGTAGACACAAGAGAACAATTATGGAAACAGGAACACATGAGCTACTTGCACAGTGAACAAGTCTGTATGATCATGTTCACACACCACCAAGAAACCTGAAGACACAAAAGAGAATAGTGAAACCAAAAACACTCAGTTTGAAAAAATGTTGCAGTAATCCGCAAGTGCTAGTAAAAGATGTAAAAAACAGGGTATTTGGTTGATACGTTTTTTGCAAAAAATGTATACTAAGCTGCTCTACCAATCTTCACGGTATACCCTTATCAGAGCAGTCCTAACTAATGTATGCAATCCCTATCTGATGTATTTAAAAACCTGATCATCTGTATATAACCTGTGTGAACAGGGTTCAGAGAGGAAAAATCCATGTGTGCATACAGGGTAGAACAGCTTTTGTGCAGATAGCCCAAGAGGAGTGGTGGAACTCCCCAGTCTTGTAGACACAAGAGAACAATTATGGAAACAGGAACACATGAGCTACTTGCACAGTGAACAAGTCTGTATGATCATGTTCACACACCACCAAGAAACCTGAAGACACAAAAGAGAATAGTGAAACCAAAAACACTCAGTTTGAAAAAATGTTGCAGTAATCCGCAAGTGCTAGTAAAAGATGTAAAAAACACGGTATTTGGTTGATACGTTTTTTGCAAAAAATGTATACTAAGCTGCTCTACCAATCTTCACGGTATACCCTTATCAGAGCAGTCCTAACTAATGTATGCAATCCCTATCTGATGTATTTAAAAACCTGATCATCTGTATATAACCTGTGTGAACAGGGTTCAGAGAGGAAAAATCCATGTGTGCATACAGGGTAGAACAGCTTTTGTGCAGATAGCCCAAGAGGAGTGGTGGAACTCCCCAGTCTTGTAGACACAAGAGAACAAATATGGAAACAGGAACACATGAGCTACTTGCACAGTGAACAAGTCTGTATGATCATGTTCACACACCACCAAGAAACCTGAAGACACAAAAGAGAATAGTGAAACCAAAAACACTCAGTTTGAAAAAATGTTGCAGTAATCCGCAAGTGCTAGTAAAAGATGTAAAAAACAGGGTATTTGGTTGATACGTTTTTTGCAAAAAATGTATACTAAGCTGCTCTACCAATCTTCACGGTATACCCTTATCAGAGCAGTCCTAACTAATGTATGCAATCCCTATCTGATGTATTTAAAAACCTGATCATCTGTATATAACCTGTGTGAACAGGGTTCAGAGAGGAAAAATCCATGTGTGCATACAGGGTAGAACAGCTTTTGTGCAGATAGCCCAAGAGGAGTGGTGGAACTCCCCAGTCTTGTAGACACAAGAGAACAATTATGGAAACAGGAACACATGAGCTACTTGCACAGTGAACAAGTCTGTATGATCATGTTCACACACCACCAAGAAACCTGAAGACACAAAAGAGAATAGTGAAACCAAAAACACTCAGTTTGAAAAAATGTTGCAGTAATCCGCAAGTGCTAGTAAAAGATGTAAAAAACAGGGTATTTGGTTGATACGTTTTTTGCAAAAAATGTATACTAAGCTGCTCTACCAATCTTCACGGTATACCCTTATCAGAGCAGTCCTAACTAATGTATGCAATCCCTATCTGATGTATTTAAAAACCTGATCATCTGTATATAACCTGTGTGAACAGGGTTCAGAGAGGAAAAATCCATGTGTGCATACAGGGTAGAACAGCTTTTGTGCAGATAGCCCAAGAGGAGTGGTGGAACTCCCCAGTCTTGTAGACACAAGAGAACAATTATGGAAACAGGAACACATGAGCTACTTGCACAGTGAACAAGTCTGTATGATCATGTTCACACACCACCAAGAAACCTGAAGACACAAAAGAGAATAGTGAAACCAAAAACACTCAGTTTGAAAAAATGTTGCAGTAATCCGCAAGTGCTAGTAAAAGATGTAAAAAACAGGGTATTTGGTTGATACGTTTTTTGCAAAAAATGTATACTAAGCTGCTCTACCAATCTTCACGGTATACCCTTATCAGAGCAGTCCTAACTAATGTATGCAATCCCTATCTGATGTATTTAAAAACCTGATCATCTGTATATAACCTGTGTGAACAGGGTTCAGAGAGGAAAAATCCATGTGTGCATACAGGGTAGAACAGCTTTTGTGCAGATAGCCCAAGAGGAGTGGTGGAACTCCCCAGTCTTGTAGACACAAGAGAACAATTATGGAAACAGGAACACATGAGCTACTTGCACAGTGAACAAGTCTGTATGATCATGTTCACACACCACCAAGAAACCTGAAGACACAAAAGAGAATAGTGAAACCAAAAACACTCAGTTTGAAAAAATGTTGCAGTAATCCGCAAGTGCTAGTAAAAGATGTAAAAAACAGGGTATTTGGTTGATACGTTTTTTGCAAAAAATGTATACTAAGCTGCTCTACCAATCTTCACGGTATACCCTTATCAGAGCAGTCCTAACTAATGTATGCAATCCCTATCTGATGTATTTAAAAACCTGATCATCTGTATATAACCTGTGTGAACAGGGTTCAGAGAGGAAAAATCCATGTGTGCATACAGGGTAGAACAGCTTTTGTGCAGATAGCCCAAGAGGAGAGGTGGAACTCCCCAGTCTTGTAGACACAAGAGAACAATTATGGAAACAGGAACACATGAGCTACTTGCACAGTGAACAAGTCTGTATGATCATGTTCACACACCACCAAGAAACCTGAAGACACAAAAGAGAATAGTGAAACCAAAAACACTCAGTTTGAAAAAATGTTGCAGTAATCCGCAAGTGCTAGTAAAAGATGTAAAAAACAGGGTATTTGGTTGATACGTTTTTTGCAAAAAATGTATACTAAGCTGCTCTACCAATCTTCACGGTATACCCTTATCAGAGCAGTCCTAACTAATGTATGCAATCCCTATCTGATGTATTTAAAAACCTGATCATCTGTATATAACCTGTGTGAACAGGGTTCAGAGAGGAAAAATCCATGTGTGCATACAGGGTAGAACAGCTTTTGTGCAGATAGCCCAAGAGGAGTGGTGGAACTCCCCAGTCTTGTAGACACAAGAGAACAATTATGGAAACAGGAACACATGAGCTACTTGCACAGTGAACAAGTCTGTATGATCATGTTCACACACCACCAAGAAACCTGAAGACACAAAAGAGAATAGTGAAACCAAAAACACTCAGTTTGAAAAAATGTTGCAGTAATCCGCAAGTGCTAGTAAAAGATGTAAAAAACAGGGTATTTGGTTGATACGTTTTTTGCAAAAAATGTATACTAAGCTGCTCTACCAATCTTCACGGTATACCCTTATCAGAGCAGTCCTAACTAATGTATGCAATCCCTATCTGATGTATTTAAAAACCTGATCATCTGTATATAACCTGTGTGAACAGGGTTCAGAGAGGAAAAATCCATGTGTGCATACAGGGTAGAACAGCTTTTGTGCAGATAGCCCAAGAGGAGTGGTGGAACTCCCCAGTCTTGTAGACACAAGAGAACAATTATGGAAACAGGAACACATGAGCTACTTGCACAGTGAACAAGTCTGTATGATCATGTTCACACACCACCAAGAAACCTGAAGACACAAAAGAGAATAGTGAAACCAAAAACACTCAGTTTGAAAAAATGTTGCAGTAATCCGCAAGTGCTAGTAAAAGATGTAAAAAACAGGGTATTTGGTTGATACGTTTTTTGCAAAAAATGTATACTAAGCTGCTCTACCAATCTTCACGGTATACCCTTATCAGAGCAGTCCTAACTAATGTATGCAATCCCTATCTGATGTATTTAAAAACCTGATCATCTGTATATAACCTGTGTGAACAGGGTTCAGAGAGGAAAAATCCATGTGTGCATACAGGGTAGAACAGCTTTTGTGCAGATAGCCCAAGAGGAGTGGTGGAACTCCCCAGTCTTGTAGACACAAGAGAACAATTATGGAAACAGGAACACATGAGCTACTTGCACAGTGAACAAGTCTGTATGATCATGTTCACACACCACCAAGAAACCTGAAGACACAAAAGAGAATAGTGAAACCAAAAACACTCAGTTTGAAAAAATGTTGCAGTAATCCGCAAGTGCTAGTAAAAGATGTAAAAAACAGGGTATTTGGTTGATACGTTTTTTGCAAAAAATGTATACTAAGCTGCTCTACCAATCTTCACGGTATACCCTTATCAGAGCAGTCCTAACTAATGTATGCAATCCCTATCTGATGTATTTAAAAACCTGATCATCTGTATATAACCTGTGTGAACAGGGTTCAGAGAGGAAAAATCCATGTGTGCATACAGGGTAGAACAGCTTTTGTGCAGATAGCCCAAGAGGAGTGGTGGAACTCCCCAGTCTTGTAGACACAAGAGAACAATTATGGAAACAGGAACACATGAGCTACTTGCACAGTGAACAAGTCTGTATGATCATGTTCACACACCACCAAGAAACCTGAAGACACAAAAGAGAATAGTGAAACCAAAAACACTCAGTTTGAAAAAATGTTGCAGTAATCCGCAAGTGCTAGTAAAAGATGTAAAAAACAGGGTATTTGGTTGATACGTTTTTTGCAAAAAATGTATACTAAGCTGCTCTACCAATCTTCACGGTATACCCTTATCAGAGCAGTCCTAACTAATGTATGCAATCCCTATCTGATGTATTTAAAAACCTGATCATCTGTATATAACCTGTGTGAACAGGGTTCAGAGAGGAAAAATCCATGTGTGCATACAGGGTAGAACAGCTTTTGTGCAGATAGCCCAAGAGGAGTGGTGGAACTCCCCAGTCTTGTAGACACAAGAGAACAATTATGGAAACAGGAACACATGAGCTACTTGCACAGTGAACAAGTCTGTATGATCATGTTCACACACCACCAAGAAACCTGAAGACACAAAAGAGAATAGTGAAACCAAAAACACTCAGTTTGAAAAAATGTTGCAGTAATCCGCAAGTGCTAGTAAAAGATGTAAAAAACAGGGTATTTGGTTGATACGTTTTTTGCAAAAAATGTATACTAAGCTGCTCTACCAATCTTCACGGTATACCCTTATCAGAGCAGTCCTAACTAATGTATGCAATCCCTATCTGATGTATTTAAAAACCTGATCATCTGTATATAACCTGTGTGAACAGGGTTCAGAGAGGAAAAATCCATGTGTGCATACAGGGTAGAACAGCTTTTGTGCAGATAGCCCAAGAGGAGTGGTGGAACTCCCCAGTCTTGTAGACACAAGAGAACAATTATGGAAACAGGAACACATGAGCTACTTGCACAGTGAACAAGTCTGTATGATCATGTTCACACACCACCAAGAAACCTGAAGACACAAAAGAGAATAGTGAAACCAAAAACACTCAGTTTGAAAAAATGTTGCAGTAATCCGCAAGTGCTAGTAAAAGATGTAAAAAACAGGGTATTTGGTTGATACGTTTTTTGCAAAAAATGTATACTAAGCTGCTCTACCAATCTTCACGGTATACCCTTATCAGAGCAGTCCTAACTAATGTATGCAATCCCTATCTGATGTATTTAAAAACCTGATCATCTGTATATAACCTGTGTGAACAGGGTTCAGAGAGGAAAAATCCATGTGTGCATACAGGGTAGAACAGCTTTTGTGCAGATAGCCCAAGAGGAGTGGTGGAACTCCCCAGTCTTGTAGACACAAGAGAACAATTATGGAAACAGGAACACATGAGCTACTTGCACAGTGAACAAGTCTGTATGATCATGTTCACACACCACCAAGAAACCTGAAGACACAAAAGAGAATAGTGAAACCAAAAACACTCAGTTTGAAAAAATGTTGCAGTAATCCGCAAGTGCTAGTAAAAGATGTAAAAAACAGGGTATTTGGTTGATACGTTTTTTGCAAAAAATGTATACTAAGCTGCTCTACCAATCTTCACGGTATACCCTTATCAGAGCAGTCCTAACTAATGTATGCAATCCCTATCTGATGTATTTAAAAACCTGATCATCTGTATATAACCTGTGTGAACAGGGTTCAGAGAGGAAAAATCCATGTGTGCATACAGGGTAGAACAGCTTTTGTGCAGATAGCCCAAGAGGAGTGGTGGAACTCCCCAGTCTTGTAGACACAAGAGAACAATTATGGAAACAGGAACACATGAGCTACTTGCACAGTGAACAAGTCTGTATGATCATGTTCACACACCACCAAGAAACCTGAAGACACAAAAGAGAATAGTGAAACCAAAAACACTCAGTTTGAAAAAATGTTGCAGTAATCCGCAAATGCTAGTAAAAGATGTAAAAAACAGGGTATTTGGTTGACACGTTTTTTGCAAAAAATGTATACTAAGCTGCTCTACCAATCTTCACGGTATACCCTTATCAGAGCAGTCCTAACTAATGTATGCAATCCCTATCTGATGTATTTAAAAACCTGATCATCTGTATATAACCTGTGTGAACAGGGTTCATAATTAGTATCTCTATGTCCTTAAAAGTCTGGTTTATCAAAATATAAAATTAATTAAAACATACAATAATAATAATAATAATAATCTTTATTTTTATATAGCGCTAACATATTCTGCATATTCTGCAGCGCTGACTGGTTTAATACTTTTTAATTCAAATGAATGTTTTCAGTAATTGCAGTTTCCCCCCAAAATGGGAAAGCTATCTATTTATGTACCCCACAGTTGTACCAACAAGAAGTATAGCTCAGCAAGAAACAAACAAGAGCAGATACAGGTCTAATGATGGGGGAAAACAATTATGGGTCTCAAAATATGGCAACACAAAACATTTTTTTCTTTACAAATTTGAGTATTTTTTTTCACTGCTAAAATATAAAAATGCTATACAAGCATGGTTGAACAATTAATGGCGTCTTCCCACTTACTTATTGTGCATCTGTCTCTGCCCCCAGCTTCTTTGATTGACAGCTCTGGTTTTACAGAAGCTAGAGTAGTGTAGAGATAGATGAAAAACAAGAAAGTCAGAAAATGCACTGAATTACACATCTACAATATGCCAATGGTACACCTAGTGCCTGTGCTTAGATTGAAAAGTCGTTCTCTGCTAACAAACTACCTGGATGAACTACAGGAGACAACATCACCCAGTGCAAAAGGGGTACTCACAGGGCTTTTTCTATTTATTTTTGCATTTTGGCCAATGGATGACATATCATAGGACTGTTGTTTTGGGAATACATCGTTAATTGTATTATTTTATATATATTATATTTTACAGTATATTTACAATTTTATTATGATTTTGTGAGCGTAAAGGGAAGGTGCAGCAGAGCTGAGTTATTTAAAGTCACAAGGATAATTTATGTTAATTATGTTATATTTTGCTATACGTACAGTCTGCTCTGACATTGGAAGTTTTAAAACCTACAAGAGAAAAAAGTAAATGAAAACCCTGATATAACTAAGTAAAAAAGCAAAAATGCATTTAAATAACACAGAGTTTTTAGTAATACTGTTTTTTGATCAAAAAATAGCACAAAAGCCATCCCACCTCGTCACGGTAACTCTGATCGGGACAGTCCTAAACTATCTAATATTAAAACCTTACCATGTGTCAATGTTGACCTCAGTGTGAATAAGGGCATTGGAAGATAGCAAATAACATAAGTGAAATATTATGAATGGCTCCAGTGAGGCAAGTGGTCAGCGTGCAGTGCTAATATGATAATAAAATAAATATAACCACAGTGAAAACTCACAGTATGTAAAAACTCTACACTGACAAATTCAGATGTGCTCAATCTCTAAATTATCATTAATGTATTGTGATAATTCAATAAGTTGAAGGTAAGAAAGTGTGCCTACCTACTCATTTATGCAAAGCCACAGTCAAAACAGAGCAATATCACAGTGAATTATTGCTAATTGATTAGGTGTAGTTTTATACCTTAAAGGGATTTTTCATTCATGTAATTCTCTATAAAAGGAGTTGATCTGTAGAATCTGTCGGCAGCCACTACACACTGAATTGAGTTGTGCAGATCACCTTTGTTCAGTGTTTACGTCCAGTTACCAGTAGAACTGGTAACAGTTGATCAGTCAGGATACCTGGTGTGGGACCCCCACTAATCGTATATTGATAAACCATCTGAGGGATGGGTCATCAATACTGTATAAGTGGAAAATCCCTTTGAATAACCCAGTTGCTATCATTTCAGTTGCATTTTATTATTGAACTAGCTGAACAGCCCGGCGTTGCCTGGGCATAGTAAATATCTGTGGTAAGTTATAGCACCTCACTTCTCTTATTTTCCCATCACGCCTCTCATTTTCCCAATCACATCTTTCATTTCCCCCCTCACATCTCTCATTTTCTCCCTCACATCTCTCATTTTCTCCCTCACTCCTCTCATTCCCCCCTAACACTTGTCATTTCAACCTCACATCTGTCATTTTCTGATCACTCCACTATTTTTCCTCACTCCTCTCATTTTGCACTCACACCTTTTCATTTTCACCTCACACCTCTCATTTTCACCTCATCACCTCAGTATATACATGTTTGTCATCTCCCTTATATATAGTATACATCTGTATGTCATCTCCTGTATATAGTATATACCTGTATGTCATCTCCCCTGTATATATTATATACCTGCTGTGTGTCATCTCCCCTATATATAGTATATACCTGAATGTCATCTCCTTCTATATATAGTATATACCTGTATGTCATCTCCTCCTGTATATAGTATATACCTGTGTGTCATCTCCCCTGTATATAGTATATATCTGTGTGTCATCTCCTCCTGTATATAGTATATACCTGCATGTCATCTTCTATATATAGCATATACCTGTATGTCATCTCCTCCTGTATATAGTATATACCTGTAGGTCATCTGCTCCTGTATATAGTATATACCTGTGTGTCATCTCCTCCTGTATATATATGTACCTGTATGTCATCTCCTCCTCTATATAGTATATATCTGTGTGTCATCTCCTCTGTATATAGTAGATACGTGTGTCATCTCCTCCTGTATTAGACCTCGTTCACACGTTATTTGCTCAGTATTTTTACCTCAGTATTTGTAAGCTAAATTGGCAGCCTGATAAATCCCCAGCCAACAGGAAGCCCTCCCCCTGGCAGTATATATTAGCTCACACATACACATAATAGACAGGTCATGTGACTGACAGCTGCCGTATTTCCTATATGGTACATTTGTTGTAGTTTGTCTGCTTATTAATCAGATTTTTATTTTTGAAGGATAAGACCAGAATTGTGTGTGTTTTAGGGCGAGTTTCGTTTGTCAAGTTGTGTGTGTTGAGTTGCGTGTGGCGACATGCATGTAGCGACTTTTGTGAGATGAGTTTTGTGTGGCGACATGCATGTAGCGACTTTTGTGAGATGAGTTTTGTGTGGCAACATGCGTGTAGCAACTTTTTGTGTGTCGAGTTGCATGTGACAGGTTAGTGTAGCAACTTGTGTGCAGCAAGTTTTGCGCATGGCGAGTTTTGCGCGTGGCGAGTTTTGTGTGGTGCCTTTTGAGTATGTGCAAGTTTTGTGTGGGGCAAATTTTGCATGTGTTGCAACTTTTGTGCATGTGGCAATTTTTCTGCGTGTGCAAGTTTTGCGTGTGGCGAGTTTTCCATGAGGTGAGTTTTGCACTTGTGGCGAGTTTTGCAAGAGCCTAGTTTTTGCATGTGGCGAGTTCTGCGCGTGGCGAGTTTTGAGCGGCGACTTTTGTGTTTCGACTTTTATGTGGCGAGGTTGGCGTTTGTGTGGTGAAATGTGTGCTGAGGGTGATATGTGTTCAAGCACGTGGTAGTGTGTGGCGCATTTTGTGTGTGTGTTCATATCCCCGTGTGTGGTGAGTATCCCATGTCGGGGCCCCACCTTAGCAACTGTACGGTATATACTCTTTGGCGCCATCGCTCTCACTCTTTACGTCCCCCTTGTTCACATCTGGCAGCTGTCAATTTGCCTCCTACACTTTTCCTTTCATTTTTTCCCATTATGTAGATAGGGGCAAAATTGTTTGGTGAATTGGAACGCGCGGGGTTAAAATTTTGCCTCACAACATAGCCTATGATTCTCTCAGGGGGCCAGACGTGTGACTGTGCAAAATTTTGTGGCTGTAGCTGCGACGCCTCCAACACTTTTCCTTTCACTTTTCCCCATCATGTAGATAGGGGCAAAATAGTTTGGTGAATTGGAAAGCGCGGGGTTAAAATTTCACCTCACAACATAGCCTATGACGCTCTCAGGGTCCAGTCGTGTGACTGTGCAAGATTTGGTGGCTGTAGTTTCGACGCCTCCAACACTTTTCCTTTCACTTTTTTCCCCATTATGTAGATAGGAGCAAAATTGTTTGGTGAATTGGAACGCGCGGGGTTAAAATTTCGCCTCACAATATAGCCTATGATGCTCTCGGGGTCCAGACGTGTGACTGTGCAAAATTTTGTGGCTGTAGCTGCGACGGTGCAGATGCCAATCCCGGACATACACACATACACACACACACACACACACATTCAGCTTTATATAGTAGACTAGCTGAAGAGCCCGGCGTTGCCTGGGCATAGTAAATATCTGTGGTTAGTTATAGCACCTCACTTCTCTTATTTTCCCATCACGCCTCTCATTTTCCCCCTCACATCTCTCATTTTCTCCCTCACACCTCTCATTTTCTCCCTCACTCCTCTCATTCCCCCCTAACACTTGTCATTTCAACCTCACATCTGTCATTTTCTGATCACTCCACTATTTTTCCCTCACTTCTCTCATTTTGCACTCACACCTTTTTTTATTTTCACCTCACACCTCTCATTTTCACCTCATCACCTCAGTATATACATGTTTGTCATCTCCCTTATATATAGTATACATCTGTATGTCATCTCCTGTATATAGTATATACCTGTATGTCATCTCCCCTGTATATAGTATATACCTGCTGTGTGTCATCTCCCCTATATATAGTATATACCTGAATGTCATCTCCTTCTATATATAGTATATACCTGTATGTCATCTCCTCCTGTATATAGTATATACCTGTGTGTCATCTCCCCTGTATATAGTATACATCTGAGTGTCATCTCCTCCTGCATATAGTATATACCTGCATGTCATCTTCTATATATAGCATATACCTGTATGTCATCTCCTCCTGTATATAGTATATACCTGTGTGTCATCTCCCCTGTATACAGTATATATCTGAGTGTCATCTCCTCCTGCATATAGCATATACCTGCATGTCATCTTCTATATATAGCATATACCTGTATGTCATCTCCTCCTGTATATAGTATATACCTGTATGTCATCTCCTCCTGTATATATATGTACCTATATGTCATCTCCTCCTCTATATAGTATATACCTGTGTGTCATCTCTCCTGTATATAGTATATACCTGTATGTCATCTCCTCCTGTATTAGACCTCGTTCACATGTTATTTGCTCAGTATTTTTACCTCAGTATTTGTAAGCTAAATTGGCAGCCTGATAAATCCCCAGCCAACAGGAAGCCCTCCCCCTGGCAGTATATATTAGCTCACACATACACATAATAGACAGGTCATGTGACTGACAGCTGCCGTATTTCCTATATGGTGCAATTGTTGTAGTTTGTCTGCTTATTAATCAGATTTTTATTTTTGAAGGATAATACCAGACTTGTGTGTGTTTTAGGGCGAGTTTCGTTTGTCAAGTTGTGTGTGTTGAGTTGCGTGTGGCGACATGCATGTAGCGACTTTTATGAGATGAGTTTTGTGTAGCAAGATGCGTGTAGCAACTTTTTGTGTGTCGAGTTACATGTGACAGGTTAGTGTAGCAAATTGTGTGCAGCAAGTTTTGCGCATGGCGAGTTTTGCGCGTTGCGAGTATTATGTGTGGTGCCTTTTGAGTATGTGCAAGTTTTGTGTGAGGCAACTTTTGCATGTGTTGCAACTTTTGTGCATGTGGCAATTTTTCCGCGTGTGCAAGTTTTGCGTGTGGCGAGTTTTTCATGAGGAGAATTTTGCACTTGTGGCGAGTTTTGCAAGAGCCTAGTTTTTGCATGTGGCGAGTTCTGCGCGTGGCGAGTTTTGAGTGGCGACTTTTGTGTTTTGACTTTTATGTGGCGAGGTTGGTGTATTTGTGGTGAAATGTGTGCTGAGGGTAATATGTGTTCAAGCACGTGGTAGTGTGTGGCGCATTTTGTGTGTGTTCATATCCCCGTGTGTGGTGAGTATCCCATGTCGAGGCCCCACCTTAGCAACTGTACGGTATATACTCTTTGGCGCCATCGCTCTCATTCTTTAAGTCCCCCTTTTTCACATCTGGCAGCTGTCAATTTGCCTCCTACACTTTTCCTTTCATTTTTTCCCATTATGTAGATAGGGGCAAAATTGTTTGGTGAATTGGAAAGCGCGGGGTTAAAATTTCACCTCACAACATAGCCTATGACGCTCTCGGGGTCCAGACGTGTGACTGTGCAAAATTTTGTTGCTGTAGCTGCGACGCTTCCAACACTTTTCCTTTCACTTTTTCCCCATTATGTAGATAGGGGCAAAATTGTTTGGTGAATTGGAACGCGCGGGGTTAAAATTTCACCTCACAACGAAGCCTATGACGCTCTAAGGGTCCCGACGTGTGACTGTGCAAAATTTTGTTTCTGTAGCTGCGACGCCTCCAACACTTTTCCTTTCACTTTTTTCCCCATTATGTAGATAGGGGCAAAATTGTTTGGTGAATTGGAACGCGCGGGGTTAAAATTTCGCCTCACAATATAGCCTATGACGCTCTCGGGGTCCAGACGTGTGACTGTGCAAAATTTTGTGGCTGTAGCTGCGACTCCTCCAACACTTTTCCTTTCACTTTTTCCCCATTATGTAGATAGGGGCAAAATGGTTTGCTGAATTGGAACGCGCGGGGTTAAAATTTCACCTCACAACGTAGCCTATGACGCTCTCGGGGTCCAGACGTGTGACTGTGCAAAATTTTGTTTCTGTAGCTGCGACGCCTCCAACACTTTTCCTTTCACTTTTTTCCCCATTATGTAGATAGGGGCAAAATTGTTTGGTGAATTGGAAAGCGCGGGGTTAAAATTTCGCCTCACAATATAGCCTATGACGCTCTCGGGGTCCAGACGTGTGACTGTGCAAAATTTTGTGGCTGTAGCTGCGACGGTGCAGATGCCAATCCCGGACATACACACATACACACACACATTCAGCTTTATATAGTAGATTTCTATTATCAAAGAGTAACTAAACTTTTTTTTCTAAATGTTAATGCTGGATATGTAGGTTTAATTACCTTATTTTGCTGCTTTCTTGAAGAAAACTGATGCTTAACTGTAGTGTAACAACTGCTTAGATGGTGCGTCAGCACACCTTGGTTAATGGTTAATGGTCATTAGTGTTTTGGGACCATCCAAATTAAAGGTACACCTTAACATGGTTGACTCTTTGGTCAAAAAATGTTAACTAAGCACTTTATATGTTTAACATTTGTGATAAACATGTGAAGAGGGTAATGGAGAGGCAGTTGAGAGCTCTCATAGAGTGCACTGCTTTTTTTTATAATAGCTACAGAGAGGGCAGGAGTGGAATTTGCACAGCGCTCTCACGAGATGGCTCACGAGAAACCAAACACTCATTTAATAACACAATGCACTGACAGACTTTTCTGGGTTTTTTTTGTTTTTTTTAAACTATACAATAGTCCAAAAATGATCCCTTATCGTCATTATTGTCAGCCAGTCAATTCTGTACAGATAACTGAGTCAAATTGATGGTGTCTCTTTTATAGTTAAAATGATCCTCCTTTGACTGACATGAGTGATGTGCCATTTATTCCGTAATGCACTTCACGTTCTTCCTACCAACACACTTGCCAGATGCAAAGAATACCAATTCTGACCTGTATTTGGTAGTAATACTGACCAGACAACTGGTGCCAGTGGTGTTAGTAGTGCTTCTGCTATTACTATTACTACTATTCCATCCATTGCCATTGCAACACTGTTTCTATTACTTTTACTATACATTTTGTACAACACTATAATTAACTTTTTGCAATGTTTTCAATACCACTTATTTAACACTTGCCAAAAAACATTGTAATAAATACTAGGTAGATAGATAGGCACATGTGCAAAAAGCAAAATATGCAGCAGGCTACAGTTTAGATGTGATGTGTATGGTTCTCAAATCAGACTAGTAAAATAGATGTGCAAAAACAGGAATGCACAGTTAAATGTCAACATTGATTTTTTTTCCTAAAGATAAAAAAAATTAGGCAATGCTAGCTAGGTACACGACCAAAAAGCCATCACCTGCAAAACAGTGCTGTATTAGTTTGAGTGTACAGAAGTATAATTTGACTAGTATAACAGATATGCAAGAAACATTGTTTGTGACATTCACACTATAAAACCAAAAACACATGGGCTACTTGCACAGTGAACAAGTCTGTAGAAACCTGTTCACACAACCAAAGAACTTGAAGACACAAAAGTACACAGAGAGGTCAAAAAATAGTCTGTTGTAAAAAAGTCACAGTAAATAAGCAAGTGCTAGTCAAAAAATGAAAAAATACAGGGTATTTAGTTAATACGTTTTTTTGCAAAAAAAGTATGTTAAGCTGCTCCACCAATCGCCAAGGTATACCCATAATAGAGCAGTCCTACCTAATGTATATAATCCCTATCTGATGTATTTAAAAACTTGATCATCTGTATAGTACCTGTATGAGCAGTGTTCAGAGAGAAAATATCCATGTAGAACATGCAGGATGGAACAGCTACAATGCAAATGACCCACAGAGGAGTGGTGGACTCCCCAGTCTTGTAGAAACAAGAGAACAATTATAAAACCAAAAACACATGGGCTACTTGCACAGTGAACAAGTCTGTTGAAACCTGTTCACACCACCAAAGAAATTGAAGACACAAAAGCGCACAGAGAGGTAAAAAAATACTCTGTTGTAAAAAAGTCACAGTAAATAAGCAAGTGCTAGTCAAAAAATGAAAAAAATACAGGGTATTTAGTTAATACATTTTTTTGCAAAAAAAGTATGTTAAGCTGCTCCACCAATCACCAAGGTATACCCATAATAGAGCAGTCCTGTCTAATGTATATAATCCCTATCTGATGTATTTAAAAACCTGATCATCTGTATGGTACATAGTAACATAGTAACATAGTAACATAGTTAGTAAGGCCGAAAAAAGACATTTGTCCATCCAGTTCAGCCTATATTCCATCATAATAAATACCCAGATCTACGTCCTTCTACAGAACCTAATAATTGTATGATACAATATTGTTCTGCTCTAGGAAGACATCCAGGCCTCTCTTGAACCCCTCGACTGAGTTCGCCATCACCACCTCCTCAGGCAAGCAATTCCAGATTCTCACTGCCCTAACAGTAAAGAATCCTCTTCTATGTTGGTGGAAAAACCTTCTCTCCTCCAGACGCAAAGAATGCCCCCTTGTGCCCGTCACCTTCCTTGGTATAAACAGATCCTCAGCGAGATATTTGTATTGTCCCCTTATATACTTATACATGGTTATTAGATCGCCCCTCAGTCGTCTTTTTTCTAGACTAAATAATCCTAATTTCGCTAATCTATCTGGGTATTGTAGTTCTCCCATCCCCTTTATTAATTTTGTTGCCCTCCTTTGTACTCTCTATGTATGTGTATGTGAAGTAGACAGTTGCAGTTAAATTTGTGAATTTTGGGGAATTTTGTGTTTAAAAAACAAATAACAAGTATTTTCCTATTTACAAAAATGATTGCAGACATAATGCAAAAACTCAGTATAACCACTTGTGAAGCAAGCACGCCATCTCTGACCGACACTGATTTCAGAACTTTTTTTCATTAAAATATAAGATGTTGGCTTTCTTTTGTTCCCTAGTGCATTATGAATGAAAAAAAACATGAATTGTAATTCAAATGCAGCAGGACAGATGCACCATATCACTGACCAATCACTGAGTCTGACACTACTGTTGGCACCTCTCCTATCAATTGAATCTCTATACAATACCACCTTCCCACCTTCAGTATTTGGTCAGTATTTTACATCGATATTTGAAAGCAAAAAACAGGAGTGGGTAAAAAAAGGCAGAAGTGGTGATGTGTTTCTACTACTGTATACCTTTCCTCTGATTGTTCCTAAAATGGCTGCTTCATTCTCAGTTTAGGCTTTTATGCAGGCTAAGATAATTCTTCCTGATTGGCTTTGTTACACCGTGTGATGTGATAGCTTCATAGGATTATAGGGAAACCATACAGTCGTGGTCATTTCAATCTTTTGTTGCTGATGCAATCTCCAGCAATGAGGGGTGGCAGGTATTTTTATGGTGATTTGCACAAATCAAATCATCAAATAATAAGTTCTAATTCAACGGGACTTGCAAACTTGATAAAATTTAACCGCAATTCAATTTGTTTTAAATCAATTCAATCATCTCTACGTGGCAGTGTTAGAGAAAGTCAGCAACTGCATTTGTATGTAATGCAGGTCTGAATTAGGTACATTGGCAGTGGCCAGCGTTGTAGTTTGTCTCCAGAGAGAATTATGAAGAAGCCAGATTTATTGCATTATGTCTGTATGTTTGCACAGTTTATGATTGTTCTGTTAAAAAAAATTGCATTTCTAAAATAATTTTAAGCTCATAATACAAATATCAACTCTTCTGTACATCAAGGGGAAATATTGATAAAAATGATCATCAAAATACAGAATTTACAACCGAGGATAAAAGTGGTCTAATGTGTGAGATCTAGATATTATATTGCTAATGTAAACAATGGTATCTTGAAGCCAACAGTTCCGCTTCCATAGCAATGTCTATTGATGAAGTAACGATGATGCTACCTGGTGCCATAGCAACTCAATGCATAAGAAAATGTGTGCACATCAGAATACCAAGCACTGAAATTTAACAATCTTGTGTCTAGGAACACAGTAGAACAGCCTCCAGAAACTTCAAATCTCTGTCACCAGCAATCAGAATCACAAAGTTATTAGAATTCTCCATCCACTGCAGTAGCCCTCATCCTAAACTTCAGCCCTAATATCCATGCACATGTGCATTATTGAACTATTGTTCTATCTCAATATATGGTTCTATATATATATATATATTTATATATATATATATATATATATATATATACATACTAGATGGTGGCTCGATTCTAACGCATCGGGTATTCTAGAATATGCCTGTCCACGTAGTATATTGCACAGCCCACGTAGTATATTGCCCAGCTACATAGCATATTTCCGAGCTATGTAGTATATTGCCCAGCTGCGTAGTATATTGCCCAGCCACGTAGTATATTGCCAGCCAGGTAGTATATTGCCCAGTCACATAGTATATTGCCCAGCCACGTAGTATAGTGCCCAGTCACATAGTATATTGCCAAGTGACGTAGTATATTGCCCAGCCACGTAGTATATTGCACAGCGATGTAGTATACAGCACAGAGCCATGCAGTATACAGCACAGACACGTAGTGTACTGCCCAGTCACGTAGTATATTGCCCAGCTACGTAGTATATTGCCCAGCCAGGTATGTAACAGGTTAAAAAATAAAAAAGAAACATATACTCACCTTCCGAGGGCCCCTTGTAGTCCTATCGCCTGTGGTGCACGCGGCAGCTTCCGGTCCCAGGGTTGGTATGAGCGCAGGACCTGTGATGACGTCGCGGTAACATGACTGTGACGTCATGGCAGGTCCTTCTCGCATAGCATCCTTAGCACTGGAACCTGCTGCTTGCACTGCCGAGCACAGGGCCACACGTCGGAGGGTGAGAATAACGTTTTTTTTATTATTATTTGTAACAGTAGATCTTTTTACTACTGATGCTGCATATGCAGCATCAATAGTAAAAAGTTGGTCATACAAGGTTAATAGCTGCGTAACCGGAGTGCGTTACACCATGCTCCGGTAATGATGGCATTAACCCTGTGTGAGGGCTGACTGGATGACTGGAGGGGAGTATGGAGCGGGCACTGACTGCGGGACGGAAAGAGCGGTCATATTGCCGCCGGACTGTGGCCGTCGCTGATTGGTCGTGGCATTGGTTGTGGGCGTTTTGCCACGACAAATCAGCGACTTGGATTCCATGACAGACAAAGGCCACCACCAATGAATATCTGTGACAGACAGAAGGACAGACAGATAGAAAGACGGAAGTGACCCCTAGACAATTATATATATAGATATATATGTATATATCTATATATAGATATATATATATTCTTTTATATATTAAGATGCTTTATTTTAAGCCCATGTTGCGGTAAACTTGTAGTGCAGTGGATGTTTTTAAAAACATTTCATTTGGCATCAAAACTCTATAGATGGCTACATGCAAAAGGTAGAAGTACATTTATGGTTAAACAATAGTTAAATGAACAACCATCTTATCAAGGATAGTTTTGCTAATAAAGCCTGTAAGATGTCCAATGGACAGGTCCTCAAGGGGAGATATGAATCATCGAGGTTGGTAGCCTCAATGATATAAACCTGAAAAGTAGGCTCCAACACATTTAGCACAAGAGAGGTAATAGGGTGTGTCCAGGGCCAGGTTTATGAGCAGTCAAATAGATGGGTGAGACTGGCTGCTCACATATCCACACCCCAGGGCCTGATACTACCTATTAGAAAGGAAGTTCTTATTGGTGTCAGACCATGCCCCACTGAGGTCGATGCAGGAGAAGAAGGGGAACAGTACCCGAGTGACCAGGATGCTCCTAGCACTTCAGGATTTTAACTTCCATGTTGAGCATAGGCTGGGGAAACTACATGGCATTGCTGACGCTTTGAGGGTCCACTGTTTCATGTTGCAATGTTTCAAGTCCCCTGGCTTTGGGCAGAGGGGGAGTATGCAAGTTGGCAACCACACAGGTCTTCGAGGGGAGATATTTGTCATCGAAGTCAGTAGCCTCAGTGATATAAACCTGAAAATCAAGCTGGAGAACATGTAGTGCTGAGAGAGTTAATAGGGCATGTACAGAGCCAGCAGTCAAAGAGATGGGATGGACTGGCTGCTCACATATCCCCACCTGGGGCCTGATATGAAGTCCAGCTGTGTCATTAGTGTTCATGTGTACAAGGTGAAAAGACTTTGCTTGTGTGGCTCAGTCTCTGCCATTTAAACAGTTGAGCTATATATGGACTGTTTATTTTCCATTTTGGTTCTGTTATACCTGTTGCACCCAGAAGAGGCTGTTTTATTTTGTTAAGCTGGATGGTTTAAGGACATTTAATAAACCCCACGTTTATTTTGAACCAACTAAATGAACCCTTGTGTATGCACCAATGTCTATCTGAGAGCCGGTCCCTTAAAGCCATACAAATTAGCTCTTTCTTACCTTTTCTCTTAACTCGGTATATCATTAGTTGTGCAAAAAGAGTTTAAGAGCTTTAACCTCTTTACCCCCAGGTGCTTCACAGAAGTTTATAACATTGAGCCATGAAAATAAAATCACATTTTCCTCACAAAAATGTTATTTTAGCCCAACTTTTGCATTTTCAGAAGGGTAACAGGAGAAATTGCACCATGCAATTTGTAGTTCAATTTCTCCTGAGTACGCCGATACCCCATATGAGGGAGAAACATACTCATTGGGTGCATGGCAGGGCTCGGAAGGGAAGGAGTGTCATTTCACTTTTTTGAATGTGAAATTTCCAGGAATCATTAGCAAGACGTCATCTGACTGATGTCCCATTTGGAGGGCCCCTGATGTGCTTAAACAATGAAAACTCCCTAATAAGTGACCCAATTTTGAAAACTAGACCCCTTAAGGAATGTATTTAGATGAATGGTAAGCACCTTGAACCCCCAGGTGCTTCACAGAAGTTTATAACATTGAGCCGTGAAAATAATAAAATAACAATTCCTAACACAAATGTTTTAGCCCTAAGTTTTTACTTTTTCTAATTGCTAATAGGAATTTTTTTTACAACAAACTGAGGTCCATATTTTCCTGAGTGCAGCAAAACCCTACATGTAATCAGGAATTATTTTTCAGTGCAAAGCTCAAAAGGCAAGGCGTGGCAGATTTTACTGTTATGGTTTGCAGGCGCCATGACCCACTGGGAGAGCCCATGAGATGCCAGAACAGCAGAACCCCCCATAAGTGACCCCATTATACAAACTACACCTATCAATGAATTCATCTAGGGGTGCAGTGATCATATTCACACCACGGATGTGTCACAGAATTTTTTTACCATTGAGCAGTGAAAAAATAATTCCACAGATTTTACATTTTCACATAATAAGTGTGTAAAAATGGCACCAAAATTTGTCTAGCAATTTCTACTGAACATGGCAATACCCCATATGTGGCTGTACATTACTACTTAGCCATACAGAGACTCGGGAGGAGCGGAGCACTATTTGCCTCTTAGAGCACAGATTTTCCTAAAACAGTTTGTGGACTCAATATATAGAGCCCCTAATTGCTAGAAGAGCAAAATTCCCCCTCAAGTGAAACCATTTTGGAAATTATACCCCTTTAGGAATTTATCTACATGTGCAGTGCTGATTTTGACTCCATGGGTATTTTCCAGAAACAAGCAGAATTAATGTTCCCAAGTGAAAAATGCAAACTGCCATTGCAGTGACCAGTATACTGTAGTGACCAGTACGTTGCAGTCACCAGTACGTTTTGTCCAGCCTGTACTTCTGGAGGCATGCACCTGTAAGTTAGGCGGGCTCTCATCACGTCAGAAATGCCAAACATGTGGATGCTTTATGTGGATTAGGTACACTGGGGCTCAGAAGGGAGAGGGGCATTTGGATTTGGGAGCACAGAATGTGCTGAATTTCTTTTGGAGGGTTAAAGAACCATTTTGCTTTTCCAGAGTCTTTGTACTACCAGTAACGTGGAAGGCCCCTATATTTCTGTTAACATATGACCAACTTGAGTGAGGGATTGCTTTTTTTATTGATTGAGTTGAAGCTTTAATTGGGAACATTTTACATAACATTTGGGATCACATTTATCTGGCGCTTTACGCTGAGGGACTGACCCGTAGAAGCGCTATACCAGCGCAAAATGGCCATTGTCAGAGCCTGCACACTCCTATCTTCACACACCCAAAAGTCATGAAGGGTTTATGATTTGACTGAATAAAGGACAAACCATTTTAAGGATCGGTGAGTGCTGCCGTCTCTTCTTCATATGGACTGCATTTCAATGTTTTTTCAGAGGCGCACCCGAGATCCAGAGGCTATGCTTCAATGAGCACACTACGTGTTAGGTGCTTTGATCCAGTTAAGTCGGGCGCTGCTGTCTACTATTTATCTTTTGATAGACGCTTGTATATGTTTATGTTTGGCCACACTATGGTTGTGATGCACTTTCAGGATTACACAGCTTTTGCTCGCTGGGAGTTCTTAACCAAATCTTAATGCAATATTGTCAGTTATGAGTGCAGCTGTTCAACCTTCTCATTCACTTTAATGTTACCAAGTGAAAGATCTTGCCTGGAACATTCTTTTAACAAAAGATCATTCGTGGATGAAAGATCTTAAGTATTAAGAAAATATTATTTTGTCTAAGTATTAGAGATGAGAGAGTTGATTTAATGTTAATTTGTATTTGTGTTGAATTTACAGAAATTTGCTGAACCTAGCAAGTTTGAACAATTTTTAACTTGCTTCTTACACATTGTCTAAAATATCCACTGTAAATTTACACATTGCAGAAGATTGGACCGACCAGACAAGGATCAATATGACCTAAGGCTCAACTGAACGGGCTTCCATATATTGCTTTGAAACTACCACATCACATTATATGGTGCAGCCAATCAGGAGAGACTATGATAGCCTGTATAAAAGCATAATCAAAGAATGCAGCAGCCATTTTGCATTGAACCTGGATAGCCATAGAGATAGGTGAAGAAATAAAAAAAAATACTGAAGAAACTATATAGATAGTGAACAGATAGTTTGCGTGACGGCACAACAGTAAAGAATATTAGTGTGTGAAAAACAGGTGGCAGGTTATCCCCATAGCTATATAAGTTAAGGTCACTTTTACATTAATAAAGCTGTATTTAAGTTAAAGAGCTTGAAACACGTTTGATATAGTCCTAGACTTCATCATTTCATAAAAGTCTTTTCACAGCAACTGGATGTTTTGCTGTACTTTCAATTTGTTGTAAATCAATTGTCTACAAAACAAATTTCTGTCAATATCTATAAAATTAAAATTTCTAAAGATTTGCTCATCTGTACTAATTATTACATGAAAAACTCAAACTTGACTGGCTGTTCAGTTGATGACGGTGTGTCATGGGTCATTTGAAAGGATTATTCATTGTTATATTTCACCCAACAAACATTTTTCTCATTTACAATTGTCCATTTTAATGAACTTCAATTTAATGTGCATAAGCAACGTAAGTCCCATGAACATAGCTTACATAGCAAATCATGGCATTTACTTTAAATGCTACCCCTTGTACTTTACCAAAAAATATTTACATGGAAATCATAGTTATGTGACATGTGTAGAACATGCTTTTCTAGTTTGTAGAAACATGTAAAAGCATGTGAACTGTTAGTTCAAAATTTATCAATTCCATCATTCTGTAGAATGAAGCATGATAAGATGGGATTGTTCTGATAAATTATGAATCCTTGACAAAGCTCGTAGACCTCGTCTAATGTAGTTATGTCAAAAAAATCAACAGGTCTACAATCATGAATAATTTTGATATTGTTATAGCCTGAGGGCCAACAGCTGAAGATGCCTTTTGTTTGTCTGTACTTAGAGGATAGTAAGGTTCTATTTTTGGTTTTCATATTGAATTCAAGATTCCTTCACGATTTTTGGTGCTAGACAAATCCATGCTTTTATAAATTCTTAGGATGAACCAACTTCTTATTTTTAATTATTAATAAGATATGTTCATACGGTTCAGATTTGTTGCAGACATCAATACAGATAAACTGTCTTATTCATCTGAATGATTCATGGAAATCCATGTGGATTGCAGTAGACAATTCCATTTAACAGGTAGATGTCCTTGTTTATTATTTTTTGCATAAAAAGTCTTGAGATTTGATCCACCATGAGTACATACGTTGTGTTGCTTTTCTTGTTTTTTATTTACTTTATCCGTTGCTTTTTAAGCTTGCTGGCTATTTGGTGTGTACATTGGGCATTGCTACAGTCCTTGTTCCCTGCTGGGTTTTACTAAAAATACAGCCAGTGGCGTAACCAGAGTCTGATTGGCCTTGATGCAAAATTCGGACTTGGGCCCCCTCACGCATGTTGGTCAGATATACAGGCCATTTTAGCATTCTAAATCCTAGGACATATGAGTTGCCCCCTACCTCATTATTATTATTATAGATTTATATAGCGCCATTTATTCCATGGTGCTTTACATGTGAAAGGGGCAAATATAGACAAGCACAATAAACATGAACAATACAAGGCACACACAAGTACAGAAGGAGAGAGGACCCTGCCCATGAGGGCTCACAGTCTACAGGGGATGGGTGAGGATACACTAGCATAGGTTAGAGCTGGTTGTGCGGTGGTTCAGCAGACTAAGGATCACTGCAGGCTGTAGGCTTGTCAGTGTCAGAAGAGGTGGGTCTTCAGGTTCTTTTTGAAGGTATCCCTGGTAGGCGAGAGTCTGGTGTGTTGGGATAGAGAGTTCCAGAGTATTGGGGAAGTACGGGAGAAGTCTTGTATGCGGTTGTGCAAAGAAGAGATAAGAGGGATGTTGAGAAGGAGATCTTGAGAGGAATGAAGGTTGCGTGTGGGTAAGTACCGTGAGAACATGTCACAGATGTATGGAGGAAACAGGTTGTGGATGGCTTTGTATGTCATAGTTAGGGTTTTGAACTGGAGCCTCTGGAAAATAGGTAGCCAGTAAAGGGCTTGGCAGAGAGGAGAGGCTGGGGAATAATGGGGAGACAGGTGGATTAGTCGAGCAGCAGAGTGCAGGATGTATTGAAGTGGTGCCAGAGTGCTAGAGGGGAGGCCAGAGAGTAGGAGGTTGCAGAAATCAAGGCGGGAGATGATAGGGGCGTGCACTAGCATTTTTGTGGTTTCATGGTCAAGGAATGCATGGATCCGGGAAATATTTTTGAGTTTGAGACGGCAGAAGGAGGCAAGGGCTTGGATATGTGGCTTGAAAGAGAGGGCAGATTCGAGTTAGGGAGAAATGTCTCCCATCCTGGGCTCCTTCTTGGTATATATGTTCCCCATCCTGATATATATATTCCCCATCCTAGCTCCATCCTTGTATATAATTTTCCCCATCCTGTGTCCGTCCTGATATACAGGATGGGCCATTTAAATGGATAACCTAAATAAAATGGGAATGGTTGGTGATTTCAACTTCCCGTTTGTGGCACATTAGTATATGGGAGGGGGAAAACGTTTCAAGATGGGTGGTGACCTTGGTGGCCGTTTTGAAGTTGGCCATTTTGGATCCAACTTTATTTTTTCCAATGGGAAAAGGGTCATGTGACACATCAAACTTATTGAGAATTTCACAAGAAAAACAATGGTGTGCTTGATTTTAACATAACTTTATTGTTTCATGAGTTATTTACAAGTTTATTACCACTTATAAAATGTGTTCAAAGTGCTGCCATTTTATTTAGATGTATCCATATAAATGGCCCACCCTGTATATGATAGAAATGTGTAAAAAAAATATTGTCTGGCCAGTCTTACGTTTTGTAGGAATTACATCCATGAAATTATAGTTCAGAAGTGGCTATTGGATTTTTTTTCTTTTTCTGACAACAGAATAAATTAAATTCAATTCCTTAGTGGTGAATGTTTCCTTGCATTTTCCACAGTTCAGATCTTCTATTTCACGCTTCATTATTCATCATTATAAGCATTTAGTGAAGCAAGTCACAATATTTTATATAAACCTAGAAGAGGTATTATTTTTCATATAACAGTCAGTTTAAAGGACCAGTTAGGATAAAACATAATCTAAATCAATACTATATACGTATTGCTATCCATGGCTGACCTTGATGAACTTCGTGTTTACTGCACATATAAAACACATTAGTAATTAAGTGAGCTGCAGCTTGCCATGTGATACCTCATTTATTCAGCAGCAAAAACATTGCATTTGGTGTTATTTTCATTTTAACCCCTTAATGACCGAACCAATTTTGACCCGTATGACCAATCCAAATTTTACAATTCTGATCAGTGTCACTTTATTAGGTTACAGCTCTGGAACTCTTCAACGTATCCCACTGATTCTGAGAATGATTTTGTGACATATTGTACTTCATGATTCTCATAACATTTATATGATATGGCTTGCATTTATTTATAAAAAAAAGACATATATATTAAAAGAATTTTGAAAAGGTTGCAGTTTTCAAACTTTTAATTTTTGCACCCTTAAAGCAGAGGGTTATGTCACACAAAATAGTTCATAAATAACATTTCCCACATGCCTACTTTACATCACCATAATTTTTGAAACATTATTTTTTTTGGTTAGGAAGTTAGAAGGGTCAAAAGTTGATCAGCTATTTCTCATTTTTTCAACAAAATCTACATTTTCTGATTACCTTTAAATGTTTGTAGTGCTTTTTGTAACACAGCTACTTATTTTACTTACCTAGCACGAATGATTGCACAGCACTTTACAGGCATTATCGTCACTGTCCCCATTGGGGCTCACAATATAAATTCTCTATGTCTTTGGAGGGTGCGAGCAAACCCCCGCATACATGGAGAGAACATATAAACTGCTTGCAGATGTTGTCCTTAGTGGGATTTGACCACACTGAGCCACCACCCTATGAAAAAGAGTTACAAGACACAAAACATGTAGGCCAAAAACCACACAAACTGTAACTTACACCCTTTTTAAAGTGAAGATCGGTAATGAATAAATACATATTTTTAAATTGAGTGCTATATTTTTATCCGGTTTTCTGAATATAGACCTTAGATATTTCTCAGTAGAGGCAGACAATCTAAGTGGGATCAGTTAACTTGCCTGTTGGATTTAGGTTCAGAAGAGATTGAGCACAGATGTTGTCTAAGGCCTCGATCACACATGCGAGAAACACATCCGTGTTTTGCATGTGAAATCCTAGCTCTGGCGCCGGTACTCCAGAGCGGAGCGTGCGGCTCCATGTGTTGCTATGCGGCCACACGCTCCGCTCTGGAGTGCCGGCGCCAGAGGAGGGATTTCACATGCGAGACACGGACGTGTTTCTCGCATGTGTGATCCCGGCATAACGGTGGTCATACACATTAGGTAAAAGTTTGTAATACTCATTTCAATTGGCTTTGACCATCAAAGTTCTTTATTGCAGCCATAAATGTTAGATTACAATGGCTGACCAATGACCTTTTTAGAAAATGAAAAGATTTTTCATGTAACCATTGTTCACGTATAGGCAAAAAGTTTGAAACTTGTCCATCTTCTATTAAAATGATGACCATTATTAAATTATCCTGAACAAACATTCTTTGTAGTCGAAATTATGCCCTTTCATCTATTTTACTCTTATGTACAGTGATATGTAAAAGTTTGGTCTCCTCTGGTTACATCTACTGTTACTGTGAACAGTTAAGCAAGTTGAAGATTAAATGATCTCTAAAACACCTAACGTTAAAGATCACACATTTGCATTGTATTTTAGGCAAATATATATATATTGTCATTTTTTACATCTTAAATACTGCAACAAGGAAAATGGGCTGATGCAAATGTTTGGACACACTTGGAGATTTGTGTGCTCAGGTAACTTTGACCAAGATTTCAGACCTTAACTAGTCTTTTAGGGTTATGGCTTATTCACTATCATCATTAGGAAAAGCAAGGTAATGTAAATTTCCCAGCTTTATAAAAACCCAGCCTCCTCTAACTTTGTGTCAAAAACAGCAGCCATAGGTTCAAAGCAGCTGCCTAGCACTCTGAAAATGAAAAAGGTGGAGGCCCACAAAGCAAGAGAAAGCTATAAGAATATAGCAAAGCGTTTTAAAGTTGCCCATTCCTTAAGGTAACATCACATTAAGCAACGTAGCAATGAGAACGACAACGATCCGTGACGTTGCAGCGTTCTGGATAGCGATCTCGTTGTGTTTGACACGCAGCAGCGATCAGAATCCTGCTGTGACAACGCTGGTCGTCGCTGAAAGCTTGGAACTTTATTTGGTCGTCAGGTTGGTGTGATTCGTCATGTTTGACAGCAAAAGCAACGATGCCTGCAATGTTTTTCCATGGAGCGAACGACCAGCGAGAACGATAAGTACGTCACTGGATCGCTCCTGCATCGTTCTGCTGTTAAAGTGTTTGACGTCTCCTAGCGACCTAAACAGCGACACTGCAGCGATCGGCATCGTTGTCTATATCGCTGCAGCGTCGCTTAAGGTACCTTCACACTCAGCGATGCTGCAGCGATACCGACAACGATGTCGATCGCTGCAGCGTCGCTGTTTGGTCGCTGGAGAGCTGTCACACAGACAGCTCTCCAGCAACCAACGATCCCGAGGTCCCCGGGTAACCAGGGTAAACATCGGGTTACTAAGCGCAGGGCCGCGCTTAGTAACCCGATGTTTACCCTGGTTACCAGCGTAAAAGTAAAAAAAAGAAACACTACATACTTACCTACCGCTGTCTGTCCCCGGCGCTGTGCTCTGCACTCCTCCTGCACTGACTGTGAGCACAGCGGCCGGAAAGCAGAGCAGTGACGTCACCGCTCTGCTTTCCGGCTGGCCGACGCTCACAGCCAGTGCAGGAGGAGTGCAGAGAAGCAGAGCGCCGGGGACAGACAGCGGTAGGTAAGTATGTAGTGTTTGTTTTTTTTACTTTTACGCTGGTAACCAGGGTAAACATCGGGTTATTAAGCGCGGCCCTGCGCTTACTAACCCGATGTTTACCCTGGTTACCAGTGAAGACATCGCTGGATCGGTGTCACACACGCCGATCCAGCGATGTCTGCAGGGAGTCCAGCGATGAAATAAAGTTCTGGACTTTCCTCAGCGACCAACGACATCACAGCAGGGGCCTGATCGTTGGTCGCTGTCACACAGAACGATTTCCTTAACGATATCGTTGCTACGTCACAAAAAGCAACAATATCGTTAACGATATTGTTATGTGTGAAGGTACCTTTAATGTGACGGTACCTTTAGTTCAAAATGTAAATAAGAGATAGCATTTAACAGGAACAGTGGAGGTCAAAATAAGGTGTAAAAGACCAAGCGAAATTTCAATGAGAGTTGCTTGTAGGATTGCTAGAGAGACAAAAAAGAACCCCCGCTTGACTGAAAATGATCTTCAGAAAAATTTATCAGACTCTGGGGTTGTGGTGCATTGTTCTCCTGTTCAGAGACAATTGTACAAATATGGCTTTCATGGAAGAATCATCAAAAGAAAAACAGTTTTGGGTCCTCACCATAACGTTCAGCATCTGAAGTGTGCAAAAGAATATCTAAGCCAGATTGATGCATTTTGGAAACTAGTCTTGTGGACCAATGAGGTTAAAATAGAACTATATGTATATGGATATATCTGTGCTTTTGTGGACTAAGGGGTAAGATTTCTCCTTGTGGAGAGTGACATACCAGCTCTGGCTTGTTAAGGTAAGTAGGCTTATTCACTGTGCAATGCTCCTCTGGGAAATGTCATATGCAAACTACCTTTTCAGAGTAAAAGAGAACTTGAACTCTATAGCGCCACCTGTTGGAAGTAGTGATCCTACAAGTCACAATCAACCCTTTAAGGAGTCTTGGAATATGACTTAGGATAAAAGCCAAGTCAGTATCTCAATTCACAGACACGGTGTTTTGGGCTGTTGGCCCTCATCAGTGCAAAACATGAGACCTGATTTGGCTAGGCGTGTTTTTGTGATTTTTTTCGCTTGAATTGTTTTTTTTAGTTTTTCGTTTGATTCTCACGTTACCGCAAGTTATTATTTGTTTGTATTTTTTTCTATTTGCTCTATATCTGTTTGCTGAGTTTTCTGAATATGGCTAGTCTTGAATGAATACAGGATTTTATTTCTTGCAGAATGAATTATGTCATGTATGTATGTGCCCTTGTGAATTTTTCTACATCGGCAAAACAATCCGGCCCCTTTTTGTAAGATTCAGACCACACACCAATTCAATAAGGACTGGCAAAGGGGTTTCAAGACCTATTAATCATATTAGAGAATTTCATGGAGGGAACCCCAATGTTTTACACTTTGCAGGTTTAGAAAAAGTGACCTTGCCACCACAAGGAGGTGATTTGCATAAATCACTTCTAAGAAGAGAAGCTAGGTGGATCATGCATTCACAATCATTGGGGCCCACAGGTTTCAATGATAAATTGGATGTCTGTATTTCTGTGATTTTTTTTTGCATGAGTTTTTTTTTTGTATGATTCTCTCGTTACCGCAAATTTTGATTTGTTTTTATTTATTTCTATTTGCTCTCAATCTGTTTGCTACATTTTCTGAACATGCTAGTCTTGTATGAACAGATACTAGCAGCCTTTTGGATTGCAAGTGCTTTGGGATAGGGGGAGGTACTTGACCTTGTGTTAGGCATATCTACCTCGTCACTTCCCACAACTCACAGCACGAAACAGCCGTAGTCCGATCCTTTATGCACTTGTCCTCATCCTGCCTGTTTGAAGATGATTTAACATTGTACTAATAAAGTCTGGATTTTAAGAATGGTGAGTGACACCCTTTTTTTCTATTGTGGCATGGAAAATTTGGACTATTTATTTTGGGTTGGCACCCGTGAGTTCAGGTGATTACGCTCTGAGCGAGGTGACTGAACAATGTGGATATAGGGCTCTGGTGTGATAGCAGTACGGATTTCTTTCCTTTGATATATCCGTTAAGATAGAACTCTTTGACCACTATGACCTAAAGTATGTATGAAGAAAAAGGGCACATACTTTGAGGAAAAGGACATCTTGCAAAATGTGGTTGCTCTACATGCCTCAAAAAACTTGTTCAAATTTTTATCGGTATTATTTTACTCACCCATATATTATTACTTTGTCTGGAGTCCTTTTTGTTGGTATATAATACTCAAAAAATATGTTAAAAAATTAATCGGTATTATATTGCTCACCCATAGATTATTCTGTGGTCTGTAGTCCATTTCGTTGGGATAAAAGCCTCAAAAAACTTGTTCAAAATGTTATTGGTATTATATTACTCATCCACAGACTATTTCGTGGTCTGGAGTACATTTCGTTGGTAGACAACCCTCCAAAAAAGTCTTCAAATATGCAGTCTGTGTGCACTCTTTGTATATTTAGTGCATCTTTGTAGCTTTTTTCTGTATGGGTTTGTAACAAAACTTGAAGCAAAACCTGATGCCACCAAAGCGAATGAAAAATCTGATGCGTCATGCACACATTGAATATTTTTAAGTTGCAGATTTGGTGCAGTAAATAATCTGCTGCATATCAATTCTCTGTGTGCATTTTTGCCCTGCGTTTATCTCTATTGACTACAATCAAATCAATCCAAAATGTAGGCAAAAATGCACCGAAAAAGCACAAAAAATTGCTCTTTTTTGCAGCTGCATTTTTACTGCCAAGAGATGCAGAAATGGTACAAAAAATTTTACTCATTTTACTCAACGTGTACACATACCTTTATCAGTATTATATTGCTCATTCATAGACTATTTCATGGTCTGGAGTACATTTCATTGGTATATAACCCTCAAAAAAATGTATCGTATTATATTGTTCACCCATACACTATTCCATGGTCTGGTGTACATTTCCTTGGTATAAAACTTTTTTTTCATTTTTTTTTTGCTAACTTAATGTGTGTACTTTCCAGCAGTCAGGGTGCAGAAGCCATCCACAATGGCATGACACAAGGTCTTCTGTGATTGGCTGCCAAAGTCACATGTCCCTCTCAATTTAAAAACAGACATATTGCTTTGCTGGCCCCTTTTTCTCAGTGCAACAGCTCAGAGAGGCCACTTCTGCTGTAACTGAACTTGTCATTTAGTTAGATAGGATCCTGTTGATTGTGAAATCAATCTTCCAGCATTTAACTAGATTGTGCCAAAACTGTTTTGCAGTCAGAAGGCCTCATTTGCTAATCCAAATTGTTTGGACTAAAACTGTGTTGCAGTGAAGAAACAAAAGGCTCATTGGCTCATCAAAATCATTAGTCCTAACATAGGAATTCAGCTAGGAGACCCTATTTACAAATACAAATGATTTGGGATAAAACTGTTTTGCAGTGAGGAATCAGGAGGCCCCATATGCTAATCTAAATTATTAGGTCTAAAGATACCTTCACACTGAGCGACTTTATAACGATAACGATAGCGATCCGTGATGTTGCAGCGTCCTGGATAGCGATAACCTTGTGTTTGACACACAGTAGCGATCAGGATCCTGCTGTGAGATCGCTGGTTGGAGCTAGAAGGCCAGAACTTTATTTCATTGCTGGATCACCTGCTGACATCGCTGAATCGGTGTGTGTGACGCCGATTCAGCGATGTCTTCACTTGTAACCGGGGTAAACATCGGCTGACTGTGAGCTCCGGCTGTAAAGCACAGCGGTGACGTCACCGCTGTGCTCTGCTTTACGGCCGGCCGGCGCTCACAGTCAGTGCGGGAAGCTGACTGCGAGGGATGCGACAGACACCGGAATGTAAGTATGTAGTGTTTTTTTTTTTTAGGTGACCAGGGTAAATATCGGGTTACTAAGCGCGGCCCTGCGCTTAGTAACCCGATGTTTACCCTGGTTACCAGGGGACTTCAGCATCGTTGGTCGGTGTAGAGCTGTCTGTGTGACAGCTCTCCAGCGACCACACAGCGACGCTGCAGCGATCGGCATCGTTGTCTATATCGCTGCAGCGTCGCTTAATGTGACGGTACCTTAAAGCCCCCGTCACACACAGCGAGATCGCTAGCGAGATCGCTGCTGAGTCACAAGTTTTGTGACGCAACAGCGATCTCAGTAACGATCTCGCTATGTGTGACACGTAGCAGCGACCAGGCCCCTGCTGTGAGATCGCTGGTCGTGTCGGAATGGCCTGGGCCATTTTTTGATCGTTGAGGTCCCGCTGGGTAGCACACATCGCTGTGTTTGACACCTTACCAACGACCTCGCTGACAGGACGTCCCATTGAATCATCATGAAATAGCATCGTTCTACAGGTCGCTACAGGTCGCCGCATCGCTGCTGCATTGTTGGTGAGATCTCACTGTTTGACATCTCACCAGCGACCACATAGCGACGCTTGAGCGATCCCTGACAGGTCGTATCGTTGTCTGAATCGCTCAAGCGTCGCTATGTGTGACGGGGCCTTAGAGTGCTGTTCAGGTACCCTATCAAAGAAAATAAATAGTGATTGTTTATTTAATGACAGGTGTAAGCCTAAGTTTGTGAAAAAGCAGGTTTAAAGAGTGGAAGGGACTATACAATGTGAGTGGAAAAAGCGAGGTGGTGATGGAAGTGTGAACAGGCTTTGTGTTCAATGTGTACATGGGTTAGGTGTTAATGAAAGCTCTACTGAACAAACATCAACTCATCCTGTCCAAAGACAACTGACAACATCTGTAACTGGATGGGCTACTTAACTCCCTTTCTTTAGCAGTGGCACAGCTGTACTCTTGTACATGAGAGAAAGAGCAAGTGCTCTAGTGGATGGCAAACGCTGCAACATGTGGCCTCTGCTCCTCTTCCTCCACCTTAACATCACACAGTACATTCCTCAGAGGTGACCCCCCAATCACCCTTGTTTCCTTCGTGTCACAAATTTCCAACTGCCCAACCGACTTGAGGAACCACAGATGGGTCAGTCTGCAGAGCTGTTCACACATGCTATTCTATGGGAATCAGAGGTCTGCTCCAAAGTTTCACAGGATCCATTGGAGGAAAGTATCTGCACCGATACCCAAAATTTTTTCATGTTGGATCCGTGGCCAAACAAAGTAGGGTCCGAGCAGAATGCAGACCCTTTTCATCAGATATTAACCCCTGGGGGTGGAGGATATTCTGATGGGACTCATACCAGGTGCATACACAGACTGGCCTGTGGTGTCAGCTCAGGAAGATGAGGAGGATGACTCTCAGGGTGAAGAGTGGGAGAACAGAGAGGATGTCAATGAGATTATAGATCCCACTTAGTGTGAACCCAGAGGCATGCATCTGAGTAGCTCAGCAGAGACGATGGAGGAGGAGGAAGCCGAGGAGGATACATTGCAGATTGCCGCAGAGACACGGAGTGATGCAACCACGGCAAGCACAGCATCTTCAGCCACAACTGTGGCTGTGGCCAGCTCTGGTTGCGAGTCTGCATATCGCAGGGGTGGCAAGGTTGCCTAGCCTTTTTTGAAACTGCAAAGGATGACCCAACTTATTTTATCTGCCAAATTTGAAAAAAAAGCTCAGCAATGGCAAAAATTGCATTAATTTGACCATATATATTTACTATATACGTGAACCGGCCGGCACTGCACGATCAATATGAGCTAGCCTGGGAATCTCACTGTGCTAAAATTCAGACTTAGCGAGCCTCGACAACTACCGGCCATCTCATCAACCACATCTACTGTTTCTTCCTCCTCCATCACCATGCCAAGTGTTGTCACACAGGTCTCCGACTACAAAAACTCAAATTGGTTACTCCCTACAGTCGGCTAGTATGGAAGTGGTCATGCCTGCTGTTTTAGTTTCACCAAGCACAGCAAATCTTTCTTAATCCACCATAACATCTCCACCTGCACCTCACTCACAGTCCAGCAGTTTGTCCTGTTCACCATACTCCACCCCCTCTCATCACAGCAGCCAACCCTCAGTCCTGCAGTTGTGGTCACATAGAAGAATGTTTCAGCCTACACATGCTAAAGCTAAGAGCTCGAACTCCACCATCTCTAATTGGTTGGCCATGGAAAAGCTGCCTTTCCGCCTGGTGGATACATATGGTTTTTGAAAGTTGATGGCTGTCACAGTCCCCCAGTACCGGTTGCCCAGTCACAGTTACTTCTTTTAGAAAGCTGTGCCTGTGCTAAACCAGCAAGTCAAACACAACATAACCGTTCCCTGAAAAAATCAATGTCTGCAAGTGTGCATTTCACCACTGACAACTAGATGAGCAAATATGGGCAGGCAAGTTACATCTTGCTGATTGGCTACTGGGTGACTCTGATGTCTGTGGGGGCAGGTGGGATGGAGTTGCTCCACCAAAGCTTGCGGGACAAACCTCTGTATCTAACACTTCCTCCACTGCTTCTGGCTCCTCCACCTCCTCTATGGCCTCCACCTGTGCTTTCAACCTGTCCATTAATGAATGCCACACACTCCTGCAGCATGTGCTGCATATCCTGAGTGTTCGTTTCTGCCTGTAACCCTGTGCACATTGCAATCTGTCTGACTGAGGAAGGTCTTTATAGGACCGAAACATTTCTTTGTTTTTGTATTGTCTGCACAAAAATTAAAATTATCTGCTCAAAACATCTACCTGAGTGCCAAGTTTTTTACAAGATTTACATGGGATTGGATACTACTTGGGCACCGTTTACAGGAGTGCCGTAATTACCTTTTTTCCTCTCCATTAATGAGACATGTGTTCCAACAGTGTAGAGAGAATCCCAATGCCTCTGTTCTGTGCAGCCAAGGCTCGCCGCAATCAGGCAGTGTTTAAATTATTATTCCTTGGATATCATAGTCACACAATGCAAGAGTTGTAAACAGCTATCCATGCTGAGTTAGAGCAATGGATGTCTCCACTGAATATGGATCCAGGGAAGGCCTTGTGCGATAGTGGTGCAAATCTAGTGGCAGACCGACGAGGGGGCAATCTCACCCATGTGCCTTGCATGGCTCACATCCTGAACCATGATGGGACAGCATTTTCTTTGCCAATATCCCAGCCTGGATGCACTGCTGCAGAAAGTATGGTCAGTATCTGCTCACTTTCGACGATCACGCCACCAGGTCATTGACTTGCATCGCTACAGAGATGAGGTCTTTCGGCCTACCGGTTAACCATTTCATTTATGATGTTCCAACATGGTGGAATTCCACTGTAAATCATGCTTGCAGAGTGGAAACAGATGAAGAACCTCTGCACTCTTTTGCATTTTGAAACTGCTACTAAGATGTTTTTAGCGCTGACGATGCTGTCATCAGCAACATTATTCCAGTCATCTACATGCTGGAGCACACTTTGAACAGTCTGCATGAGGAGGTGGTAATCCCAGAGGATGAGGTGGAAGCAGAGGAGGATGTGGAAGGGATAACAATGTCTCTAAATTCCAGACTGTTGTTGCACAGGCGGTTGCCAAGGAATGGTTTATTACAGAGACAGAGGGGGGTCCAAAGTAACAAACAAACTGTTAGTGATGGTGCAGGAGCTAAAGAACAAATGGAGGAGGACAAGGAGGAAGTGGTTATGGGTGCGCAACAGTCAGGAGATAATGATCCCTTCTCTGTTGTCCATTGTTGGTGGGAGGGGACAAAGGAAGCAACCTTGAGTGTTACCCCACTACCAACACACCATTGACTTGGACCTCATGGAAGCTCAAGACACGTCTGCAACATGATGATAGGCTATGTGCACACGTATTCTGGTCCACTGCGGATTTTCCCGCAGATTTGATAAATCCGCAGTGCAAAACCGCTGCAGATTTATCGCAGATTTACCGTGGTTTTTCTGCGGTTTTTCTGCAGATTTCACTGCGGTTTTACAACTGTGGATTTCTATTGGAGCAGTTGTAAAACCGCTGTGGAATCAGCAGAAAGAAGTGACATGCTGCGGAATGTAAACCACTGTGTTTCCACGCGTTTTTTTCCGCAGCATGTGCACAGCGTTTTTTGTTTCCCTTAGGTTTACATTGTACTGTAAACTCATGGGAAACTGCTGCGGACCCGCAGCTGCGGAAACGCTGTGGATCAGCAGAAAAATCTGTATCGTGTGCACATACCCTTAGGAATAGAAATAGTGCTGATTAGTAATTCGCTATTGTGTTAGATCCATGGTACAAGAGTACATTTTGCCAGATGCTCTCCCTCCTAGAAAATGACACGTACATCCTGGAGTATCAAAGCCCTCTTGTAGACAGCAGTGAGACACACAGTGTACATCGCAGTTTTAGATTTACAACCACGGGAACTGCAAGTCGTCACTGCAAAAACATTAGCAGCAGCAGTGTGTTATAAACAATTCATTTCACACATTTTTTAGACCAGCCCGTGCTCCATCAGAACAGACTACAAATCTGCCATGCTGTGAATGACTGGAGAGGATGGTGCAGGAATATCTCAAACTCAATATCAATGCCATCAGGCAGAATTTTGATGCTTTTACATTTTGCATTCCACTCTGTGGAAATTGATGCCACTTTTGTGGTGTGTGACAATAATTTTATCAAATGTCGAGATTCCAACTTGGGTCTCCTTCTGGTGGGTTGCGTGTAGTGTAAGATGTGTCAGAGGCCTATTATACTATTTCTACTCTGTGGAAATTGATGCTCACCTGTCATGCTTTGGAGGTTTTGTCATCACCGGCAGCTAGCGTTCTCTCAGAACATGTGTCCAGTGCTGCTGCTGGTGTCCTGATGGATTAGCACATCGGTTTTCCCCCTGAAAATGTAGACCGCCTAACTTTCATCAAAATGAACACATTACGAATCTCCAAAGACTTTTGACTAGGCGATGGTGCACAGTTTTTAGCATGATGCATTGTTCTCTCATTATTGCAGTCTGTCACACCTTTGTCATGGCCTCTGTGCTTGCTGTTGCTACTGCTGCGTGCTGATGTTACAAACAATTTTTTGAAATGTTGGGTTTTATTCTGATGAGTTGCCTGTAATGGAAGATGTGTCAGAGGCCTATTATAATGTTTCTACTCTGTGGAAATTGATGCCACTTTAGTGGTGTGTGAGAATAATTTTTTGAAATGTGGAGGCTCCAAGTTGGGTCTCCATCTAGTGAGTTACTTGTAGTGGAAGGTGTGTTATTATTATTATAATACATTTTTACAGCGCCATTTATTTAATGGCACTTTACATGTGAAAAGGGGCAAATATAGACAAATACAACAAACATGAGCAAAAAAAACAAGGCACTAACAGGTACAGAAGGAGGGAGGACCGGACCCTGCCCGCCAGGGCTCACAGTCTGCAGAGGATGGGTGAGGATACACTAGGAGAGGGTAGAGCTGGTTGTGTGGCGGTTCAGTAGGTTGAGGATCACTGCAGGCTGTAGGCTTGTCAGAAGAGGTGAGTCTTCAGGTTCTTTTTGAAGGTTTCTATGGTAGGAGAGAGTCTGATGTGTTGGGGTAGAGAGTTCAAGAGTATGGGTGAAGCATGGGAGAAGTCTTGGATGCGGTTGTGGGAAGAAGAGATAAGAGGAGAGTAGAGAAGGAGATCTTGTGAGGATCGAAGGTTGCATGTAGGTAAGTACCAGGAGACCATGTCACAGATGTATGGAGGAAACTGGTTGTGGATGGTTTTGTATATCATAGTAAGGGTTTTGAATTGGAGTCTCTGGACGATACGAAGGGCTTGGCATAGGGGAGAGGCTGGGGAGTAGCGGGGAGACAGGTAGATTAGTCAGGCAGCAGAGTATAGGATGGATTGGAGTGGTGCCAGAATGCTAGAGAGGAGTCCAGAGAGTAGGAGGTTGCAGTAGTCAAGGCAGGAGATGACAAGGCCTATTATACTTTTTCTACTCTGTGAAAATTGATGCCACTTTAGTGGTGTCTGACAATAATTTTTTGAAATGTGGAGACTTCAAATTGGGTGTCCATCTGGTGGGTTGCATGTAGTGGAAGTTGTGTCAGAGGCACTGGCAGGTGTGATTAGAATAAAGGGATGGATAAGACCTAGTTCAGACTGGACGGACAGGAACAGTTTCGGGAAGAACTTGGACACAGGCAAGTATGACTGAAATACAGTGACCGGTAGGACCCAGTTCAGACTGGACAGACTAGGAGCCGCAGGTGCGGAACATATGCAGAGCCGCAGGTGAGGAACAGGAGCAGAGCTACAGGTAAGAGCAGGACACACGGGACCAGATTCACATAGGTACTTACAATGAAGTAGCCAGTGTAGACAAAGATCACTAACATTGTGCAGAGACAACAGAACAGAGATAGGTGCAGGTTCACATACTGCAAGTTTTTTTAGATAAGAACTTCTGCAGGAAGTTAAGGGTTTGGACTGGAGACGACTGGGGTGTGGTTATTTTTTTCTTATGAAGCCACCTTTAGACTGTATGGAACATCTGAAAGAATGATGGAATGGAAAAGAAAAGGTGAGTTTTACCATGGTACCAATTGTAAAGCATTTTGTCACCCTTCATGTTTGGATTGTTTTTCATCAAGGGAATAGGCTCACTCAAAATTTTGCATAAGAGCACTGCCCCAAATAAAGAATGGTATACAAAACATTCTCCAAGCAATTTGGCAATGAACCAAACTTTTTACAATATGATGTAGCAGCAGCATATCACAAGGAAAGTGTGATGAGCGAACGTGCTCGCCACTGCTCATTACTCGCCTGAGTATCACTATGCTTGGTGTACTCGGCGAGCACCGATTATATACGGGATTATTCTGCGGGAGCTCGAGTCTCCGCCCTGCAATTCTGGTGCTCTTTAGAGTGCCAATGACAATGCAGGGATAGTCAGCCATGCACTGTAATGCCGCAGCCATCTTTGTTGTGGTATTACAGTGATTGGCTGGCCGCACAGCATCATCAGGTCTATAAGAGACCTGGCACCGCCCTGCTCGCCGCATTCTGCTCCGGACTTAGCGAGTGTAGGGAGAGCTGCTGCTGAGATAGGGTCAGAATCGTCCTGTTAATAGTTAGTGTACCTCTGCAACTGTTCAGTCCACAACTCCTGAGAAACCAACAGTCCTTTTTAGGGCAAATTCGGGGGTCCCGAGATTGCAGCGCTAGGTAGACAGGGGAGTCTATGTGCGCATATCCACATCAGTGGAAGGCCTGCAGGCACTGTATGTGAGTACATAGCTCTCACTGCATACCTCAAAAAGCTTCATTACTGTCTGATGCTGCTGCTGCTTATGTAATATATATCTAGCTGCAGTTTTCTGTGGCTTTTTTTTCTTCACCTGATCCTTTTATTCTAAAGCAATCCCCTTAATTTAACATTTATTTGCTTGTTCACGATGCCTACTACAGCCAGGTTTTTGGAATCCAAGAACTTGCAAACATATATTTTTCTTTTTGTCCCAGACACCAGATGTGAGTGGGCCAAAAAATCTTTTTTTGTGTGTCATAGCCAACTTGTTGACACAATTTAGTTGTGCCCAAACAAATCAAGGCCACATTTAGATCAGTCTGTTATCTGAGGGTGACGGCTGGTGTATCGGTGGTGGAAAAATCATAGCAGGCATAAGTTTCATAGCTTTGCCTGCTAGCCTTGTTCCACTCTTTTTTTGCTAATTTAAAAATTCTCCAATCCCCCCCCAAAATTTTTTACAGTCTGTTCTGTCAGGCTGAGGCCTGTTGTTTCTGTGGTGGAAAAATCGTAGCTTTGCAGGCATAAGTTTCATAGTTCTAGCGTTGTTGTACTCATTTTTAATTTTTTGTCAAATTTCACATACAAGAGAAAAACAAATTATACAGTCTGTTATCTTTGGCTGCGGCCTGGTGTATCGGTGGTGGGAAAATCGTAGTTTTGCAGGCATGCATATCATGTTTCTGTGTGCTAGCCTTGGTTATGCCAGGTTAAGGCCTGGTGAATCTGTGTTTGAAAAATCGTTGTTTCAAAGGCAAGAGTTCCATAGTTCTGTCTGCTAGCCTTGTTCCACTCTTTTTTTGCTAAAAAAAATTATCTAAAAAACAAATAAAAATGTATACTGTCTGTTATGTCAGGCTGAGGCATGTTGTATCTGTGGTGGAATAATCGTAGCTTTGAAGGCATAATGATCAGATATAATTTTGCTCCAAATAAATATGTGTTGAGCTTTTGAAATTCAGTAGTCCATTTAAAATGGGCAAGGGACGGGGAAGTAGACGTGATGCTGATGGTGCATGTAGAGGACGAGGGCATGGCCAAGCTGAAAGTGGGCCACAACATAAACCCACATCTTCTCGCTCGACCTTCCTGACCCAGTTTCTACGGGATTGTAGCACACCACTATTGAAGCCAGAGCAGTGTGAAACGGTTGTTGGTTGGATAGTGGATAATGCTTCCAGTCACTTAGCCACCACAACAATCACCATGTCTTCCACACGGTCAAGTCTGAGTAGCCGTGAGTGTGGATATTTCTCACCCTGATCCTCCTTTCCCCCACCATTCTGAGTGCCCTGAGACAACTTATCCCACACTTGGACACTCCAAAGAGCTGTTCAGTTTTCCCTTTCAAGATTCTGGACTCTCGGCTGGTCAACTTGAATTGGGGCCAGATGAAATCGCATGTAGCAATGCCCAAAGATTTGACCAGCCACGGTCACACGAAGGCTTATGGTGGGAAAGTGTCACAAGAGATGGACGATGATGATACACAATTGCCAGAAAGTCAGGAGGAGGAGCAGGGTGCAGATGTGGAAGACAAGGTGGTGGATGACATAGCGACTGACCCAACTTGGCAGGAGGACATGCAGAGCGAGGACAGCAGCACACATGGGGAAGGAGGCATATCACCCCAACAGGCAGGAAGAAGCAGTGTGGTGGCCACAGACAGAAGGTGTGCATCCGTTCCCCGTAACACCAACATGAGAGAAGTTGCCATTCCGACTGTTAGATCTTCCAAGTCTGGTTATTTTTTAAAGACTCTGCCGATAACCCCAAACAGGCCATCTGCAGCAACTGCCATGCCCGCATCAGCAGGGGTAGCAAAACTAGCAGACTGTCCACCACCAGCATGATCAGGCACATGGCAGCAAAGCACCCGACTTGGTGAGCCGAACCCCAGGCTCCAGGAACACTGTCTGCAGGTGACACCACTGCTTCTTCCACTGTTTTGCGTAGAAGTGCATGTGAAGATGCCTCTAGCACTGCACCTGTTGTTGCCCACAGTTTAGCAGCACCATCATCAAGCCCGTCCACATCCTTGTCCCAGCATAGCCTTCAGTTGTCTATACCCCAGTCACTGGAACGCAAGCAGAAATACCCAGCCAATGCCCCACAGGCCACAGTACTTAGAAAATTCCTATTTGAGAATGCTGGCAGCAGACATCAGAGATTGTTGTACAACCAAGGAGTCCGAGCAGGAGAGACAGAAGTACAATCCAGCTCAGCCAGGGGAACAATGGCAAAGTTCTGGGACAGTTTTCTCAGACCCTCCCATCGTGCTGGCACAGAGGCAAGGTGTGCAGTCACAAGAAATGCAATGTTTGGGAAGATGCTGAGGGAGTACCTTGCAGATCTTACAAACAGCCTGTGTGATTCCTCTGTGCCTTTTAATTATTGGGTATCCAAGCTGGACACGTGGCATGAACTGGCTCGCTATGCCCTGGAGGTCCAGGCCTGCCCTGCTGCTAGTGTTCTGTCAGAGCTGGTATTTAGTGCCGCTGGTGGAATTATAACAGATAAGCGCATCATGTGGCCTTCAGCAATGTCTCCTCATTCTCCACCACTAGATCACCAGGCTTAATGTGTTGTTAATGTGATGCTACAGGCAGTACAATGTTTGCCAAGCCTGTCTATGATGTCCATAAAAGATTTTTAAAAAGGTACCACCCATGGTGAAATGTTTCTCAGCCCATGCACTTTGTGTATGGTCGTTACAAGCCTAGCAGACTCCTTATCATTGGGCCTAGTTTTTAATGAAGCCTTCCTCCACCTCTCATCATTTTCCACCACTAGATCACCAGGGTTCACATGTTCCATGCTGCTACAGTCAATTTTTTGGCAAGAGTGTATGTGATCCCCATTAAATATTTTTTAAAAATTTACTCCCCATGGGGAAATGTTTGTCAGCCCATAAACTAAGTGTATGGGCATTACAAGTCTACGAGACACACTCCTTTGAAATGGGACAGTTTTTTATGAGGCCCTCCTCTATGTTTCTTCCAAACGGGATTGGGGTGTGTGCAAATTTGTGTCAAGGTGGAACTTACATTCAATGCATAAGGAAACAGTATGGCAGGACCAACTGAAGAATGTGAAGTTGGTTTTCCCGTGGCCATCCAGTATCTGTTTTCAAAGGCTTATTGGGGTGCATATGAGTTGATAGCAGGGTAGGCCTTGCAGGTAATGCATATGAAAACAGTATGGCAGGACCAACTGAAGAATGTGAAGTGGCTTTTCCTGTGGCCATCCAGTACCTGGGTTCAAAGGCTTATTGGGGTGCATGTGACTTGATAGCAGGGCAGGCCTTTCAGGTAATACATAAGAAAACAGTATAGAAGGACCTACTGAAGAATGTGAAATGGCTTTTCCTGTGGCAATCCAGTACCTGGGTTCAAAGGCTTATTGGGGTGCATATAACTTGATAGCAGGGCAGGCCTTGCATTTAATGCAACATTTTTTCAGAAAGCGCTACTGTACCTCTTCTGAAAGAGGTATTGGGGTGCGTTGTAATTGTTGGCAACCCAGCCACTCCCTTCACAGGCAATAACAGCATAAGAGACCCACTGTCTAATAATGGCCCTTTAAGAATATTAATGCCACCTGATGACCCTCTAAAAATAGGCTTTGAGACTTTAAGACTGAATCCCTCTTTCATAAATGAAACAAGATGTGTCTCCTTATGTGTCACACACCACATGGCCAGCTAGGGTTGTTAAATGTTACAATGACATTTCCCAGTGAATGCATTTGTATTGGTTGAAAGCAATGTAACAGTTGAAAAATGCATCAAAAACGCTGCGTGTGAACATAGCCTAAGTGGTGGAGAAACATTTTGGTCTGGGGTTAATTATTTTGCCTTATATACAAGTAATTACCCTGGAAAAGATGTACCTTAATATAATTCCCAGCAAAATTCATTTTGGTTTCGTTTTTGTATTTTTTGGGTGCACCTGTAAAAATGGAGTGAAACTCTGACAACATTGCTAACATCTGTGACCTTGGAGACAGAAATGCTTCCAGGGGCGATCCCCATGATGTTCCCATGTCATTTGAGCAGTGTTTCCATCATTTTCAGACATTTTTAGACCTTAAAAGGACCCCCGGGGAGGATCGCTGTAAAAATACTCGGGTTTCCCATAGACTTACATTGGGCTCGTTGTTCGGTTCGATTACCCGAGTATTCCACTTTGCTGACCCGAGCAACGAGCACCCGAGCATTTTAGTGCTCGCTCATAACTAGTGATAACTAAGCCTGGTGAATGAAACATTAACATTTGGAGTCCAAAGCAAGGGACTTCCCAGATCTCAATCTTATTGAGTATCTATGGTCCAACCTCAAAAGAAGGTGGACAAACAAAAATACAAAAATTGTGATTCAATTCAAGCACGTATTAAGCAAGAATGGGTTGTCATCAGACCCAGGAGATGACATCATGCATGACAGGGAGGATTGCAGAAGTTTTAAAACATAAGCGTTAACACTGTTAATATTGAGTACTTGCTTCATCTTGATATATTTTTCAATAAAAGTTTGAAAACTTATGAAATGCTTATAATTGTACTTCAGTAATCATGCAAGTCTAGGTTCACATTTGCGGTTGAGTCCGCAGCGTATTGTCCACAAACACATGCAAAAATGCATGTAAACGCATGATAACGTTGCGTATTCTATCCGCATCAGCTTACACGTGATGGAAAAAAACGTTATCATGCGTTTTTGCATGCATTTGCGTTTTACATGGTCCTGTGTTTGATAGGAAATAATTTTTCCAGGACAATTTCCTTGACACAAGCCACACCAAATGGACGTGTCTCCTGGGATTTCTGTATATAAATCCTTGTACAGATGATATCCTCAGATTTTGCACCTGTATCCTGCGTCAAGATGGATCTTCATATGGAGAGTTTCTATCGGAATCTGGATTTGGATGTCAACTTGCTTCTTTCCTTTGCCTTTGCTTGTGAGCAAGAACGGAAAAGAGAAAAACAGAGAAGATGGAGTCGGCGCTTTTGGCAGTACCCAATTGACGAACTCCGTCAGAGCCGTGGAGCCTACCACTCCTTATACAGTAAGCTCCGTGAAAACCCAGAGAAATATTTTGAGTACACGAGGATGTCTCAAGACAGCTTCATGGATTTGCTGGTTCATGTACAAGGAGCCATCAACAGGCAGGATACCCAGCTCCATGAAGTGATTCCTGCTGAGGAACATCTGCTGGTGACACTAACGTACGCAATATTTAAACATGAACGCCTGTCATAATTATTATTGTTCTGCAATGTACTTAAAATGTTTTACTTTTTTTGTTTTGCAAAAAAACTGTCCTAAATATTATTGTTCTAAAAGCCATGTCCTTTTCTTTTTTTTTTTCTTTTTTTTTTTATTTCTCTGTTTTGCAAAACCCCTGTCATAAATATTATTGTTCTGAATTTTGTTTTTATTTCTCTGGTTAGCAGATTCCTGGCTGCCGGAGAGAGCCTATCATCACTCCATTTCCAGTTCCGGATAAGAATTTCAACACTATCTGGGATTGTCGCAGACACCTGCCGTGCTTTGTGGGATGTTCTCCGTGAGGAAGTTATCCCCCCCCCCACTACAGAAATATGGCAGGAAACTGCAGAAAAATATTTTGAAGTTTGTAATTTCCCAAACTGGAAGCAGTGGATGGAAAACATATCCGGTTTATCAAATCGGCTGGAACTGGATCTGAGTACTTTAATTATAAAAAATATTTTTCCATAGTGCTCATGGCGATAGTAGCTGTGGACTGTATTTTTGTCGCCGTGGACATTAGATCTTTTGGCGGTGGTAATGACTCCCAGACATTTAAAAACTCGGACATGGGCCAACGGTTGTATGGGAATCATTTTAATTTCCCCCTGCCACGACATCTTCCCAACACCGAAGGCCCGCCAATGCCATTTGTTGTGGTTGGGGATGAGGCCTTCAGATGTGTGGAAACGTCCTTAAATCATACTCCTCTCAGGACTTGAACCACACAAAAAAGATTTTTAATTACCGACTGACCACGGCACGAAGAACTGTGGAGTGTGCCTTTGGTATACATGTTGCAAAATGGCGCATTGTAGGGACAGCCATAAATCTGAAAATTGGGACAGTCGATGAGGTGGTCAAGGCTTGTGTGATTCTGCACAACTATATAATGGCTAAAGATCGACCCAGCATTGAACTTGATGAACCTGTTAGTAGCCCATTGCCAGATTACCATCATCACCCTCTGAGTACAACAGTTGAAATTTCCCAAATGAGGAATACATTTACGGCATACTTTGTTTCTGAGAATGGACATGTGTCAGGGCAAGAAGAAATGGTTTAGTGAAAAGTTCTTGTAATGTTATGTACCTGGAATGTTTAAATTTACCTTTCATGTTTGCTTAAAATAAAAAACCTCTAGCCAAACACCTGTTCCAAGTGCCCTCTACATGACAATCCTTTTTTCTACAGTTTAATAAGGTGATCACCGGTTCACAACTGCAGTGTTTATAAAATCAACTCTCTGTTTAATGGAAATTGTATGATACAGGGAGTGAATTTTAAGCAAATTGGGTTATGTCACCCATGCTTTACACTTCACCTCTTCTCCCTGAGGTCAGTGCTATGGTAGGTGACATTGGATTCGCTCCATCGTCTCTTCAGACAGCATTTCTATAGTCCAATAAGATTAATGTAGACTGAAGAGATGATGGAGCTAATTTACCTCATATCTTTACTCACTTGCCTGTGTGTCAGAACTAGTGCACTCGGGATACAGAAAAAACAGCATCCTGAGTGCACTAGCGCTGACACCTGGGCTTGTGAGTATTGCTGACCCCTGACCCTTTTTGCTGTTTTAATATTTTTTTTTGAGGATTTTCAGTCCTCTTTGTGTTTTTGGCACCTCATAGCTCCATGACAGACACTTGAAGCAAAGCTGCAGTGTTAAGAAAATAAAGAAGATGGGCAGCAGATTTTGTGTCATGGAGATATTAGGTGGAAAAAACACTGTGTGTTGATGTCACATGGTGTTTTTGCCGGTGACAAAAGAGAAAAAGAACAAGCAGCGATTCGGGAAAAACACAAATTTATTTAACCGCACAAACAAACAAAAAAAAATAACTTTTGCGAAACAATGAGGGGGAAATGTTATGGACCTGGGGGGTGTGGAGCTGGGAGGATTGGCTACGTGTGGATGAAGGGGTTCCAGGGGAAGAGTTAACTAAACTTGTGGTGTCTGGGAGGTCAAGGATGGAAGTAGACACATTAGCAGTGTAAGTATGGGATGGGATAGAAACATTGGAAGGGAGAGAAAAACTGGACAACACAGACACATTGGGAGGTGAGGGTGGAGGTAGTACGACAGTTCTGGGGGCACAACTCTTTTTAGATTTCTGCCCTGTCTTAGGTGGCTGCCTTTTTTTTGTGTCTCCTTGGGAGGGTGGGAGTAGTGGGGTCAGCAGGGCGTGCTGAATGTGGACCCAACGTGGTGGTGGTGGTGGAAGACTGTACAAGATCTGGAAGTGGCCTAGTGGTGGTGGCAGTGGACAGCCGTGCAGCAGCAGGACTCGGCATGGTGGTGGTGGTGGAGTGGCTTTCAGCAGCACCCAGCGTGGTGGTGGTGGTGTAGTGGTGTGCCGCAGGACTGGGCATGGTGGTGGCCATACAGTGGTATGCAGCAGAACTTAGTATTGAGGTAAAGTGTGTAATTGGAGGCACAGTTGGAAATACCACCTGTGGCTGCTGTAAGTACCGAGTCTGCTGCATAGCCTGAACGTAAGCAGCATTGCAGGCCTGCATCACATTGAGCTGGAGTTCAGGCGTAAGGTTTTCTGACATGCCCTGCTCTATATGATTTAAAAAAATGGTGTGCTGGTCTCTGGAGGTCGGCTTCCAAATGGTTAAGGTGTTGGTTAACATCCTGGAAAAGTGTGTTAATATGGGCAGACCATTTTCCAGTCTATCTCCCAGCGCCTTCAGGCCATTCTGGAAGACTGAGCTCAGGTGAATAAACTCGGATATGAGTGACCTGTTCGTGGCCTTCTGCCGCTGGCGGGAAGAGCCCCCCCAAAAAAGAGGCAGAAAACTGGGACAGGGGAATACCTGAAGGGTCCGCTGCCTGTTCTCCAAGCTGTGATGCTGGCCCACTTGCTGCTTCGCTGTTGGATGGCTGGGACTGGTCCATGGCTGTTCAATGAGGGACCGCTCCAAAGGACGATCCTGGTTCGGGGGTGCTGCTCCAGGTTCTGTGAAAAGAAAGTAAAAGTAAAACATTACTACCAAAAAATAACAATTGTAAAAGCGCCAACTCCTGTGGAATAGAAAAAATTCAGATTAGGGACTCCAACACAATGGAATACAACACAATTATGTTCTCTGAGCAAGGACAGGCCTCAGAAAATCCAGCACCCAGTGGTATTTATATCTCCCCATTCTTGCTGCAGCCCCACTTGGATCTCTTGTCTCAGGTCCTTGTTGAAGCGATCCTTCATCGAATGCCAGTGGGTTTTAACTTTGTTCAGTTTGAATAGGGAAAAAAAATTGTTAAACAATGCACTTTAGGCCAGGATCACACAACCGTGTTTGATGCGAGAAACTCGCAGGAGTTTATCGCATCACACACAGTTGTGTGATTAAGGCCTTCGGGTTTAGTGATGAGCAAATATACTCGTTACTCGAGATTCCCTAGCAACCAGGCAACCCCCACATGTACTTATGCTGGCTAACAGATGTAAATCATTCAGCTGCGGCGATGAAAACTGAATCTCCGAGCACTAAAAAATCCTGGGAGGTCACCCGAGCGTGCTTGCGAAATCTCAAGTAACGAGTATGTTCGCTCATCACTATTCAGGTTCATTCATGCATCAGACCACATTGCAATACTTATGAAAGACCTTTCTGACTCGGGGCGTGGCACTGTCCCAGTTATCCATCAGCGCTTGGGCTACTTCATCCCACAGCTTCCGAATCACCACAGAGTCCAAGTGCTGCTACTCCCGGGTGTCCCACAACACAACTCGCTCCTGCCCCAATGTGATGAGAAGGTCGTTATCAAGGAATTCCTCCTCCTGTTGTGGAACCTAGAAATGAAAGAAAGACATTAATGTTGTAAAGATAAAACACTTAAAACAAAAACAGTCAAAAAGAAAAAAAACAGTCAAGAGTACCAAAAACAGTCAAGAATAAATAAAAACAGTCAAGAATACTTACACGCCGTTTTGCCACCGGAACTTAGGCATGAGTCTGCTGATCCTGCACATCTGCACTGGAATGGTTCTGTAAACAGAAAAATAAATATTTTGCCACAAGTGTAATAGAGGCAGTGAATACTTACCAATCAGTAGCAAATGTACTCACTTCAGTCTCCTGTCCACTATGTGAGGTCTGCTCTTCACTGAAGGACATGATGAGGAATACTGCAAGAGAGACAAAAATGATTACAGACTGCGGGGAGAAAAACAGACAGGCAGACATATAGCTTGTATACTCACATTTTGAGTCTTCCAAAAAAGTCTTCCAATGCTTCCAAAAAAGATGCTGCAATGCTTGTAGATAGTGATGAGCGAATATACTCGTTACTCGAGATTTCTCGAGCACGCTCGGGTGTCCTCCGAGTATTTTTTAGTGCTCGGAGATTTAGTTTTTCTTGCCACAGCTGAATGATTTACATCTGTTAGCCAGCATAAGTGCATGTGGGGTTTGCCTGGTTGCTAGGGAATCTCCACATGTACTTATGCTGGCTAACAGATGTAAATCATTCAGCTGCGGCAAGAAAACTAAATCTCCGAGCACTAAAAAATACTCGGAGGACACCCGAGCATGCTCGAGAAATCTCGTGTAATGAGTATATTCAATCATCACTACTTGTAGAGGCTTGAGAGTACTGGACTTCTACTGCCCACACCTTCTTTTGTAAAGTTTGTTTGGAGGGTGGCTTAAAACCAGTTCCTAGACATGTTTACTCATAAAAAAGCATGCGTTTTCGAAACGCAATCGTACGTATGTCCTTGCATACCAATAGACTGTAATGCGTTTTTTTACGTACTCCTTCCGCAAGCGTTCGCATGCGTATAGTGGCGGAAATTTGCCGCCACAAGAAATGCAGCATGGTTCAAACGCATGAACCTATGTCCACAATGTTAAAGATATGAAATCAAGACGCATGTGGATGTATGCGTCAGAAACTGCGGACACAATTGCAAATGTGAAATTGCTGAATAATATATGTAAAAACAATGAAGCTGCAAATTATGTGAAAATCTAAATTTATGCAAAGTCTCAAAACTTTTGGCCATGACTGTATGTGTATATATTTTTTAGGTTGACCTGAGAAGCTGATCATAGAGGTTTTTACAAAAATAAGCTACTTTAATTTACTATTCTTCAGTTATTTAGCTATCGGCATATATTGTATCAAGAAGTAATCATTTCGATTATTTGTAGGGAGTATAAAGATAAAAGTCTTTTAAGTGGTAAATAATTCAGTTTCAACCTAACAATGTGCTTAAGTAGAGAATTAACACAGCTCACTAACTGTATCCTAAGCTTCCCTGTGGCTCAGTGCACACAAATTTAAGAGATCATCCAGGAGTCGTATTAGCTTTACCAAACAATACATCTTATTATGTTGGTTCTTTTTTAAGTGGTCTTAATTATGCCCTTGAGGTCTAATCTCGTTAATGGAATAAGTGTAACATTTGCAATTTCTTGTGCTTAGTTATAAACACGGAAGTATTTCAATAGTGTTTCCCACACATATTCTTTGAATAATACTATAAAATAGTCCTTGTAGTTTCTTTTCTCCTATACTCAAAGTTATAACTTGCAATCCGATATAGCAGCTAATTATTTGACTTAAATATATTTTCTGAAAATATTTATTTTAATAGTTTATCCAAAATTGCACCTATAGTGTGCAGTTAGTCATTCTCTGACTTTGCAGGCCCCCCACAATCAACAGAACAAAAGATCTGAAGCAGGGCTGCTTCTGCCATGAGTCAAGATGAGCATGTTACCGCAGGTGATGGTCCAAGATGCCTCTTTGGGGGGTGGAAAACATATCCGGAGATCACCACTGAAAAACTCAGCATCTGTAATGATGCAAAGTGGGTCAGAGTATGTGGAGCGGGCACAGGAACTGAGCATGGTCCACACAAGGTACATGCTAGCTGTATTAAACCCCCAAAATCTGTCTCTAACAGCAGTGGCAAAAGTTAACTACAAATGGAGTTGTCACTGGTGCACACATACCGGCTTCTAACAACTACCGCAATTTGATCTGAATACAGTGTACCAATGGGCTGCCATAACAGCCAGGAGCCTGATGAATGCCTCCATCACTGACATACTGGTTCTCCTGTGGGATCCTGAATGTCTGAGGATCATAGGGGACAATGATTTGTACTATATACTGCGGTATTGCAGTATCTATTTTTATAATTGCCTTGTAATGCTTTCACTTCCTGCTCTGTCCAGATGTCACCGTATCCCAGAATTCCAAGCGGAGGAAGTTCACCGACCACCATAATGGGACACCCAAGTGATGGGTGTCTCAATATGGAAACTGCTCCTGGTACCATCCTATTGCCCGGTACCACCAGCGGAACACCGTCACACCACACACTCACACACATGCTCACACTCACATTCACACTCACACACTCACGCAGCCTCTTGGGCGGTACCACCCGAGGAACACAGTAGCGAACACGCTGCCGCCGGGATCAGCTGAATAATTAACTGATTGCCGCCATCTTTGTACAGGAGGAGCGCATGCGCAGGTTTAATGTGACCACTGCTATCTGTCTGCACAAAGATAAATATAAATAAAATTAATATAAAAACAAAAATAAATATAAAACCGAAAGATTAAAAAATTGAAAAATTTGAGTCATCTCCTTATTCCCAAGTTTAAAATAAAGAAATTAAAAAGTAAACCTATTTGAAATTAGTATCACTGCATCCGTACAAGTATGGCGTATAAAAATGTTCAAAATATAAAATTATATAACCTGTATGGTAAATGCTGAAAAAAAAACCCTCTGAATTCTGTTTCTTATTTTGATCCCCACACATTCCTGATAATATGCAACAAATAGTAATCAAAATTTTGCTTTTTCCCCAAATTGGTATGCCTAAAAACAATTCACCACAAAAAAGTCCTCACACAGCTCCATAAACAGAAAAATAAACCATGGCTCATTTAAAGCATATTTGGATCAGGATTGCTAACTTGACTTGTGATTTTTTTTCTAGACATCTTATCAATGAATCACATACAGACAATATTTTTTCTGACATGTTGGAAAATTACCCATCATTATGATTTTATGTGATCTAAGTGTACAGCCCATAAATAATAGCATTCAAAAATGTAGAATGCTTATAATTACAGCCGTAATAATCTGTATATTGTATGTATGTATGTATGGTTTTTTTTACAGACAGAAGAATGCATTCACTTTGCATTCTGTGTCCCTATAGGAGCATACGTCCAAAATCCCAGGGCCAATAGACTGCAAAGGTGATGACAGAGCGAATGTGTGCTCTGCCTTGCACTTTTTTCACGAGCGTACATGTACTGGAGGCTGACATTCAGATGTAGTAGACTGTGTCTGAGTATCCGCCTCCCGAAAAAAGTGTACTGCAAAGTGTACGTTCTCTGCTGTCACCATTGCAGTCTACTGGCCCCGTCTGTGCATGCGTTCGGAGCCCATTTTGCCAGGGATTTCAGACATAAGCCCCGATGGGAACACAGAATGCAATGTGTAAGCACCGTTGCCCACAGCCACAGGAGCGTGATAATATGATTAGTGAAACAATTACTGATGTGCATATCCTCGGCTAAATTACCGGTAACTAATCAATTTTATGTTGGAAGCAATATAAACAGTGGGATAAATACATGGGACCAGTTTATAGGACATGGATAAGCTGTCAGGTTCCCTTTAATTGCTAAAATTAAAACATATTTTCCTTATAGATAGCAGAGAGAGCAATTCATCTCTGTATACAACACAATCCACTGTTTCAAGAAAATATACCAATAATACCAACATGACCAGAACAAATATTACTCCCTCAAGTGATCTAATAATAGCACCTACAAAGCACAAATACCGCCACACCATGTTTAGGCCATATAATATTTATTTAATTCACTTATATAGCACCATTAATTCCACAGCACTTTACAGACATTATCGGCATTGTCCCCATTGGGGCTTACAATCTAAAGTTCATATCAGTAAGTCTTTGAAATATGGGAGGAAATCCATACAAACATGTGGAGAACAAACAACCTTCTTGCTGATGTTGTCCTTGGTTGGATTTGAACCTAGGACCCCAGTGCAGCCGTGCTAACCACTGGGCGACCGTGCTGACCCTATTAGAAATAAGCATATCTTGAGTTTCAAATATGCCAACCTTGCCAAATTTTACTCAAAAATTAGATTTTCAGAGAATAGATTCTTGTGAATCTCAATCCTGGAAGCTTTTAAACACTCATAAAATACATTGGGGAGAGGAAAGAGTGAGATAGAGCATGAAACCAGCTTACTCCTGTCTGGCCCCTCTTTGGCACCTTTACTGCATAATGTCCCTCTGACTGGGCCACCATATTGTATAATGCCCTCCTCCTGGTCTCCCATTCTGTATAATGTCCCTTCTCAGCCCCACATGTATTATAATGTCCCTTTCTTGGGCTGCCATATTATCAAGTGTCGCTTTTCTTGAGTCAATATTGGTATTTAAAAAAATAAACACCATCCTACTCACCTTGCACAGAAACCATATCCCTCTTCCTGCTTAATTGTGGTTGGAGCAATGTAGTAACATCATCGAAGTGTAATGTTTCCAGTGTCATCTGTTTCCGCCTTCAGCCTCTGATAGGTGGATCTCTGCTCCGCATAACTTTTTAAGGTAGATGTCCATCCGAGGATGTACATCCAGAATTGGCAGTGACACCTGCAAGGAGAACTACGAAAAGTTAAACTTATGAGTTGTCACATCCCCTCCAAGATCCACTGTTGCAATGTCTGCTTTTTCATCAGTTGCCGCCATATTCAGGTGAAAGTGATAGGGGAGACATGGGGGCCAGAAGCTCTGTGTGGCAGAGCCTCTATCCAGCCAGTGAGAGTTGGCCTGTTGTGTCATCCAGTCTGGCAGTAATGGTGTGTGTGCTGTCCAGCTGGAGTAATTAATTCTCTGTTTTAGCAAATGGGACAGCACCACACCCTATTAACCCCTTCCCGACCTTTGACGCATACGCTGCGTCATGAAAGTCGGTGCCATTCCGACCCATGACGCAGCATATGCGTCATGGAAAGATCGCGTCCCTGCAGGCCGGGTGAAAGGGTTAACTCCCATTTCACCCGATCTGCAGGGACAGGGGGAGTGGTAGTTTAGCCCAGGGGGGGTGGCTTCACCCCCTCGTGGCTACGATCGCTCTGATTGGCTGTTGAAAGTGAAACTGCCAATCAGAGCGATTTGTAATATTTCACCTAAAAAACTGGTGAAATATTACAATCCAGCCATGGCCGATGCTGCAATATCATCGGCCATGGCTGGAAATACTAATGTGCCCCCACCCCACTCCTCCGATCGCCCCCCCAGCCCCCCGATCTGTGGTCCGCTCCCCTCCGTCCTGTGCTCCGCTCCCCCGTCCTCCTGTCCGCTTCCCCGTGCACCAATCACACCCCCCGCGCTCCAATCAAACCCCCCCGCACTCCGATCCCCCCCCGCACACAGCGACCCCCCCGTGCTCCGATCCACCCCCCCGCACAGCGATCCCTCACCCCGCGCTCCAATCCTTCCCCGTGCTCCAATCCTCCCTCCCGTGTTCCGATCCACCCCCCCCATGATCCGATCCACCCCCCCGTGCTCCGACGCCCCCCCGTGCCCTGATCTCCCCCCCCTTATACTTACCTGGCCGCCCGAGGTCCGTCCGTCTTCTTTCCTGGGCGCCGCCATCTTCCAAAATGGCGGGCGCATGTGCAGTGCGCCCGCCGAATCTGCCGGCCGGCAGATTCGTTCCAGAGTGAATTTTGATCACTGAGATATAACCTATCTCAGTGATCAAAATAAAAAAATAGTAAATGACCCCCCCCCTTTGTCACCCCCATAGATAGGGACAATAAAAAAAATAAAGAATTTTTTTTTTTTTCACTAAGGTTGGGGTAAGAACTAGGGTTAGGGTTAGGGGTAGGGTTAGGGGTAGGGTTAGGGGTAGGGTTAGGGGTAGGGTTAGGGCTAGGGGTAGGGGTAGGGTTAGGGGTAGGGTTAGGGGTAGGGTTAGGGCTAGGGTTAGGGGTAGGGGTAGGGTTATGGGTAGGGTTAGGGCTAGGGTTAGGGTTTCGGTATGTGCACACGTGTTCTGGTCCTATGCGGATTTTTCCGCAGCGGATTTGAAAAATCCACAGTGCTAAACCGCTGCCGATTTATCGTGGATTTACCGCGGTTTTTCTGCGCATTTCACTGCGGTTTTACAACTGCGATTTTCTATTGGAGCAGTTGTAAAACCGCTGCGGAATCCGCAGAAAGAAGTGACATGCTGCGGAATGTAAACCGCTGTGTTTCCGTGCAGTTTTTCCGCAGCATGTGTACAGCGATTTTTGGTTCCCATAGGTTCACATTGAACTGTAAACTCATGGGAAACTGCTGCGGATCCGCAGTGTTTTCCGCAGCGTGTGCACATACCTTTAGAATTAGGCTATGTGCACACGGTGCGGATTGGCCGCTGCGGATCCGCAGCAGTGTTCCATCAGGTTTACAGTACCATGCAAACATATGGAAAACCAAATCCGCTGTGCCCATGGTGCAGAAAATACCGCGCGGGAACGCTGCGTTGTATTTTCCGCAGCATGCCAATTCTTTGTGCGGATTCCGCAGCGTTTTACACCTGTTCCTCAATAGGAATCCACAGGTGAAATCCGCACAAAAAACACTGGAAATCCACGGTAAATCCACAGGTAAAACGCAGTGCCTTTTACCCGCGGATTTTTCAAAAATGATGCTGAAAAATCTCATACGAATCCGCAACGTTGGCACATAGCCTTAGAGTTGGGTTGGAATTAGGGTTGTGGTTAGGGTTAGGGGTGTGTTGGGGTTAGGGTTGTGGTTAGGGGTGTGTTGGGGTTAGGGTTGTGATTAGGGTTACGGCTACAGTTGGGATAAGGGTTAGGGGTGTGTTGGAGGTAGAATTGAGGGGTTTCCACTGTTTAGGCACTTCAGGGGGTCTCCAAACGCAACATGGCGCCACCATTGATTCCAGCCAATCTTGTATTCAAAAATTCAAATGGTGCTCCCTCACTTCCGAACCCCGACGTGTGCCCAAACAGTGGTTTACCCCCACATATGGGGTACCAGCATACTCAGGACAAACTGCGCAACAATTACTGGGGTCCAATTTCTCCTGTTACCCTTGAGAAAATAAAAAATTGCTTGCTAAAACATCATTTTTGAGGAAAGAAAAATGATTTTTTATTTTCACGGCTCTGCGTTGTAAACGTCTGTGAAGCACTTGGGGGTTCAAAGTGCTCACCACATATCTAGATAAGTTCCTTGGGGGGTCTTGTTTCCAAAATGGGGTCACTTGTGGGGGGTTTCTACTGTTTAGGCACACCAGGGGCTCTGCAAACGCAACGTGACGCCCGCAGACCATTCCATCAAAGTCTGCATTTCAAAAGTCACTACTTCCCTTCTGAGCCCCCACGTGTGCCCAAACAGTGGTTTACCCCCACACATGGGGTATCAGCGTACTCAGGAGAAACTGGACAACAACTTTTGTGGTCCAATTTCTCCTGTAACCCTTGGGAAAATAAAAAATTCTGGGCTAAAAAATTATTTTTGAGGAAAGAAAACGTATTTATTATTTTCACTGCTCTGTGTTATGAACTTCTGTGAAGCACTTGGGGGTTCAAAGTGCTCACCTCACATCTAGATAAGTTCCTTTCGGGGTCTAGTTTCCAAAATGGGGTCACTTGTGTGGGGTTTCTACTGTTTAGCCACATCAGGGGCTCTGCAAACGCAACGTGACGCCCACAGAGCATTCCATCAAAGTCTGCATTTCAAAACGTCACTACTTCACTTCCGAGCCCCAGCATGTGCCTAAACAGTGGTTTACCCCCACATATGGGGTATCAGCGTACTCAGGAGAAACTGGACAACAACTTTTGGGGTCAAATTTCTCCTGTTACCCTTGGGAAAATAAAAAATTGCGGGCTAAAATTCATTTTTGAGAAAATAATTTTTTTTTTTTATTTTCATGGCTCTGCGTTATAAACTTCTGTGAAGCACTTGAGGGTTCAAAGTGCTCACTACACATCTAGATTAGTTCCTTTGGGGGTCTAGTTTCCAAAATGGGGTAATTTGTGGGGGATCTCCAATGTTTAGGCACACAGGGGCTCTCCAAACGCGACATGGTGTCCGCTAATGATTGGAGATAATTTTCCATTTAAAAAGCCAAATGGCGTGCCTTCCCTTCTGAGCCCTGCCATGCGCCCAAACAGTGGTTTACCCCCACATATGGGGTATCTGCATACTCAGGACAAACTGGACAACAACATTTGTGGTCCAATTTCTCCTATTACCATTGGCAAAATAGGAAATTCCAGGCTAAAAAATCATTTTTGAGAAAAGAAAAATTATTTTTTATTTTCATGGCTCTGCATTATAAACTTCTGTGAAGCACCTGGGGGTTTAAAGTGCTCAGTATGCATCTAGATAAGTTCCTTGGGGGGTCTAGTTTCCAAAATGGGGTCACTTGTGGGGGAGCTCCATTGCATAGGCACACAGGGGCTCTCCAAATGCGACATGGTGTCCGCTAACAATTGGAGCTAATTTTCCATTCAAAAAGTCAAATGGCGCGCCTTCCCTTCCGAGCCCTGCCGTGTGCCCAAACAGTGGTTTACCCCCACATATGAGGTATTGGCGTACTCGGGAGAAATTGCTCAACAAATTTTAGGATCCATTTTATCCTATTGCCCATGTGAAAATGAAAAAATTGAGGCGAAAATAAATTTTTTGTGAAAAAAAAGTACTTTTTCATTTTTACGGATCAATTTGTGAAGCACCTGAGGGTTTAAAGTGCTCACTAGGCATCTAGATAAGTTCCTTGGGGGGTCCAATTTCCAAAATGGGGTCACTTGTGGGGGAGCTCCAATGTTTAAGCACACAGGGTCTCTCCAAACGCGACATGGTGTCCGCTAACGATGGAGATAATTTTTCATTCAAAAAGTCAAATGGCGCTCCTTCCCTTCCGAGCCTTACCATGTGCCCAAACAGTGGTTTACCCCCACATGTGAAGTATCGGTGTACTCAGGAGAAATTGCCAAACAAATTTTAGGATCCATTTTATCCTGTTGTCCATGTGAAAATGAAAAAATTGAGGCTAAAATAATTTTTTTGTGAAAAAAAAGTACTTTTTCATTTTTACGGATCAATTTGTGAAGCACCTGGGGGTTTAAAGGGCTCACTATGCATCTAGATAAGTTCCTTGGGGCGTCTAGTTTCCAAAATGGGGTCACTTGTGGGGGAGCTCCAATTTTTAGGCACACGGGGGCTCTCCAAATGTGACATGGTGTCCGCTAAAGAGTGCAGCCAATTTTTCATTCAAAAAGTCAAATGGCGCTCCTTCCCTTCCAAGCCCTGCCGTGCGCCCAAACAGTGGTTTACCCCCACATATGAGGTATCAGCGTACTCAGGACAAATTGGACAACAACGTACGTGGTTCAGTTTCTCCTTTTACCATTGGAAAAATAAAAAAATTGTTGCTGAAAAATCATTTTTGTGACTAAAAAGTTAAATGTTCATTTTTTCCTTCCATGTTGCTTCTGCTGCTGTGCAGCACCTGAAGGGTTAATAAACTTCTTGAATGTGGTTTTGTGCACCTTGAGGGGTGCAGTTTTTAGAATGGTGTCACTTTTGGGTATTTTCAGCCATATAGACCCCTCAAACTGACTTCAAATGTGAGGTGGTCCCTAAAAAAAATGGTTTTGTAAATTTCGTTGTAAAAATGAGAAATCGCTGGTCAAATTTTAACCCTTATAACTTCCTAGCAAAAAAAAATTTTGTTTCCAAAATTGTGCTGATGTAAAGTAGACGTGTGGGAAATGTTATTTATTAACTATTTTGTGTCACATAACTCTCTGGTTTAACAGAATAAAAATTCAAAATGTGAAAATTGCGAAATTTTCAAAATTTTCGCCAAATTTCCGTTTTTATCACAAATAAACACAGAATTTATTGACCTAAATTTACCACTAACATGAAGCCCAATATGTCACGAAAAAACAATCTCAGAACCGCTAGGATCCATTGAAGCGTTCCTGAGTTATTACCTCATGAAGGGACACTGGTCAGAATTGCAAAAAACGGCAAGATCTTTAAGGTCAAAATAGGCTGGGTCTTGAAGGGGTTAAGTGTGAAGGCTGGGATTACCTCTGGGACCTGTCAGATGGAGTGGCTCGCACTATGTCAGTCCAAGGTAGCCTTTTGAGCTAATGGACTTCATTAGACTTTACAATAGGAGGACAAATCTGAAGTTAGCAAATCAGTTCTGGTCAAGGTATATTTTATTAGTAATATGATTATCATGGCATGTTTGAATGCGAAGGAAAGATAACCGAAGAAAGAGAGAGGTCAAATATTTTAAGTGCCTAATGATGAACCGGCACAGGGACTGGAGGAGGCATAATGGAATAGGATATATTGCCTGGATGTACACTGGAAACCTGCAGGTTCAAAGGATAGGCAATCAATTATATACGTATAATAAATCAAGTTATTTCCCAATAAGCCATTAAACACTTTTCTTGAAGGGAAATTAGTAGCAGATCAATGAACAATTGGGAATTGTCTGGTAATAATGGATACTGATATGAATGAACAGCAGTAGAGAAGATTCTATACATTAAACATGATGTCATCACATACAGTATGCGAAATCGCAAGTCACATTATGTCATATGGTAGGCCCACAAAATGCATTCTTTTTTTCCATGTTTTTGGATTTGTTAAGATTTGTGAACAAGAATGAAAAGCAACTTAAATGTAATAGAGAAAACAGCAGACATGAAGTGTAATGAAGAATAAAGACATTAGTCTATTTCATGTTTGACAAGATTACAATATTTACTCCTAGAATTGCAAGACTGTAAGTTATCCTCTAATGCTCTGTACATCCATAATCATGAGCCTTACTGTGCTTATGGCACCTGATTCTGCTCTATACATGATGGTACAAGCGCAGACTGTAAAAGATCTTGTGTCTGCCAATGGAGAATCCAAAGGAAAACCATTCAACTTCACTGCTATAATGAAGTTTATTTCCAGGCATTCCATGCAAGATTCTTAAATGCCAAGTTTTATAACTTATTGAAGCACCAGTTTCCGCTGTGTAATTTTGTGATTCAGGACACACAATTCTTGTATAGTCTGTGCAATGTGTGACCATCACTAAAAATACTTTTCCTAACCTATACCAAGTATTTCTATAACTAGTTTACACAGATGCAAAACTAGTAGTGGGGGTGGGTCAAGCAGAGCTTTTGCCCTGCTTGGAGTAAGTAGGATCATGCCATGGGCCTAACGAAACAGTCTAAGGGGTCTCCAAGGCAGCATTTTGCCACCCTTGCGAGATTGGAGTTCGTAAAGCATATAAAATGTTTACTCGCTGGCAACCCCATTCAGGCAGCCGGGAGCTGTCTGTCAATCAACATGACATCAGCAGTGAGATTCACCACCTGGAGAGATCATCACAGGACAGAGTAGGCAGGTGGTTAGCAACTACTTTACGAGCAGTGATTAGCATCATAGTAAAAAACAGTAAAGGTACCTTCACACTGAACAATTTAACAATGATATCGCTAGCGATCCGTGACATTGCAGCGTCCTGGATAGCGATATCGTTGTGTTTGACACGCAGCAGCGATCTGGATCCTGCTGTGAAATCACTGGTCGGAGCTAGAAGGCCAGAACTTTATTTCGTCGCTGGATCTCCCGCAGACCGCTGAATCGGCGTGTGTGACGCCGATTCAGCGATGTCTTCACTGGTAACCAGGGTAAACATCGGGTAAACAGGGTAAACATCCCCCGGCGTTCTGCTTCCCTCACTGTCAGCGCCGGCCGGCCGTAAAGCACAGCGGTGACGTCACCGCTCTGCTTTACGGCCAGCTGGCGCTCACAGTCAGTGCAAGGAAGCAGAGCGCCGGGGGACAGACACTGGAATGTAAGTATGTAGTGTTTTTTTTTTTTTTACATTTACACTGGTAACCAGGGTAAACATCAGGTTACTAAGCGCGGCCCAGCGCTTAGTAACCTGATGTTTACCCTGGTTACCAGGGGACTTCGCATAGTTGGTCGCTGGAGAGCTGTCTGTGTGACAGCTCTCCAGCGACCACAGAGCGATGCTGCAGCGATCGGCATCATTGTCTAGATCGCTGCAGCATCGCTAAATGTGATGGTACCTTAAGTGAACAGAAGTTTGCACCACCGGGTGCAGGAAACCATATATGTGTGTGAGTATGTGTGTGTGTGTGTGTGTGTATATAAAACTAAAAGAGCCAGGAATCACAACTGCTTCTGCCCACAGGACCCAAACCGTTAACCCCATGCTGTAAATTAACAATGGCACTGAGTTAAGAGCCCAGGACCAAGTGACATGGATTTGATATTTTGAAAAATTTGTGTTCTTTTTTTATCATTTACATGTCATTAACATGTTCATTGATGCTATGATTTTCATAGTTTCATAGCTTTTCCTTCTTGTTGTTGCAGTTTCAATGTTGAAGAGTGTAAATATACAGCTGTGGCCAAAAGTTTTAAGACTGACACAAATATTGGTTTTCACAAAGTTAGTTGTTTCTGTGTTTTTAGATTTTTTAGTCAGAAGTTTCATTGGTTACTAAAATAGAGTTATAATCATTTCATAAATTTTATTAACAAGTGCATCAAGTTTATACAAAGAGTCAATGCTCACACTGTTGACCCTTAATTTTCAAGACTTCTTTCTATTTGCATTGACATGCTGGATATCAGCTTCCGGTACCAAATCTTGACTGACGGCAGTCTGTTCTTGTTTAATCAGTACCTGGAGTTTATCCCAATTTCTGTGTTTTTGTTTGTCCACCCACTTTTTGGGGATTTACAACATGTTCTCAATGTGAATGTGATCTGGGATGCTTCCTGGCCATGGATCCAAAATTTCAACATTTTATTCACCGAGCAACTTAGCTATCACTCTTTCTTTGTGACATGATGTTCCATCATGCTGGAAAAAGAATTGTCCATCAACACTTCATTCCCGAATCACTAGGAGAAGTTGCTCTTGGAGAAAGATACTATAGATTTAGAAACTATAATCTATTAACAGCAGTGTTCTTAAGGTACCTTCACACATAACGATATTGTTAACGATATCGTTGCTATTTGTGACGTAGCAACGATATCGTTAATGAAATCGTTCTGTGTGACAGCGACCAACGATCAGGCCCCTGCTGGGAGATCGTTGGTCGCTGAAGAAAGTCCAGAACTTTATTTCGTCGCTGGACTCCTGCTGACATCGCTGGATCGGCGTGTGTGACACCGATCCAGCGATGTCTTCACTGGTAACCAGGGTAAACATCGGGTAACTAAGCGCAGGGCCGCACTTAGTAACCCGATGTTTACCCTGGTTACCATGCTAAAAGTAAAAAAAAACAAACACTAGATACTTACCTACAGCTGTCTGTCCTCCAGCGCTGTGCTCTGCTCTCCTCCTGTACTGGCTGTGAGCCGGAAAGCAGAGCGGTGACGTCACCGCTCTGCTTTCCGGCTCACAGACAGTACAGGAGGAGAGCAGAGAAGCAGAGCGCAGCGCTGGAGGACAGACGGCTGTAGGTAAGTATCTAGTGTTTGTTTTTTTTTACTTTTAGCATGGTAACCAGGGTAAACATCGGGTTACTAAGCGCGGCCCTGCGCTTAGTTACCCGATGTTTACCCTGGTTACCGGCATCGTTGGTCGCTGGAGAGCGGTCTGTGTGACAGCTCTCCAGCGACCAAACAGCGACGCTGCAGCGATCCGGATCGTTGTCGGTATCGCTGCAGCGTCGCTTAATGTGAAGGGGCCTTTAGGCAAACCTGTGATTGAGCCCACTTCCTAAGGAAGAAAATCAACCCCACACATGAATGGTCTTGGAATTATTTACTCTTGGCATGCCACAGGACTCATGGTAGCACTCATCTTTTTGTTACTCGGCAATTATTCTTCCCGATGTCCCAAAATGACTTAATAGAGCTTTATCATGGAAAATAATTATAATAAACATATATATATACAAATAAATTGTATATTCTTCATTTATTTTTGAGATGACCATCCATGTTTGTTTTTTGTCTATTCCTCTTCTGATTTCAACAGCCATAATTACTTATTTTTTGTTCATCATGGTGGCCGTAAGAGGATTTGTTTCAATGAAGAACAAATTGTACATTTTTTAGCACTATTTTGGGTAAGTGTAAATTATTGTGTAACATATATCATTTTTTTTTTGCAACATATGTAGAAAATAGCTTTTTTGGCTTCATATTTTTTACTGTAAATATTTCACAACAAATAACCAGACATGTAAATACAACAATGAAAAATAATATAATTTCTGCATAAAGAAAGGCCTAATATAGCCCCATTAGTAAAAAATAGAAAAAGTTATGTTAGTTAAATGTGGAGAGGCAAAAACAACAAAGATGGGACATTATGGATTTTTCAGGTATACATGTTAAAGAATTTGTATTGGGCAAGAACTTTTTTTAAACAAGATTAAACAGCATGGATTTTTTAAGTAAGAATACGAGTCCAATATCTATTTTGATACATCTGCAGTTTGTATTGTGAAATCTGCCCTTATGCCACGCTTTTAATAGGCAATACATTTTATGACGATATCGATAATGTTATAGCAGTCCATGTCTGCTTAGTAATAGGGTTGAGCGAAATGGGTCGGCCATTTTCAGAAGTCGACGACTTTTGGCAAAGTCGGGTTTCATGAAACCCGACCCGACCCCTGTGTGGGGTCGGCCATGAAGTCGGCGATCTTCTAAATCTGGAATTGGAATTCCGATACCGATTCCCGATATGTTTAAGATATCGGGAATTGTTATCGGAATTCAGATTTAAGTGTAAAATAAAGAATAAAAATAAAAAATATTGCTATACTCACCCTCGGACGCGCCCTGGTTGTAAGCGGGAGCCTTCCTTCCTAAGAATCAGCGCTTGAAGGACCTTTCAATGACGTCACGGCTTCTGATTGGTCGCGTGACGCCCATGTGACCGCTCATGCGACCAATCACAAGCCGCGACGTCATCGAAAGGTCCTACAAGCGCTGATTCTTAGGAAGGAAGGCTCCCGGTTACAACCAGGGCGCGTCCGAGGGTGAGTATAGCAATATTTTTTATTTTTATTCTTTATTTTACACATTAACATGGATCGCAGGGCCTGAAGGAGAGTTTCCGCTCCTTCAGACCCTGGGAACCATTAGAAACCCAATGCACTGCATTGGGTTTTGTGTTTCGGCCGACCCCGACCCTGACTTTTCTATAGGATCGGCCGATTTCACTCGACCCGACTTTTGAAAAAGTCGGGTTTCGTGAAATCCGACCCGATCCTATAAAAACAAAAGTCGCTCAACCCTACTTAGTAACATTGGCATACCCTGTTCTAGAAAACCCTTTTCACTGCACTTGTGGGTGGTTATCTCAAAAGAGTTTCACAGTATTTGCATTTGATGTGATGCAAATTAGGATAGGTGTTAAACCAATACTCTATGTTTTGTGAATAAAATACTTGTTTCCAGAAGCAAAAATTCTGGGTTGGCAAGTATAACATTTGCAAGAATGAGCACATTTTCTGCAGATCTGAGCCTTAAGCAGTTCTGTCCAAATATTTGTCGCTGAGGCTTTTTCAGTCTATTTGTCATATATAGAAATGACAATGTGTTCAAACTCAGACTGAAATGACAATTTCAACGGCAGAAAAAAACTACAAGCTTCCTGCCATTTTTTATTAATCTGGACATTTGACTTGCAGATTGCTCATGCCTGATTTCATTGGCTGTTTTTTTGTTTTGTAACATTCACAGGGAAGATATTTCTGACATATCACACATAAAAACGTGATATTTTTGAAAGGAGTAACATGCTCACAGGCACTCGTAGAAAGCTCCACTGTGGCACTGAGCCAGGCATTGCTTCATGTCATTTTGCTCTAGATGGTTTGCATGACTGCATTCTAGTATTAAACGAGTCCTGCAGAGATCAATTCATCAGAAAACTACAGGCTTGTGACAAAGATACATTTATATCATTTAACCCAGATGCAATTGCTTTTAAGATTTTTTTTTGCCAGCCCAAACCACTTTGCACCATGCATATATTTGGTAGAATGACTAATGGTAGCTTTCCTTGGTTAAGAATTATGTAATAGTAAAACATTAATTTATGTACTGTCAGCACTGTCCTTCTTTACTGAACATAGCATGTTATGAATTTTTAATCAACGGGAATGAGAAGTGCTGCACAAATTATATGCAATCGACACATGCTTACATGCTCCATATATATATATATATATATATATATATATATATATATATATATATATATATATATATAACAATGCACAGTGACCAGAGACTCAAAGATTTTCCATTATAGTTTCAGTTATAGAACCCCTTCTTCCCCAGGCGATTTTCTGCTTTCGGCTACATTTTTTCCTTCCCTTCTTCCAAGAGCCATAACTTTTTAATTTTTCTCTCAATATGGTAGTATGAGGGCTTATTTTTTATTTTTTGTGTGATGAGCTTTACTTTTGAATAACACCATTGACTTTACCACATCGTGTACTGGAAATTGTAAAAAAAAATTCCAAGTGCGGTGAAATTGCAAAAAAGTGCAATTCAAGAACTGTTTTAGGGTTTTTTTTATCTACTATGTTCACTGTATGGTAAAACTGTCCTGGCAATATGATTGCCCAGTACAGTATGAGTATGGAGATACCAAATATGTATAGTTTATTTTTTATTTAAATAGTGAAAAAAATTCTGAAATTTGTATGAAAAAAGCGGTTTTGGTTTTGTCGCCATTTTCCGAGATCCACAATGCTCTCATTTTTTGTGATCGGGGGTCTGGGCGATGGCTTATTTTTTGCATGCTGAGCTGGTGTTTTTATTGATACAATTTTGAGGTAGGTATGATGTTTTGCATTTTATTGCAATATTACGGCAACCAAAGAAGATGTATTGCTGGAGTTTTTTTTTTATTTTTACTGTTACATTGTTTACTGTTTGGATTAATTTTCTTTACATTTTGATAGATCAGATACTTCTGAATGCAGCAATACCAAACATAAGTATTTTATTTTCATCTTTTTATTTTTAATGGGGGCTAAATAAGGGTGATTTGAAAGTTTGTGTTTTTTTATTTATGTAATATATTTTAAAACTGTTTTTTCACTATTTATTTTGTTCAATAGTCACTTTAGGAGACTCGAAACAGTGACTGTCCAATTGCTTGTACTATGCATAGCAGGGATTCAGCCTTGCTATGTATAGCGTAAAATCACGATCTCCTTCCCAGTGGTATCGTAATGACAGGCACGGTGTGCTCTGCAGACCACTGGCAGTCATGACAATGCATCGGTGCTCCACGATCATGTGACGGGGCACCAATGGGTGGGAAGTATGACGCGCTTCCTGCTGGCTTCTGCTAATATGCCGCTGTCAGTGTTTAACAGTGGCATTTATCTTGTTAACAGTTATGAGTGGATCTTGGATCCACCAGTAGTTATTAGAGGCATTTGATGGCTGATTAAATCAACTATCAATTGCTGGCAAAGATGCGGACTTCACACCAAAGCCCGCATCAAAGGCATGGACACGGATGATGACACAAACACAAATATTTAGTCGTGAAGTGGTTAGTAAGTCACTTATTTTTTTAATGGGGTTGTCCACTTCTAGGTCTGAAAGTTTGCCCCAATTACAGCTTTGGCAAAAATTAAGAGACCACTGCAAAATTTTCAGTTTGTCTGATTAATCTCATTATAGGTATATTTTTGAATAAAATGTAAACTGTTCTTTTATTCTATAACCTACTGACAACATGTCTCCGAATTTCCAAGCAATAAATTTTGTATTTATTTTCTGAAAATGAGAAATGGTTACAATAGCAAAAAGATGCATTGCTTGTAGACCTCAAATAATGCAAAAAAATCAAGTTCATAATCATTTAGATGCAACAATACTAATGTTTTAACTCAGGAAGATCAATATTTTGTAGAATAACCAAGATTTTTAATCACAGCTTTCATGCGTCTTGGCATGCTTTCCACCAGCCTTCACACTGCTTTTGGGTGACCTTATGCCTATCCTGGTACAAAAATGTAAGCAGTTCTTCTTTTTTTGATGGTTTGTGACTATCCAGCTTCCTCTTGATTACATTCCAGAGGTTATCAATGGGGTTTAGGTCTGGAGATTGGGCTGGCCATGACAGGGATTTGATGTGGTGGTCCTCCATCCACACCTTGATTAACCTAGCTGTGTGGCATGGCGCATTGTCCTGCTGGAAAAAAAAAACAGTCCTCAGAGTTGTGGACCATTGCCTGAGCAGAAGGAACCAACTGGTTTTTCAGGATAACTTTGTATGTGGCTTGACTCATACGTCCTTCATAAAGAACAACCTGCCCAATTCCAGCCTTGCTGAAGCATCCCCAGATCATCACCGATCGTCCACCATATTTCACAGTGGGTGCAAGACACTGTGGATTGTACAACTCTGCAAGTCTCCGTCTAACCATGAGACTACCTGGTGTTGATCTGGGGAACTTCGGAGACAAGTTGAACTTGAGACAATGGACAAGATGGAGAAATTAAGTTCCTTGTATTCTTGCACCTGGGATTCAATCCTCTCATGCAAGAGAATTTGATCACACTAAGATCTGACAGAGTTTGAGCCAATTGTTATTTACATAATCGACCTGATTCTCTCACATGAGAGAATCTAAGGCCATCTGACCACACCCTGACTGACCAAATTTCAAGCGGAGCTATGCACGGCATGACATCATGTGCGGTCTAATCTGTCACATAAATATGAGGTTTGCTGAGGCCCAGTTAGCACCAGACGCACCGAAGAGTGAAGATGAAAATGGAAGAAATGTCTGTGTCAGGAGGGCGGGCTTGAGCAAGCCAGGAGAATGATTTAAAAGATTGCACCGTGACTGATGTGAGGATTGACGGGAGTATAATGTTTTGTTTTGTTTGTTATTTTAAGCTCTTCTCATTCCTGATACAAAAAAAAAATCAAGCAATATGGCACGTGATTCGAAAAAAATTGGGTTACTGAGAAATGCAGAATTTTGGGGAAATTTGAAACTGAAACCAATTTACTTTGAATCAATTTTCATATTTCTAGTTCCTCATTTTCGCAACACCTTTAAGGTCTACCTTTAATTTTAAATGTATTCAACTCACTATATTCTGAGGTGAACTACAACTAAATATTCTACCAAATGCTGCTACAGAAACCACTTGTCTTCATTTACAGAAGGGATCTAATGCGACGGAAAGAATTATAAGTCTCCATTTTTCTATGTGCATATTTAGTTTTGTGTTGCTCACTTTATAATGTTTGCTGTACTATAATTTGCTTCTATTACAATATCTACATAAAATACATCTCTTAAGCTCTCAAGTGAAAAGACTGTTATTCAACTCATTTTTGTGCCTCCTGTTTCACTTATAACAATATCTTATCAAAACTTAACATATTTTTAATTTCTTTAAACTTTAAGCTTGTTCCTTTTCACACGCAAATGAGCTTAATAAAATGATAGTACAGTTTTTTCTCTCTCTCTCACTGAACAGATGTTTATAAAACCTCTTTAATAATATATTCATGATGTTCATTATGAGTCCATGATGATAAGGCTTTGGTAATGGTTTGTAAAATGGACATAATTAAAATTGTGGATAAGGCAATCTAGTCAGGGACCTTATCTGTTTCAAATGCTAATTACACCATGTGATTATCTACATTTTATTACAAGTGGACCTCAGTTTTATCTTAGATATGGATTATTCAATATAGCCCAGTATGTTTTTTGTGTATTTTTATTAGCAATATACTATAGCAATTTTCTTAACAACTAACTATGCATACTGTGTGTACAAATACAAGTTTGTCTCACTAAATTAGAATATCATCAAAAAGTTAATTTATTTCAGTTCTTCAATACAAAAATTGAAATTCATAAATTATATAGTCATTACAAACAGAATGATCTACTTTAAGTGTTTATTTCTGTTAATGTTGGTGATTATGGCTTACAGCCATTGAAAGCCCTTAAGTCGTTATATATTATCTCAGTAAATTAGAATACTTAACACCAGCTTGAAATATGACTTTAAAATCCGAAATGTTGGCCTACTGAAATGTATGTTCAGTAAATGCACTCAATACTTGGTTGAGTCTCTTTTTGCATAGATTGCTGCATCAATGCGGCATGGCATGGAGGTGATGAGCCTGTGGTACTGCTGAGGTGTTATGGAATCCCTGGTTGCTTTGATAGCAGCCTTCACTTTGTCTGCATTGTTGGGTTTGGTGTCCTTATCTTCCTCTTGACAATACCCAATACACTCTCTATGGGGTTAAGGTCAGGTGAGTTTGCAGGTATTGGTACTTTTGGCACTGTGGACAGGTGCCAAGTCCTCATGGAGAATGATATTTCCATCTCCAAAAATCTTGTCGGCAGAGGGAAGCATTAAGTGCTCTAAAATTTCCTGTTGGATGGCTGTGCTAACTTTGGTCTTGATAAAATACAGTGGATCTATACCAACAGATGGCATGGCTCCCCAAACCATCACTGATTGTGGCTCTTGAAGCAATGACTTCAGCAGCAGTCCACTCCATGTGAATCTCCCCCAAATTTCTGATTTATTCACACTGTGGGTCGGGATCTCAGGCGTCGGGTACATGCATGCACGAGTTGAATTCCATCAGGTGATGTGAGTCGAAGGGCAGTGCAAACGGTGCAAGCCTGAAAAAGAAAAGCACAGCGCAGGTTCCGGGTACATTACTGAAGACAGAGGAGGCTGCGCCCGGCGCACGGAGGGGCTGACTGATGGCTGGGAGGCCGTTGTGTCTGGGGGAAAAGATGTGCCCCACAGAAAGACTAAAGGTATGGCACCAAAATTATAAAAATTAATATTGCTGCATTGGAAGGAAGCACAAAAAGAAGAGCCACCTTCACAGAATTCATTAGTGCTGCACAAAGTGGTTCTTTTAGTTAAAAACTCCAGGGGGGGACAGGTTCCCTTTAAGCATCGTGTTCATTTTTAGCAAAACAAAATTTGTTAAGTTCAACTGTTTTTGTCTCGGAACCAATTTGGCTGTAGGACAGTGCTATAATAACTTACCCTACACTACTGAAGGACAAAGAAGATCTTGTTTATTCTAAGAGTTTATACTCTACAAGCAAGAAAGAGAGTAACCTGCTGACCGTAAGAGCTCATACGCTACAGCAGAGATAGACTTACCCAGTAACTCTGAAGATAGCAAAATGACTCTGCTGTGCAAGCTGTTTGATGGCCCAAGTATTGACCCCTCCTATACAAGGTATGATAATCCATAAGATGTCATAAGATTTGATAGTAGCAGAGCATTATGGGGAGGGCCATGCAGCCACACAAAAATGTTAATGGGTAAGTTTTTTTTGTGAACCTTGAATTGAATCTCAAAATGTTCGAATTGAACCACGTATTTCAGGAAATCCACTGTGGATCCATCCACTCATCTCTAGTAATACTAGTTTATTATTATGAATCAACAAAATGTACAGTGAATGTACAAAAGAACTATTTAATTCAAATCAATATTTGTTGTGACCACCATTTGCCTTCAAACCTGCACCAAAGCAACAATTCGTACAGGTAAATTTGCACACAGTTTTTGAAGGAACTCAGCTGGAAGCTTGTTACAAACATCTCGGAGAATGAACCACTTTTATTTTGTGGATGCAGGCTGTCACAAATGTTTTTGTTTTTTTCATGCAATCCTGGACAGACTTGATAATGTTAAGATTAGCGCTCTGTGAAGGTCATATAATCTATTCTAAGACTTACTGATCTTTACACTAAAGGTAGTTCTTAATGACATTAGCTGTATGTTTGTGGTCATTGTACTGCTACAGAATAAATTTGGAGCCAACCAGACACATTCCTGATGGTATTGCATGATGAGCAGATGCATGTCTCAACTTTTGAATATTAAAAAAACGTAGAAATGGGCAATGTTGAGAACATCTGCTAATACCTGATAGCAACCAGTGGGACCCAGGTACACCCATTTACTGTTCAGAGAAGTCTCAATAGAATTGGTCTTCATTGAAGAATTGTGGGTCAAATGAGTCAATTATGTTTGAAAACATAAGTACCGGGGTACAAAAAATAGCAACAGATGCTGTGGACTGATGAGTCAAAAATGTAAATATTTGGCAGCAACAGATTAAATAAATGAATAAATAAATAATCTTTATGTTTATATAGTACTAACATATTCTGCAGCACTTTACAGTTTACACACATTATCATCACTGTCCCCAATGGGGTTCAGATTGGCAGATTGTTTGCCGAAGACTTTGCACTCAACACTGAAGCATGATGGAGAATCCATGCAAGTGTTAAGCTGCATTTTAGCATATAAAGTTGGGAATTTGGGCAAGATTAATGGTGCCCTCAAGGCTGAGAAATACAAGCAAATACTTATCCATCATACAATACCATCAGGCAGGTGTCTAATTGACTTTAAATGTATTTATTTAAATTTATTTTGAAGCAGGAAAATTACCCCAAATATACAACCAATATTATTAAGATGTATCTTCAGCATACAGAAGAACAAGAAGTCATTAACATGATTATTTGGCCCTGTGAGAGCCTTGATCTCAATATCATCGAGTCTGTATGTGATTACATGAAGAGACAGAAGGATTTGCACAACCCTACATCCACAGAAGATCTGTGATTGGTCCTGCATGATGTTTGGAACATCCTGCCTTCAGAGTTCCTACAAAAACCAAGTGCAAGTGCACCTTGAAGAATTGAGGCTTTGATTCGGTTTTAAAGGCAAAGGGCGGTCTCACCAAATATTGATTTGATTTATATTTCTCTTTAATAAACTATTAAAACTTCTATTTTTAATGCATACTTACTCTTCAGCATTTATTCCACGTCTTCCACACAGCACAAGAATATTATAGTCTTATATTGTCAGGGAAACCTTGCAGTCATTGAACTCCTTGACATGTAAACCATCCTCAGCCTATGAGTATTTATTGTACCTTAGCCTTCAGATTTGCCCTCGTCTGAAAAATAAAGCTTCATGGAAATGTTTTGTAAAGGCTTTAAATGGAAAAAATGTCATTAGTTTATTTAAGACTTGTTATTGTACTATAAAGCTGACATAAATATACAAGATCCCACAGCAATACTTCTCATTGTCATTTACATATCACATTTTTCCCAATTTACTTTCACATTAAGCTATTTCTATTTTGCTTTAAATAATAATAGCTTTTTACACTGTTATTCACCTTATCTTCCCTAGCCATCCACTGACATAACATTGAATAGGCAAAACCAATGAGTAGAGACGATTGAAATAAGAAGTTTGCTCTACCCCTAATACAAGGCAACATTGCAAGAGAATCCATTGGCACATAAAATGTTTTGTCTGGAACCCTTTTTTCTCCAATCTCAGACAACCCCTGGACAACTGATTTTAGTATCTTAATATTTAGGAATTTGTTGAATATAGGCTTTACAGACATGTCATCTTTGCATATTAATTAAAATACTGTATATAGAAAATGTTGCTTATCTGTTAGCTTGAAAAAGTGACAACTTCTGCAAACGCGATCAGTTTTCAGTAGACTCTAATTCTTCCCTTGGAAGGTCATACAAAGGACATCACACAACATGAAAAAATCTGCTTAAAATGGCCAACATAAAAAGTAGTTGAGATGGATTGGCTGATTTTAACCCCTTTACCCCCAAGGTTGGTTGCACGGTAATGACCGGGCCAATTTTTACAATTCTGACCACTGTCCCTATATGAGGTTATAACTCCGGAATGCTTCGACGGATCCTGGTAATTCTGACATTCTTTTCTCGTGACATATTGTACTTCATGATAGTGGTAAAATTTCTTTGATATTACCTGGGTTTATTTGTGAAAAAATGGAAATTTGGCGAAAATTTTGAAAATTTCGCAATTTTGCAACTTTGAATTTTTATGCAATTAAATCACAGAGATATGTCACACAAAATACTTAATAAGTAACATTTTCCACATGTCTACTTTACATCAGCACAATTTTGGAACCAAATTTTTTTTTTGTTAGGGAGTTATAAGGGTTAAAAGTTGACCAGCAATTTCTCATTTTTACAACATCATATTTTTTTAGGGACCACATCTCATTTGAAGTCATTTTGAGGGGTCTATATGATAGAAAATAACCAAGTGTGACACCATTCTAAAAACTGCACCCCTCAAGGTGCTCAAAACCACATTCAAGGAGTTTAGTAACCCTTCAGGTGTTTCACAGGAATTTTTGAATGTTAAATAAAAATGAACATTTAACTTTTTTCACAAAAAATTTATTTCAGCTCCAATTTGTTTTATTTTACCAAGGGTAACAGGAGAAAATGGACCCCAAAAGTTATTGTATAATTTGTCCTGAGTACGCTGATTCCCCATATGTTGGGGAAACCACTGTTTGGGCGCATGGGAGAGCACGGAAGGGAAGGAGCGCCGTTTGAATTTTCAATACAAAATTGACAGGAATTGTGATGGGACTCCATGTTACGTTTGGAGAGCCACTGATGTGCCTAAACATTGAAACCCCCCACAAGTGACACCATTTTTTAAAGTAGACCCCCTAAGGAACTTATCTAGATGTGTGGTGAGCACTTTGACCCACCAAGTGCTTCACAGAAGTTTATAATGCAGAGCCGTAAAAATAAAAAATCATATTTTTTCACAAAAATGATTTTTTTGCCCATTTTTTTTCTGTTCCCAAGGCTAAGAGAAGAAATTGGACCCTAAAAGTTGTTGTACAATTTGTCCTGAGTATGCTGATACCCCATATATGGGGGTAAACCACTGTTTGGGTGCATGGCAGAGCTTGGAAGGGAAGGAGCGCCTTTTGACTTTTCAATGCAAAATTGACTGGAATTGAGATAGGACGCCATGCTGCTTTTGGAGAGCCACTGATGTGCCTAAACATTGAAACCCCCAAAAGTGACAAAATTTTGGAAAGTAGACCCCGTAAGGAACTCATCTAGATGTGTTGTGAGAGCTTTGAACCCCAAGTGTTTCACTACAGTTTATAACGCAGAGCCGTGAAAATAAAAATTCTATTTTTTTCCACCAAAAATTATTTTTTAGCCCCCAGATTTGCATTTTTTCAAGGGTAACAGGAGAAATTGGACCCCAAAAGTTGTTGTCCAATTTGTCCTGAGTAAGCTGATACCCCATATGTTGGTGTAAACCCCTGTTTGGGTGCACGGGAGAGCTTGGAAGGGAAGGAGCACTGTTTTACTTTTTCAACGCAGAATTGGCTGGAATTGAGATCAGATGCCATGTCGCATTTGGAGAGCCACTGATGTGCCTAAACAGTGGAAACCCCCCAATTATAACTGAAACCCTAATCCAAACACACCCCTAACCCTAATCCCAATGGTAACTCTAACCACACCCGTAACACTGACACACCCCTAACCCTAATTCCAACCCTATTCCCAAATGTAAATGCAATCCAAACCCTAACCTTAACTATAGCCCCAACCCTAACCCTAACTTGAGCTGCAACCCTAACCCTAACTTGAGCCCCAACCCTAACTGTAACCCTAGCCCCAACCCTAACCCTATCCTTAACACTAACCCTAGCCCCAACCCTAACCCTAGCCCCAACCCTAACCCTAGCCCCAACCCTAACCCTAGCCCCAACCCTAACCCTAGCCCCAATCCTAGCCCTAACCCTAGCCCCAACCCTAACCCTAACTTTAGCCCCAACCCTAACCCTAACCCTAATGGGAAAATGGAAATAAATCCTAGGACTGTTTTTTTGCAAGATGAGTTGACATTTTTATTGGAACCATTTTTGGGCACATGGTATTTTTTGATCGCTTTTTATTCCGATTTTTGTGAGGCAGACTGACCAAAACCCAGCTATTCATGAATTTCTTTTTTTGGGGGGGGGGCGTTTATACCGTTCCGCATTTGGTAAAATTGATAGGGCAGTTTTATTTTTCAGGTCAGTACGATTGCAGCGATACCTCATTTATATCTTTTTTTATGTTTTGGCGCTTTTATACGATAAAAATTATTTTCTAGAAAAAATTAATATTTTTGCATTGCTTTATTCTGAGGAATGTAACTTTTTTATTTTGAAGAAGAAGACCCCGCAGAATCCTCATCCCTTCTAAGGTCAGCCAAGGAATCCTATCTGTAAATTTCATTCTACCACCACTCCCTTTCTTCTTAGAACTCTCATGAGATAGGGACTTTAGGGACTCCTTCACCTCCATCCTAATAATCTCACTTAGGCTTGTGGTGAAGTCTGGGGTTTCCTCCAATACCTGTAGAAGGGGGAAGTATAAGGCACTGCATTCTGGCTAAAGACTAATCCTCCCCCTTTTGCACCCCACCGTCTGCCGTACACAAGGCTGACATAAACTTTTTGGGAAGGCATCTGGCAGGGGACAGTTGCAAAGGGCACATTCCCTGTGCCTTGATTTTCCAGAACATTTCTTTCCCTAGCAGGATAGAGAAAAAATAAGGGGAAGACTGCATCACCGAGTGTACTTACATGAAGTCCTCTTACCCCTGTTGCAGATTAGTATATACCGGATCACGAGGGGGACATTTCTCTGCCGATGCTGCTGAATCCTCCACCCTGGAGCAGCTCCTGCGGCTGGACAGAACACTTGCCCGACTACTACCCATTTCCCGAGCCTTCTGTCAGGACTTTATACGGGGCCTCACAGAAGCATGCTGCTCAGTATTCGGATGCTACAGGTCCTCCTGCTGATACAAGGAAGCTTCTGTCACATCCATTCTGGTCATAGCTCAGAAGCACTGCTTGCAGGTGTCCAGGGCATTTATGCACCTCCCCCTGGATATCTGGGTCAGCAGGTCTATCATCAGGGGATATCGTGCTCCCCTCCTGACCTGACATGCCTCCCAACTCCACGCCCACCACCCTGGCCATGGCGACCCCAGTCTCCAGCGATCATCCCCCAGTGAGCTGCACGCATTCAACCCAGCAGTATACTAGAAAAAAGCCGTCCAGCACCCGACTTCTGGGATGGCCCTCCAGGCTCCGCCCTTCCTGATGTGTCAACAGCGCGACCACCAATGAGGCCGCAGGAGCACGCGAGGGGACCGCCCAGACCAGCCGAGCCCCGGCCCGCCTCCAGCTGCTGTGCCGTCACTCAGCCAGCCCCTGACACCTCCGGTCTCAGAAGCGCCACAGCACGCCGGGGAGCACAGGACAAGAACAGACAGATCCATCAGGGGGAATACTTACCTGCTGGAGCTGGCCCTCTGGGGACGGAATCCTTCCGACACCGCTCCACCTGCATCACTCACAGACATGGAATCCTCCCAGACCCATTGTGGCGCTTCCAGGGACCCCTCACCAGCTGAGGTAGGTGACTCCCGCTACATAAAACCAACCGGTTTAGCCTGGGATCCTTGTCCAGATAACCATAGGCATCCCATCCTTTTCCGGAACAGGAAACCAACTGATGCGTGGGAGAGGTGCCGACCTTTTGTATCTGTAGGTTTCCTGTTCCTATAGGGCAGATCCCATCTCTCGGTGGTGCTGTCATTGGTGATCGAAAAAAATAAGTTTTAAAAATGATAGAAAGATGCAAGTGATTAATTTTATTTATTATCTACTTTGTATAGCATAACTAACTGGATTAAGGACATAAAAATTCAGAGTTTTAAATTTTCACATTTCTTGTAAAATGTTCACTATTTTCATACATATACACAAATCATATCGACATAAATTTACCACTAAATGGAGTTCAACTTGTCTCTAAAAACGAACCTCAAAATCACTGGGATATGTTGAATAATAATAATAATAATAATAATCTTTATTTATATAGCACAAACATATTCCGCAGCGCTTTACAGTTTAACAGCTTCAAACACAACAGTCATAAGTAACAATGTTAACAATACAATAATTAAATCAACACAAGACGACCCTGCTCCTGAGAGCTTACAATCTACAATGAAGTGGGGAGATATAAAGTACAGGTGTGTATTTACAATTATGTATTTACAATGATGGTCCAGCCATCTTCAGGGAGTGGGGGATAGATAGAGGTAGTGAATGGGCTACACACAAGCAAAATAACTGATTAGGGAACATGATAGGCCGCTCTGAACAAATGTGTTTTGAGGGAGCGCCTAAAACTATGCAAATTGTGGATATTCCTAATTTCTTGGGGTAGAGCATTCCAGAGGATTGGCGCAGCATAGGAGAAGTCTTGTAGTCGGGAGTGGGAGGTACGGAATAGTGCAGAAGTTAGTAGAAAGTCATTTGCAGAGCGCAGAGGTCAGTTAGGCTGATAAACTTAAATGAGCGAGGAGATGTATGGGGGTGCCGCACTGTGAAGAGCTTTGTGGGTGAGAACAAGTACTTTGAATTGTATCCTGTAATGAATGGTCGGCCAGTGTAATGACTGGCGAAGAGCGGATGCGTTTGAGTAACGATTAGCTAGATAGACGACCTTGGCTGCTGCATTAAAGATAGAATGGAGAGAGGAAAGTTGAGTGAGGGGAGGCCAATTAATAGAGCATTGCAGTAGTCCAGGCGGGAGTGGATCAGGGTGACAGTGAGGGTTTTTGTGGTTTCTATAGTGAGAAAAGGGTGGATTCTAGAGATGTTCTTTAGGTGTAAGCGGCACGAGTGCGCAAGAGATTGTATATGGGATGTAAAGGAGAGATTGGAGTCAAACATAACACCCAGACAGCGCACCTGCTGCCGGGGTGTTATTATGGTGCCACCCATGGAGAGGGAAACGTCAGGTTTAGGGAGGTTAGAAGATGGTGGGAGCAGAAGAAGTTCAGTTTTGGAGAGGTTGAGTTTCAAATAGAGAGCGGACATGATGTCGGAGACTGTGGACAGACAGTCAGTGGTGTTCTGTAGTACAGCAGGAGTAAGGCCAGGGGATGACGTGTATAGTTGTGTGTCGTCGGCATAAAGATGGTACTGAAAGCCAAATCTGCTGATGGTCTGTCCAATTGGAGCCGTGTAGAGGGAGAAGAGAAGGGGGCCAAGGACTGAGCCCTGGGGTACCCCGACAGTGAGAGGAAGAGGGGATGAAGTGGAGCCAGAGAACAGAACACTGAAGGAGCGGTCAGAAAGATAGGACGAGAACCAGGAGAGAGCAGTGTCCTTAATGCCAAGTGACTGGAGCCTAGAGAGAAAGAGAGGGTGGTCAATAGTGTCAAAAGCTGCAGAAAGATCAAGAAGAATGAGCAGAGAGTGGTCACTAGGGTTGAGCGAAACGGGTCGAACATTTTCAAAAGTCGCCGACTTTTGGCTAAGTCGGGGTTTCATGAAACCCGATCCGACCCCTGTGCGGGGTCGGCCATGCGGTACGCGACTTTCGCGCCAAAGTCGCGTTTCAATGACGCGAAAAGCGCCATTTCTCAGCCAATGAAGGTAAACGCAGAGTGTGGGCAGCGTGATGACATAGGTCCTGGTCCCCACCATCTTAGAGAAGGGCATTGCAGTGATTGGCTTGCTGTCTGCGACGTCACAGGGGCTATAAAGAGGCGTTCCCGCCGACCGCCATCTTACTGCTGCTGATCTGAGCTTAGGGAGAGGTTGCTGCCGCTTTGTCAGAAGCAGGGATAGCGTTAGGCAGGGTCCATTAACCACAAAACCGCTTGTGCTGCAGCGATTTGCACTGTCCAACACCACCCTCGGTGTGCAGGGACAGTGGAAGTTTTTTTTTTTTTTTTTTCCCCTCAGCGCTGTAGCTCATTGGGCTGCCCTAGAAGGCTCCCTGATAGCTGCATTGCTGTGTGTACGCCGCTGTGCAAACCAACTGCTTTTTTCAAAGCACAAATCCTCTTGTTCCTTCCTTTCTGCACAGCTATCTTTTTTGTTTGTCCACACTTTTTATTTCATTTGTGCATCAGTCCACTCCTTATTGCTGCCTGCCATACCTGGCTGAGATTACTGCAGGCAGGGAGATAGTAGCTGCCTGCCATACCTGGCTGAGATTACTGCAGGCAGGGAGATAGTAATTGTAGGACATTCCCTGTGTTTTTTTTTTTTTTTTTTTTGGTGGGAGATTAAGATTGGCAATTTGGCATTTCTGCTAGAGTGCCATCCCTGTGTGTGCCATCTCTCTCACATAGTGGGCCATAGAAAGCCTTTTCATTTTTCTGTATTTTTTTTTGTGGGGTGTATAAATTCTCCCTGATAAAAATACAGTGGGAGATTAATATTGGCCTTTGGGCTTGTGTGCCAGTCCTGAGTGTGCCATCTCTCTCACAAATAGTGGGCCATAGAAAGCCTATTTTATTTTTTTTGGGGTTTTATAAATTCTCCCTGAAAAAAAGGGAGATTAATATTGGCCTCTGGGCTTGTGTGCCAGTCCTGAGCGTGCCATCTGTGCCAGCCCTGAGCGTGCCATCTCTCTCACAAATAGTGGGCCATAGAAAGCCTATTTAATTTTTTTTTTGGTTTTATAAATTCTCCCTGAAAAAAAGGGAGATTAATATTGGCCTCTGGGCTTGTGTGCCAGTTGTGAGCGTGCCATCTGTGCCAGTCCTGAGCGTGCCATCTCTCTCACAAATAGTGGGCCATAGAAAGCCTATTTAATTTTTTTTTTTTGTTTTATAAATTTTCCCTGAAAAAAGGGAGATTAATATTGGCCTCTGGGCTTGTGTGCCAGTTGTGAGCGTGCCATCTGTGCCAGTCCTGAGCGTGCCATCTCTCTCACAAATAGTGGGCCATAGAAAGCCTATTTAATTTTTTTTTTGGTTTTATAAATTTTCCCTGAAAAAAGGGAGATTAATATTGGCCTCTGGGCTTGTGTGCCAGTTGTGAGCGTGCCATCTGTGCCAGTCCTGAGCGTGCCATCTCTCTCACAAATAGTGGGCCATAGAAAGCCTATTTAAATATTTTTTTGGTTTTATAAATTCTCCCTGAAAAAAAGGGAGATTAATATTGGCCTCTGGGCTTGTGTGCCAGTTGTGAGCGTGCCATCTGTGCCAGTCCTGAGCGTGCCATCTCTCTCACAAATAGTGGGCCATAGAAAGCCTATTTAATTTTTTTTTTTTGTTTTATAAATTTTCCCTGAAAAAAGGGAGATTAATATTGGCCTCTGGGCTTGTGTGCCAGTTGTGAGCGTGCCATCTGTGCCAGTCCTGAGCGTGCCATCTCTCTCACAAATAGTGGGCCATAGAAAGCCTATTTAATTTTTTTTTTGGTTTTATAAATTTTCCCTGAAAAAAGGGAGATTAATATTGGCCTCTGGGCTTGTGTGCCAGTTGTGAGCGTGCCATCTGTGCCAGTCCTGAGCGTGCCATCTCTCTCACAAATAGTGGGCCATAGAAAGCCTATTTAAATATTTTTTTGGTTTTATAAATTCTCCCAGAAAAAAAGGGAGATTAATATTGGCCTCTGGGCTTCTGTGCCAGTCCTGAGCGTGCCATCTGTGCCAGTCCTGAGCGTCCCATCTCTCTCACAAATAGTGGGCCATAGAAAGCCTATTTTTTTTTTTTTGGGGGGTTTTAGAAATTCTCCCTGGAAAAAAAAAGGGAGATTAATATTGCCCTTTGGGCTTGTGTGCCAGTACTAAGCGTTCCATCTCTCTCTCTCTCTCTTAGTCAGTGGGCCATAGAACGCCTATTTTTGGTTTTATTTGTTTTATAAATTCTCCCTGAAAAAATCATTTTATTTTATTTGGTTTCTAAATTCTTCCTGATAAAATCATATTTTTTTTATTATTTTTTTTTCTAAAGTCTCCCTGAAAAAAAAAAAAAAAAAAAAAAAAACAGTGGGAGATTAATATTGGCCTTTCTGCTTGTGTGCCAGTCTTGACTCCTGGGTGCGTCATCTCTCAGTCAGTGGGCCATAGAACGCCTATTTTTGGTTTTATTTGTTTTATAAATTCTCCCTGAAAAAATCATTTTATTTTATTTGGTTTCTAAATTCTTCCTGATAAAATCATATTTTTTTTATTATTTTTTTTTCTAAAGTCTCCCTGAAAAAAAAAAAAAAAAAAAAAAAAACAGTGGGAGATTAATATTGGCCTTTCTGCTTGTGTGCCAGTCTTGACTCCTGGGTGTGCCATCTCTCTCTCTCTCTCTCTCTCCAATTGTGGTCCATAGAAAGCCTATATTTTTTTTCCTTGATTTGGGTTCCAAAATCTACCAGAGAAAATAACTCCATCAATCATTGGTAGAAAAATATTGGCCTCTGGGCTTGTGTTCCACTCCTGATTCCTGTGTGCGTCATCTCTCAGTCAGTGGGCCATAGAACGCCTATTTTTGGTTTTATTTGTTTTATAAATTCTCCCTGAAAAAATCATTTTATTTTATTTGGTTTCTAAATTCTTCCTGATAAAATCATATTATTTTTATTATTTTTTTTTCTAAAGTCTCCCTGAAAAAAAAAAAAAAAAAAAAAAAAACAGTGGGAGATTAATATTGGCCTTTCTGCTTGTCTGCCAGTCTTGACTCCTGGGTGCGTCATCTCTCAGTCAGTGGGCCATAGAACGCCTATTTTTGGTTTTATTTGTTTTATAAATTCTCCCTGAAAAAATCATTTTATTTTATTTGGTTTCTAAATTCTTCCTGATAAAATCATATTTTTTTTATTATTTTTTTTTCTAAAGTCTCCCTGAAAAAAAAAAAAAAAAAAAAAACAGTGGGAGATTAATATTGGCCTTTCTGCTTGTGTGCCAGTCTTGACTCCTGGGTGTGCCATCTCTCTCTCTCTCTCTCTCTCTCTCCAATTGTGGTCCATAGAAAGCCTATATTTTTTTTCCTTGATTTGGGTTCCAAAATCTACCAGAGAAAATAACTCCATCAATCATTGGTAGAAAAATATTGGCCTCTGGGCTTGTGTGCCACTCCTGATTCCTGTGTGCGTCATCTCTCAGTCAGTGGGCCATAGAACGCCTATTTTTGGTTTTATTTGTTTTATAAATTCTCCCTGAAAAAATCATTTTATTTTATTTGGTTTCTAAATTCTTCCTGATAAAATCATATTTTTTTTATTATTTTTTTTTCTAAAGTCTCCCTGAAAAAAAAAAAAAAAAAAAAAAAAACAGTGGGAGATTAATATTGGCCTTTCTGCTTGTGTGCCAGTCTTGACTCCTGGGTGCGTCATCTCTCAGTCAGTGGGCCATAGAACGCCTATTTTTGGTTTTATTTGTTTTATAAATTCTCCCTGAAAAAATCATTTTATTTTATTTGGTTTCTAAATTCTTCCTGATAAAATCATATTTTTTTTATTATTTTTTTTTCTAAAGTCTCCCTGAAAAAAAAAAAACAAAAAAAAAAAAACAGTGGGAGATTAATATTGGCCTTTCTGCTTGTGTGCCAGTCTTGACTCCTGGGTGTGCCATCTCTCTCTCTCTCTCTCTCTCCAATTGTGGTCCATAGAAAGCCTATATTTTTTTTCCTTGATTTGGGTTCCAAAATCTACCAGAGAAAATAACTCCATCAATCATTGGTAGAAAAATATTGGCCTCTGGGCTTGTGTGCCACTCCTGATTCCTGTGTGCGTCATCTCTCACTCAGTGGCCCATAGAAAGCATATAGTTTGTTACATTTGTTTTCTAAATTCTCCCTGCAAAAATCAATGTTTTTTTTTTGGGGGGGTTTCTAAAGTGTTCCTGAAAAAAATAAAAATAAAAAAAAAATAATAGTGTGACATTAATATTAACATTTGTGCTTCAGTGACAGTCCTGCGTGTGGGGCATCTCTCTAATTTGCAGCCACCAAAAAAAGAGTGTGTAACATTGGGCCTGATTTTCGCTGTGGTCTCACCAACCTGTAAAGGGGTAGCTAAATCATACTGAAGTTATAGCTCACCGTGTAAGTTGTGTGACTGCAACAAATAACGTTAGTTTGGTTACGTTTTTAAAACAATGAGGAAGTCTAGTGGAAGAGGTCGTGGCCGGGGGCGTTCATTGTCAGCTGGTAATGAGGGTAGTGGTAGTGGTGGAGCATCAGGTGGTCGTGGGGAAAAAAATATTGCACCTAAGTCTGGAGCTGTGGAGCCAGGTTCGTCGTCCGGCTACACAAGGCCTCGAACGCTCCCTTTTCTGGGATTAGGAAAACCGCTTTTAAAGCCGGAGCAGCAAGAGCAAGTTTTGGCTTATCTTGCTGACTCAGCCTCTAGCTCTTTTGCCTCCTCTCGTGAAACTGGTAAAAGTAAAAGCAGCGCGTCGTTAGTGGATGTTCACGGTCAGGGACAAGTCACTTCCTTGTCCTCTTCAGCAAAAACAACAACAGAGAAGAATGCAGCAGGCGACACAACGGGTTACTCCATGGAGCTCTTTACACATACCGTCCCTGGCTTAGAAAGTGAAGCAGTTAACAGTCCATGCCCATTACAAATTGAATCTGACATGGAGTGCACTGACGCACAGCCACAGCCAGACTACTATGCTGGTCCTTTGACTCAGACCACAACATTGCCCTCGCAGGGTGCTGATCAAGAATCAGACCCTGATGAGACTATGTTGCCCCATCACGAACGCTATACCACCGAACGACACGGTGACACAGACGAAGTTGCGCAGGAGGTACAAGAAGAGTTATTAGATGACCCAGTTCTTGACCCCGATTGGCAGCCATTGGGGGAACAGGGTGCAGGCGGCAGCAGTTCTGAAGCAGAGGAGGAGGAGGGGCCGCAGCAGGCATCAACATCGCCACAGGTTCCATCTGCCGGGCCCGTATCTTGCCCAAAACGCGTGGCAAAGCCAAAACCTGGTGGAGGACAGCGTGGCCATCCGGTTAAAGCTCAGTCTGCAATGCCTGAAAAGGTATCCGATGCTAGAAAGAGTGCAGTCTGGCATTTTTTTAAACAACATCCAATTGATCAGCGCAAAGTCATCTGTCAAAAATGTTCTACTTCCTTAAGCAGAGGTCAGAATCTGAAAAGTCTCAATACTAGTTGCATGCATAGACATTTAACCACCATGCATTTGAAAGCTTGGACTAACTACCAAACGTCCCTTAAGGTTGTTGCACCCTCGGCCAATGAAGCTAGTCATCAACGCAACATCCCTTCCGGCAGTGTAGGACCACCATTTAGCGCACCACCTGCTGTATCTGTGCAGGTATCTTTGCCAGGCCAAAGCAGTCAGGGTCAGGGAATCACCAGTTTCGTAGTAGGAAACACTGCATCTAGGGCACCGGCGGCAACAATACCATCTCCCACCGTCTCTCAGTCTGCCATGTCCACCGGCACCCCCGCTAGTTCCACGATCTCCATCTCTCCAGTCCAGCTCACCCTACATGAGACTATGGTTAGAAAAAGGAAGTACTTAGCCTCGCATCCGCGTACACAGGGTTTGAACGCCCACATAGCTAGACTAATCTCGTTAGAGATGATGCCCTACCGGTTAGTTGAAAGCGAAGCTTTCAAAGACCTGATGGACTACGCTGTACCACGCTACGAGCTACCCAGTCGACACTTTTTTTCCAGAAAAGCCATCCCAGCCCTCCACCAGCATGTTAAAGAGCGCATCGTCCATGCACTCAGGCAATCTGTGAGCACAAAGGTGCACCTGACAACAGATGCATGGACCAGTAGGCATGGCCAGGGACGTTACGTGTCCATCACGGCACACTGGGTAAATGTGGTGGATTCAGGGTCCACAGGGGACAGCAAGTTTGGGACAGTTCTGCCTAGCCCACGGTCTAGTAAACAGTTGTCTGTAGCCGTTCGCACCCCCTCCTCCTCCTCCTCCTCCTCGTCCTCCTGCAGAAGCAAGAGCTCGTCCACAGACCGCAGTCGCACAAACACTCCATCCGCACCTGCCACTGTTGCACACCAGGTCTCCCATTATGGGGCAGCTACTGGCATACGTCAGCAGGCTGTATTGGCTATGAAGTGTTTGGGCGACAATAGACACACCGCGGAAGTTCTGTCCGAGTTCTTGCAGCAAGAAACGCAGTCGTGGCTGGGCACTGTAGATCTTGAGGCAGGCAAGGTAGTGAGTGATAACGGAAGGAATTTCATGGCTGCCATCTCCCTTTCCCAACTGAAACACATTCCTTGCCTGGCTCACACCTTAAACCTGGTGGTGCAGTGCTTCCTGAAAAGTTATCCGGGGTTATCCGACCTGCTCCTCAAAGTGCGTGGACTTTGCGCACATATCCGCCGTTCGCCTGTACACTCCAGCCGTATGCAGACCTATCAGCGTTCTTTGAACCTTCCCCAGCATCGCCTAATCATAGACGTTGCAACAAGGTGGAACTCAACACTGCACATGCTTCAGAGACTGTGCGAACAGAGGCGGGCTGTTATGTTTTTGTGGGAGGATACACATACACGGGCAGGCAGTAGGATGGCAGACATGGAGTTGTCAGGTGTGCAGTGGTCGAAGATTCAAGACATGTGTCAAGTCCTTCAGTGTTTTGAGGAATGCACACGGCTGGTTAGTGCAGACAACGCCATAATAAGCATGAGCATCCCCCTAATGCGTCTGCTGATGCAAAGTTTGACGCACATAAAGGATCAGGCGTCTGCACCAGAGGAAGAGGAAAGCCTTGATGACAGTCAGCGATTGTCTGGTCAGGGCAGTGTACATGACGAGGTACCGGGCGAAGAGGAGGTGGAGGATGAGGAGGATGATGGGGATGAGTATATTTTTAATGAGGAAGCTTTCCCGGGGGCACGGGAAATTGGTGGCGTGGCAAGGCCGGGTTCTGTTTTTTTGAGGGACACAAGTGACGTAGATTTGCCTGCAACTGCCCCTCAACCAAGCACAACCGCAGATTTGACAACGGGAACTTTGGCCCACATGGCGGATTATGCCTTGCGTATCCTCAAAAGGGACACACGCATTACAAAAATGATGAACGATGACGATTACTGGTTGGCCTGCCTCCTTGATCCTCGCTATAAAGGCAAATTGCAAAATATTATGCCACATGAGAACTTGGAACTAATATTAGCAACAAAACAATCAACTCTTGTTGACCGTTTGCTTCTGGCATTCCCTGCACACAGCGCCCGTGATCGTTCTCACACGAGCTCCAGGGGCCAGCAGACCAGAGGTGTTAGAGGGGCAGAAATCAGAAGTGGCGTTGGCCAGAGGGGTTTTCTGACCAGGTTGTGGAGTGATTTTTCTATGACCGCAGACAGGACAGGTACTGCAGCATCAATTCAAAGTGACAGGAGACAACATTTGTCCAGTATGGTTACAAACTATTTTTCATCCCTTATCGACGTTCTCCCTCAACCGTCATTCCCATTTGATTACTGGGCATCCAAATTAGACACCTGGCCAGAATTGGCAGAATATGCATTGCAGGAGCTTGCTTGCCCGGCAGCTAGTGTCCTATCAGAAAGAGTATTCAGTGCTGCAGGTTCAATACTAACAGAAAAAAGGACTCGTCTGGCTACCCAAAATGTAGATGATCTAACCTTCATTAAAATGAACCACAACTGGATTTCAAAATCTTTTGCCCCACCCTGCCCGGCTGACACCTAGCTTTCCTATGAAAAGGTCTTGCCTGTGGACTATTCTGAATGACTTTTCCAATCTCGTAATTTTCTTCACCTGATTGTCCAGCATACGACATGTTTCCACCTCACGAAATGGCCAAACTCCCCACACGGGGCCGTGCTATCGCCACTTTGCGCTTGGACCCTTGAGAGTGCTGTTTGTCTGAAGAGGTGGGTGTGGCCGCTTTTGGTCGACGGCACTGCCACTGGGTCCCTCATAGTACAATAAAGTGTCTCTGGCGGTGGTGGTGCGCACCCAACGTCAGACACACCGTTGTAATATGAAGGGCCCTGTGCCTGTACCGCCGGCCACAAGCCAGTTCCCCCCCCAGCTCAAACAGTGCTCTACCACTAGCAAAATTATCTCTCACAGCTTCACCAATGTGTAGTCTAGGCGCTGACATCCTTCAATGCCTGGCACTGACAATACCATTGTTTTGACATTTTTGTTATGTTAGGCCTTCGAAGCCTGTCTGCGGTCCCTTCTTTCTACAACTACTACACTGACCAGGCCACTGCTGGCCGTGTTACCCTGGAACCAATTTAAAAGTGCCTATAGTCAGCCCAATTTTGTTATGTTAGGCCTTCGAAGACTGTCTGCCGTCACTCCTTCCACTAGACTTCCACTGACCATACACTGCTGCCCATGTACCCCTGGAACCAATTTAAAGTGCCTACAGCCAGCCCAATTTTGTTATGTTAGGCCTTGGAAGCCTGTCTGCGGTCACTCCTTCCACTAGACTTCCACTGACCAGACCACTGCTGCCCATGTACCCCTGGAACCAATTTAAAAGTGCCTACAGCCAGCCCAAGTTTGTTATGTTAGGCCTTCGAAGCCTGTCTGCGGTCACTCCTTCCACTAGACTTCCACTGACCAGACCACTGCTGCCCGTGTACCCCTGGAACCAATTTAAAAGTGCCTACAGCCAGCCCAAGTTTGTTATGTTAGGCCTTGGAAGCCTGTCTGCGGTCACTCCTTCCACTAGACTTCCACTGACCAGACCACTGCTGCCCGTGTACCCCTGGAACCAATTTAAAAGTGCCTACAGCCAGCCCAAGTTTGTTATGTTAGGCCTTGGAAGCCTGTCTGCGGTCACTCCTTCCACTAGACTTCCACTGACCATACACTGCTGCCCATGTACCCCTGGAACCAATTTAAAAGTGCCTACAGCCAGCCCAAGTTTGTTATGTTAGGCCTTCGAAGCCTGTCTGCGGTCACTCCTTCCACTAGACTTCCACTGACCAGACCACTGCTGCCCGTGTACCCCTGGAACCAATTTAAAATTGCCTACAGCCATGTTTTATTATTTTAGGCCTTCGATGCCTGTCTGCGGTCACTCCTTCCACTAGGCCTCCACTGACCACACCACTGCTGCCCGTGTACCCCTGGAACCAATTTAAAATTGACTACAGCCATGTGTTAATATTTTAGGCCTTCGATGCCTGTCTGTGGTCACTCCTTCCACTAGGCCTCCACTGACCACACCACTGCTGCCCGTGTACCCCTGGAACCAATTTAAAATTGACTACAGCCATGTGTTAATATTTTAGGCCTTCGATGCCTGTCTGTGGTCACTCCTTCCACTAGGCCTCCACTGACCACACCACTGCTGCCCGTGTACCCCTGGAACCAATTTAAAATTGCCTACAGCCATGTGTGATTATTTTAGGCCTTCGATGCCTGTCTGCGGTCACTCCTTCCACTAGGCCTCCACTGACCACACCACTGCTGCCCGTGTAACCCTGGAACCAATTTAAAATTGCCTACAGCCATGTGTTATTATTTTAGGCCTTCGATGCCTGTCTGCGGTCACTCCTTCCACTAGGCCTCCACTGACCACACCACTGCTGCCCGTGTACCCCTGGAACCAATTTAAAATTGCCTACAGCCAGCCCAATTTTTTTATTTTAGGCCTTCGATGCCTGTCTGCGGTCCATTCTTTCAACTACTATTACACTGACCAGGGCACTGCTGCCCGTGTACCCCTGGAACCAATTTAAAATTGCCTACAGCCATGTGTTATTATTTTAGGCCTTCGATGCCTGTCTGCGGTCACTCCTTCCACTAGGCCTCCACTGACCACACCACTGCTGCCCGTGTACCCCTGGAACCAATTTAAAATTGCCTACAGCCATGTGTTATTATTTTAGGCCTTCGATGCCTGTCTGCGGTCACTCCTTCCACTAGGCCTCCACTGACCACACCACTGCTGCCCGTGTACCCCTGGAACCAATTTAAAATTGCCTACAGCCATGTGTGATTATTTTAGGCCTTCGATGCCTGTCTGCGGTCACTCCTTCCACTAGGCCTCCACTGACCACACCACTGCTGCCCGTGTACCCCTGGAACCAATTTAAAATTGCCTACAGCCAGCCCAATTTTTTTATTTTAGGCCTTCGATGCCTGTCTGCGGTCCATTCGTTCAACTACTACTACACTGACCAGGGCACTGCTGCCCAAGTACCCCTGGAACCAATTTAAAATTGACTACAGCCATGTGTTAATATTTTAGGCCTTCGATGCCTGTCTGCGGTCACTCCTTCCACTAGGCCTCCACTGACCACACCACTGCTGCCCGTGTACCCCTGGAACCAATTTAAAATTGCCTACAGCCAGCCCAATTTTTTTATTTTAGGCCTTCGATGCCTGTCTGCGGTCCATTCTTTCAACTACTACTACACTGACCAGGGCACTGCTGCCCGTGTACCCCTGGAACCAATTTAAAATTGCCTACAGCCATGTGTTATTATTTTAGGCCTTCGATGCCTGTCTGTGGTCCCTCCTTCCACTAGGCCTCCACTGACCTGTCTACTGCGGCCCGTGTACCCCTTGAACCAACCTAATAAAATATTTAAAAAATTAATTTGATTATAAAAAATAAGATCGTGTTGAGATCTCAAATGCAGACATTTTAACAATCAAAACAAACACACAACAAATATCTGGAACTGTACTACAAAGGTCCAACAGCTACAATTTCTTTCTCCTGCAAGAAGTTAACTGAAAGTTTTTTGGAGTTGTTAACACAGATATGGCATCCACCGAGTGTTGTCCTGTCGCGTCTCCTTTAAATTATTTCCAATAAGATGTTAAACTATTAATTTAATAAAATCAATAATTAAAAAAATAATTGAGTAAGTCAAAAGCACATTGCAAATAAACATTAATTACAAATCAAGAAGCATGGCGCGTCCGAGGGTGAGTAGATACCGAATAAGAATATAATCACCCTCGGACGCGCAATGCTTATTTACAACAGCCTTCCTTCCTAAGAATCAGCCCTTCCGTGGTGTAGAGAGAGGTTGTGTTACACTCCAAGGTGTTCCCCAGGTTGCCTTTCCTGAGCTTCGATCTTCCGGCTCTCGTTTAGTAGCTGTTGGAAACTACGCTGCATTAGGCCTACTAATTGTGTATGGGGTGTAGAGACAGGTTGTGTTACACTCCAAGGTTTTCACCAGGTTGCCTTTCCTGAGCTTCGATCTTCATGCTCTCGTTTAGTAGGTGTCGGAAAGTAGGCTGCATTAGGCCTACAAATTGGGTATGGGGTGGAGAGAGATGGTGTGTTACACTCCAAGGTGTTCCCCAGGTTTCCTTGCCATTGCTTCGGTCTTCCAACTCTCGTTTAGTAGTTGTAGAAAAGTACACAGCATTAGGCCTACAAAATGGGTATGGGGTGGAGAGAGATGGTGTGTTACACTCCAAGGTGTTCCCCAGGTTGCCTTTCCTGAGCTTCGATCTTCATGCTCTCGTTTAGTAGGTGTCGGAAAGTAGGCTGCATTAGGCCTAAAAAATGGGGAATGGGGTGGAGAGAGATGGTGTGTTACACTCCAAGGTGTTCCCCAGGTTTCCTTGCCATTGCTTCGGTCTTCCGACTCTCGTTTAGTAGTTGTAGAAAAGTACACTGCATTAGGCCTAAAAAATGGGTATGGGGTGGAGAGAGATGGTGTGTTACACTCCAAGGTGTTCCCCAGGTTGCCTTTCCTGAGCTTCGATCTTCATGCTCTCGTTTAGTAGGTGTCGGAAAGTAGGCTGCATTAGGCCTACAAATTGGGTATGGGGTGGAGAGAGATGGTGTGTTACACTCCAAGGTGTTCCCCAGGTTTCCTTGCCATTGCTTCGGTCTTCCGACTCTCGTTTAGTAGTTGTAGAAAAGTACACAGCATTAGGCCTACAAAATGGGTATGGGGTGGAGAGAGATGGTGTGTTACACTCCAAGGTGTTCCCCAGGTTGCCTTTCCTGAGCTTCTATCTTCAGGCTCTCATTAAATTGTGGTTAAATGGAACAACTGCATTTGGCGTACTAGTTGGTTTGGGGCCTACTATCGGTGTCTGCCACTCCTTGCTGTTCTCCTGGTTTCCTGTCCTGAAATTCCATTTTCAGCCTCTCGTTAAGTAGTTGTTAATGTTAGACTGCATTTGGCCTACTAGTTGGGTTGGGGCCTACTATCGGTGTCTGCCACTCCTTGCTGTTCTCCTCCACTGAACAAAGCTGTGCCGCCTGTTTACTACGGTTGCCAATTTTGAACTGCATTTCGACTACTTACTGATTTGGCCCTACTCTCTGTGTCAGCCTCTCATTCCAGTTGTCCTCCACTGCAATGCCCCCTGGTTATTCCTGTGTTACCAATTTTGAACTGCATTTAGCCCACTTTCTTCTTTGGGCCTATATCTGTGTTTCCACTTCATCGTGCCCATTGCCCAGCCAGTGATAGATGAGTCTGCTGGTACATTGACCCATAACGCAACATTCCCCGTGCACGCTACACAACAACATTGTGACCCTGCTGAAAGTCAGGTTGCTCTTCCCGCATACCATACCACCTTACACGGGGACAAAGAGGAAGGTGCAGATGAAAGTGCAGGTTCCTTCATCAGGTGGGGGGAGGAATACTAGTTGGCGACGTCACTGGCACAGGGCCTCTCATAGTACGCAAAAGTGTTGCTGCCGGTGGGAGGCGCCCCCGCCGTGCAAACACACCGCTGTACTTTGAGGGGCCCTGTGCCAGTGCCAATGCCAACGAGTGGGCCCCCCCCTGCTTGCTCAGGATCACAGCACTTGCAAAGTTGAAATACTTACCTCTCCCTGCTCCACTGCCGTGACGTGGTCCAGATTTACTGGGCCCACTAATTACTTGAACCAGCCCTACCCCCCACAACTTTAGCCAAATGACCCCCAATTTCAAATGCCTTCCAATTATTTTAAGGTAAATTACGCTTGACAAGCTTCATTAAGAAGAATGAATGGTTTTGACATTAAAATGGGCACTCTAGGTGTTTTCCTGGCCCCCACTCACTGCCGACTATGCTGCCCCATTGACTTGCATTGGGTTTCGTGTTTCGGTCGATCCCGACTTTACGTCATAATCGGCCGATTTCACTCGACCCGACTTTGGACATAGTCGGGTTTCGCAAAACCCGGCTCGACTCTAAAAAGGTCAAGGTCGCTCAACTCTAGTGGTCACTGTTACATTTTGCTGTCAGAAGGTCGTTGGTCACTTTGATGAGAGCAGTTTCTGTCGAGTGTAGGGGCAGAAGCAGGACTGTGAAGGGTCTTGGAGGGAGTTAATGGAGAGGTAGCGGGTAAGGCGGGAGTAGTCTAGGCTCTCCAAGAGTTTAGAGATGAAGGGGAGATTGGAGAGCGGTCTGTAGTTGTTTGTGCAGGATGGGTCGAAGGTGGGTTTCTTTAGTAACGGAGTTTTGATAGAGTGTTTGAAGGAGGACGGGAAAATGCCTGAGGAGAGTGAGAGATTAAAGATTGTAGTTAGGTGAGTAGTGACGACTGGAGAGAGAGACTGGAGGAGATGAGAGGGAATGGGGTCGGTAGAGCATGTAGTCGGACGAGAAGAAGAGAGGAGCCTGGAGACTTCTTCTTCTGTTGAAGCATTCCAGAGTTATTATCTCATGAAGTAACACTGGTCATAACTGTAAACTTTGGCTTGGTCAGGAGGGTAAAAACAGGCTTGTGGTTAAATATGATCTTCTTGTAGAGCTTTATATTTAACTTAAGTACATCCTTCAATGAGCAAATTGAACATAAGACAGGGCAAAGCAGAGGACCAGATGGTGGGCAGCACTCTGCACTTCCTGAGGTCAGGTCTTCAGGGCCTCTTCTTTATGCTGTTATAGCTCCAGCCAGTTCACTCTACGCTGCGACTTCTGGCTGCAATCAAGCATGTGATGTCAGGAAGTGCAACTCTGGGCTAAAGTGAGTAGGCTAGAAGATGCGGCACATGACATGGGAATGAAGAGGTAGAACTGAGGATCAAACAGCAAGCAGCAAGCAGTGGAGGATCCAGACAGGTGAATAGTGAGATGAGTATATTTTTTGTTGTTGTTGTTTTTATGCTTTAACGTCATGACAAACCTTAAAGTATACTAAGTGACATTGAACTTGCAGAGAATAGCTTTGCTGTGAATATAATTTCCAAGTAAAATCTAAACAATTTGTTGAATTTGGACTTTATCAGATCTACTCATCACTCCTTCATTTATATTGATTCCGACAATCAAGAAAAATCGATAATTAAAGCACAAGCAAAATGACCTACTCGTTACTATACCTGTGACCCAGTGGGACTATTTATATTTTTAAGTGCAAACTATTGATGGATAAAATAAGCACATAGGCTTAAAAAATAAGCTTGGTTTAGCCACCAAGATCTATTCTGGGAAGAGGGTGAGTGGTCCTTCATAGGGCTAGCCATAGACAGTGGTACGAACCTAGGCTCTGTATTTTTGGGAGACAGATGAACAGCGTGGATAGTAAATTGACAGAAGGAAACACTTTTGATGCTCAACCCATTTATTTTGATTTATTGACTGTATATATCAATTTTCTGTGGGTATTTCTAATTTATTTTTGTCAGATCATTATGTGTGGCCTACGGTTTTAGCACCGTGTTAGTTAAAAGTAAATTTTAAGATTACTAACACCTATTCAGTAGTTTGGCCAATATTGTCTGGGCATTATATTTGTGACTCAATGAGGAGCTTCTCACAAAAGTATGCCATAAATAAAGCGCTGTCTTCATAGCATACTTTTGTGAGCGCTGTCTTTACTTCATACTTTTGTGATTTATACCAGGTAGATTCCTCAGGGACCTATGGACTGTGTCGCAAAGGTGAGATGTAAGGAGACTGATGGTATTTATTGAATGAGAAGTTTCTGTCACCTTCAACTGTGAATACCAAAAGTCATAAGATTGTTTTATTTTTTCATCAAAGTAGCTGTGTGAAGAATGAAGATGTGTGGTTAGCCTTTATATTGGCTAAAAAAAAGCTGACATAATAAAGGATTGAGTAGGTTTTCTGGCCATCCAACATATGTTTTTGGCCAAAAAAAAAATGTTGTTTTTGATTGCAGCAACATTTTTGTTCTGAAAAATCCATTAATCATCTTGACTTGTAAGGGAACATTCAAGCTGTGTAATTTAACACCTCAGTTGGACTATATTTTGTTAAACTGAAGATATATATGATGACAATTAATTAGAAATCTAAAAGAAGGACAGGCAGACAAATTAGTAGACTACTCACTGATGTCTCTACAGGTGTAGTTCAGTCATTCCAGCTAATTGGCATTCTCACTGTCATCATAAAGCTGTGAAAACTTTTCTGTCTTGCTGCCTATGACTCAGTGGCTGCACCCAATACGACTTTGTGAAGTATATCTGTGCTATGAATTAACAATGATGTAATTGCGACTAAAGACAAAAAGAGACCTTGCACTCCAAGCATTTGTGTCTACAGACAGAATTGTCAAGAGTCTGTGGAGCATCTTGATGAATAACACTCTCCTTAGTCATTGAAAGAATGTACATAGTAAATGAAAGTTTGTTGTAATGAAAGGAAATCCAAGAATCATCTGTATATAGTGCAGGAATGGAGATTGGTGATATTTCAAGCGAGTTAAAGTTACCACATCACAAGTTCTAACATATAAGTCAATTACGCATTTCAAGTATTTAAACATATGTTCATATGTTCAGCGACCAACGATCCCGAGGTCCCCGGTAACCAGGGTAAACATCGGGTTACTAAGCGCAGGGTCGCGCTTAGTAACCCGATGTTTACCCTGGTTACCATCGTTAAAGTAAAAAAAACAAACGCTACATACTTACCTACCGCTGTCTGTCCCCGGCGCTGTGCTTCTCTGCTCTGGCTGTGAGCACAGCGGCCGGAAAGCAGAGCGGTGACGTCACCACTCTGCTTTCCGGCTGCCCGGCGCTCACAGCCAGAGCAGAGAAGCACAGCGTCGGGGACAGACAGCGGTAGGTAAGTATGTAGCGTTTGTTTTTTTTACTTTAACGATGGTAACCAGGGTAAACATCGGGTTACTAAGCGCGACCCTGCGCTTAGTAACCCGATGTTTACCCTGGTTACCGGGGACCTCGGGATCGTTGGTCGCTGGAGAGCTGTCTGTGTGACAGCTCTCCAGCGACCAAACAGCGACGCTGCAGCGATCCGGATCGTCGTCGGTATCGCTGCAGCGTCGCTTAGTGTGACGGTACCTTAAGTCCAACATCCTGGGTGCCTCTTCCACTTCCTAAGCCCTGTGATGTAGTGCCGAGGCTGACACCATGACATCGCAGGAGCCTCGTAAGTGTCAGAAGCTCTGAAGAATGGATGCTGGGCAGAGGATTGGTGGTTCCCTGGTCCAGCTGCCATGAAGGACAAAACAGGGCAGTGGAACAGGGCAGTTTGTATATTTGTGTTCATATTTAGTTACTGCTTATCGACTCAGGACTCATTTATCTATGAGTGACTCATTTAATATATTTGTATGTGCACATACTGTTTGTCCATGGATAAGAAATAATGAAAAATTCCCACTATGCAGCTATTCAGGAGAACTTTGCCACTATGTATTTGAATAGTGGACAATATAATTTTAAATATTTATGGTCCATTATGCTCTTCCAACAATCTTGGCTGTGATATTTTAATAAATAGTATTGAAAGAAATATAAAATCAGTTTTGTTACCCTGGTCACAATAAATATTTTAGTTGAGTTATCTGCAGCCCAGTTTCTTGATACCCTAGCATTTTGTGAATGCCTTAAGGCCCCGTCACACTTAGCGACGCTAAAACGATCCTGACAACGATACGACCTGTCAGGGATCGTTGCTGCGTCGCTATGTGGTCGCTGGTGAGATGTCAAACAGTGAGATCTTCCCAACGACGCAGCAGCGATGCGGCGGCCTGTAGCGACCTGTACAACGATGTCGTTGGTCGTTGTGACCCTGTCACATGGCAGCTATTATGACGATTCAGACCTCGATGAGGGACGTCCTGTGTGATGTTGTAGTCACACAGGCGTGCATTTGCGTTGCCTTTTTCGCGCCCATTCAGTTCCGATTGGTGGTCGCTACTGCGTTCTGATTGGTGGCGGCCTTGCCTTATGAGGTGACACAATAGCCCTTCCTTCCTTTGTTCCTGACCGCGTGGTGGTTTGCAGATCGTTGTAGAGTTCTCCGGCCTGCGACTCCTCTTCGATTTATCTATTCTTCAACGGTTCTTCTGACACCTAGGATGGAAGCGCTACTATGTCGCCTTCTGTTGAAGGCATGACCGCCAATCAGAACGCAGTAGCGACCACCAATTGGAGCGGAGGGGTGCAGAAAAGGCAACGCAAATGCACGCCTATGTGTTGGTGTCTGAGTCGGCAACGAGGTCGTTAGTAAGGTGTCAAACACAGCGATGTGTGCTACCCAGTGGGACCTCAACGATCAAAAAAAGGTCCAGGCCATTCCGACACGACCAGCGATCTCACAGCAGGGGCCGGGTCGCTGCTATGTGTCAAACATAGCGAGATCGCTACTGAGGTCGCTGTTGCGTCACAAAACTTGTGACTCAGCAGCGATCTCACTAGCGACCTCGCTTAGTGTGAAGGTACCTTTAAATACAGCAACACTGATGTTACCAATATTTATAGACGTTTCACAGGAGTCACATTTTTTTTCAGATCCCCCCAAAAATACTAAAAATAGCAAACCATTGACTTCAAGAAATTATAAATCACATTTAATGGTTTCATATAGCTTTCTCAATAGGTTAAGTCTCCAGGAAGATTGAAAAGTGTCATATATACTCTATTGTATACAGTTTGAGGGTATATTTCTTTCTGTTTCGATTTCTTTCATCTCTACTTCGGTAATCCAGTCATTTTCATGTTTTCTTGTCATCTATTCTAGAAACAAATATTGCTACTGGATTTACCCAACACTAGTATAAACTCTTGGATGATTAAAACAACAGCAGAAGAATACAACAGTACAATCCTGACTGACATTTAATAAGTCGGGTGTATTGAATCATTCCAATTTAGCTGGTGACTTAGATTGCAGCAAATCCATCATTCTGAGTGAATAAGTACAGTAGTTCCTAGCGGTATTAGGGCTGTTGAATGTCATGTCTTTATGTTCACTATAAAGCAATTAAATCATAATAAATTAAATTAAAACAGACAAATCCTCTAGGAGCCACCACAGTTAGGAAAGGTAACAGTTTACTGTCTGTATTGCATCGCTACCGTAACAAACTGTTTATTAAAATTATAGACACATTTCTTTATGCACATCTCAGTGGAGTACACATTAAAGTGGTTCTCCCACATATAAAAGTTAAATTTTAATCAATATATCTTGGAATAATAATACATTGTAAATTAAAAGATGTAGACCGGCTTATAGAATCCCGGAGCTTCCAACAGACTAAAGCAAAGTGCCGTTTTCTTTCTAGTATTTATAAGAAAAGATATTGCTCATCAATCAATAAGGATTTCCTGCAGACTGCTCATCCAATTGAAATCTTTTTAAAACTGCAAAGTTTTTTTCTGTCCAAAAGATAAAGCAGAAAGTATCTGTACTCGCCATCTTCTTACTTCACAGTTCAGCTCGGTTCTGACAGACTTGTGAAGTGACCATACGGAGTTTCTTAGATGAAGGATTTATGACATATAAATAATGTAAGGCTTTCAACGATGAACTGTGAAATAACATAAAACAACTTGTTAGCATGTGTCGTCTTGATGTAGGATTATTTCTGAAAATCCGCAGAGCGTTATATATTAATAAAAAAAATGAAAAACTGGTAAAATATCAGTAGCGACATAACTCACATGCTGTCAGCTGTTCTATATCTTGGTAACTGTACATGTGCTAAGTTATCAAAAAGTAAATTATTTATTATCTAATACCAATTCCTTTTATACAGCAGCACCAACATTTTCCATAATGCTGTACCAAAATCATCACATTCGTATCTATCCCTGTCCCCAGTGGGTCCTACAATCTGCTTTTCTCTACTCCAGACACATAATGGGATTAAAAGAAATTAGAAATAAGCAGATCTTAAAAAAAATCAAATTTGCCAAATTGTGCAAACTTTTCATGGCAAATTCAATTTGCAGCAGTTATTCACCGAAAATTGTATGTCACATATTATGCTTTCATGTCTATCCAGACCCCAGAGCACAATAAAAGTAACATGTAAAAAGCAAAAAAAAAACTTATACTCACCTCTCCGCTCACCTGCCTGGCCCATCCAGTCCTCGTTATCACCTGTCCAGTCTTTACAACATCTTTTGATCCATACCCCTAAATGTCAGCTGTTCTGTCCTCTTCTTTCTGCTGTCATATCTTCAGCCTTTCACACAAGGCTATGACTTTTGGTTGCAGCCAAACCTCAGTGGTCACTGCACATCGCTCATCCATGATAACACATTGTGCATTGCTTATTGTCTTATAAGGCCAGGTTGCAGTCAGAAGTCCCAGTTTAGAGTGAACAGGCTGGGAGAATTGGCGTGCGACATGGGGAAGAAGAGGCTGCTCTGATGATCAGATCAGTGAGCGGTAGTAGACATTATCAAAGACACAGATGCTTTAGTTTATTTCAGCAGAACTCAATTCTACTCATATAAATTAATTCATATCTAATAGAAATCCATTTAATAAATAAATAATCCGGAGGGAACCCACGCAAACACGGAGAGAACCTACAAACTCTTTGCAGATGTTGTCCTGGTCGGGATTAGAGCCCAGGACTTCAGCGCTGCAAGGCTGCAGTGCTAACCACTGCACCACCGGGTGGCAAGAGGTGTTTTCACCTCTTATTATATTCTTGAAGTGTAAAAGGAACCCGAAATACCCAGGAGAACACATACTGTATATTCTATGAATAAGCTCTTTGGATTCAAATGCAGGATTGCACTGCTGCAGGACAACATTGCTAATCCTTGAGCCTCTGTGACTGATTGCAGGCACAGACTATATGTAGTTTGCTGGTATTATATAATCATGGAGACACATGAGCCTGCGTAGGAGCTGTTTGCACAAAATAGTAAAATATATCACAAAAACTATTTTAAGATGAGAACTAGTCTATAATTACTTCTATAAACAATATATTGAGTGTAAGACCTGACAGATTTTTTGCACAAAAATGGTGATATTAGGCCATAATACTAGCTTGATCACCATTTAGCTATTAAAGAATATTCATCGTAGTAATTATACTTGTAAAAGTCTATATTTGTGATTGCTGGTTTGATCTGTAAATGAATAGGTTTAAGCATCAAGAATTTTTAATGTATGCTTTTATTTCTATGAATGCAATTTCAAAGTGACAGCGATGATCGGTTCCATGCATTCATTCTTTGGGGAAAAAAAGCTTTCTTTATGTCAGTTAGCTAAAGCAATATTATAGTGAAATTTCTTAATAAATCTTCCTTTAGTCAGCAACAATGGATATGATTTGTGTGCAGTCCATTTAGAATATTATGATTATTATTATTATTATAATAATTGTCACGATATGGTATGAAATATCATAAGTAGTTCTCTTGCTAGCCTGCGTGGGCTAAGCCCCCCTTCTTGGAGTAACAGTTTGTAGCTGCCAATTCCTGGCTTTCCTTCTCAGAAAGTGTGGGGAGTTTTATGGCCGATCGGTATTTACGACCAGGTTAGAATCTTCCACTAGCTGGAACCGGAAAAATGGCTCCAAAGATCAAGAAAGATTCTTTGTTTAGTTTTTGTTAGATATTAGGCAAACGATTTAAGCTAGAAATACGAAAATATATATTCTTAGTCTCACTCGGTGTATCTATCCATCCCTTGAAACTCGGGCTTCTAACTCCATCTGGTAAAGAAGTAGGGTTTTCTCTGTAAATATGTATCCCAGATAGGACATATTTGATCTTATTAGAATGCTCACGTTAATCCGAGATGAATTATGAGTATGTTAGGACTCTGACATGTTTTGTAGTGAAGTAATAGAAATCAGAGGAAATAGTTTAAAGTTTACTCAGAAGGTAGAGAGAGGAGGGTCTGGATAAGCCAGCCTTTCTGTGATGTCACAGCCTTGAAGTTATAACTGTCTGCACACATCCCCAGCTCAGCCCTCTGCTGGATTTCTTCTTCTGGACTCCTTGTCCTATTTTTCTGGAAGAGCTGAGTACATCCCATGGACTGGGATGTATGGAAACTGCACTAGCCTGGGGTGCCCGCCATGCTTTTAACATGTGAGTGTTATCTTTTCTCTTTTATTCCCTTTATGTTATAATTACCCATGTACATATTTGCAATTGTCTCATTTGTAACATCTTTATAAAATATTTTTGATAAAGCACTGCCTAATTTTTTTTAATGGGATATAATATTATATGTTAGTTCTTCTCCATGCTCTAAAAACCGTACCCTAAGTCTTCTGAAGGGAAATACGCTACTGTTACTGTTGTGTTGGGTTAGCTTCGGACCCGTTTAATCGAAGCTGGTGGCAGCGAGAGTGTGCTGACTGCGGCATTGATAATTATTGTTCCTGCCTGAGTGGGAGTAGTTATCGCGTCGCTGCAGCGTGCTCAATAGCCAGTACATAGCAGGCAGCCTTTCTGGCGACTAATTACCCAGGGTGCAGTACCTAATCTGACCTGAGAGTAAGGGGGGCGCCAGAGAGCTGCAAGTGTTAAGTGGAACTGTAAGCGGGATATACATAAATCCCTGCAGTTTGTGGTATATTGAAAGCAGTGAGATACCTAAAATAAGCCCCTGCTGTAAACTAAGAGGTCAATAGCCTTGTGTGTGTTTTCTCATCACATTGTCCAGCAGTGGAGGGATAACTAAGATAAGCCCCCCTGTACATGTGATAGCCGTCTGTTGGCCTAAAGTCACCCCAACCCGTGACGTAGGGGTGACGGTCACGGTGTGAATTGTGACAAATTGGTGGCAGCGGTCAGGGGAATCCTGACAATAATAATATAAGTTTCTAATCATAAATGGCAATGCATTACTTTCTGTTTCTCTTGAAACTGGCTAATAGAAATATTGTAGATATTGCAGATTTCTCTATCATTCTATTTTTTGTTTAGCAAACATAATAACAGAAACAAGGCAATGTAGAAAAAAGTTAATCAATTTATTGCATCAACTAGAATGTAAAAAAACAACTTATTATTAAAATAGTGAAACACAACACAGATTGAAAAATCAAAAAGACAGAATTAGGGTGAGACACATAGAAAAGGGACTTAGAAGTACCCCGCAGAGGCATAAATGTAAATAGGTGTAAATAGGGATAGACAAGTAAAGTCAAAATAAATAAAGCTGAAATAATAGTAAATATGACTTGGAACATATATTTGTGAAAAAGTTGATCAAAACACCAAGTTTGTCACCCACAAATTGCAGAGCTCTGTGGTCTAGACCATGAATACAATCTTAATGTTAAAATATACTTCCAATATGTGGCTCTAGACTTCAAGTTTTCTTCCTCTCTGAAGAAACAATTTGCATATTTAATTTTCCAGAGTACCATCTAAGGCTACGTTCACATTTGTGTTGCGTCGGGCGCAGCCGCGGCGGCGCATGCGTCATGCGCCCCTATATTTAACATGCATTTTGTGACGCATGCGTCATTTTTGGCGCAAGCATCAGGGTGCAGAGGACGCAGCAATGGATGCATGCGTCACAAAACCATGCGTTTTTGCATGCGTCGCCGACGCAACACACAACAACGCAAATGTGAACGTAGCCTTAGCTGTTTAAGTCTCCTCACACTGGCTTGCCAGACCTGGCATGTCACTCTCCTTAAAGAGAAAAACGTACCCCTTAGTTCCCAGTCTTAGCCTCTCACCAAGCCAAATCAGATCTCATACTTTGCACTGATGAGGAGACATACTCTGAAACACTGTGTCTGCAAATTGAGGTCAATGGTTGAAATGAGTTTTAATTTTGCTTAAAAATCATTGTTCCTGGCAGCACATTGCCCTATGTACTGTAGACAGGTCATGAGTAGAACAATGACCGTCTGTGCACACAGAGCAATCTATTACGAATCATTCTGTGCACAGGGCCTATATAGGCTACTAAATAAGTCATTCTCCTAACTTCCAACCCATTGACGATCATTCAACGGCAAGTGTAAACCTACCCCAAGTCTTCCAGTAATAATACATTAACAGCATTTACCATAGTAGTAATGATATGGTGAGAAGTTTCCAATCTTTACCTGTTTATAACAAAGCTTATCAAGTTTTTCTTATGTTTTCAGATCCCATTCATAGATTTTAGAAGATAATGATAAAAACACTATTTCAGAAACAAATGAATTTAGAATTATTTTCCTTGACTACCACTAAAAGATAAATCTTCAAACACCAGAAATTCCTACAGCGCCTATGTTTTATTGATCACGGTTCCCTTAGCAGGTTGCATTCATCAAGAAATTGAAAATCAATTTTAACAAATGTTGAAGGATAACTTTAAAATGTGTTACATGGAAGAGCCTTTTTACTTTAGATTTTATTGGACTTTTTTCCATTACAAAGAAAAACAAAGGCAGCAATTGTGCTGCTTACTAATATTTATGAACTGCATTGTCAATTTCCTTTATACATCTCATCTATAAAGTAATTGAGTAAAGAAGAACTTTCTGGAATAAGGAAGCAGTAAGAGGCAAGAGATGGAATATATTTTATTAAATGCTATCAACTGTTGTTCTTTGCATTTTCCAAAGTATTTTAAGATTCATCAACCACGTAGACAATGGGTAAAAAGCATATTTAATAAAATAGTTTTCATCCCGTCTTTATAAATAATAATGTTTTCTTCTATTTGATTTTTCTCAATTAGGAGACCTATCTGAACTATTTTTATAAAAGGCTTGTCATTTAGTGTACATTAACAATGTGATAATATTCTTTGCTGATATGATCATTTAATTTTTTGACCTGACAACATCTCCCTTTACAAAGAAAACAAAGGCGGCAATTGTGCTGCTTAATAATATTTATGAACTGAATTGTCAATCTTCTTTATACACCTCATCTATAAAGTAATGCCGTAAAGAAGTCCTTTCTTAAAAAAGGAAGCACTAAGAGGCAAGGGATGGAATATATTTTATTAAATTCTATCAATTGTTATTCTTTGCATTTTCCAAAGTACTTTAACCCCTTAGTGACAGAGCCTATTTGCAGCTTGACCAGGCCAATTTTTACAATTCTGACCACTGTCACTTTATGAGGTTATAACTCTGGAACACTTTAACGGATCCTACTGACTCTGAGAATGTTTTTTCGTGACATATTGTACTTCATGTTAGTGGTAAAATTTCTTCAATATGACTTGTGTTTATTAATGAAAAAGATGAAAGTAGCCAAACATTTTTTTAAAACTTTGCAATTTTCAAACTTTTAATTTTTATGCCCTTAAATCGGAGAGATGTCACACAAAATGTTTTAAAAAAAACTTTTGCCACTTTAAATCAGCACAATATTGGAAACAATTTTTTTTGTTAGGAAGCTATAAGGGTTAAAAGTTGACCAGTGATTTCTCAATTCTACAGCAAAATTTTCAAAACCATTTTTCTTAGGGATCGTCTCACATTTAAAGTCACTTTGAGAGGTGTACATGACAGAAAATACCCAAAAGTGACACCATTCTAAAAACTGCATGCCTCAAGGTGCTCAAAAACACATTCAATAAGTCTATTAACCCTTTACGTGCTTCACAGGAACTGAAGCAATATGGAAGGAAAAAATTTACATTTAACTTTTTTACACACATTTTACTTCAGAACTAATTTTTTTATTTTCACAAGTGCAAAAATAGAAAATGAATGACAAAATTTGTTTGGCAATTTCTCCTGAATACGCCAATACCCCATATGTGGGGGTAAACCATTGTTTGGGCGCACAACAGAGCTTGGAAGGGAAGGAGTGCTGTTTGACTTTTTCAATGCAGAATTGTCTGGAATTGAGATCGGACGAACTGTCGTGTTTGGAGAGCCCCTGATGTGCCTAAACAGTGGAAACCCCCCACAAGTGACACCATTTTGGAAACTAGACCGAATAAGGAACTTATGTAGATGTGTGGTGAGCACTTGAACCCCCAAATGCTTCGCAGAAGTTTATAACGTAGAGCTGTGAAAATAAAAATCATATTTTTTCCACAAAAATTATCTTTTTGCCCCCAAATTTTTATTTTTACAAGAGTACCGGTAGAAATTATATGCCAACAGTTGTTGTGCAATTTATACCGAATGCGCTGATAACAAATATATGGGGGTAAACCACTGTTTGGGTGCCTGGCAGAACGCGGAAGGCAGGAGCACTGTTTGACTTTTTCAATGAATTTAAAAAGTATTGGCTGGAATTGAGATCAGACACCATGTCGCATTTGGAGAGCCCCTGATGTGCCTAAACAGTAGAAATCCCTCATAAGTGACCCCATTTTGGAAACTAGACCCCCCAAGGAACATATCTAGATGTGTGGTGAACACTTTGAACCCCCAAGTGCTTCACAAAAGTTTATAACGCAGAGCCTGAAAATAAAAAATATTTTTTTTCCACAAAAATGATATTTTAGCCCGCAATTTTTTATTTTTACAACAGTAATAGGAGAATTTGGACCCCAAAAGTTGTTGCCCAATTTTTCCTGAGTACACTGGTACCCAAAATGTGGGAGAAAACTACTGCTTTGGCACACATCGAGGCTCGGAAGGGAAGTAATGAGTTTGACGTTTTGGAATGCAGACTTTGATGGAATGGTCTGTGGGCATCATGTTGCATTTGCAGAGCCCTTGATGTGCCTAAACAGTAGAAGCCCCCCACAAGTGACCCCATTTTGCAAACTAGACCCCCCAAGGAGCTGTGTGGTGGGCACTTTTATCCCTCAAGTGCTTCACTATAGTTTGTAACGCAGAGCCGTGAAAATAAAAAAAATTTCCACAAAAATGATTTTTTTAGCCCCAATTTTTTATTTTTACAAGGGTAACAGGAGAAATTGGACCCCAAAAGTTGACCAATTTGTCCTGAGTACATGATACCTCATATGTTGGAGTAAACCACTGTTTGGGCGCACAACAGAGTTCAGAAGGGAGGGAGCACATTTGACTTTTTGAATGCAAAATTGTCTGGAATCAATGGTGGCACCATGCTGCATTTGGAGACCCCCTGATGTACCTAAACAGTGGAAACCCCCCAGTTCTAAATCCAAACCAAGGCTAAACACACCACTTACCCTAATCCCAACCCTAACCATAACCCTAATCCTTACCCTAATCCCAATCCTAACCCTAATCCCAGCAATAACCCTAATCCCAACCCTACCCATAACCCTAATCACAACCCTAAGCCTAATCCAACCTTATCTCTAATGCCAACCCTAACTCTAATGCCAACCCTAACCCTAATCCCAAACCTAACCCTAATCTTAACCCCAACCCTAATCCCAACCCTAACCCTAATCCCAACCCTAACTTTAGTCCAGACCCTAACCTTAACTTTAGCCCCAACCCTAACCCTACCTTTAGCCCAACTCACTTTAGCACAACTGTAACCCTAATGGAAAAATGGAAATATATATTTTTTATTGCATTATTTTCCCTTAAATCACTGTAATAGGATCTATCACAGTGATCAAAATGAACCAATAGGAAAAAATCTATTTTTGCCAGGTGCCAGCCGGGAAATCTCAGCGGGCGCACTGCGCATGCACAAGCCATTTTCTTACCTGAAGAAGAAGACAGGGGCCGTGAGGGGGAAGCAGGAGGACCCAGGGACACCGGTAAGTATCGGGTGGATCTGGGGAATTATTTTTCTCTCCTCTGATGTGCGTTTGCATCAGAGAAGAGAGAAATTAAATGGCAAGTCAGACTTTTGTTTTGCAGTCGCCGTTATATAGTTAATAACGGAGATCGCAACCCAGGGTCATTAAAAATGACCCGAATCATGTTCTCTGGGGTCTCGGCTACCCCTAGCAGCAGAGACCCCAGAGAAAATCTGACTCTGGGGGCACTATACACATTGTCCACAGCACCGTTGGAAACATTTTTTTTTGGTTAGGAAGTTATAAGGGTTAAAAGTTGACCAGTGATTTCTCAATTCTGCAGCAAAATTTTCAAAACAATTTTTCTTAGGGATCGTCTCACATTTAAAGTCACTTTGAGAGGTGTACATACAGAAAATACCCAAAAGTGACACCATTCTAAAAACTGCATGCCTCAAGTTGCTCAAAAACACATTCAATAAGTCTATTAACCCTTTACGTGCTTCACAGGAACTGAAGCAATATGGAAGGAAAAAATTGACATTTAACTTTTTTTTACACACATTTTACTTCAGAACTATTTTTTTTTATTTTTGCAAGTGCAAAAATAGAAAAGGAATGACAAAATTTGTTTGGCAATTTCTCCTGAATACGCCAATACCCCATATGTGGGGGTAAACCATTGTTTGGGCGCACAACAGAGCTTGGAAGAGAAGGAGTGCTGTTTGACTTTTTCAATGCAGAATTGGCTGGAATTGAGATCGGACGCCCTGTCGTGTTTGGAGAGCCCCTGTTGTGCCTAAACAGTGGAAACCCCCCCACAAGTGATACCATTATGGAAACTAGACCGAATAAGGAACTTATGTAGATGTGTGGTGAGCACTTTGAACCCCCAAATGCTTCACAGAAGTTTATAACGTAGAGCTGTGAAAATAAAAATCATATTTTTTCCACAAAAATTATCTTTTTGCCCCAAAATTTTTATTTTTACAAGAGTACCGGTAGAAATTATATGCCCACAGTTGTTGTGCAATTTATACCGAATGCGCTGATAACAAATATATGGGGGTAAACCACTGTTTGGGTGCCTGGCAGAACGCGGAAGGCAGGAGCACTGTTTGACTTTTTCAATGAATTTAAAAAGTATTGGCTGGAATTGAGATCAGACACCATGTCGCATTTGGAGAGCCCCTGATGTGCCTAAACAATAGAAATCCCTCATAAGTGACCCCATTTTGGAAACTAGACCCCCCAAGGAACATATCTAGATGTGTGGTGAACACTTTGAACCCCCAAGTGCATCACAATAGTTTATAACGCAGAGCCTGAAAATAAAAAATATTTTTTTTCCACAAAAATGATATTTTAGCCCGCAATTTTTTGTTTTTACAACAGTAATAGGAGAATTTGGACCCCAAAAGTTGTTGCCCAATTTTTCCTGAGTACCCTGGTACCCAAAATGTGGGAGAAAACTACTGCTTTGGCACACATCGAGGCTCGGAAGGGAAGTAATGAGTTTGACGTTTTGGAATGCAGACTTTGATGGAATGGTCTGTGGGCATCATGTTGCATTTGCAGAGCCCTTGATGTGCCTAAACAGTAGAAGCCCCCCACAAGTGACCCCATTTTGCAAACTAGACCCCCAAGGAGCTGTGTGGTGGGCACTTTTATCCCTCAAGTGCTTCACTATAGTTTATAACGCAGAGCCGTGAAAATAAAAAAAATTTCCACAAAAATGATTTTTTTAGCCCCAATTTTTTATTTTTACAAGGGTAACAGGAGAAATTGGACCCCAAAAGTTGACCAATTTGTCCTGAGTACATGATACCTCATATGTTGGAGTAAACCACTGTTTGGGCGCACAACAGAGTTCAGAAGGGAGGGAGCACATTTGACTT